>NC_132925.1:28996357-29621357 GCF_047675955.1 Chlorocebus sabaeus
TCAGAGATAGTGCCGGACTACTTCAAATTAGAGACAAAAAACAAATATTTGGAGATTACATCACAAATTGGAACTGTCTTAGAAGGCAGTTCAAATGTAAAAATGAAATAAATTATTTAGATTTAAAATGTTATACTCCATCCATCAGTGACAAAAGCAGCTGCACTTTCTCTGTCTGATCATAACAATAGAAAACAAACTAGTTATTTTTTAACAGACAAATTGAGGAAAGCTATGTCTTCTTAGCTCCATTCTTTTGCCCCATCGAAAGTATACTTTTGAAGAGATATTCTGGTGGTCTCTAATCCAGGCAGTAACTATACAGAGAAAAAAGTATCCTGACCTGTAGTATAGTTGAACTTTTAACTACCTTTAAAGACCAGACAGGAATTCTCTGGCATTTTTCCTGAGAGTTTTAATGTTTAACGTTGGGTTGTGCCCCTTGGGGAAAGAATATGGAGGGCGTATAGCCTGGTATTTAAGAATGTAGCCTCTGGAGGCAGAAGCCTGTTTAGATCCTATAAACACCTAAGGGTTGCTATTGTTAAAGTTACAACTATACCTGATTATGGTAGCAGTGTTGAGGAAATTCCTACTGGGGACCCCAGTCAACAAATTTTTTAAATTTTTTAAAAATTTTTGGGACTTTTTTAGAAACAGGGCCTCACCCCGTCACCCAGGCTGGAGAGCAGTAGTGTGATCGCGGCTCACCACAAGCCTCAAACTCCTGGGCTCAAGCTATCCTCCCACCTCAGCTTTCTGTGTAGCTAGGACTACAGTTGCATACTACCACACCCACCTAATTTTTTTATTTCTATTTTGTAGAGACAAGGTCTCACTATGTTGCCCAGACTGGTCTCAGACTCCTGAGCTCAGGAGATCCCCTTTCCTTGGCCTCCCAAAGCCCTGGTATTACGAGCATGAGCCACCACACTCATGGCTAACAATTTTTTTGATCACCTGAATTTCTCTGATTCACATACTATTACAGATCATTTCCCCTTACTGTGCCATAAAATAATTACCCGAATGATGAAATCTTTACATTTTCAAATTCAAGGAGTTCCCAGTGGTCAATAATCCCAAAGCAACCAAGATTCGTCTTGCTGTTGTTCTGTTTTTCTAAAGAATCTCACACATGTTCTGTTTTTCTAAAAAATCTCACACATCATCCGCACCAGTTCTACATTTGTGGGCTTGCTATGTTTGAGGCACTACAGGACTTTGTGCAGGGCGTCAAAGATGAATGAGACCAGTTCCTGCTGGTAAGGATCTCAAGAAGTGCAGTGACGTGAGGGGCTACTGTCTGTGCACACTATGATGAGGTAAAGTGCCACAACAGAAGTCCTGTCCGCAAAGGGTTCTCAATGGCTGGATGACTGCCTGGAGCTCCGATCTCATCCTGCACTCTTCTCCCCTCTCTCTCGCTCACTGACATGTTCCAGAGCACTGGCCTCCAGTATGATTTTACGGCACATCAAGGCTGCTCCACCGTCAGCAACTGACGCTTCCCTCTTTCTGGACTCTTCTTCCCTGTGAAATTTAAAAGGTTGATTTCTCTCCATCTTCCAGGTCTCAGCTCAAGTATTCCTCTTCACGGATAGCATCCTTACTATCTGGTATTAAGTAGCTTGCTCTATCACTTTATTCTTGCTGCTGTAACAAATTACCACAAATTCAGTGGCCCACAACAACTTGAATTTATAGTCCTTTTTTAAAACTATTTTCTTATTTTAGAGACACAGTCTTGCAATGTTAGCCAGGTTTGTCTTGAACTCCTGGCTTCAAGCAGTCCTCCACCTCGATCTCCCAAAGTGCTAAGATTATAAGCATGAGCCACCATGCCTGGCCCTTAATTTATAATTATATAGACCTTTAGGTTGTAAGGCTGACATTAGCCTCACTGGTTAAGATCAAGGTGTCAGTGGGACTGTGTTTCTTTCTAGACAATCTTGAGAGAAATCAGTTTCCTTGCCTTTTTCAGTGTCAGGAAGAAAATATAATTTTCTTCATCCCTCAAATGTTTGTAGTTGGGATAGACCTTATAACAAAAGAGACATCATCAAGAGAAAAACAGTTTATTTTAAAATACAGTGCATATCACACAGGACAAACCTCAATGAAAGGTACAGTGGTCCTTTCTTATCTGCAAGTGATATGTTCCAAGACCCCTTCTAGATGCCTCAAACATGGATAGTACTGAACCCTACTGTATTAGTACTTTCTCACACTGCTATAAAGAACTACTTGAGACTGCGTAATTTATAAAGAAAAGAGGTTTAATTGTCTCACAGTTCCACCAGCTATACAGGAAGCATGACTGGAAAGGCCTCAGGGAACTTAGAATCATGGCAGAAGGTGAAGGGAAGGCAAACACGTCTTCACATGGCAGCAGGAGACAGAGAGTGAGGGGGGAAGTGCTACATACTTTTGAACAACCAGATCTTGTGAGAACTCGCTATTATGAGAACAGTCGAGGGGAAATCCATCCCCATAATCCAATCATCTCTCACCAGGTCCCTACCCCAACATTAGAGATTACAATGAAGCATGAGATTTGGGTGAGGACACAGAGCCAAATCATGTCACCTACATATGCTGTTCTTTCCTATACATATATACCTATAACAGTACATTAGGAAAGAGTAAGAGATTAACGCCAAAGACTAATAATAAAATAAGACAATTATAACAATATATCCTAATAAAAGTTTTATGACTGTGATCTCAACCTCTCTCTCTCTCTCTCTCTCAAAATATCTTATTGTACCACCACACTCAGTTTTGTTTTTTTTTTCTTTTTGAGACAGAGTACCACCCTGTTGCTCAGGCTGGAGTTCAACAGCGCAATCTCGGCTCACTGCAACCTCTGCCTCCAAGGTTCAAGTGATTCTCCTATCTCAGTCGCCTGAGTAGCTGAGATTACAGGCACACACCACCACACCCGGCTGATTTTTGTGTTTTTAGTAGAGGCAGGATTTCACCATGTTGGCCAGACTGGTCTCGAAAACCTGGCCTTAAGTGATCTGCCAACCTCGGCCTCCCAAACTGTTGGGATTACAGGCGTGAGCCACCATGCCTGGTCTATACACACAGCTATTTTTTAATCGCAGTTGACCGTAGGTAACTGAAACCATGAAAAGCAAAACTGTGGATAAGGAGAAGTTACTGTAATTCAAGGCAGTGGCTTAGAACTCTGGCTTATTTGGCATGTTTAACAAAGAACAATAAATCTATAGAGAAAAGACAGGATAAAGTAAAGGGGAGGAAAGAGAGAGGAGAATTCCTCCACTGCTGCTTCTTAATTGCCTTTAGCTCAGCAATAATTTTTATAACAAGGAGGCATATTTTGGGGTGAAATTTCTAAGACACTGCATTCCTTGGCTTATGGCCCCTTCCCACTATCTTCTCTGCCTCTTCCATCACCATCATTCTCTCTTTCTCTCCCGATTCCTCTCTCTCTGATGAAAGCTGGGAAAAGTTTTCCATTTTAAAGGACTTGTGCTTAGGTTAAATTCACCTGAATAATCTAGCATTATCTGCCCATTTTAAGCTTCTTCACTTTAATCACATTGACAAAATCCTTTTTGCATATAAGGGAATATATTCACAGGTTTCTGGGGTTAGGATGTGGACTTTTGGGGGCTGGTTATTCTACCTATCATTCTTAACCTTCCCCTAGTTTCTCTCTATTTTGTTGCCATTTTTTAATGTCTTTGGTTTTTCTTTGAGATAGCATCTCACGCGGTCACCCAGGCTTGAGTGCAGTATAGCAATCACAGCTCACAGCAGCCTCAGCTAATTTTCTTTATTTTTTGTAGAGCAGGGTCTCTCTGTGTTGCCCAGGCTGGTCTCAAACTTCTGGCCTCCCACCTTGAGCACTCAAAGTTCTGGATTACAGACATGAGCCACTTTGCCGGGCCACTTGTTTCTTGTTATTTTCTATACTACTATAGGAAATTATCTTGTTTACTAATCTATAATTTACTTATTTTTATATATTTAGTCCATGAAAAGCCACCCTTCCACCGTTTTTCCCCTGTGCTAGTCTGTAATCTTCTTAAGAATCAGAACTTGAGCTACATTGATCGCAGTAGCATCCCCAGCCCCTAGAGTGACTACCGGTAGAAATTATTCTTAAATAAATAAATAAACTAAATGTTTATGACTGGTATAAGCTTTAGAGAGGAGGCACAGCTTAAGTTGCTTGAAGATAAGTAAGAAAATTATTGGGTGACAATCAGAGAGACTTTCCAGCATGTGCAAGAAAGAACAGGATCACCACAGAATGACGGTGCAACGGTGCTCTTGGAGGAGGTCAAGGATGCGAGAGGCTGAAAAAAGTTAAGTTGGAGCCAAATCACTAACAACTGCTTAGAAATAATAAGAAATAAATAACAAGAAATGTTGAATGATTTTTACATGGAAAAGTAACTTGATTAACTTTGCATTTTAAATACTTCATATCCCTGTTATCATAGTCAAAGAAGATTGCTTGGAGGGAGGCCAAGTGGGAGGCTGGGAAGCAAGTTTTTTTTCCTATCTTCCAAGATTTTAGCTGTTTAATCCAATGAACTAATGAATGCCAAATCATTAATAGAAAATTGCTAATAGAAAATCCATCTCTTTATTTAGGTAATGTGTATTATGGTAGTTGACACTGGAGATAATATTCTTTCCCCCACCAAGTGGGGAAGACTTTTGGCAACATACCAAGCAGGCTCCTTAAGAGTTTTTTTTTTTTTCATCTTGAAGGACAAGTTATATAAAGTCCACTGCTATAATAATTTCTTTTCCTTTCTTTTTTTTTTTTTTTTTTTTTTTTGAGACAGAGTCTCTGTTTGTCACCCAGGCTGGAGTACGGTAGCGCAATCTCGGCTCACTGCAAGCTCCGCCTCCCGGGTTCAGGCCATTCTCCTGCCTCAGCCTCTGAGTAGCTGGGACTACAGGCGCCTGCCACCATGCCCAGCTAGTTTTTTGTATTTTTAGCGGAGACGGGGTTTCACCGTGTTAGCCAGGATGGTCTCGATCTCCTGACCTCGTGATCCACCTGTCTCGGCCTCCCAAAGTGCAGGAATTACAGGCATGAGCCACCGCGCACGGCCCCGGCCTAATAATTCCTTTAAAAACCAAAAGATTCAGTTGTATATGTTCCAGTCTGGCAGTGTCATACGAAGTTACATTTGGAAAGATATTCAAGCAGTCTCTTTCTCTCTTGCTCCAATTTTACAATGGTATAAACAAAACAAAACATTGCTACGTGATGACGGCTTATACTTAAGCGGTAAGAAAGAATAAAAGACGCCATCAAACTTTCAAGTGTGGACGACATGAGTAATGAGGGTTTTCAAAGGAGAAATGGCAGCAGGAAAATCTGATAGACTCTCAAAGTCTAGAGATGATGTGTTTGGTTTTAAGCACTTGATTTCATGTTCTATCCTCCCTTCATCCCATTTCCTATTCAGAAAACAGTATGCACAAACACAGACGTTGTATTTGGGAAGTTATGGACTTACTTCCTAACTGAAGATTTTCATGTGAGAAAGACTTTAGTTAATAACGTATCAGCATTGGTTCATTAATTGCTACCAACGCATTACACTAATGCAAAATGTTAATAGGAGAAACTATGTTTGTAGGAATAATGTCATGTGGGAACTCTGCTCAATTTTTCTGTAAATTTAAAACTTCTAAAAAGTAAAGTCTTACTCTTTTAAATGACAGAGAAAGCACCACCTTGACATTACTTAACTATAGCAGTGCCACCATCTGCTTACCTACCAGAATGTTTTACTCAGAGATAGCGCGATCATGCACTTGATTTGCCCAGGATGATCCAGTTTATGTCTGTTGTCCAGGTGTAATTATTAACCCACCCCGCCTTTGTTCTCAGAAGTCTTCCATTCCCAGTGACAAATTGCATGGTCACTGTACATAGAGGGGAAAAGAGAAGTAAAATATTTTTAATGTACGACTTTGACTGTGCCCTTCTTTTTAAGAGTTTCATTTAAACCTTACAATGTTCCTATGGGGACAACTTTTTCTTCTTCAATTTCCAAATGGGAAAACTGAAACTCAGAAAGGATAGTTATTTACCTGAGACCATACAATTCAGCACTGGCAGAACCACCAGTTAAACCTTGATCTCTATGACTCCAAAGCTCATGCTCTTTTTACTGTAGTATTTCAATTCTGGAAAAAAAGCCAGGTGATCTTTGGACATCTTTCCAGATGCTATAATTTTTGAAAGAATTCTATAGCAGCTACACTAAGAAGCTCATATACACGGTATGAGGTAGTAGATAGTAGAGATTTTATATAAAGAGTTTTGTTTATAAAACCCTGAGCACTTTGGGAGGCCGAGGCGGGCAGATCACAAGGTCAGGAGATCGAGATCATCCTGGTTAACACAGTAAAACTCCGTCTCTGCTAAAAATACAAAAAAAAAATTAGCCTGGCGTGGTGGCGGGTGCCTGTAGTCCCAGTTACTCGGGAGGCTGAGGCAGGAGAAAGACGTGAACCTGGGAGACGGAGTTTGCAGTGAGCCGAGATCACACCACTGCACTCCAGCCTGGGTGACAGAGCGAGACTCTGTCTCAAAAAAAAAAAAAAACCCCTCTGAGAAATTTTTCTTCAGTAAATTTTGATGATGTCACAATTAATGTCTGTTCTATCCCTGGACAATCTGATAATAATAATGTCTGTAATCCATTATCTCCCGTAAGTACAGTGATAGGTAGCTCTCAGATTTGCTGGCTGATCTCAGCATATCAGAGAAAAGCTATTAATTTGTGCCACTACATCTGTGCAGGGAGGAGGGAGTCTTTGGGGAAGGAGCAAATCCCGCAGGCTGTGGCAGCAGCTCATGTTTCCGGCTGACTGGAAACACCAACCAACCTTTTTTTTTTTTTTTTTTTTTTTTTGAGATGGAGTCACGCTCTGTCACCCAGGCTGGAGTGCAGTGGCGCGATCTTGGCTCACTGCAAACTCTACCTCTCGGGTTAACACCAACCAACCTTTTACTTTTCCTCCCACAACACATTTGGACCCATTTCAAAGACTGCAATATCCTGGCCAGATCTTCCATACACATTCTTCTCTCTCACTCCCAAATTCTCACAGTGCATCCGCTATCCCTGCCATTTGTCATCCTTCCAAAAAAGTAAGGCCTGCCTTGGGATGGGATAATTTCAGTTGTGGCAGAAGAAGAGTAGTAGCAGCTGGATTAGAAGTTGTTTCATAAAGGATCTCTTCAAAAGATGATCAAACTTTTCTGTCTCAATAGAACTTTAAAAAGTAGGTAATGGGCCAGGCGCACTGGCTCATGCCTGTAATCCCAGCACTTTGGGAGGCCCAGGTGGGTGGATGGCTTGTCCTCAGGAGTTCAAGACCAGCCGGGGCAACATAGTGAAACCCCGTCTCTACAAAAAAATACAAAAATTAGCTGGCGTGGTGGCTCATGCCTGTAGTCCCAGCTACTTGGGGTACTGAGTGGGGAGGTTCGCTTGAGCCCAGGAGGCAGAAGTTGCAATGAGCTGAGATCATGCCACTGCACTCCAGCCTGGGCAACACAGTAAGACCCCATCTCAAAAAAAAAAGGTAGATAATGAACTTTATTCTTTGTGTGGTACTTTATGAGCATCGTCTCTATCATGAGACACACCTGGATTGAGCCTGAGCTTCACGACTGAGTTGTGCCAATAATACCTCTGTGTTCTATAGTTCTTTGTTCCTCTCTGTTCCTCAGTTTCCTTATGTGGAAAATGGAGGCAATAAAAGTAGCTATCTCATAGGGTTGTGGTGGGCTTGAATGACATAAGGCATGTAAAAAACAGCCTGACAGTGTAAGTTCTGTGAGGACAGGAGAGATTGATTTCAGCCTAAATATGTAGTACAGCAGCGCATTAAAGTATGGTCTGGAGGCTCCTGGAGACCCACAGGATGCTGAAAGGGGTTCCGTCAGGTCAAAACTATTTTGGTAAAAATACCAAGATGTTATTTGCCTTTTTCACTCTTTCTCATGAGCATAGAGTTTTCCAAAAACTACCTGCAACAGATACATGCAGAAGCAGATAAGGGAATCCAGGGGCTTTCTATTAAAGTAGAACTTAAAGAGATTTGCCAGATTATAAAACTATGTCATAGTTCTATTTTCTTTTGTTTTGGAAAATATATTTCTGTTACATGAAAATATGTTAGTTATATTAACATGTAATGGGTTTATATTATCATTGAATGAATTGATGAATACTTTTTAAAAATAGCCCATTTTGGCTTGGCGTGGTGGTTCATGCCTCTAATCCCAGCACTTTGGGAGGCTGAGGCGGGTGGATCACTTGAGGTCAGGAGTTCAAGACCACCCTGGTCAACATGGTGAAACCCCCTCTCTACCAAAAATACAAAAATTAGCCAGGCATGGTGGCGCACACCTGTGGTCCCAGCTACTCAGGAGCCTGAGGCAGGAGAATCACTTGAACCTGGGAGGTGGAAGTTGCAGCAAGCCGAGATCACACCACTGCACTCCAGCCTGGGCAACAGAGTGAGACTTGGTCTCAAAAAAAAAAAAAAAAAAAAGTCGTTTTCAATTTCTAATGCAATACATATCAGTGGTTGTAACCCACATAATCATGCTGGAGCCGAGCATGCTGTCAAGTACCTGTAATCCCAGCTACTCAGGAGGCTGAGGTGAGAGGATCAGTTGATCCCAAGAGCTTAAGGTGGTAATGAGCTCTAATCATGCCACTGCATTCCAGCCTGAGCCACAGAGCAAGACCCTGTCGCTTAAATCAATCAGTCAATCAATCAAAACTCACTGGGACCTTAAATAGTGTCTAAGAATATAAAGGGGTCTCAAGACCAAGAAACCTAAGTACTACTAATCAAGCACAAGCCTGACACATAGTAAGCATTATTAGTAAACCATATAGTAAACATGATTTAATGACAAGCATAGAGCCTGGCTTAGGATAACTGCTCAATAAATGATGTTGCTATTGCTGCGGGTGTCGTGATGTGCGGATGGTAGTAATGAAAATCATGGTAGGGGCCAGGCGCGGTGGCTCACGCCTGTAATCCCAGCACTTTGGGAGGCCAAGGCGGGCAGATCATGAGGTCAGGAGATCGAGACCATCCTGGCTAACACAGTGAAACCCCGTCTCTACTAAAAATACAAAAAATTAGCCAGGCGTGGTGGCAGGCACTTGTAGTCCCAGCTACTCGGGAGGCTGAGGCAGGAGAAGGGCGTGAACCCGGGAGGTGGAGCTTGCAGTGAGCCGAGATCGTGCCACTGCTCTAGTCTGGGCAACAGAGTGAGACTCTGTCTCCAAAAAAAAGAAAAAAAGAAAAGAAAAGAAAAGAAAAAGAAAATCATGGTAGGAAGTATGATGATAGCCTTCTACATGACTGAAGTAAATAACGGTGATTTTCAGATGCAAATCTTACCTTGCTTTAGGCTGCAGATATGAATTAGACTTTAATGTAACAAAATTATGTTCAGTGTTTCGACTCTCTTCCTCTTGGCTTACTCTTTTTCTAATGGAGATGCTCATTCTTTTCTTACCTAAAGAGTTGTAGATTGAGTTTGGATCTGAAAAATTCAAAAATGTTATGTGTGGTTTCAGACTGAAGGACTTGGAAGTCAGAAACTTTGGGTTTTACAAATTAAGGAACCAGGATATATACTAAGTATTTGCTGTGAAAATTGGATGTGAGAACATTCCTCTAAAACTTCTCATTGGATGGAGTGGTAGACGTTCCCATCTCCCCAACCTTTCTCTCAATTTCTCCATCTTCCTGTATATCTAGTCTAGCTGCTGGAGGAACATAGATCATTTTATTTGGATATGCTGGTAAATTGGCTGTCCAGAAAGAAAAAAATCTTCGGTTTGTGGTATTTGCTGATTTTCATGGAGTAAATGCTGCTACCATAGCCAGTTTCAATTACTAATGTAATATTACTGAACTCCAACTTGGGACAAGAAGAACATACTGCAATTGGCTCTCACAAGCTGGTTTAAGCTGTTTCCCAGCACATCTGTTTCTGGCCCTCTATTTTGGTAGCACCAAGTTGAAATATCTGACTTGCTCTCCTACATCTTTAATAGCTGGCCCATCCTGTCCTCAAGTTTTTGTCTAATACTCCCACCTAGTCAACATCCCCAGGTCCCAGGATTATTTCCTGCTACTTCTGCCTTTATGTTTTAGCTAACGGTGTCACCTCTGAGTCCTAATATGCTCTACGACATCCTTCTGCCTACTCATTTGCTATCCAATCTTTGTGGAAAAACTAAAGTACTTCTTCCTCCCTAATCTTCTCTGAACACACGAAGCTATCTGTCATGTGTTTCCTGTAAAATGATAGGACATATTGAGGAATAATATTTAATCTCAGAAATGGTAACATTATTATTACCCAAAATGTGTTAGTATGGTGTTGTCGGTGTTATTGAAAGAGCTTAGGACTACATAGAGAGCACTGCATCCCTAACCCTGCCATTAATATACTAAGTTGTCATTAAAAAATCACCTAAGGCTGGGTGCGGTGGCTCACACCTATAATTCCAGCACTTTGGGGAGGCTGAAATGATTTTATCTTTTAAGACTTGGAATTCAAGATGAGCCTGGGCAACATGACAAAACCTTGTTTGTCTCTACAAAAATTAGCCGGGTGTGGTGGTATGCACCTGTACTCCCAGCTACTCGGGAAGCTAAAGTAGGAGGATCACTTGAGCCCAGGAGGTCAAGACTGCAGTGAGCTGTGATGGTGGCACTGCACTCCAGCCTGGGCAACAGAGCAAGACTCCGTCTCAAAAAAAAAAAAGGGGAGGGTGGGGAGAGAGAGAGAGAGGGAGAGAGGGAGGAAGGGAAGGAGGGAGGGAGGGAAGAAGGAAGGGAAGGAAGGAGGGAAGGAAGGAAGGAAGGAAGGAAGGAAGGAAGGAAGGAAGGAAGGAAGGAAGGAAGGAAGGAAAGAAGGAAGGAAAGAAGGAAGGAAAGGAAGGACAGACCTAGACATTCTGAGCCTTGGTTTACTCATTTGTAAAATGAAGGTAATGGAATACATGATTTCAAAGAATATTGTCCATTTCAATTTATTAGATTCCATTATTCTGTTAAAAAAGTAATTTTTCTCAACAAAAATCTCAGGACCTACTCCGATTCTTAAATTTCAATGTCATTTTTATTTTGAAATAAGTCAGCTTCACCATGTTTTAGCTTATTATTACCCTTTCCTAATATTTCATATTTAAAGTAACCCTGTTCCCCATCAGCTTTCATCTCACTTTCTCTATAAGATCAACTTCATACCTTTCCGACAGATAAAACAACATGTAAGTGCTTTTGATGAGTTGGTTCAAATGCAAATTAAAACAATACTTTTTAACTAACTTTTAAAAAATGATCATGTCAAAGAATTAAAAGCGCACAAAAAGCTACCTAGGCAGAAAACTCCTCAGAAGGAAAGTTTGAGATTCTTGAATATTTTTAAGTTCCTTCTGATGAAGTGTTTTCTGTATGGCTGTATCTTCAGGGTCTAAAATAAGCCATTAGAGAAAAACTGATTTGAGGCCGTGCTCGGTGGCTCATGCCTGTAATCCCAGCACTTTGGGAGGCTGAGGTGGGCGGATCACCTGAGGTCAGGAGTTCAGGACCAGCCTGGCCAACATGGTGAAACTCCGTCTCAACTAAAAATACAAAAATTATCTGAGTGTCATGGAGCACACCTGTAATCGGGAGGCTGAGGCAGGATAATCACTTGAACCCGGGAGGAAGAGGTTGCAGTGAGCTGAGATTGCACCACTGCACTCCAGCCTGGGTGACAGGGCAAGACTCCATCTCAAAAGAAAAGAAAAAAAAAAAAAAACTGATTTGAGAAAAAATTTTGTTCACATGCAGCTTCATGGAACTAGAAAATATATGGTGAGATTAAGTTTTTATATTTACTGAGAAACCAAACTATATTCTGTTTTTTTTTTTTTTTTTTTGAGACAGAGTCTTGCTCTGTCGCCCAGGCTGGAGTGCAGTGGCCAGATCTCAGCTCACTGCAAGCTCTGCCTCCCGGGTTCACACCATTCTCCTGCCTCAGCCTCCCGAGTAGCTGGGACTACAGGTGCCCGCCACCTTGCCCAGCTAGTTTTTTGTATTTTTTAGTAGAGACGGGGTTTCACCGTGTTAGCCAGGATGGTCTCGATCTCCTGACCTCGTGATCCGCCCGTCTCAGCCTCCCAAAGTGCTGGGATTACAGGCTTGAGCCACCGCGCCCGGCCCCAAACTAGATTCTTATACAAAATGCAAGTAACTCATAATTCGTTCCACAGTCCTTTCGTTTATATCTTTCTGGAGATTCCAAAGTTTTTTTTTCTTTTGTTGCAGAGATGAGGTCTTGTTATGTTGGCTAGGCTGGTCTTGAACTCGACTCAAGCAATCTGCCTGCTTCAGTCTCCCAAAGTGTTGGAATTACAGGTGTGAGTCACTGTACCCAGCCCCAAAGTTTTCTTTTTTATCTCTAACTTAAGTTGAGTTCCAATCTTTTCAGAATCTTACGCATCTTTTCTCTTTGCCCACGTTAACTCAGTGTGTGATGAGGTAATTGCAAGGCAAGGAGCTGTGTGTAATCCCTTTTGCACGGTTTGACTTGGCATTCTAAAATTTACAATTTCACCAATGGGGACAAGCAGAATGGCTCAAACTGATATGAGGTGAAATTTTTCAGCTGTTTTCTCAGCATGCTAGGTAGTAAAATCAAGGGACTGCACATTGTAAGTGAATATAGAGGTCATCTATTTTCTTGCGACTTACAGTGTAGTTGAGGACCAGAAGCATCAGCAGCATCAGCTTGTTTGAAATGAGCTCAGGCCTCATCTCAAACGTGCTGAATCAGACCCTGTATTTTAACAAGATCTCCCAAGTGATTTGCTTACCTGCAATACACCATCTCCAACTAAGTGGTAATGCAGCCTATGCTTGAGTGTGTTCAATCACAGCAATGCCCTACTTCACAATGCAACTCATTCCAATTCCTTCTTCCTCCAAAATATCCTAACTACGACTTAAGATTCATTTGGAAACATTGCCTTAATAACTTCTCTTGCTCAAATGAATCATTCAATGTCCAAATTTATTAGTCCCAAATTTGTACCCAAGTGCAATCTGAACCTCTCCATCCCTATTTTTCGATCTTGTTTCTGTGGTGCCTGTACGCCAACAAAATTGCTCTACCTGTGTTTCATAACAAACCTAGCAGTCACTTCTGCCAGTAACCTGGTCCACAACATTCTTCCTCTTTTGAGCTCTCTTTCGTTCTCTCTCTGCTTGTATAGATTCTCTCCACCCATAAAACCCTCACCTCTTGTGATTTTTCCAGTCACTGTAACAGGCTTTCCCCGTTTTCATTGGTTTTATTATTATGTAGGCATAGTAAGGCCAACATATCAAGAGATGATTGCCATTTGAAAAGGTTGTTTGTAAGTTGTAATTCCCAAGACAGGGAGGCATGCTATGCTATGGGACTATGTATGGAGAAGCACCAGAGTCAGTTAGGAGGCAGAGGGAGAGGGGAACCCAAAGGCAAGAGCCTTTAATGTGGTTTTCATGGGGAGAAATGAGGAAGGAGTAAGCAGGCTCAGGATTGGCTAGCATGAATGATTTTACTGGCTCTGGGGCATAGAGGCTGTGCCTAGTTGTCTAATACCTGGCCCTGGGATAATAAGGGCATGTGGAGAGCAGCCTGGAGTATGAGACTCCAATAAGATAGGTAGCTGGAAGTATGAGCTCTGGATTGGTTGGTTTGCATTTGAAAGCAATGCTCAGGCCAAGTTAATGACTATCTCCAGTATTTACTCTCTCTAGGAATTGGCTAGCCCTGGGAGGGGAGTCCTTCTGGGGTTAGTAAGGCTTCCAGATATCAAAGCATCAGAACTTGGAAAATAAAAGACGTGGTTAATGAATCTCAGGAGTGCTTTTGTCTTAGTCTGTAGAAGGAACATTTGTCTTTGTACTTTCCATAGGAGGCAAGAAGAGGAAAATGTGACAATTCAATCATCCTGCAGATGGACTTCCGGCTTCCACTCTCAGCGATAACATTGCACAAGGGCATCTTGGGCACAAAGGAAGATTAATGGGAGAAGCCAAAGCAACAGTAAGAAAGTTCTTTTTCAAGCATTTCTCTCCCGCCACAGACTCAGATCTCTCTTGTTCTCCTATAGTAGAGCTAGAGATGCTCTCTAGATATTGTACCCAGGCTTTAATTTATCAACCAAAATGTTCACTGATGACAAAACTGCTGGTCTTCTGCTGGACAGTCACATAGATGGCTCTGATTTCAGCAAACAGGGCATCTCCTCCAGGGTTTCAACTGCCAAATTCCTGATTTCTCAGGGACAAAAGGCAAAGTGTCTTAGCAGCCTGATGCATGTCTTTGAAAAAGTGTGACAAGCATTCCTAGTTTGTGGTGGAGCATGGGTATGTGTGCACACATACATAGCTACAGACACACATACACACACACACACACACAGAGTCATGCACACACATGCATACACACTCAGAACAGCAGACGACAGACACTCTGACTTATATCCCAGTCAGGACATGCCTGAACCAAATGGAACTGTTTCTTCCTTTCTTTTCAGTCCAACTAAAGTCCCACATTACTACACAAGGTACCCAGCTGATGGCAATGTGATTAATGCAGGCCAACTGCTGCAGAACTGCAATCAGAAAAATCCATTTTGTCTCCACATTTAAGTTCTGGGAGCACTCTTGGAGAGAACACTCGTGAGATCTTTTTAACCAGCTGGAGGTAGGACATTGTAATATTAGGGAATGTGGTAAAGATTTCCTTAGGTACTTGTTCACCTAAGGATGATAGACAAAATCTTAGACAACTGAAAAAGGACAAAGGCATGAATTATTCAAAATAGCAAATAATCTAGAATCAATTCTTATAATGCAAAATTACTATTCAAAAGTGACTTCTTGTTTCTGTGATCATTAGCCGCCCATTCACATACACTAATGAGCTGCCAGGAGAGTAGCTGAAAGCTCTGTGTTTCTGGAAGGGCTTGCTCACTGTAGGTGATAGAGCAGGGCATCGGTCATTCCTCTGAGAGATTCCCAGGTGTCACTATCCAGAAGTCTTTTCTCCTGGCTTGGCAGATTCTCAAGTGTCCCCCATGGGGAGGAGAGTGGTAGGTATAGACCTAGTTGATACCGTTCTGGGATCCAAGTGGGAAGGAGGAGTTGAAGAGTTGCACCATTCAGTATGTACTAGTTTTGCTGTTCACTGTTTTTGAGGATTTCCTTTTCCCATTCCAATCAACCATCATCTGGTCCCCGACTCCAGCCCTTTTTTGTTTGTCTGTTTTTTGTTTTTTTGAGACGGAGTCTATCTCTGTTGCCAGGGGAGTGCAGTGGCACGATCTTGGCTCACTGCAACCTCCGCCTACCAAGTTCAAGTGATTCTCCTGCCTCAGCCTCCCAAGTAGCTGGGACTACAGGCACATGCCACCACAACCAGCTAATTTTTGTATTTTTAGTAGAGACAGGCTTTCTCTACATGGTCTTAGTAGAGACAGATCATGTTGGCCAAGATGGTCTTGATCTCTTGACCTCGTGATCCACTTGCCTTGGCCTCCCAAAGTGCTGAGATTATAGGCATGAGCCACGACACCCAGCCCACTCCAGCTCTTTTAACAGTGAGCCAGGTGGGCTGCCTGACTGCATGGGCTAGGGGAGGGCATCCGAAAGTTTTAACTATTTCTTGAGCAGAATTTCAGTCAATCCCATTTCCAGTCATACCTGCACACATGCCTCCAGATGTATCTAGTGTCCTTGTCTGTGGGAGTTTGGTGGTTAAGAATCAGCTTACTTCTTAGTTTTCCCCCATTACAAGCACTGATGTTTCAATTTTTTCTGATCGATTAAGGTAATTACCACTGATGCATCTGCTTACCCAATTGTTAAGTTTTGTTCCCTCCCTTGAATACTGTCATTACTTCTCTAAGTTCTTAGGCTTTTATACCCTCTTTGGAAGGGGTGGGAGAAGAATCTGTTAAAGAAGGATGAGTTAGTCACACTTCTCCAATCACGACATATGAACAGTATTGACCTAGGGCAGGGCCACCTCTTGTTTATTTGTTTATATGTCTGTTTACCGTCTTTTCTCTTTTTTCCACTCCCAACCCTTTTCTTCTCCAAAGACAATGTTTAATGTGCATGGTTTTGTTTGAGTTCTTAAAAATGTGTATTTTTTGTTTCATGTATGTAAATGTAAACATACACATGGTATTGTGTTAAAATTCTTTTTTATTATTATTATACTTTAAGTTCTAAGGTACATGTGCATGACATGCAGGTTTGTTACATATATATACATGTGCCATGTTGATGTGCTGCACCCATCAACTCGTCAGCACCCATCAACTCGTCATTTACATCAGGTATAACTCCCAATGCCATCCCTCCCCCCTCCCCCCTCCCCATAATAGGCCCTGGTGTGTGATGTTCCCCTTCCCGTGTCCAAGTGATCTCATCGTTGAATTCCCACCTATGAGTGAGAACATACGGTGTTTGGTTTTCTGTTCTTGTGATAGTTTGCTAAGAATGATGGTTTCCAACTGCATCCATGTCCCTACAAAGGACACAAATTCATCCTTTTTTATGGCTGTATAGTATTCCATGGTATATATGTGCCACATTTTCTTAATCCAGTCTGTCACTGATGGACATTTGGGTTGATTCCAAGTCTTTGCTATTGTGAATAGTGCTGCAATAAACACACATGTGCATGTGTCTTTATAGCAGCATGATTTATAATTCTTTGGGTATATACCCAGTAATGGGATGGCTGGATCATATGGTATTTCTAGTTCTAGATCCTTGAGGAATCGCCATACTGTTTTCCACAATGGTTGAAGTAGTTTACAATCCCACCAACAGTGTAAAAGTGTTCCTATTTCTCCACATCCTCTCCAGCATCTGTTGTTTCCTGACTTTTCAATGATTGCCATTCTAACTGGTGTGAGATGGTATCTCATTGTGGTTTTAATTTGCATTTCTCTGATGGCCAGTGATGACGAGCACTTTTTCATGTGTCTGTTGGCTGTATGAATGTCTTCTTTTGAGAAATGTCTGTTCATATCCTTTGCCCACTTTTTGATGGGGTTGTTTGTTCTTTTCTGGTAAATTTGTTTGAGTTCTTTGTAGGTTCTGGATATTAGCCCTTTGTCAGATGAGTAGATTGCAAAAATTTTCTCCCATTCTGTAGGTTGCCTGTTCACTCTGAGGGTAGTTTCTTTTGCTGTGCAGAAGCTCTTTAGTTTAATTAGATCCCATTTGTCAATTTTGGCTTTTGTTGCCGTTGCTTTTGGTGTTTTGGACATGAAGTCCTTGCCCATGCCTATGTCCTGAATGGTATTACCTAGGTTTTCTTCTAGGATTTTTATGGTTTTAGGTCTAACATTTAAGTCTCTAATCTATCTTGAATTAATTTTTGTATAAAGAGTAAAGAAAGGATCCAGTTTCACCTTTCTACTTATGGGTAGCCAATTTTCCCAGCACCATTTATTAAATAGGGAATCCTTTCCCATTTCTTGTTTTTCTCAGGTTTGTCAAAGATCAGATGGCTGTAGATGTGTGGTATTATTTTTGAGGGCTCTGTTCTGCTCCATTGGTCTATATCTCTGTTTTGGTACCAGTACCATGCAGTTTTGGTTACTGTAGCCTTGTAGTATAGTTTGAAGTCAGGTAGTGTGATGCCTCCAGCTTTGTTCTTTTGACTTAGGATTGTCTTGGCAATGCGGGCTCTTTTTTGGTTCCATATGAACTTAAAAGCAGTTTTTTCCAATTCTGTGAAGAAAGTCATTGGTAGCTTGATGGGGATGGCATTGAATCTATAAATTACCTTGGGCAGTATGGCCATTTTCACGATATTGATTCTTCCTATCCATGAGCATGGTATGTTCTTCCATTTGTTTGTGTCCTCTTTATTTCACTGAGCAGTGGTTTGTAGTTCTCCTTGAAGAGGCCCTTTACATCCCTTGTAAGTTGGATTCCTAGGTATTTTATTCTCTTTGAAGCAATTGTGAATGGAAGTTCATTCATGATTTGACTCTCTGTCTATTATTGTTGTATAAGAATGCTTGTGATTTTTACACATTAATTTTGTATCCTGAGACTTTGCTGAAGTTGCTTATCAGCTTAAGGAGATTTTGGCCTGAGATGATGGGGTTTTCTAAATATACAATCATGTCATCCGCAAACAGGGACAATATGACTTCTTCTTTTCCTAACTGAATACCCTTTATTTCTTTCTCTCGCCTGATTGCCCTAGCCAGAACTTCCAACACTATGTTGAATAGGAGTGGTGAGAGAGGGCATCCTTGTCTTGTGCCAGTTTTCAAAGGGAATGCTTCCAATTTTTGCCCATTCAGTATGATATTGGCTCTGGGTTTTTCATAAATAGTTCTTGTTATTTTGAGATACGTTCCATCAATACCGAATTTATTGAGAGTTTTTAGCATGAAGGGCTGTTGAATTTTGTCAAAGGCCTTTTCTGCATCTATTGAGATAACCATGTGGTTTTTGTCTTTGGTTCTGTTTATATGCTGGATTATGATTGCTGATTTGTGTATGTTGAACCAGCCTTGCATCCCAGGGATGAAGCCCACTTGATCATGGTGGATAACCTTTTGATGTGCTGCTGGATTCGGTTTGCCAGTATTTTATTGAGGATTTTTACATCGATGTTCATCAGGGATATTGGTCTAAAACTCTCTTTTTTTGTTGTGTCTCTGCCAGGCTTTGGTATCAGGATGATGTTGGCCCCATAAAATGAGTTAGGAAGGATTCCCTCTTTTTCTATTGATTGGAATAGTTTCAGAAGGAATGGTACCAGCTCCTCCTTGTACCTCTGGTAGAATCCAGCTGTGAATCCATCTGATCCTGGACTTTTTTTGGTTGGTAGGGTATTAATTATTGCCTCAATTTCAGAGCCTGTTATTGGTCTATGCAGGGATTCAACTTCTTCCTGGTTTAGTCTTGGGAGAGTGTAAGTGTCCAGGAAATTATTCATTTCTTCTAGGTTTTCTAGTTTATTTGCGTAGAGGTGTTTATAGTATTCTCTGATGGTAGTTTGTATTTCTGTGGGGTCAGTGGTGATATCCCTTTTATCATTTTTTATTGCGTCTATTTGATTCTTCTCTCTTTTCTTCTTTATCAGTCTAGCTAGCGGTCTATCAATTTTGTTGATCTTTTCAAAAAACCCGCTCCTGGATTCATTGATTTTTTGGAGGGTTTTTTGTGTCTCTATCTCCTTCAGTTCTGGTCCGATCTTAGTCATTTCTTGCCTTCTGCTAGCTTTTGAATGTGTTTGCTCTTGCTTCTCTAGTTCTTTTAATTGTGATGTTAGGGTGTCAATTTTAGATCTTTCCAGCTTTCTCTTGTGGGCATTTAGTGCTATAAATTTCCCTCTACACACTGCTTTAAATGTGTCCCAGAGATTCTGGTATGTTGTATCTTTGTTCTCATTAGTTTCAAAGAACATCTTTATTTCTGCCTTCATTTCGTTATGTACCCAGTAGTCACTCAGGAGCAGGTTGTTCAGTTTCCATGTAGTTGAGCGGTTTTGATTGAGTTTCTTAGTCCTGAGTTCTAGTTTGATTGCACTGTGGTCTGCGAGACAGTTTGTTATAATTTCTGTTCTTTTGCATTTACTGAGGAGTGCTTTACTTCCAACTATGTGGTCAATTTTGGAATAAGTGCGATGTGGTGCTGAGAAGAATGTATATTCTGTTGATTTGGGGTGGAGAGTTCTGTAGATATCTATTAGGTCTGCTTGGTGCAGAGTTAAGTTCAATTCCTGGATATCCTTGTTAACTTTCTGTCTTGTTGATCTGTCTAATGTTGACAGTGGGGTGTTAAAGTCTCCCATTATTATTGTATGGGAGTCTAAGTCTCTTTGTAAGTCTCTAAGGACTTGCTTTATGAATCTGGGTGCTCCTGTATTGGGTGCATGTATATTTAGGATAGTTAGCTCTTCCTGATGAATTGATCCCTTTACCATTATGTAATGGCCTTCTTTGTCTCTTTTGATCTTTGATGGTTTAAAGTCTGTTTTATCAGAGACTAGGACTGCAGCCCCTGCTTTTTTTTGTTCTCCATTTGCTTGGTAGATCTTCCTCCATCCCTTTATTTTGAGCCTATGTGTGTCTCTGCATACGAGATGGGTCTCCTGAATACAGCAAACTGATGGGTCTTGACTCTTTATCCAATTTGCCAGTCTGTGTCTTTTAATTGGACCACTTAGTCCATTTACATTTAAGGTTAATATTGTGGTGTGTGAACTTGATCCTGTCATTGTGATATTAGCTGGTTATTTTGCTTATTAGTTGACACAGTTCCTTCCTAGCATCAATGGTCTTTACATTTTGGCATGTTTTTGCAATGGCTGGTACCGGTTGTTCCTTTCCATGTCTAGTGCTTCCTTCAGGGTCTCTTGTAGGGCAGGCCTGGTGGTGACAAAATCTCTAAGCCTTTGCTTGTCTGTAAAGGATTTTATTTCTCCTTCACTTATGAAATTAGTTTGGCTGGATATGAAATTCTGGGTTTAAAATTCTTTTCTTTAAGAATGTTAAATATTGGCCCCTACTCTCTTCTGGCTTGTAGAGTTTCTGCCAAGAGATCTGCTGTTAGTCTGATGGGCTTCCCTTTGTGGGTAACCCGACCTTTCTCTCTGGCTGCATTTTTAACATTTTTTTCCTTCATTTCAACTTTGGTGAATCTGACAATTATGTGTCTTGGAGTTGCTCTTCTCGAGGAGTATCTTTGTGGCATTCTCTGTATTTCCTGAATTTGAATGTTGGCCTGCCTTACTAGGTTGGGGAAGTTCTCCTGGATGATATCCTGAAGAGTGTTTTCCAAGTTGGTTCCATTTTCCCCCTCACTTTGAAGCACACCAATCAGACCTAGATTCGGTCTTTTCACATAATCCCATATTTCTTGGAGGCTTTGTTCGTTTCTTTTTCCTCTTTTTTCTCTAGACTTCTCTTCTCGCTTCATTTCATTCATTTGATCTTCAATCATTGATACTCTTTCTTCCAGTTTATCGAGTCGGTTACTGAAGCTTGTGCATTTGTCACGTATTTCTCGTGTCATGGCTTTTATTTCTATCAGTTCGTTTATGACCTTCTCCGCATTGATTATTCTAGTTATCCATTCTTCCATTATTTTTTCAAGATTTTTAGTTTCTTTGCGCTGGGTACGTAGTTCCTCCTTTAGCTCTGAGAAGTTTGATCGACTGAAGCCTTCTTCTCTCAACTCGTCAAAGTCATTCTCCGTCCAGCTTTGATCCATTGCTGGCAATGAGCTGTGTTCCTCAGTTGAAAATGCAGAAATCACCCATCTTCTTTGTCGCTCGCGCTGGGAGCTGGAGGCTGGAGCTGTTCCTATTCGGCCATCTTGCTCTGACCGTGTTAAAATTCTTATTTAATTTCTTAGTCTTTTTCATTCAGCAAAATGTTTTTAAGATATTATCACATTACACTGTCTACCTCTAATGACATATCTTATTCCTTTACTGGTATTTCCTTTAATTATGGTTTGATTGATTGGAGTTTTGTATTATTTTTCTTTCTCAAAACATACCTATAATTTAGCTCTACCATTTCATTTTAGTTTTTTCTAAATTGAGCAAGAATTCAAAGATATTCTTCAGCAATTTGAGTACAAAATTCTCCCCAAATTTTGGTGATTTTACCCCAATCTTTTCTGGCTACCTCACTCACACGAATCTAATAGTAATTATTTTTGAGATTCACTTGCATATTCCTTTCCTGAGGGCTCATAATTTTTATTGGAAAGAATAATTTTCTTTCAAACTTATATTTTAATAAGTGTTGGCAAAATATGATTAAATTAGATCACTGTAATAACAGGTACAACTAGCCTAAAACAGTTTGAGGGTAAACACAGCAGAATCTTGGTAAACATACCGCTCAGTGGGAGGGAGAAGTATGGCAGCACATTAGACAGTAGTGAGTTTTCAGCAGGCCATGGGCATCATTTGGAAAATCTTACATGTGAATGTGAACCTTGGTTAATCCAGAGAGTCATTCCACAGAACTTCTACTATAGGTTTTTTTTTGCTTGCTTGTTTCTGAAAACATCCTATCATTCTCATTCTCTTTTGTTTGATTTATTTAGATTTAATTGTGCTTAAATAAGAGTAGCTCCACCACAGGCCAGAATGGAAAAGAGTTGAAAGTAAGTCTCTGAGAAGCGGGCAGGAAGATACAGGTAGTGTTATTGCCAATGTTTTTATTCTAAATATGTGGTATCAATGTTCTAGCAAGTCAAATCTCCTTATGCTTTTATACTGTTGGTGGGAATGTAAATTACTTCAACCATTGTGGAAGGCAGTGTGGTGATTCCTCAAAGATCTAGAAACAGACATACCATTTGACCCAGCAATCCCATTACTGAATATATACCCAAAGGAATATAAGTATTTCTATTATAAAGACACATGCACGTGTATGTTCATTGCAGCACTGTTCATAATAGCAAAGACATGGAATCAACCCAAATGCCCATTAATAATAGCACTGGATAAAGAAAATGTGGCACATATAATAACAGCACTGGATAAAGAAAATGTAGCACACATATACCATGGAATACTATGCAGCCATGAAAAGGTACAAGATCATGTCCTTTGCAGGGACATGGATAGAGCTGGAAGCCATTATCCTCAGTGAACTAATGCATGAACAGAAAACCAAGCACCTCATGTTCTCACTTATAAATGGGAGCTGAATGAAGAGAACATCGTACACATGGTGAGGAACAACACACACTGGGGCCTGTCGTGGGGTCAGGGGAGGGGAGAGAGGGGAGGAATAGCATTAGGAGATATACATAATGTAAATGACGAGTTAACGGGTACAGCACACCAACATGGCACATGTATACATACGTAACAAACCTGCACATTGTGCACATGTACCCTAGAACTTAAAGTATAATAAAAAACAAACAAACAAACAAAAAACAACAACAACAAAAAACCACTGGCTCATCAAGCAGGGGTTCCTCAATGCTTTTTGGATGACATGGTTCCACACAACTTCTCAACTGCCAATGACACCTTTCTCCTAGCCCCAGATTCAACAGTCAGCAGTCTACAAAAAAGATCCCCCTAGTAACTTTATTGAGACGTAAGTTACATACAAGTTGTATTGACTTAAAGTATACAACTGGATGAGTAAGGACAGTTGTATATACCATGAAACTACCACTGCCACAAAGATCACAACACTGCCATTGCCACCAAAAGATTCCTGGGCTCTTCTGCAGTCCTGTCGTCTATCCCCTGCTACAGGCAACCACCGACCTGCTTTTTGTCACTATGTAGATCAGTTTGAGTCTCTAGAATTTTACATAAATAGAATCAAACTGTATGTCCTCTTGTGTCTAGCTTCTTCCACTCAGCGTAATGAGATCTGTTCATGTTGCTTGTACCAATATATGTTTCTTTTTATTGCTAAATAGTAACCCATTGTGTGGATGTACTATGTCTTATTTATCCATTTACCCCTTGGAGGGTATTTGGGTTGATTCCAAGGGCTATTATGAATAAAGATTCATGTGCAAAAAAAAAAAAATAGGTTTATGGTTGAA
Organism: Chlorocebus sabaeus; assembly: GCF_047675955.1. Lineage (NCBI taxonomy): Eukaryota > Metazoa > Chordata > Mammalia > Primates > Cercopithecidae > Chlorocebus > Chlorocebus sabaeus. The sequence continues at coordinate 29,020,031 of NC_132925.1, forward strand.
GAATAGCTGCAGAGATATCTGAACCAAAAATCAAATAATGCAAGGCTTTGGGTTGTTTACAGTCATCAACCACTTAGGCAGGTTCATTTTCCCAGTCTGCATTCTCAGCAGCAGTTCCGGTACCGTCTCAGGTGAATCCTCGTATTCTTCCGGGAAACTTGTCCTTAAATGCTACAAAGAACCTTTCATCCAAGAAACATAAAACACTCTGGAGACATTATCTCATTCTCCCTTCAGAACGTCTGTGGAAAGAATCAATAAATAATAAACTGATGCTGTACAAGAAAAGAAACTGAGGCTTAGTGAGGAAATTGGCTAATTAAAGACTATTCCACAGGTGTGAACAGACAGGAGTCAGGTGCCACTTTTTGTGGAAACCCCTTTTCCCATTCTACCTACAAAAAAGGGAAGGGAAAATGAATACATAAATAAATTTAAGCATATTTTTGATAATGGTTTCATAATTCATATTAGTTTAATCTAGTATCAATAAAATACTAGTATCAATGAAAAAGAGGAGTTTGAATTAATGCTGAAGCTGCTTTTTCCTTCTAAGTTAAAAGTAGATATTACTTTGTTGTTGTTATTAATTGATACTTGGAAAGCAGAAATGGAATGATAAGCTCAAATAAATAAAAAAAAAAAAACAATAGCACCTAGTAAAATTTTTGTTGTATATCTGGCACCCTAGATTATTTCTTAGCATATGAAACCTTTATCTACCAATGATGAGCTAGAAGATAACCAGCTGAAAAGGGCACAGAAACTTATATTTCAAAGGAAAAGAAAATATCAACTAAAAATAATCATTCTCCCATTTCTAAGAAATTATTATTGAAATTTACATTTACATCAGGACTGGAAGAAAATCTGTTTGCATTGAATAGGAGACAAATATTTATACTTTTGGTTTGTTCCAAACCAAATCAAGATAAAGTTAATCAGAAATGAAATTGAATTTTATGTGTGGTGGGGGCCTCAGTGTGAGTCTGAGCAGTGTTCATCTTAAGATTCACTCATTTCTTGGCATAGCTGCAGAACTGGTGGCCCAAAACTCCCAAGAGTCTATTTATAGACAAGTCTGTGGATCTGTATTCTGGGAGCAGGGCGCTCCTTATCCTAAAGGAAGGCTAATATGAAGTGCACCCCAGGAAGGGGAACATCACATTGGTATCTGGGGAGCATGTCATGAAGCCTTGGTATGCTGTCCTTCCCTCCCTGTGCTGGGTCCTATTGTGGGGGGGAGGGGGGATAGGGATAGCATTAGGAGACATACCTAATGTAGATGATGAGTTAAGGGGTGCAGCACACCAACATGGCACATGTATACATATGTAACAAACCTGCACTTTGTGCACATGTATCCTAGAACTTAAAGTATAATAAAAAATATATATATATATATTTGAAGTGCTCCCAATTGTTTAGAATAATGGGACAGATGTGAGAGGATGGACTCCTTCTCTGGTGCAGGGTCAGGCACTAAGACTGGAGGTGGCACAAGGCCACGATGGCTGGAGGCAGAACCGCTGTCTGATATGGAAGTGACAAGTCATCAAGAGAGTGCACACACTTCTCTGTGCTCTTGGTGCCCATCATGATGAAAAACTCAAGATTTTAATACAGGTGCAAAGCAAATGGAACTCATTTATAATTTACAATTACATGGTTCGTATTATGCATTGTCACATTTCCAACAGAGGTATTTTGTTTGCCCTCTAGGACAAGGGTACACAAGCTCTTTTTCTAAAGAATTTGGTAGTAAGCATTCTAGGCTGGCATTTTCTTTGTTTTTTGTTTTGTTTTCACAATTTAAAGATGTAAAAACCATTCTTAGCTCACCGGCCAAAGAAAAGCAGGCCCTGAGCTGACCCCTGCTCTAGGATTTCGAGTCTTTTGTTGGTATCTCAGGAGCATCTCAGGAAGGCTTGATATGCTGTCCTTCCCTCCTCCTTGTGCCACAATTATGACACTCAGTCTAATTGTTGTGTTATTTCACCAATCCTGAATATTCATATCTGAGGCTTCCAACTGTGATTAAAGAATAAATAAATAGATAATTCTGTGCCATTCCAGGGGCTGCAGGCGGCAATGTTCCGTGCTCCGTGTTTTGGAACAAGCTAGAGTTGGGTTGATGAAGGGCAGCTTCCTCATTTTAGGCTACTATAGGAGCATGGACTCCACACAGTGGCTCTTGAGTAACAAGCTAACCAGCCCACGGGAATACTAGGGAAGGAAACAGGGCCCTGGGCAGGCATTAGCAGTCAGGGCTGGTGGGGTGAGCAGCAGCAGGAGCCACCTAGGGCTCTACAGATGTGCCACATCCATGGACAGGCAGCCTCGGAAGCTCTGGCTGTGGGCATTGAGCTAGAAATTGAAGAAGAAAAGGAATGTCATGACAGGTGCCATATGGGAGCTGGCATCTCATCACTTGTGAGACACCACCTGGAGACATCCGGGAAAAAAGGCAGCAGGGACTTTGTGGAGTATGGGGACAGAGGCAAAGGAACACTGTCTTCTATTGTTAGTGTTACCCAATTTTATATTTTAATCTAAAAGCTTAAAGATGGCCTGGAGAAACACAGTTCCCAGGGGATTGCCAGATTGATCCTGATGTTATTTTCTACTCACATAAATGGAAATAACAGTTTTCAAAAAGAGAATAGGGCTGTGTGATCAGGAAACCAACATGCTATCTCCAGTCTGGCTAGTCAATACCTTCACGACTCTGGAAAGTACCTTAATTCTCCTGGCCTCAGGCTATTTCTCCATATCATATAGAGAGTTAAAGCAAAAATGTCTAAGAGCTCTTTTTGTTTTAAATGTGTTCCATAATTATTTTAATGTTAAAGCCATTAATTAATTAAAAACTGTTGATTGAGTCACTATGTTCCCAACATGGTGTTAAGTAATGAGACCACCAAAAAAAAGTTCCTCTGCACTCAGGAATCTCTGTTCAAGTAAACTAACAATCATGATGCAGGTTATTTCAAGCTAAGGTAGGGCTATGCCTGTGTTGCTAGGAGATTATAGAGGATTTCTACACTTACACAGAAATGAGAACCTGGAGCAGAGTTCCGATGTTACTAAGCAGCAAGAATGAGAGTAGAGGGGGAAGCAAAGGTGGCACATTGATTACAAAACACAGCTGAGGTCTCGATCACACTAAATGTCTCCAGTCAGTCGTGTAGAAATCTACGTGCTTCAGAACAGTCTCTAAGTAGAAATCTGTGTGCTTCAGAACAGTCTGTAAAGGCTGGGGATAGAGCACGGGAAGAAAGGCGTAAGAGTCTACCTGTTTCTCATTGGTAAAAAGAATTCCATCCTTTACATGTACGGATTGAATGCTGGCTCCAGGATGAGGGAAGTCAGAGCCCAGACCTCACTACATGGTGCTTCCTCAGACTCTGGAAATGCTGCAGGGAGTTGAACTTCAGGGGCCAGTGGGTTCAGGCCCCAGGCACCAGGGTCTTTGCAGTTCCATCATGGTGAGTATGACGGAGCCATGCTAGAGTAAAGCCCTCATCTGGAAAGGGCTAAGAAGGGTGGTAGGGTTAAGAGTTGTGGTGATGGTGGGGTAGTGGTTCTTCACTGAAAAAGTGACCCAGAAAGCAGATAAAGCCCAGTGAATCTGGAAAGGTGCAAAAACTAGGGCCAAAAAAGATTAAGGCAGAGTTGGAAAGGCTTCCCAGAGGAGGTGTTGCTTGAATTGCAGCTGAGAAAAAAAGAAGGAATTTGTAAGTCAACAAGCTGGGGACGGTGGGTGAGAGTTAGTGGGGATGATAATGAAGGGTTGGCAGCAGGCAATTTTCAAACAAGAGAATAATATTTGCAAAGGCACAGAGTGTGAAAGAAAAATGATCAGTCCAGTTAACTGCAAGCACTGCCTGGCTGGGAAATCATGGCACAAGGACAAAGAGAGGCTTCTTTACTCTGGACATCATTCCATTATTGCCAATTACAGAAACTGAACATGCATGGGACAAAATGGAAAAGATTTTGTTACACACAAATGTCATGATAGAGAGATGACTAATCATCATTCATTTATTTATTCATTCATTTAATTCGATCAAACAAATACTTGTTTTATACTTACTGGGTGTCAAACATTTTATTGTACTCAAGATTTAAACCACAGGAAAGTCCTGTGCTCTATGTAATTCTTTATATACTCTGGCACAAGCATATTTTTAGTGACTGCTCTTCAATCTTCTTAATTTCTTCAGTTTACAGTTTTGATTACCAGGGTGTGTACGTGTGTGTGGTTGGTTGGGTGTGGGTGTGTGTATTAATTCCCATGTTTTCCTAAACAGGGGCTCATTAGTGCTTCGTTCTATACTTAATTCTCTCATATGTGGCATCTGTGAAATGAGTGTGGCAATTGTTAATTAAATATTGACTCTTGGAACATTTTAAGAACTGAAAATTTTAGTCATAAACAGACGACTGCTCTTTTCTTGCCCCGGAGCAATGATAACAAACATTCAATTGTTGTTACCTTTTTTTATAAAATGTGTGAAAGGATTTTTTTATTCACACCTTTGACTATCACCACTTGAGTTCGTGTGAATTATATTTTAACATGCCTTGAGTTTTTACTAAGCCATTCTGTACTGCTGGATTTAAACATCTTTGGATGAAGCAGAGTTAGTGTGCCATTATGCATTGCAAACTTGTGCTTCTCTTGTTTTTCTGGCTCAGTACCTCTAGCACTCCAATTCTAAAAGTTCTTGGACTCCACCTCGTTCTACCATCCAGTGTCTTCATCATTATTCACTGTTCTTCACTCCACTCAGGTCCTTTCTTCCGTCTTTACGGGGCTTAGAGGTCATGGTTCATTGTTGTAACACTTCCTTGTAGACACCAAAACTCCCTCCCAACACACAATTTCTTCCTCTAACTTATCTGAAAAAAAAAAAATCCTCAATTCTGATTACTCCAGCTCTCTGTCTACTCTATGCCTGCACTTGTGCTGTGGTTGGGGAAAAAAGCAAAACACAGCTATACTGACAAATCTCACTTTAAATTCATGACCAGTAATCTCTCACATGGGCCCATGGCACTGCCAAGGAAAGTCCACTACATTTCCAGAATCTCCTTCTTTCATTTCTCTAGGCAAGCATTTAATATCTTCTCCTTTGACAAACTTGCAGTATCTCCACCTCCACCCTCATTCTTGGCCAGTGGCTTTGGTTCCTATTTCCCTTAAAAAATAAAAATGACAAGAAAAAAACTACATACTCCCAATCGTATCTCCTATCCTACCTGTACCCATGCTCCTATATACTCACATTCCTCCAGTTATTCAAGATATAAACTACCTGGACTCCTATCTGAGGACAGCCCTCCACTTATCACTGGATTCCATCCTCTTCATCTGTATTCAAGAATATCGCTATAAAAAAAAGGAATATCACTACAGCCATTCTCTCCTCTCTCCTCTACATCATCAATTTTCACTCCTTCTACTTGTTTCTCATCAACCTGTAAACGTGCTATATTTCTCCCACCTCAAAAGGAAAGGAAAAGAACCATTTCTTGGTCTCACATTCTTCTCCCTCTTCCTCTGCTGTTTCTCTGCGCCCATTAATTTTCATCCTCGCCTCCCATTTATTCATGAACCCTCCAATTTTTTTGCCCCCAATACCACCAAAACAGTTCTTGTCACGATCAACAATTTGTAAGATCCAATGGTCAGTTCTTGATTCGTATTTTACTTGACTCATCAGCAGCAGTAGGCAGAATCAGCCTCTTCTGCTTCATAAAATACGTTCTTTACTTGATATTTGGGACATCTAGTTCTCTTCCCACCTCACTGGCTCCTCCTTTTCAGTCTTTTTTGCTGATTTTCAAATCTTTCTGACCACTAAATGTCGCCGTGCTCAAGCTAAGTGCTTCTCTTCTCTATTTACATTCTCTCTCTTAGGTGACGGTAGCCTGGCCTGTAGCTTCAAACATTATCTATATTCTGACAATGTCTAAATTTCTGTCTCCAAATTGGAGATTTCTCTGGATTTTTGGATGCCTATATCAAACTCACACTAAACATTTTCACCTGGATATCTGTTAGGCATCTCAAAATTAATATATTCACTGTTCCTGTTTTCTTCCCCTATTCCACAAAAACCTGCTTCCTGCCACCCATTTGTCCCACATTGGTAATTGCCCATAGGTTTTTCCAGCTCCTCAAAACAAGGACAGTGCAGTTTGAGATAAAATTCACATGCCACAAAATTCACTCTTTTTAAGTATACAATTCAGTGCGTTTTGTGCAACCATCACCACTATCTGATTGCAGAAGATTTTCATCAACCCGAAAAGAATCCTTGGTTCAGTCGTTCTTTTTTCTTGCTGTTTGTTTACCCTAGTTTCTTGTCTTAGGGAAATGCAAATTAAAACCACAATGAAATATTACTGCATACCTCTCAGAATAGCTAAAATGAAAAATAGTGATAACAACAAATGCTGGCAAGAATGTGAAGAAAGTGGATCATTCATACATTGCTGGTGCACAAGCAAAATGATACAGCCACTCTGGAAATAGAGACGTAGTTTGGTAGTTTTGTTTTTATTTTTCATTTAAGTCATTCTTGACTCCTCTTTCTCACATGTTGCACTTCGAATCTATCAGCAAAGTCTGCTAGCTTTACACTCCAAACATATCCAGAACCTAAGTACTTTCTGTCACCTACACTGTTATTAAAATTGGGATGTTCCAGGATTACAAAAACAGTGCCCTAACTGGGCTCCTTGATTCTCACCCTTGTCTCCCTCTCAAAAAAATAGCTGTAAAGAGCCTTTTAAAAATCGAAGTTAGATTGGCTGGGCGCAGTGGCTCACACCTGTGATCCTAGCACGTTGGGAGGCTGAGGCGGGCAGATCACCTGAGGTCAGGAATTCGAGACCAGCCTGGCCAACATGATGAAACCCCATCTCTGCTAAAAATACAAAATTATCCGGGTATGGTGGCGGGTGCCTGTAATCCCATCTGTTCGAAAGGCTGAGGTGGGAGGACTGCATGAACCCAGGAGGCAGAGGTTTCACTGAGCCAAGATCACGCCATTGCACTCTAGCCTGGGTGACAAGAGTGAAACTCAGGGGGAAAAAAATCAATCTAAGTTAGATTGTCTGAATACGCTCTTCAGAATTATCTCATGGTTTTCCTTCCCTTTAGAGTAAAATCTAACCTTTACACAGTTTCCTTCAAGGCCCTGTATGATCTGGTTCTGTTAGTTCTCCAATCTCCTCTTCTACCTCTCTCTCCAGCTTGCTTAGTGGGCTCTAGCCACAGCAACCTCCTTGATGCTCTTCAAACATACCAAGTACACCCCCAACTCAGCCTCTCTCTCATCAAGTACCCAAGAGGCTGCCTCCCTCGCTTCCTCCATGTCTCTGCTCAAATGTCATCTTATCCATGAGTCCCTTCCTGAAATTTTTATATTAAATAATATGCACCAGCACTCCCAATCCTCCTGGCTTGTTTTAGTTTTTTTCCCCCGCATAGCACATATTTCCATTTGACAGAACACCAATACACTTGCTTACGTATTTACTCTTTTCTTTTCTTTTCTTTTCTTTTTGAGACAGAGTCTTGTTCTGTTGCCCAGATTGGAGTACAGCGGTGTGATCTCGGCTCGCTGCAACCTCTGCCTCCCAGGTTCAAGCAATTCTCCCACCTCAGCTTCCTGAATAGATGGGATTACAGGCACCCACCACTATGCCCAGATAATATTTGTATTTTCAGTAGAGATGGAGTTTCACCATGTTCGCCAGGCTGGCCTCAAAATCCTGACCTCAGGTGATCCACCTGCCTCAGCCTCCTAAAGTTCTGGGATTACAGGCGTGAGCCACCATGCCCAGCCTATACTTACTCCCTGACTTCTCCCAACTAGTATGTAAACTTCAAGCTAGCAAGGAATTTGTCTTAAAACAGGACCTGGCATGTAAGAAGCACTCAATTAATATTCATTCACCGAATGAAAGAAAAAAGGAAAGAGCATATGACCAGAACAACAACAATAAAAAGACAGGATAAACAAGACAATCTACGTTTACAACAGAAAAATTGAATCTGGGGGTGTTTGTTAAGAATTGTGATCAAGCTTAAATTTTTCCCAGAAAAAAGAAGGTTTAAATAGTACAAGAATGTGAATTTGACAGATTGCATCTTGTAATAAGTAAGTTCTAAAGAGAGAGTTTTATGTCGGAAAATGTCTAGCTAATAGCATCATGGGCATAATAATGGATCTTCATCTAAGTTTATTCAGTCTTTACCCAACTTGTCATGAATGGCCAAGAGACTAGCAAAGGTTGGATGCAGGTGGAACATACTCTGACTCAGGGAAACTTATTTCATGATTAGACAGCAGTTTCCTAATTGCTGGCCATCCTTTCTTCCCATGCACATGATTCAGCCCTTAGGGTTATCTCTGGATACCCATCACTTGGGTTGCTGGTCACTCCTGTGTAAAGAGAACCAGCCCTGAGAAAAGAGAAATTTCCTCCAGTGATCTACACCTTAGTAGATGAGGATAGTAGCAACAGGAGAAATCTATTTTACAGATTAAAATCAGAAGAAACGAGAAATTTCTGCTAAGAGAGGGGAGAACAGTAGACTGTCTATCAACAAGATAAACTATAGAAAAGTGATCACTACCATATGAACCATTCCCCAAGGCACTGTAGGTCCAAACAGATACACGTGTTGGAAGATCTAGGAACCTGTAGATGAATCCCTCTAGAACAAGAAAACAACATTAATAACAGTTTATATTTATTGAACTTTTTGTTAAATGGTGACCTAAACCTTTTATGCATATTGACGAGTTTAATTCTCACCATAACTTTACTGAGTAGGCATCATTATTATCTGAAAGGCAGCGAGATTAAGTAACCTGCTCATGGCCATGTAATTAGGAAATGAAGGGGTCTTGAAATGAACCCAGACAATCTGGCTTTGGAGTTCATCATCAATTTTTTTTTCTAAATCCTGTCAAGATTAATTTATATACTATAAAAATGCATTTTAAAGTGTATAATTTAATTATTTTAGCATATTTGTGAAGTTGTGCAACCATCATTACAATTTTAGAACATTTTCATCACTCCAAAATAAGCCCCATACCCATTGTCAATCACTCCCCATTTTTCTTCAGCTCCCCAAACCCAAGAAACAACTAATCTACTTTCTATCTCTGTTGAATTAGCTCTTCTGAACCTTTCAGATGAATGGAATTATACAATATGTGGTCTTTGATTCATCCATGTCATAGCATGTATCAGCACTCCATTTCTTTTTTATCAAATAATATTTGGTTGTCTGGATATACCACATTTTATTTACCCATTCATCAGTTGAAGAGCATTTGCATTGTTTTCACCTTTTCCTGTTATAAATAATGCTTCTGTGAACATTCATGTACAGGCTTTCATTGCTTTGGGGTATAAACTAGGAATGGAATTGCTGGGTCATACAGTAACTTGGTATTTAACCTCTTGAGGAACACATGGTCTTAATTACTACACAGGATATTTCACACAGCGGATATGAAGTCACAACTGTCTCTAAAGATTTTGGGGTTATTATTGCCTCTTACATTCTAAAACTTTGTGTTTTTTCTTCTTTTGAAATTCAACATCCTGTTATTTCAGCATAAAATGGAACTTGGATAATTTGAAGCTTGAGGTGAACACACTTTAATGAATCTACGATAAGTGCCAAGGACTATTATAAGATCTATGATGGATACAGGGAAAAAATATATTTCTATGAACAGTCTCTACACCTTTAATAAACCTTTATTGAGCATCCACCAAGTGCCACTCACCATTAATCCTTCACTGGCCAGGCATGGTCATGTAAGTCTCAGCTACTGTAGTCTCAGCTACTCAGGAAGCTGAGGCATGAGGATTACTTGAGCCCAGGAGTTTTGAGCCTGCAGTGGACTATGATCATGCTTGTAAATAGCCTCTACACTCCAGTGTGGGCAACATAATGAGATCCTGTCTCTAAAAAACAAATCAAGACAAAACAAAATGCCAAATCTTAAACCCTGTCTACGTGTAACTTAAAATTTCCTGGAGAAGACAAATACATGTCAGTGTGAACTTTTATAAGAACAACTAAGTATAAATATGTGTTGTTTTGAGATCCTGTAATAGGAGCATGAACTCAGGGAGGTCAGAAAAGGCTTTCTTGAGAAAAAAACGAGTGAGGATCTGAAGGGTTAAAGGAGTTAACGGGTGAAATGCAGGAGGGGAGAGGGTCACTGGCAATTAAAACAGCCTGTGCCAAGGCATTGATACAGGAAGAAACCATGCAAGTGTGAAGACTCCAAAGAAGAGAGAGAGTGCTCAGGGTGCAGAGGATGCTGGGAATGAGAGGTGAAGGGGCCAGACTATGCAGAACCTCATAGGCCAAATTAAGAAGTTTGCAGCCAGTCGCAGTGGCTCACACCAGTAATCCCAGCACTTTGGGAGGCCAAGGTGGGTGGATCACCTGAGGTCAGGAGTTTGAGATCAGCTTGGCCAACATGGTGAAACTCCATCTCTACTAAAAATACAAAAATTAGCCCGGCATGGTGGTGGCTGCCTGTAATCCCAGCTACTGGGAGGCTGAGACAGGAGAATCACTTGAACCCGAGAGGTGGAGGTTGCAGTGAGCCATGATCACATCATTGTATTCCAGCCTGAGAGACAAGAGTGAAATTCTGTCTTAAAAAAAAAAAAAAAAAAAAAAAATTGTTTTTTAATATTAAATAAAAGAGAAGTAAAATGTGGTGTGTTCACGTAATGAAATAGTATTCAGACATAAAAAGAAATGAAGTTCTAATACATGTTACAACATAGATAAACTTGGGAAACATTATTCTAAGGGAAAGAAGCCAGACCATAAAAAAAAGGACAAATGTATGATTTAAAATACAAAACCCAGAATAGGCAGATTAACAGAGACAGAGAATAGACTAGAGGTTAGCAGGGGATGGGGAGGAGGGGGAAATAAGAAGATATTGCTTAATGTTTATAGAGCTCCTGTTTGGGATAATGGAAAAGTTTTGGAAATAGATAGTGGTGAAAGCTGCACAATATAAATGTACTTAATGCCACTGTATTATACACTTAAAAATTGTTAAAATGAGAAGTTTTATGTTATATATATTTTACCACAATAAAATTTTTTCAAAAGAAGAAGAGAAGCCATTAACAAATTTAAAATAGGCTGTGTAGGGGAGTAGAACATGACATGATCAAATTTAGATTTTTGTCAAGGTCACTTTAGTTGTAGTATAGTAGAACTGGATGGGATCCAAAATAGATATGAATGGACCAGTTAGATCAGGACAGATCTAATAAATATAAATTTTAGATTACTAATTGGTGGAGATGCAGGGAGGTAATAAGGAAGTCAGTCTGAATAGGGAATACTGTAACAGATCCAAGTTTGAGTAGGTCAAAGTTTGAGTTGTGTGATGGAGTGATATCAACTAGATAGTTTGTCATGAGTCTGGAACTCAAGGGAAAGATATAGACTCAAGTTATAATACAAAGACTCAAATCTCTCTTTTAAAAAACTGTGACATTGTTGAGGCCACAAGATTTGCCTATATAGACAAATTTGGAGAAAATAAAATGTGGTAAGTGATCAAATACCAAAGTGTTTTTTATCAATAATAATTTTTAAACTACGTAAATATAGAAAAGAGAGAAACAAATGCAGTCCAGAAATACTGTGATACATTACCTGAAGGTGTGGAATTGGTGGTGGCCTGAGAATTTGGCATGATTTGATTTGTCAAAGAGGAAGGGGAGACAGGGTTATTGGTGGAAAAGCTATGCTAATCAGTGGGAAACTGTGAGGGCTCAGCAATGGTACAACTAAAGAAAAAGAACTGAGGCTGTGATGGATAGTATAACAAGGGTTTAACATGATTATACATCACCACCACTGGGTGCTTCAGACCACTAACTCAAGTGTATGGGAGGCGGTGTGCTGGCCTCTCACCACAGGGCCTGTGGAAGCAGCCCAGCCTGCTAGCAGGACTCCAGGCTCTCCTGCTGAAGCTCTATTCTGAGAGCCAATCACCATACCTAACTTGGCGCTTGCAGCCTCACCACTCTGTGGAGCACTTGTGCTGTTCTCTGTAGGTGGGACCACCTGGCCTCCGGAAGAAGCCATTGAAGACCCAGGGCCATCAGTGACTCCCCACAGAGCTGGTTAATGGAGATGAGCATTATTCAAAGGGGAGCACACTCTGGGGCTCTGAGCACAGTGGACCCCTTTCAGGAACACAGAGATTCATCACCACACATCCCTACTGCTGAGTCAGTGCTCAGATTATACTCCTGGATCCATTGCTTGGAACTTGGCAGAAACAAATGTCTAGTATAGGGTACCCGGCTTAGTGCCTATCCCCACATGTACCCTGTCGCTTTTGTGCTTTTGAGATGGGAAAATGCATCAAATCCACAGAAATTTCAAAAAGAAAAGAAAGATAGGAAGGGAGAGAGGAAGGACAAAGGGAAAAAAGGAAGGAAGAAAGGATGGAGGAAGGGAAGGAGGGATCGAGAGAGGAAGGAAGGACTCACTGTTGAAGGAACTATGAAATTGGCACTCCTGATTTTTTTTTTTTTTTTTTTGAGGAATTTGGCAAAAAAATTTGGCAAAAAAAAAAAAACTGTTTTTAAAATCTGTGCAGTCATTCTACATTAGGAAAATGATTCTAAGGACATAACCTAAAGAAGTTTTATGCACAGATATTCATTATAGAATTATGTAAAATAGTAAAAAGTTGTAAAAAAAAAAACCCTTAATGTCCAACAATTAGCAAATAGTTAAGTGAATTAAGATACCATGCATTGTAATATTAGTCATCAAAAATATTTTATAGAAACTTATTATTTTTATTTACTAAAGCTTAAAATATTTTATATTGCAATATTAAGCCACAAAATCAAAATAGTGTGATCTCAACTTTTTTAGGAGGAAAAAAAGACTGAAGAGACGTTTGGAAAAAAATCAATAGCAGTTATCTCTATGGGTAATGGAATTACAGGTGATTTTTAAAAAAATTTCCAGGTACACTTTACAGATTTTCTTCAATATGAACATAGTTAATTTGTCATTTAAATAAATATACAATTAGAAAGAATAGAAAAAAACACCACAATGGGAGGGTGAATTGGAAATTCTGATTAAATCATTTTACTTGTATGGAATTTAGAATTACATCACATTCTGTTCTGTCTATTGACCACAAGCACTGCCTTTCCCCTCCCCAGAGTCTTCCCCATTAGTCAAATATTAAGTCCGTGGAGGCTCATTCTTAGAGGAAGTTCCAGGGCAGGCGTCTTTTTTGTTTGCCATCAGAGAAGCTGGCTGGCATGGTTTGGAAGGAAAGCATCCCACCTCGTGAGTGTCAAACACTGATTTCAGCATGGCCCCTGTGCTACGGTGCCTAGTGTGACAAGGTGCAAGGCCAAGCAGGGGCAGCCTAGACTGACAGCTGGTGCCTTGGGCTTTGCCAGCCTCACTGAGTGGCTAGCCAGCTTGAAAAGGCAACAGGAAGCAGATGGCCAGCCCAGTCCTCTCTTTGGCTGGCCTATGACAGCCATCTGGAGAAAAAGAAAATTGATCCGCCGCCTGGAGAGGAAGGTGCTGGTAATAAATAACTCTGATTGTCACATTTTGCACATTCAGGGCCCAGGGAATGGCTGTGGAAGCTCTTCAGGTGTTGATGGGAAACAATCCCAAGCATCATAGCTCATAGATACACACGATACCTTTACTGGAGGGGGGCAGCTTTCCGGGATCAGAAGCCCACAGGACTCAACAATCCCACTAATACAACAGGACCCACAGTGGTGTGAATGTCACCCAAGCAGGCATAGAGTAATGCAGAAAGCCCGTGCAGGCTGAACAACATGCCACTGCATGAGATCCTCCATTCCTCTGCATTTGCCTCTCTGTCCCCAAGTTCTCCAGCTGTCCTCTATGCCCCTGAGTGAAGTATCAGTTCTGTAAGGAAGCATTTGCAGTCTAAGTTCAGTTACTCCACGTGTCTTCAGATGCATTCCTTTTTGACTTAAATTTCTGGCTTCTCCAAATGAAGAATATAAACCCCAGTTCTTTTTTTCTTTTTTTATTTTTATTTTTTGAGACAGAGTCTTGCTCTGTCACCCAGGCCGGAGTGCAATCGCCTGATCCCGGCTCACTGCAACCTCTGCCTCCTGGGTTCAAATGATTCTCCCGCCTCAGGCTCCCAAGTTGCTGGGATTACAAGCACCTGCCACCACATCCAGCTAATGTTTGTATTTTAGTAGAGACAGGGTTTTGCCATGTTGGCCAGGCTGGTCTCGAACTCCTGACCTCAAGCGATCCACCTGCCACGGCCTCCCAAAGTGCTGGGATTACAGGCATGAGCCACCATGCCCAGCCTAAACTCCAGTTCTTTAATGTTTAGGAGGCTCTGTGTTCTGGAAGTTGAAATGTCAATAAAGGAGTGTGTAAGTGAAGGCAAAAGGAAAAAAGAGAGAAAAAGGTGGGATAATCAACTAAGCCTCCTGCTTCTGAAGGTCAGTGTGCTGTCTGCATTTTCTGTGCTTTCCTGCAGCTCTGTAGCCCACTGTTCAGTCAGGCAAACTATCACTCCCTGGTTAAGATCCTCAGCAGCCTCTTAAATACCACCGCAGGAAAGTGCTGCAAATGACTCTGGGCAAATAGAAAAAGTGTACTCTCCAGGCCGATGCAACGCCTCTCCAAGGAACAGGACATGTAGCGTAGAGCAAGGGCTGAATTTTGGACTCAGTCACCCCTTTGGTGACGTTAAAGCAGGGAATCACCAGAACAATAGCCTGCAGAGACACTGACTGGAGGGTTTAGCCCATTTCAGGTTGTGAAAGGAAAATAAATCTTGGGACAGCAAAATCACTACACTAAAGGAAAAAATCAAGCTGGGAACCGCTTAACGCAAACCTGCCTCCCATTCTATTCAGTCATCCTTCTGCTCACTGAGATAAATGCATGTCTGATTGCCTGAAAGGCTAATGAGAAACTCAAAAGAATACAACAATCTGTCTCTCACCTATCTATGACCTGGAAACCCCTCACCCACTTCAAGTTGTCCCACCTTTCCAGACAGAACCAATGTACATCTTACATGTATTGATTGATGTCTCATGTCTCCCTAAAATGTATAAAAGCAAGCTGTGCCCTGACCACCTTGGGCACATGTCATTAGGATCTCTTGAGGGTGTGTCACCGGCGTGCATCCTTAACTTTGGCAAAATAAACTTCCTAAATTGCCTGAGACCTGTCTCTGATATTTTGGGTTAACAAGGCCTTCACCACTAACACAAAAATAAGGCCCAAATTTTGTCATGGTCATAAAGTGCAATTCGTTAAAGGATCTCAAAAGCCATAGTTTGTTTGTTTGTTTGTTTGTTTATTGAGACAGAGTCTTACTCTATCACCCAGGCTGGAGTACAGTGGTGCCATCTCAGCTCACTGCAACCTCTGCCGCCCAGTTTCAAACTATTCTGCCTCAGCCTCCAGAGTAGCTGGGATTACAGGCACCTGCTACCACCCCTGGCTAATTTTTGTAGTTTTAGTAGAGATGGGGTTTCACCATCTTGGCCAGGCTGACCTTGAACTCCTGATCTCGTGATCCACCCACCTCGGCCTCCCAAAGTGCTGAGTTTACAGGTTTGAGCCACCGCACCTGGCTGGTTTATTTATTTAAGCATCAATGCATTTATTCAACAAACATTTATGAAGGCCTACTCCATGCTCAGTGCCAAGATAAAAAGTTGAGTAAGCCATGATCTCTATTGATAAGGAGCTCCTTTGATAAGGAAAACATAAGTGTTTACATATATGTGTGTGTGTGTATGTATGTGTGTGTGTTTGTACCTGAATTTATCCATTGACTATTGATTATCTATCATCTATCTATCTACCTATCTAGCTAGCCATCCATCCATCCATCCATCCATCCATCCATCCATCCATCCATCCATCGATAATGAAAACTAAATGTTTGGTAAGCATGAGGGGAACCTCCTCTGCATGGAAAAGTTAGAAAAGCATGAAAGCATTTGAGCTGGCCCTTAAAACTGTGAGTAATACTTCTTTCTATCGAAAACTCTATTTTGGGGGAAGAGGGGCAGGCAGCATACCCAGTTAAAAATCTACATTCTGACTAATCATAATGTGACTAATTTCTGGCCAGTGAGATGTGAGTAAATATGTGAGACTTTCAAGAAGTCTTCTTAAAGGGGAAGGAATGAATATTTTTATTCTTTTTGCTTTCAGCCTGGAACTCAAATGTGATGGCTGAAATTCTAGAAGCCACCTTGAATTATGAGGTGTACTTAAGTTATGGGGTGTACTTAAGTCAGGTGCTGGGGGTGGTAAAACAGGGACATAGGAGTCTGGGGCCTTGACACCTGTGGGGCTGCCACACTATCCTTGGACTGCCTCATTCTTGACTTTTTTTATGTAAGAGAAATTTAAATTTGTATCTTGTATGAGACACAGGTAACTTTTTTCATTATATATACACAAATCGAGGCTGGTTGCAGTGGTTCATGCCTGTAATCCCAGCACTTTGGGAGGTCAAGGCAGGCAGATCATCCGAGGTCGGGAGTTTGAGACCAGCTTGACCAACATGCAGAAACCCTGTCTCCACTAAAAATACAAAATTAGCCGGGTGTGGTGGCGCATGCCTGTAATCCCAGCTACTTGAGAGGCTGAGGCAGGAGAATCGCTTGAACCCGGGAGGTGGAGGTTGCAGTGAGCCGAAATTGTGCCATTGCACTCAAGCCTGGGCAACAGGAGTGAAACTCTGTCTCAAAACAAACAAACAAACCAACAACAACAAAAAAAAACAAATCAAAATCTAATGACATAGCTGCTGGGCGCAGTAGCTCAGTTGGGCACAGTGGCTCATGTCTGTGATTCCAGAACTTTGGGAGGCTGAGGCAGGTGGATCACCTGAGGTCAGGAGTTTGAGACCAGCATGGCCAACATGTTGAAACCCTGTCTCTACTAACAATATAAAAATTAGCCAGGCGTGGTGGCAGACTCCTGTAGTCCCAGCAACTTGGGAGGCTGAGGCAGGAGGATTGCTTGAACCCGGGAAGTGGAGGTTGCAGTGGGTCGAGATCACACCACTGTACGCCAGCCTGGGCGACACAGTGAGACTCCGTCTCATTAAAAAAAAAAAAAAGAAAGAAAGAAAGCTAATGACATAGAGACTTAAATGGCGTGATATGTTTGAAGAATGATATAAAGCTCATAATACTAGGTTGGAGTTGGACAAGGAGTATGGTAAAAATAAAGATGAATAAGTATTCTGAAAAGAGATTAATTAGGGTTTTGAATTCATATTGAGGGATTTGGATGTCTTTACAAACAAAAGGGATGTGATCATAACCGTTTCTTTGGAAACTGTATAGAAGGAGAGTGGGTTAGAAATAAGAGAAACATGGAGCAAGGAAATCATTCAGTAGGTTGTTGCTAGAGTCCAACCAAAAAATGACAAAGGAGTAAAGATGTGGATAGATCAGAAGATAGTTCTGAGCCAAGAGAATAGGGAATTAGGGTAGCCAAGGGTTGGGGCATAAGCAAAGGAACAGTAGATGCAGCCAGTTCTAGGCAAGACTGTACATCGTACAGGCTGTATCTTCAATCCTGTACAAGACAGATGTTTCCACTTCAGCCTTTGATTGGTTACAGGCCAATCCTTCATAGGGTGTAACCAATTGGAGGTCTCTAAAGGGCTCCTAGGGGTGTTGCCAAGTTCGTTTGGCTTTATAAAAATCCTGATTGGAGAGGCTCTTGTGTGGCTTGCTGGAGCCCACTCCCATTCAGTGAATTGTCTTCAATACATATGTGCTTTCATTACTCCGTTCTTCTGTTGCTTTGGCTTTGGTTGCTTCATTCTTTTGTTACTTTGTGCATTTTGTTCAATTCTTTGTTCCACAGGCCAGAACCTGGGCAACTCTATTCGGTAACAGTTCTAGGGCAGAACTGACCTCCCAGCGGATAAGGAGGATGGAGTCCATGATTCTAGCTTGGGTGGATGGTCATAGCACTAGCTAAAACAAAGACGTGGTTGGAGAATTTCAGGAGGCAGGTTCTAGTGAAGTCCCACAATTAACTATTTATCTTGTGACCTTACACAAGTCACTTAACCCCCGTGAGTCTCACTTGTAGTAGTGGTAAATAGGAAAAGTTGAACTCAGAAGTCTCTGCCTCTTTTGTAAATATATATATTTATAAAATATAAAACATATATAATGTATCTTACATATTATATAAATATATGTATTATAATATATATTTATAAATATATAATATATAAATTATAATTTATAAGTATAAATTTATAAATACATAAGTATACAAATTATAATGCATATTGTGTTATATATTCCATATATAATATATAGTATAGATTATATTATATATTTATTATATATATCTGCTTCACAAAACAGTTAAATTCCCATGGTTCTGTGTGGTGACATCTCAAGGAACAGAAGCTGTTGATTCAACTCCACATACCAGGGCACAAGCTCTCACATGAAACATCTGAGGAACTATTCAACAAATGTATAGTTGATCCTCTCCTTTTGTTAAAAGTCTATACATTTCCTTTTTGTTTTAGTAAATAGGCAATGGATTCATACAACTTGAAGAGGAAAGAGGCTGACAGATACATTCAGTATATTTTCCAGAGCCTGAAGCTCCTAGGAAAGAATATGAATTAACTCAGTCAATGTGGCTGGGTGCAAATTACACGATGTAAATAGATTTTGGGAAAATTAATAGATTATCCTCATACTTACATCATTGTGCCAATTATTAGAATCTGAAATAAATATCTAGAAAGATTTCTAGTTATAAAATCTCAAATTTTATAGATTACTTTTTCTTTTGCCCAAATTTTGGGAATTGAACTCCCTCTTTTACCATACCCATGTTCCCAAATCAAAGTCCTAGCATTCTTGATAAGAATTTGTTCTTTTAGGTAGCATTTTTGTTGTTATTGTTAAAGCTTGAGATTTCAAATTGAATTGCTCTGCAAGAGTTTTCTGATCTTAAGTATAACAAGATGGTGGTGAAGGTGAGGTATGGGCATTCATTGAGTTGATGTCAAAAAAGTCCTTCAAGTTTTGGGAGCCTGATATATACTCCTCTCCTCAAAAGCTAACTTTATCCATACATTCATTTATTTAATAAATATTTATTGAATGTCAGCCAGTCTTACAGATCCTGAAAAACGGAACAGGAAGTAGAAAGATAAATATTTCTACCCTCATGGAGCTTATTATAGTCTAGCACAGAGGAGCAGAAATGGATAATAATTTAAACGTAAATTCCGGC
The DNA here is from genome assembly GCF_047675955.1 of Chlorocebus sabaeus. NCBI lineage: Eukaryota > Metazoa > Chordata > Mammalia > Primates > Cercopithecidae > Chlorocebus > Chlorocebus sabaeus. Next base: position 29,039,421 of record NC_132925.1, read on the forward strand.
TTGGAATGTGGTAAGTACTAAGGAGAAAAAAATAGCACAGGAAAAAGGGATTGTATATATTAGATTTTTTAAAATTATCTTTTTTATGGGGCAACACCTTCTTCTGTAAAATAGAATGAGTGCTCCTGATTGTGCGTATTAAAGAGGAAGATTAAAACTTTAAGTAAGGTCTTCAGAAAGGCCTCACCAACAAGATGAGTAAGGACCTGAAAGAAGTGGCCTAAGGACGTGAGGCCCATATTTGAGGAAGAGCAATCCAAGCCGGTACAAAGGCACTGGGGCAGGAAGTTCCACAGGCCATTTGAAAAACAGGAAGCAAGCCAATGTAGTTGCCACAGAGAGAAGGGAGTGGACAGGGGAGTTGAGATAGTTAAAGAGGTAACAAAATAAGAAGCTGAGATGTGAAGCCTAAGGGGTCTCCATCAGACTGGATGGGACAATAATAAAGTCGTTTCTAATGATCTGCCAAATTACAAAGTAGATGAAGTCATGGAAAGCTGCTGAAATATCAGGGAGCTAAAATGTCCCATGTTTTACAGAAAAACCCATTCTCTACCAGACTTTTTTATTTCTGTACTGATTTTAAATTTAGCTATGAGAATAAAACAAAAGAAAACTGACTTAAGGGAAAGTCAGGAACTCAGCTGTTAAAAAGCCTTTCTAAGGAAGATATGCAATATTTTCCAGGTATGCTTAGACTGAATTCATTAGGCTTGTCCACAGTGAATGATGACCTCTGACAGTCACTCACAGAGCTGTGATGCTGCAAGTCATCCACCCCTCTGCTGCTTTCCTGTTCTCCGTCTTATTCTGCTTTGATTTTTTTTTTTTTAAATAAGTCCATCATCCCATTCAGCCTGATTTCTACGGCAGGCTGAGTTCTACAATCAGTTCTCAGCTCACAACGAAATTTTCATCAGCTGAGTCATTGCAGTTGAATAGACATAGTCCCGTCCCCAGGAAGAGGACAAGATGACCTAATTGGGCTTTTTCATTTCTACCACCAGTGATACCATGAATACAACACAATAAGTAGTGTGCTTAGCATTGTAAAAGAGTAGAACTTCTCTATATTTAAAATAATCAGCACTCATTAGAAGCAGAACAGTGTAAATTAGTGACTCTAACACTGGAAGTTAGAACATGAAAGTCTAATTCCTAGTTTTATTACTGATTTACCATGAGATCTTAATTGATGTGTGGCATTGTCCTCAGCCTTATTGTCTATAGCTGGAGAATCTAAGCCTTCTTTTATTCTGTAGCTTCTGATTATTGGCAGTATCAGAAATGAATCGGAGCACAGTAATCAAAGCCATTTCCATTTGGCTCAAGAATTATTAATTTACTTTTGTGAAACTGACTTTTTGGGAAGTCACAGCATTTGAAATTAAAGTATAAAGCACACAGCTGATTCAAGAAAAATTAGAAATTATATGTACTGTATATGCTTTGTATCTCATGACCTTCCTCCCTTTCTTACTCCTCTTTCTTCCTTCCTTTCTCCTCTGTCTTCCTTCCTTTCTCCTCTTTTTTCCTTTCTTCACCGCCCAAAGTAAATCTGTCCTTCATCTTTATTTTCAAGCAAGCTTTCTAGATCACACCTTGTCTAGAGTCTGGAAAATATTTAGTTTTTAAGAAGGGAAGTTGGAACCTCCTGCACTTTAAATGCTCATGTTTATAATATCTTTTCTCAGATAAAATAGCAGGTTAAAAAAAAAAAAAAAAAATCCAGGTAACTAGATCAGATTATAAGTACCAGCATCCAAGGTCAGAAAAATCCATGCACAACAGTTTCCATGGACTACCCTGCTTTGAGTAGACCAAGGAAGCCGTCAGCAGAGGCAGGCTTTTTGCTGCATGCAATGAATCCAAGGCTTGCTTTTGAACTTGATGCCATCTAGCATCCTATCTCAATTCTAGATGAAATCTAAAGTATTTTCTTTCCTCCAGTAATCCAAGTTACCTACTATCTAGGCCTCTTAAAAACAGGGAGTCTTAGAAAATACCCTCAGAAGTATTTAAGGAGCTGAACGCAGTGGAAGTTTATACATATATACTTTAAGTTCTGAAATACATGTGCAGAACGTGCAGATTTGTTTCATAAGTTTACACGTGCCATGGTGGTGTGCTGCACCCATCAATCCATCACCTACATTAGCTATTTGTCCTAATGCTCTCCCTCCCCTAGTCCTCACCCCCTGACAGGCCCTGGTGTGTGTTGTTCCCCTCCCTGTGTCCATGTGTTCTCATTGTTCACCTCCCACTTATGAGTGAGAACATGCAGTGTTTGGTTTTCTGTTCCTCTGTTAGTGTGCTAAGAATGATGGTTTCCAGCTTCATCCATGTCCCTGCAAAGGACATGAACTCATCTTTTTTTATGGCTGTATAGTATTCCATGGTGTATATATGCCACATTTTCTTAATCCAGTCTATCATTGATGGGCATTTGGGTTGGTTCCAAGTCTTTGCTATTGTGAATAGTGCTGCAATAAACATACATGTGCATGTATCTTTATAACAGAATGATTTATAATCCTTTGGGTATATACCCAGTAATGGGATTGCTGGGTCAAATGGTATTTCTGGTTCTAGATCCTTGAGGAATTGCCACACTGTCTTCCACAATGGATAAAAACCCTGGAAGAAAACCTAGCCGTTCAGTGGAAATATTTAAGGGGCTGAATGCAGTGACTCACGCCTGTAATCGTAAGACTTTTGGAGGCTGAGACAGGATGATTGCTTGAAGTCAGGAGTTCAAGACCTGCCTGGACAGTATAGTGAGACCCAGTCTCTACAAACATTTTTTTAATAAGAAATTAAAACATTAAAAAAGAAGGGCAAAGTGCCATGATACATAAAGTTTACCCTTGAATGGTTTCAAGGGAAAAAATCTAGATAGATATCACAAATGATAAAGCAAATGGAGCCAAATGTTAATAATTGATGAATCTGGGAAAAAGGTATATGAGTGTTATTTGTACTATTTTTATTTTTGCAAATTTTCTGTAAGTTTGAAATTATTTCTACACATATATAAAGCAGGTACTAACAGTATGAGTGTATTTTGTATATATATATTACACATATGTATGAGTCTATATATGTACATGTTACATGCACAGAGAAAGCTCTAAAAGGAAAGGCACTAAGGTATTACAAAGAGGATATCCAGGTGGAGGGAATGTAAAGTTTTATTTTTCTCCTGCCTATATTAGTTTTCTACACCACACACATACTGTATCTGCAATAATAAACGTATTTTTAAAGAGCAAGTAAATGAAAACCAGAACAATATACCATTTGTATTAGAAGGAACACCAAAATTTTGGCCATAAGTCCTTCAAGAGGACTTGTGAATCATAAACTGCTTTGACTCCTTTTGAGCAATGCTCTTACCATGATATATAAAGAATCTTTAGGGATATGCAGCCACATATCTTGATGCTGAGGCCTGATTTATAATAAACACTAAATATGTCAGCTAGGTCAACCACTCACCGTGGTGTCTGGTTAGGTCTGGATGAGCATGAATTTAAGTATATTGCTATTCATTCATACCTCAAAGTCACCTCATTTACATATCCGTGAAATTTGTCAGTAATGGTTTGTCTTAGGGCTAGAAATTACCAAGGTGTGAGTAGTGTATGAGGTTGCAATCCAACAGACAATGGCTGGTGAATACTACTGGCTTGTTTCCCTTCTTTGACTGGACATAACAGCTCCCAGACCTCGATTTTGACATCCATACAGGTAATAAAGTCATAGCAGGGTTCGTGAAGGTCAAGTTAAGTTTCCCCAACTGCCTTTCACTGCCTGGGTTCAGGCTTTCAAGCAGCAATCCCTGAAAAGTTGGAGAGGCCACATGGCCATTAGCTGGTGTCTTGCACCCTCACTGGCCTTAGTCCTCTCTTGATAGGGCAATCTGTGAAGTTGTTAATGGCTTTTGCTTTTAGAGAATACCCTTCATACTCTACTCTGTTCATCACTCACCTCAAAGAAGCTTTTAAATTTGATGTCATTTGGGCTAACAGGTATTTTTTTCCAGAAACAGTATTCACTCTGCGCTATGTAGGTTTGTCAGCATTTGTACTTATCAAGGGACATGATCAACCCTGCCCTTGCTAACTTTAAGTCTTTGCTCTGGCTTTCCCAGAATCCTGCCAAAAATGATTATGTCATCTAAATAGATAAATACCTCTAGGTAATTTATATCCCCCAATTACCTTCTCCATTAAACACTGAAAACTGGCAGAGGCCCTGGAAATATGTTTGGGCAGTTTTCCAAATTAATATTCCACCCCTTTCTCACATACAGGGCTGATGAAGTCAATTTTTTTCTTGATCCCCTTTAGCCGTATGTGTTTAATCATTCTTACGCCTCAAGTCCAGACGTGACCTCCAGTGTCTCCTTGGCAGTCAGTCCAAGGTGGCTTGAACTTCTGGGATAGGTTACTAGTCCATTTTGGTGCACATATTCAGAATGCAATAGTTCATGTAATGATAGTTTGCCAGATTGTTTTTATCCCACCATGATGGGCCATACCTAAGGCTCTAGAATTTGGGTATAATGATGCTAATGACTCCTTAATATGCTGTCATATGTAGTTGGTTTTTGACCTTACAGCCTATCTGGAATGCTCCTGGAAAGTGTGTGGATCATTTTAGTTCTATTCTTTGTTGTCACTCTGAACATAATGTGGTTTTCATTCAAGGAAGGAGAAAAACTGTTCCTATCTTAAAAGTTGTCCTCCTAGCATCTCCTTCCCCTTGTTGGGTATTGAGAAATCAAAATCCAAACATTTTGCTTTAATTTGGTAGATACTATGGATGCTACTCTGTTTAGAAAATCAAGGGTATGTCATATGTCTCTGTTTGGCCAATGTGTCCATTCTCTTTTTTTAGGTAGCAGAAAATAAACATGAGTAGAAAAACACATCTAACTATGCAAGATAGGCTGGGCATGGTGGCTCACACCTGTAATCCCAGCACTTTGGGAGGCAGATCACGAGGTCAAGAGTTTGAGACCAGCCTGGTCAACATAGTGAAACTCTGTCTCTAATAAAAATACAAAAATTAACTGGGCATGGTGGCAAGCACCTGTAATCCTAGCTACTCAGGAGGCTGAGCCAGGAGAATTGCTTGAACCCAAGAGGCAGAGGTTGTAGTGAGCCGAGACGATGCCACTGCACTCTGGCCTGGGTGACAGAGCAAGATTCCATTTCAAAAACAAAAGGCAAGGTCTGCCGACTGCTGACACCACTGGCTTGCCTTTCTAAAAGATTGGAATTTATTCTCATAAGTAATGACATCCTCCAGAGGCCTCCCAGAACAGTACATATAATACTAGATTATCTACCTCCTAGATGATCCCAGAGCCACTGGGAAAAATTCAAGTCTAAAATTTTAAAAATTAATAAAAGCAAGAGTAATTCTCTGAATTTAAGTCATGCAAGCTCAAAACTGTTTACCTCTGACTTGTGAGATGACATCAACATTTCCCATTAGAGCTTCAACCTTATATAATTTGAGGGCTTTCTATAAGAGAAAGAATATAAAATTACATATGCAAAATTAGATATAAAGGAGAGTATTTAATTAAAATGAGAAAAAAATAACAGCACATTACAAAATTCAAAAAGCTGGCTGTGGCAAAATAAAGACGGCCACGATTTCTTTGCTATTCGTCCCATTGAGAGGCGAAGTCTAGTTCCACTTCCCTTGAATGTGGACTGGCTTCAGTCACTTGACAAATTTGCTGCGGCAGAAGTGAGACTAGGTCACAAGAAGCTTGTTATGCTTTCACTCAGGCCTCTTGGAACACACACTCTTTTTTTTTTTTTTTTTTTTTTTTTTTTTTTTTTTTTTTTTGAGACGGAGTCTTGCTCTGTCGCCCAGGCTGGAGTGCAGTGGCCGGATCTCAGCTCACTGCAAGCTCCACCTCCCGGGTTTATGCCATTCTCCTGCCTCAGCCTCCCGAGTAGCTAGGACTACAGGCACCAGCCACCTCGCCCGGCTAGCTTTTTGTATTTTTTAGTAGAGACGGGGTTTCACCATGTTAGCCAGGATGGTCTCGAACTCCTGACCTCGTGATCCGCCCGTCTCGGCCTCCCAAAGTGCTGGGATTACAGGCTTGAGCCACCGCGCCCGGCTGGAACACACACTCTTGGAACCCATCCACAATGCTGTGAGGAAGCGCCAGTATTCCCGGGAGACCTATGTGGGCAGGAACCGAGGCTCCTGGTTGAACAGCTTCCAACTGAGCTGCCAGTCAGCAGCCAGCAACAACTCTCCAGCCATGCAGTGATTACTCCCACTGTTGTAAACCACTCTCTAGCCATTTGCCATAGTGATTAGAATGAGGCTTTGGAGCCAGACTGCTTAAACTTGAATATCTGATCCCACTTTATAGCTGCGTGACTTTGGGAAGGTTACCTAAGTACTATACTTCCGTTTCTTCATCCAAATAATGGAGAAATAACTTTCTATTGCAAATGGTTTTTGGAATTAAACAACCTGAATTGATCATTACGTATAGAGAATTTAAACAAATGCCTGCAAGCACTCAATAAATGTGAGCTATTGTTATAAATAGGTATCATCTAAGCTTCCACAAAACTCTTTGATGCTGGCTACTAGAGGGCGTTCAGCAGTCTCCTAATGCTAACTTGCCCCTCTTCTGTTTGATTCTCTGAGGTCTTCTCTTTGGTCTCTTACCCTCAGACCTCCCCTCAGGCTTCAGTGCTTTCCTGGCTTCCCCCAGGAAGATGGAGTAGCTCAGGCACATCATCAACTTTCCAGGTGTATCTTTCTGGCATAAATTCTGTATCCTTTTTCTTCAGGTCTTCCCTTTGGATACTTTACTACTTACCAGTATTTTATTCATACTATAAAATTATGATTTCTCAAGGCAATCTGTATGTTCTGATTAAGAAAAAGTTTTCACACAAGGAGGCTGGCTCAGGTGAGTACAAAGATGAATGTTTTAAAGAAACTTGTTCTCCCTATACTTAAGCATCAGACAGGAATTTCCTCATCTTCTTTGACCTTTCTGCTCTAAATCACATTCCTTCTCACCCTTTCAAGAACTTTACTCCTGAAGTTATGCCTTTTCTCTTCTGCATCAGACAAATTTTCTTTCCTATTGGGTGTTTCCTCTTATGCAAATATGCACCATTACCATTCACCCTTAAAAATAAAATCAGGGCCAGGCGAGGTGGCTCACGCCTGTAATCCCAGCACTTTGGGAGGCCGAGACAGACGGATCACGAGGTCAGGAGATCGAGACCATCCTGGCTAACACGGTGAAACTCCGTCTCTACTAAAAATACAAAAGATTAGCTGGGTGCGGTGGCGGGTGCCTGTAGTCCCAGCTACATGGGAGGCTGAGGCAGGAGAATGGCTTGAACCCGGGAGGCAGAGCTTGCAGTGAGCCGAGATTGTGACACTGCACTCCAGCCTGGGTGACAGAGCGAGACTCCGTCTCAAAAATAAAATAAAATAAAATAAATAAAATAAAATACATCCTCTGACCCAACAATCCCTTCCACTTATTAACCCAATTCTCTTTTCTCCTTTACAACCAATTTTCAAAATGTTTCTACATACATCATTTCTATTTCTTCATCTCCCGTTAACTCTCAATCAACTTCAGTCTCAACCATAACCTGAAACTCCGTCATCCTAAGGTCAATAACGACATCCAGTTCTCTGACATCATCTGAATTGACCACACAGAAGCACTGGCACAGCTGTACACTATTCTATTCTTGAATTATCCTCCCCTTAGCTTCCCTGACACCATGTTCTCCTAGTCTGGCTACTCCATTTCACTCTCCTTTTGCTCTTCCTCATCTGAATGTTAGAAATGTTAGCTTCTACCTGGCTCTTCACCCATTTTCTTTGGATGATCACATCTATTTATGTAGCTTTTAAAACCATCTATTTGTTCACATCTCCTTAATTAATATATCTATTCCACCTTCTGTGCCCCTACGGTTGTATATTCAACTGCCAGCTTGACATTTCTTAGCAGTTTTACATGCATCTCAAACACAACATACCAAAATACAACTCTTGATTTTTCCCAGGACTTAAAGGGCAAACTTGGGCATAAAGCACAACAAAATAGCGGAAACTCCTCCCCTAATAATTTTTTAAGGAAATAACTTAATATTTAATATTTTAAAATAACACCACATAAGTAGACAAAAGGGTTAGTACTTGATTAGACATCTTTATGTTTATGTTACAATTTAGTATTGTTTTCATTTCATCTTATGTTTAAAGAAAGGAGGAAATGCAATATTTTTAATGCATAAGACTTCTAAAGAGGCTAATCAGCCTCCATCCTCCCTCAGTTTTCAGCCTATCAGTAAATACGTCGGCACTCTCACCCATTCAGTTTTAGAGCCAGATACCTGGTTATCACTCACGGTAAGCTCTCCAGTTTCCCACATTCAATCCGTGAGCTAGTCTTGGTATATGATTCCCCAAGATAGCTCAGTCCATAGGCTGCTCTTTACCACTGCCACAGTTACCCACTTGTAATCTCTCACCTGGACTACTGAAAAGAACCTGTTACTGCATGTTCCACTTTTACACTTGCTCCCTTCTAATACGTTTTCTAATCAACATAAAAATTTTTTTAATTCCAGTGGCTCACACCTGTAATCCCAGCACTTTGGGAGGCTGAAGCAGGTGGATCACCTAAGGTCAGGAGACCAGCCTGGCCAACTTGGCAAAACCCCATCTTTACTAAAAATACAAAAATTAGCTGGGTGTGGTGGTGGGCACCTGTAATCCCAGCTACTAGGGAGGCTGAGGCAGGAGAATCGCTTGAACCCAGGAGGCGGAGGTTGCAGTGAGTTGAGATTGCACCACTGCACTCCAGACTTGGCGACAGAGTCAGACTCCATAAAAAAAAAAATACAATTTATAATGTCGCTTTAGAAGTCTTTTAAAAAATTCATAATGTTACTTCCATTGCTAAGCACCCCTTAATGGTTTCTCACTGCTTTTCAAGTATTATTTCAAGCAGGGCATGGTGGTTCATGCCTGTAGTCCCAGCACTTTGGGAGATCAAGGTGCACATTTGAGGCCAGGAGATCGAGACCAGCCTGGCCAACATGGTGAAACCCCCATCTCCACTAAAAATAGAAAAATTAGCTGGGCATGGTTGCAGGCACCTGTAATCTCAGCTGCTTGGGAGGCCGAGGAAGGAGAATCACTTGAACCTGGGTTGCAGTGAGTCAAGATCATCAAGTCACTGCACTCCAGCCTAGGTGACAGAGAGAGACTCTGTTTCAAATATAAATATATATAACATATAATTGTATGTAATATATAATTTTATATTATATATAATACATATATAATTTCAACTCCTTGCCATGGCCTTTTGCTCTGCCTATCCCGATAGGTCACTCTACTTTTCACAGTCACACCCTGGACAACAGTTCCTGTTCCAGTCCTGTCTTGTTCCTTCTTATCTTTTTGTCTCTGCATTCTTCAGTGACATCTTCTCAGAGAAATCTTCTCACTGGAACCCACCCTCTAGCCTTCTCTCACCTAGCCCTGTTTGTTATCACAGTTTGTAATTTTCATTTCATTTTGAATGTTCATTTCTTTTGCTTGCTTCCTTTTCAAACGTCCCTCCCACTGGACTGCAAACTGGATCAGATCAGAGGCCTTATTTACTCTGTGTCTTTATGCCTGATACATAGTAGGGGTTCACAAAATTAATGGTGAATTAATGGATTCTACTCACAAGTGGAATCAGGGCTCACACTAATCCCATGACAATAGATCCAGTGCTTCTTCCATGCCCTTTCCCACTAAAATAAACAACTCGAAAATTCTGGGCCTAGACGAAGTCAACTTATTTGCTTTTAATCACAAGACACAATAAAGAATCCAGCCCGTAGCCTGTTTTTAGTGACTGGCAATAGAAAGAATAAATAAATAAATGAGCAAGTGACTCGCATCTTCTATTTCCTCATTAGTAAAATAAGAAGGACAATAATTTTTAAGTTCTTTCCAGCTCTAAATTTCAAGACCCCTGAAAGTGTCATCAGGCAAATATTTCAATGACAGGCAGGAGGTTCAGACACAAACCTAGACTCTACTTCTGGAAGCTTCATAGCAAGTTTATTCTTGGAAGCGATACAGAGATTTTTCAGGAATTCATCACAATAATGTCATCTTCCTGTCTCTATTCTGTTTGAAAAAACCAGAGATATTATTTTGCCTATTTCTTGTTGAAAATGGGGATGTTATATGAGCTTCACCATTACTTTGTGAATACTGATAAGCATAAGAGGTGCTTATAGTTTACAATATAATCCACATGAACACTTAGCAAAGTGTCTGTTGCAAAATAAGTCTCTCATAAATGGTAGTATATTTACATATGTATATTTTCTATAGGTATACATATATATACACACACCAAATTTCACATTGTCTGTGACACCTGAGATGTTTCCAACATGAAAATAGGAAAAACTGGCTTTTTTTTTTCTTTTTTTTTTGAGACGGAGTCTTGCTCTGTCACCCAAGCTGGAGTGTAGTGGCACGATCTCAGCTCACTGCAACCTCCGCCTCCCAGGTTCAGGCAATTCTCTTGCCTCAGCCTCCCCAGAAGCTGGGATTACAGGCATGCCCCACCACGCCCAGCTAATTTTTTGTATTTGTAGTAGAGACGAGGTTTCACCATGCTGGCCAGGCTGGTCTCGAATTCCTGATCTCAAGTGATCCACCTGCCTCGGCTTCCCAAAGTGCTGGGATTACAGGCATGAGCCACCACGCCTGGCTGAAAGCTGACTTTTTAAACTTTCTGTCTCAATCCTTTCTGAAGAAGAAACATTAGACAGCTTTGAAAGATATTTTAGAAGCATAGATTTGGCCTCTTTGACTCTGCACACACTGTTTTTCTACTCTGAATATGGTATATTAAGAAGAGTGAGCAAGTTGACAAAATTCAATAAGATATTTAACAGCTTCTGATGCATTCTAACCCAGGGTTTCTCGGAATTAATATTCTAACATCCGTGGAATTTTTTATTAGACTTTAGTAAATCTATTTGATGTGTTAAAACTCAATCACACACTAAATGCAGCCGGGCATTTAGACTGTTAATTTCAGTCCCTCTATACATGGGTATTTACTCCAAATGACCTATCACATTGAATAAAGATTGTTTTCTAAGACATTTTTTAAAGCCTCTCACTAGTGTCTACTGAATGAGTGGTCAAATACTAAACCATAAAAATCATCCATTAGAAGCTGGGAAACATACAACCCAACACGGAATATGCTTGGTAATCATTTTGACAGGAGTGAAATTGAAGTAAGAAACCTTGCTTAATCCACTGAACCAAACGTGGGGAAGTGTAATAAAGACACCACCCTCCAGCACTGTACTCAACCAGATACTTCCGTCTGGGTTGGAGGAAATGGAACCACCAGAAGCAGCCTAACTCATGGCATGGCGGTCTGTACTCAGCTAAGCTGTGACAAGCTGGCACCTAGTCCTTACTTGGGCACAGGCACAAATCTAAAATCTGCTCTTAGGCACAGATGCATTGGCATGAAATCTGTCCTTAGGCCCAGGAACTGGGACTTTTGGATACATTTGCATAATATATCATTCCAACAAAGTAATTGAAACTGTGGGGGGTGGGCAAATGTGATAAAATACATCAGGCAGAGGAGGAAAAATTCAGACATTGTTGGCATCAGAACCACAGTCTTAAGGGGGAAAAAAAGTATTTTTTGTAGAAAATTTCTGGAAGAATATATGCCAAATTGTTAATAGTAGTTATCTCTTAGAGAAATGATTGTTAAAGTATCTTTTTTGAAGTTGCATATTTCTATAATTTGATTTTTAAAGCACATATTACTTATGTGATTGGAAAAAAAGAATTGGAAAGCAAGAAATGTGCCACACCCATAATTTATTTGCCAGAAATCAATTCCCAAGTCTTCACTTACAAACCACTAAAAAAGAAATTTGGAATTTCTCCTTTTTGATTTACACTTGCAAGGACCAACCTAGCAGCCGCTTCACAAATGTTAAAAGATTCCTGGTCTTCTTTATGGAATAAACTCCCCCCCAAGTAGATTTGCCTAGTATTCAAGGTAAGGTTGAGTCATATGTATAAATAAAGACTTTTAGTTCATCTTCATAGTTCATCTTCAATAAAACAGAATTTTTTAAAAACCAATGGTACTAGAGTCAAATAATTTCATTAAAAAAAGTTTCGTCACACATGCACACGTATGTTTATTGCGGCACTATTCACAATAGCAAAGACTTGGAATCAACCCAAATGTCCATCAGTGACAGACTGGATTAAGAAAATGTGGCACATATACACCATGGAATACTATGCAGCCATAAAAAAGGATGAGTTTGTGTCCTTTGTAGGGACATGGATGCAACTGGAAACCATCATTCTCAGCAAACTATCGCAAGAACAGAAAACCAAACGCCGCATGTTCTCACTCATAGGTGGGAACTGAACAATGAGATCACTTGGACTCTGGAAGGGGAACATCACACACCGGGGCCTATCACGGGGAGCGGGAAGGGGGGAGGGATTGCATTGGGAGTTATACCTAATGTAAATGACGAGTTGATGGGTGCTGACGAGTTGATGGGTGCAGCACACCAACATGGCACAAGTATACATATGTAGCAAACCTGCACATTATGCACATGTACCCTAGAACTTAAAGTATTAAAAAAAAAAAAAAAGTTTCATCAAAATATTGAATGGTGCTTTTCACCTGCCACAGCAATTAAAATGCCTCTAATGAAATACCATTGAGATAAATTATAGTCCTTTGTTCAGAGCTCATCAGAAAAGATCTAATTTATAGCATTGACTATAACTTGTGAAAAAGTCTCTGTCTGAAAGCTAATACCATGATAAATTTTAATCATGTGGCTGGAACTAGCTTCAAAGCTGTATTAATTATACATTTAAGCTCTACATACAAACTCATACATCACAGTACACCCGGAACATGTAAAATATAGTCTGAACCAAATTAAAATATGCCAATTTCCTCAGCAGTTGTTTGCTTTTGATATACTGTAGTTATTTCAGTCCAGTCTTTATAAACATTAAATTACTGCTGTGTTTTCTTAGCCATTTTGCTTCCTCAGAGAGAACTCTAAGCTCTGGTTAACTTTCTGGTATGATTTTATACTTCTGCAGAATACAAAGTGACATCCAGAATGCCTTTCTTCATCCAAGCTAAGTAAAAAGGTTAAAAGTTGCTAGCAAGTTTTACCTTATCGCAAAGTCTACCAGCTGCACCCACCACTCACCACAATTCCTACTCTCTCACACTCCTATTACTCTAGTTTTTCACCCCAGCATCACAAACACAGGTCAAGTCACCAGAGTCCCATAAGTATAGGCATATATTCCATGCTTCAGAAACAGCCTTGCTACCACTACTGAAAGCAGCCAGTCAGCAAACTGTTATCAATCTGTGACAGGATAAGGTGCTGTGCCAGATGTAAATGAACACACTGCTTCCTTCATTGAGGAAGTCTTTTTACAAAGAAAATATGAGCTGAACTGAATGGCATGCTTAGCATTGTAGAGAGAATTGCATATATGTAATACATCACATTGAAAAATAAAAACAAAAATTCATATATTCAAAATTTAGTTTTCTAATCTCTCCTGTCATTTGCTTCCTAGCTGCCTTCCCTAAAGCAACCACCTTTACCATTTTATAGATATTCTATGCATATGAAATTGTGTTTGTGTAAAACAAAAAAGTATTATATACAACATTCTTTACTCTTCTAACATTGCATATTGGATTTTGTCCCAAATCAATACATATAGAGCAGCTTTATTCCTTATGAAGTTTGCATAGTTTCTCATGCTATGCCTGTACATAATTTATTCAGCCAGTTCTCTAATATTAATATTGCTGCTGCCTTCAATCTTTTTGCTACTCCAAACAATGCTATATGAATATACATGAAAATACTTTTAGGTTTGTCATTTAGGGTGTGGTGAGTATATAAGTAGGTAAACTCCTGTAGTAGAATTGCAAGATCAATGAATATGTGCATTTGTAATTATGATAGATATTGTTAGATAGCCTCTTACAGAGCTTACACCAAATTATATCCCCAAAGGCAGTGTATTAAGATGCCTATTTCTTCACACTCTTTCAATACAGTATACTATCAAAATTCTTTTTTCTTTGCTAAATTGACAAGGGAAAATGGCACCTCAGGATAGTTTTAATTTTTATTATGTATAAAGTAAATACCTTTGCTTATGTTCAGACCCATCTATATTTACTTTAATGCAAACTGTTTTATACTGTGTTCATTTTTTATTGGATTGTTAGTCTTCTTCTTACATATTTATTTGTATATGCTGAGGAACATATCCTTTGTTCTGTGTCATGAGGTGCAAACGAATATGTTTTTTTCTGGTTTGTTTGTCATGCCTGATTTGTCTTGCTTAAGGTATTTTAATGCCATGACAGTTTTATTGTAATTATACTGGCCAAATTAATCAACTTTTTCATTTATGATTTCTTATTTTTTGATTAACCTTAGAAAAGCCTTCCCAACACACACACACATGAACACGCACATACACACACACCTGTGTGTATACATATATAGTATTTTCCTAGTATACTTATATTTTAAGTTTTCTTTGTAAATCTTGGAAAAATCTGGAATTTTGTTATAAGTAATGATGTTAGGATCCAAAATTAATTTTATTTTCCAGATAACTATCCAGTTGTCCCAATACCATTTATTATTAGTTTGGTGCAAGAGTAATTGTGGGTATTGCCATTACATCGCTTAACCCCTGACTTTCTATCCCATTCTTGCCATATATTAACATCTGATACATATTTGGATCTACTTACAGACTTTCTTGTTTATTCTATTTACCTGCCTGTCAATTCATGCAATAATTAATATAATTGTTATTATATTAATGTAATTACAGTAGTGCTATATTTTAACATTTGGGTGGGTAATTAACTTGCTACTCTTCTTTTTCAAGAATTTTCTTGGCGTTTTAAAATTCTCTGTATGAATCAACACTTCCACTTCCAAAAACAAATGCATAGACAAACAATAAATACTCTTACCACAGTAAGAGAATTAAGCTTATTACTTAAGTTAGAAAGAACTGACATACTTATAATATTGAATCTGTATATTTAAGAAAATATATGTTTTCCATTTGTTTGTATAGGTTTTATACACTTCTTGTTACATTTATTTCTAGAAATTAATTTTTGTTGCTATTGTAAATGTGATGATTTTTTTTCGTTATATCTTCTAATCGGTTATTTTCTGTACCCATGAAAGCTGCTGATTACTGTTTATTATTGTACTCAAGTAGTTATGAATTACCTTACTGTTTGCTACAATTTTTTAGTTTATTCTTTTGTGCATTCCATGTAAGCAAGTATAACATTTGCAAAAACAATTTTACTTTCTTTTTTCAAATATATATATATAACTCATTTCTTCTTTTTTCTAATTTCATTGTCAAGTATAGTCAGGACTGTGTTAATAAAATAGTAGTGATAGTAGACACTCTGGCTTTTTCTTGACATTAATGGAACAATATAGACACATTTTAAGCTAATAGTCACCATCTAAAAGCTAGCATCATATTTAATGTGTTCCCAGTGTGTTTTAATTAAACATAATGCTGACTTTTAAAAAGTGACTATTAGCTTAAAATGTGTCCATAAAGTCTTTAGTTGATTGAGTTTTTTTCAGTGCTTGATTGGGTGATTATATTATTTCTCTTATTTGTTCTTCTCATAGGTGAATTATATTAACAGAGTTACTAATGTTGAATCAATTTCCCCATTCCTAGAATAAGCCAGTACTATTATCCTCACCAATGCTCAGTCATTGTCTCAGGGGGCAAGGCAGGGGAAGGAAGTGTGGTTTTTTTCATGAACACCATAGTGGATCTAAAAGGGTGGCATCCAGAGGTTGTCATCAACTACGCTCCTCATAGCAGCTTCTCTTAAAGGAAATTTGAGCGGCACATTTCTGCAGCCGAAACATGAGTCAATAAAGCACTGGACGTCAAAGAACCTGAACTTCAGAACAATGACTTCCAACCAGTGGTCCATGTGATCTTGGACCAGTAATATACTCTTTGAGACTCACCTTATTTCTTGCTGGATAATATCACAAAATAGTGTGCTAATGTTTTTCAAGGTATTTATTCTAATGTTAGCTCCAAGAACAGTGTTCAGCACATAACAGTCACTCGATAAATATTTGTCTAAAGAAAAGAAATGAATGAATAAGTGAAAGAGACGTTAGGAAAGAGAAGACGAAGCCCTTTAAAAACATATGTATAAAAGGAGCTTCAAAATATGGATTCTATCTATATCTTGTTACCATTCTTTTCCTATCACATTCCATTCCTCCGATACTGCATTTACAGAGCATAGCAGCTGCTCGAACATGTAATGGCTTTTATAACTCCACATCTTTGTGCATGCAGGTCTCTTGCCCTGGAATGCCTTTTGATCCTCTGTGACTGACAAAAACTATCAGAATCCAGCTTCAATGTCCCTTGTTCTCTGAAGACTTTCTTGACATCTCCAAGTTAGGGATCATTTCTCCCTCCTTTGTGTCCTCACAGTATTTTGTTGGTATATCTGCTATAGCATTTACTTACTCCATAGCGATTCCTCTGTATATCTTCCTCCTCCCACTAGATGATGGGACACATTAAGGGACCCTTAACTAATGAGCTACAATTGAATGTAGGCATGAAAGGATATTGATTTCTCTTATTTATTCTCAGCTCCTGGGGTAGCCAGACAGTGAATCAGAGGCCTCTGACCACAAGCAAATTCATCCATTCATCCCACTGTGCAAAAATACATCTGGTAAGCACGCCATGATTTGAAAAAGATAGGGAAGAACTGCCTTAACATAACAATCCATGTTCTAAGTCTTTGTACACTGGGCACCTTGGATGGAGACTGGTGCATAAATATTAGCAATACATGAATTCACATCTTTTGCATACTGAATAAGTAAAGAAACTGTTCTTAGTTTCAAATTGTTATTGAGACTTGGCATTCACTGTTACATAATTATTTGATTAATATCTTTTGGCCAGACTAAAATCCATGGGAGATGGGTTCATGTTTATTTTTTGCTTATCACTGTATCCCTAGCACAATATTTGGCTGGGGCTGGAATATGGTAGATATTTAATAAGTACTTGTTGAATAAAGAAAAACAATAAACAAATTGTAAGACTGCCTCAGGTGGCTTAAATTAAAATCTTTTTAGAATCTTTATACCTCAGGTTGGCCTGATAGGCCTGCCATGTCCTCAACAGTTCCTGGGGATCCCTATACTATGTTCCAGCTCATCTTTGCAGAGTGCTTTCTACCTGCCTGGCTTTCACAGTAGCTGCTTATTTCCTGATTACCATTACCTCACATGTTCTGCATCTGTCCAGCCATCAGAGAAAGGGCAAGTATAAACAGAGACTAACTTTGGTACTAGTCCCTGGCAGTCTCCTTCCAGAGACATAGTTAAGTACTCATATTGCCTTCAGAACACATCTGTCTATGGGCTCATCACAAGGTACTGTAATTGTTTGTTAACCTTATCTTTGTTGCTGCAATGCTGGACCAAATGGCTAGCATCTCATAACTGCTTATCAAATGTTTGTTGATCACTCACTATATTGAAAATTATTAATCAACGAACCAATTATCACATCGAATAATCATTAAATGATCAGATGTTCTCTGCAGTCAATATTGAGTCCGGCAATGGGCTTGGTGCTGAATGGATGCCAAAGAAGGACAAAATATTTCTCTGCAGAGTTCACAGAAAAGAAAATTTTTTTAAAAAGGGCAAAAGTGTTCCAGGGAAGGCTAAAACAGTGTTGGAACAATGGAAAGGGTAAAAGCATGTGTTTCAAAGCCAAACTTCCTGAGCTTGAATCTCATCTTTTCTACTTAGTAAAGAGATGCTCTTGGGGAAGCATATCCGGGATATCGATCTTGTCACTTATAAAAGAGAGATAATAAAAACAACTACCCCTTGGGTTGTTTCAAGGATTAAGCAAACACGTGCATTTAAAGTGTTTGGAAGAGATCAGGCATAGTGGCTCACACCTGTAATTGCAGCACTTTGGGAGGCCAAGGCAGGCAGATCACATGAGGCCAGGAGTTTGAGACCAGCCTGGCCAACATGGCAAAACTCTGTCTTTACTAGAAACACAAAGATTAGCTGGGTGAGGTAGCACACACCTGTGGTCCCAGCTACTCAAGAGGCTAAGGCAGGAGAATCTCTTGAACTCAGGAGGTGGAGGTGGCAGCGAGTCGTGATTGCATCACTGCACTCCAGCCTGGGTGACAGAGCAAGACTCTGTCTCAAAAAATATAAAATTTTTTTAGAAAGTGTTTGGGCTAAAAGAAGCTATTTATTTGAGACTCAACAACCAGCCCAACCATATGCTTCCATTTCAAAACAATTGGAGATGGCCTAATAGGAAGTGCTCCGGTCTGCAGCTCCCAGCATGATCGATGCAGAAGATGGTGATTTCTGCATTTCCAACTGAGGTACCTGGTTCATCTCATTGGGACTGGTTGGACAGTAGGTGCAGCCCATGGAGGGCTAGCTGAAGCAGGATGGGGCATCACCTCACCGGTGAAATGCAAGGGGTTGAGGGATTGCACTTTCTTAGCCAAGGGAACCATGACAGACAGCACCTGGAAAATCAGGACACTCCTGCCCAAATACTGTGTTTTTCCAACAGTCTTAGCAAAGGGCACACCAGGAGATTATATCCTGTGCCTGGCTCAGCGGGTCCCACACCCACGGAGTCTTGCTCACTGCCAGCACAGCAGTCTGAGATCAACCTGCGAGACAGCAGCCTGGCATGGGGAGGGGCATCTGCAATTGCTGAGACTTGAATAGGTAAACAAAGCAGCTGGTGAAGCTCGAATTGGGCAGAGCCCACCACAGCTCTGCAAGGCCTGCTGCCTCTGTAGACCCCACCTCTGGGGGCAGGGCATAGCTGAGCAAAAGGCAGCAGAAACTTCTGCAGACTTAAACATCCCTGTCTGACAGCTCTGAAGAGAGCAGTGGTTCTCCCAGTATGGCGTTTGAGGTCTGAAAATGAACAGACTGCCTCCTCAAGTGGGTCCCTGATCCCCATGTAGCCTAACTGGGAGACACATCCCTGTAGGGGCCAACTGACACCTCATACAGGCAGGTGACCCTCTGGGATGAAGCTTCCAGAGGAAGGATCAGGCAGCAATATTTGCTGTTCTGCAATCTTTGCTGTTCTGCAGCCTCTGCTGGTGAAACCCAGGCAAACAGGGGTCTGGAGTGGACCTCCAGCAAACTCCAACAGACCTGCAGCTGAGAGACCTGACTCTTAGAAGGAAAACTAACAAACAGAAAGGAATAGAATCAACATCAACAAAAAGGGAATCTACACCAAAACCCCACCTGTAGGTCACCAGCATCAAAGACCAAAGGTAGATAAAACCACAAAGATGGGGAGAAACCAGAGCAGAAAGGCTAAAAATTCTAAAAACCAGAACACCTCTTTTCCTTCAAAGAATCGCAGCTCCTCACCAGCAACAGAACAAAGTTGGATGGAGAATGACTTTGATGAGCTGACAAAAGTAGACTTCAGAAGGTTGGTAATAACAAACTTCTCCAAGCTAAAGGAGGATGTTTGAACCCATTGCAAGGAAGCTAAAAACCTTGAAGAAAGATTAGATGAATGGCTAACTAAAATAAACAGTGTAGAGAACACCTTAAATGACTTGATGGAGCTGAAAACCATGGCACGAGAACTATGTGACACATGCACAAAATTCAATAGCCGATTTAATCAAGTGGAAGAAAGGGTATCAGTGATTGAAGATCAAATGAATGAAATAAAATGAGGAGACAAGTTTAGAGAAAAAAGAGTAAAAATAAATGAACAAAGCCTCCAAGAAATATGGGACTATGTGAAAAGACCAAATCTACATTTGATTGGTATACCTGAAAGTGATGGGGAGAATGGCACCAAGTTGGAAAACACTCTTCAGGACATTATCCAGGAGAACTTCCCCAACCTCACAAGGCAGGCCAACATTCAAATTCAGGAAATGCAGAGAACACCATAAAGATACTCCTAGAGAAGAGCAACCCGTCAGATTGACCAAGGTTGAAATGAAGGAAAAAATGTTAAGGGAAGCCAGAGAGAAAGGTTGGGTTACCCACAAAGGGAAGCCCATCAGACCAACAGCAGATCTTTCAGCAGAAACTCTACAAGCCAGAAGAGAGTGGGGGCCAATATTCAACATTCTTAAAGAAAATAATTTTCAACCCAGAATTTCACATCCAGCCAAACTAAGCTTCATAAGTGAAGGAGAAATAAAATCCTATAAAGACACATGCACATGTATGTTTATTGTGGTTCTATTCACAATAGCAAAAACTTGGAATCAACCCAAATGTCCATCAATGATAGACTGGATTGAGAAAATGTGGCACATATACACCATGGAATACAATGCAGCCATAAAAAAAGGATGAGTTCATATCCTTTGCAGAGACATGGATGAAGCTGGAAACCATCATTCTGAACAAACTGTAACAAGGACAGAAAACCAAACACCACATGTTCTCACTCATAGGCGAAAGTTGAAGAATGGGAACGCTTGGACACAGGGCAAGGAACATCACACATGGGGGACTGTCATGGGGTTGGGGGCAGGGTGAGGGACAGCATTAGGAGAAACACCTAATGTAAATGACTAGGTGATGGGTGCAGCAAACCAACATGGCACATGTATACCTATGGAACAAACCTGCACCTTGTGCACATGTATCCTACAACTTAAAGTATAATAATAAAAAATAAATAAATAAGTAAATAAATAATAAGGTTGATTTCTAGTTCAAAAAAAAAACAACAGAAAGTGTTTAGAAAAGCCTCTGGTATGTAGTCAATGCTCAATAAATATTAACCATCTCATTATTGTTATTATTAGAAATTATTTCAAGGAGGAGCCCCAGACCCTGAAGAGTAGTAATAACTGCCATTTATTGAACCCTTACTACATGCCAGGGAGTCCGCTAAGGGTTCCATATGTGTTACCTCATTTAGGCCTTGCCACAGATTCTGTGAGCCTGCATACCGTTAAATACACACTCTACAGACGAGCAACTGAGGATTCAGAGAGTTCAAAGCATGTTGCTCAAAGTGGTAACAAATAAGTGCCCAAACTCTCTTTTCATCTGGTCCTCCCTCCTGATCCTGCTTCCTTTGTCTACACAGAAAAAAAGCAATTTTAACTCTAGAGAAATTAAAAGAATCCAGTTTTTGAGGACTGGACCATTTTTAAGGACTTGGGGGAGGTGGTGTTAAGGGGTTAGAGGACAGATTTTATAAACTTCTGGTTATAACCTTCTGGTTAGAGATTTTGCATCCTTTAAAATGTGGCATGATGACCAGTGATGAGCATTTTTTCATGGCCTCCAATCCTGTACCTTCCACCTACTAAATCTAAACAAAATTATAAACTTTTGGGCCCTCATCTTTTTTATTCTTTTTCTTTTTTCTTTTTTTTTTTTTTCTTTTTTTTTTTTTTTTTTTTGAGATGGTGTCTCACTGTCACCCAGGCTGAATGCAGTGGCACAATCTTGGCTCACTGCAACCTCCGCCTCCTGAGCTCAGGGAATCCTCCCACCTCAGCCTCCTGAGTAGCTGGGAACACAGGCACATGCCACCACACCTGGCTAATTTTTTGTATTTTTGGTAGTGATGGGGTTTCATCATGTTGCCCATGCTGGTCTCAAGCTCCTGAGTTCAAGCAATCCACCTACTTCAGCCTTCCAAAGTGCTGGGATTACAGGCATGAACCACTGCACACACCCGTTTGCTTTTTCTCTAAGGACTAAACGAGATCATTGTAATGTATGTAAAACAACTGACACAGAATAGTCACTTGATAAATATAACTATTAATTTTAGAGCGTAACTCATATGTTGTATAATGACCTAAATTTTTTCTGCAAAAATACTCTCAGAAATTACATTAATCTTTAAAAACTCATGATAGCCACCAAAAATGTTTTTCATAAATATTTTGATCTTAGAACTCTTAGAAAGAAAATCACATAACTACATTGCTTTTCAATACTTACACTTATATTCTAATTGTAGTTTTGATCCTACTCTGAAAAAAATAAAAATTTTAAAAAATGAATTTATCTCTTATGGTCAAGCCCACTGAAATGATCCTTTTAAAGTGAATACTGGCCGGGCGCGGTGGGTCAAGCCTGTAATCCCAGCACTTTGGGAGGCCGAGACGGGCGGATGACGAGGTCGGGAGATCAAGACCATCCTGGCTAACACGGTGAAACCCCGTCTCTACTAAAAAATACAAAAAAACTAGCCGGGCGAGGTGGCGGGCGCCTGTAGTCCCAGCTACACAGGAGGCTGAGGCAGGAGAATGGCGTAAACCCGGGAGGCGGAGCTTGCAGTGAGCTGAGATCTGGCCACTGCACTCCTGCCCGGGCGACAGAGCGAGACTCCGTCTCAAAAAAAAATAAAATAAAATAAAATAAAAAAATAAAGTGAATACTAACCAAAAGCTCATAGACCAATGAAACATTTTAGAGACCCCTGAAATAAAGCTGCACACCTACAACCAGCTCATCTTCAACAAAGTCAACAAAAATGAACAATGGGGAAAGTACACTTTATTCAATAAATGTTGGGAAAATTGGTTAACCACATGCAGAAGAATGAAATTGGACCCATATCTATTACTATACACAAAAATTAACTCAAGATGCATTAATGACCTAAATGTAAGACCTCAAACTACAAAAATTCTAGAAGAAAATCTAGGAAATATTCTTCTAGACACTGGCCTAGGCAAAAAATTTATGAAGAGGACCCCAAAAGCAAATACATCAAAATCAAAAATAGACAAATGGGACTTAATTAAACTAAAGAGCTTCTGCACAGCAAAAAGAAGTGATCAACAGAACAAACAGACAATCTAAGGAATGGAAGAAAATATTTGCAAAATATGCATCCAAATATGATCTAATATTCAGAATCTATAAGGAACTTAAATGAATCAACAAGAAAAAAGCAAACAACCCCATTAAAACGTGGGCAAAGGGCATAAACAAACACTTCTCAAAAAAAGAACTAGCAGCCAACAAACATGAAAACATGCTTATCTTCACTAATAATAAAGAGATGCAAATTAAAACCACAATGACATACTATCTTACACCAGTCAGAAGGGCTATTATTAAAAAGTCATCACTATGTACAGAGAAAAAAAAAAAGTCCAAAAACAACAGATGTTGACAAGGTTGTAGAGAAAAGGGAATGCTTAGTGGGAATGTAAATTAATTCAGCCACTCTGGAAAGCAGTCTGGAGATTTCTCAAAGAACTAAAAATAGAACTACCATTCGACTCAGCAATCCCATTGCTGGGTATATACCAAAGGAAGATAAATCATTCTACCCAAAAGACAAATACTCTCATATGTTCATTACAGCACGATTTGCAATAGCAAGGACACGGAATTAACCTAGGATTGGATTTTAAAAATGTGGTACATATACACCATGGACTACTATACAGCCATAGAAAAATTAAATAATGTCCTTTGCAGCAACATGGATGCAGCTGGAGGCCATTATCCTAAGTGAACTAATGCAGAAACAGAAAACCAAATATCACGTGTTCTTACTTGTAAGTGGGAGCTAAATCTTGAGTTCACACAGAATAAAGATAGGAACAATAAACAATGGACTCCAAAAGGAGGAGTGGGGAGGGCTGAAAAACTTCCTATTGGGTTCTATGTTCACTATCACTATGTATCACTAATAGATCTAGGTGATGGAATCAATAAAAGATCAAACCTCAGCACCCCACAATATACCCTGTAACAAACCTGCACATATACCGCCTGAATTTAAAATAAAAACAACAATAAAAAATCAAATAATAAAGTAAATATTAAACAAAAGCTACTTCCTTTTCAAATTCTAAGATACGTGTAATAATTGAAAATATAAGAACCTGGCTGGGCGCGGTGGCTCATCCCTGTAATCCCAGGACTTTTGGAGGCTGAGGCAGGCAGATAACCTGAGGTCAGGAGTTTAAGACCAGCCTGGCCTACATGGTGAAACCCCAGCTCTACTAAAAATACAAAAATTGGCTAGGCATGGTGGCGGGCGCCTATAATCCCAGCTACTAAGGAGGCTGAGGCAGGAGAATCACTTGAACCCGGAAGGCAGAGGTCACAGTGAGCCAAGATCGCACCACTGTACTCTAGCCTAGGTAACAAAGTGAAACTCTATCTGAAAAAAAAAGAAAGAAAAAAGAAAATATGAGAACGTAAGGTACAAATATCTAATCATTATATTAACATGAGCTTTTTAAACTTTTCCTCTTGCTCACTTCGGCAGCACGTATACTAAAATTGGCACTGATGCAGGATTTTTCTTGCCCCTTCCCTGGACTCAGGACAGGGACTTTCCCCTCTACTTCGCCCACCACGCTCAGCCCCTTGCAGAAGGGAGCACATAAGTGAGTGTGGGATCTGGCCGGCTGCTCTGGGTGCTGACACAGGAGCAAGCTCCGTGTGGAGCCTGAGGCCAGACTAAGCATGTTGCCTCACGGGGAATGCAGGCACTCAGGTGAAGGTGCTTTCAACCCTGAAGCCCCAGAGGAGGTGTTACAGTGCTCTTTTAGTTCCACCATCCACAGTCCAACAACAGAGGTGAGTTAGCAGCTCGTTTGGCCCCTTGCCTCAATGCGTAGGATGGCTGCCCTCTGCTGGCGAGGGCAAAGGGCCAGTATGACAGCCTTTCTGGGTACCCATACTTGGTGGGTCCCAAGCTCTTGTCCAGAGTCCAAGAAGCATGAGGTCATATGGATTATTAAAGGATGGTGAAGGTGGAGAATTTTACTGAGCAATGAAAAGAGCTCTCAGCAGAGAGGTGAGCTGGAGAGGGGATGAAAAGGGCAGGTCATCTTTCCCAAAGTTAGGCTGTCTCTTCCCTGAAGTCAGGCTGTCTTCTCCTCTACCAACTGAATCTGGGGTCTTTATAGGCACAGGATGGGAAGTACATGCTGATTGGCTTGTGAGTATGCAAAAAAGGTTAAAACAAAGACAACACTCAATGATGGGCATGACAGTGTAGAAAACCAATTAGGAAAGGGTAGATATACGTGAAATAGGTGAAGGATGGGGATCAGTCAGAGGAAAGTGCGCCAAACAGGAAGACAAGTTCTCAATCCAGTCTGAGGATTTAACTTTAAGCTTAGCTTTCAGGCTTTAAACTGTCTTCTGCTTAGAGGTGGGGTTTCACTGGGGACCCTCCCCTTTCCGCCTGGGCATTTGGCTGCCTTCTGTCACTCTCAGAACAATACAGAGATTATCATGGCCCCTACACAAGGATGGCATGCAGATTCATGAAATGTTCCATTAAAAAAAAGTAAAAATAAATAAAACAATTTTTTTTTATTTTTTTAAATGGACAATAATTATACATAGTGATATTTTGATACATATGATGTATAGTGAACAGATCAGGATAATTAGCATATCCCTCATCTCAAACATTTATTGTTTCCTTAAAACATCAATACATGTATGACTGGCTCTAGTAGTCAATTTGGATAGATAGAGGTTCTATTTCAATGGATGAAATACATAGGCTTTTGGAAAATCCTGAGTAGGTGGAGAGGTTTTTTTTCTTTTATAATCTGAGTGGAGATTTCTTTTGATCTGAGAGGACAGCAAAGATCTGGTTAAAAGTTTGCATGAGAATATATATCAATTCTTTAAAAAGCAAAGATTTTATTGATAAGATGGTTTCTAGAGAGAAATACATTTCTCTCAAGAGAAGATTGTACAGCCTTATAATTGTTTCCATTCACATGGAACAACTCCAGCTGCTTTCAAAAATCAACAAATGATAAGCAGAAGTAAGATGGAAAGAAAACAACAGAATTTTTGCTATGTCCAACTGATAAACACTGGATTGCCTATAAACTATGTTAAGCATAATTAAGCACAGAATTAACATCATTTGTAATGCAATGAAAAAAGGCAGCTGAGACAAATGAAAAAGATCGCCAATACATTGCTTTGATGATCTAAATCAACACTGCCAAGTTATTTATTTACAAAAAATATGAACAAAGGGCCAAACAATTAATTTTCCTTCTGGATGCATGTGCATAGGCTATGGCTAAAGGTTCAAAGAAATTTTCATCCTGTTATTCATCAAGTTTGTTAAATCTTAACCTTCCATGAACCATGCCCATCAGTGTATCTAATTACCTAGAATGAGTCAAAAAAACAGTCCTAACCTTATAGTTCTTAGTTACAGCATCATGGGCAAGAGTTTAATGTTTTTAATAAAACTTTCAGGCCCCTATTTATGATAGAAGTCAAAAAAGAACACATTATTTGATGTTTCCAGTGTTTTAAGTATGGTGCAAGTACTTGAAATATGTCATTCATTCACTCAACAAACATTTCTTAAGACTATACTTTTGATAGGCAGATTCCCTATTAAGTGTTAGAGATATGAGTTATAAATTTCTCACAGTCTAGTGGGAGTGACAGGCATATACAGATGCAATTTTAATACAATAAGAAATGCAGCGATAGCATAGAATTCTGATGTGGAGTGGGAAGTAGGTGGGGAGTGGTGGCAATTTGCACAGACAAAAGATATTTTACTTTACCTTTTGAGAGAAGGGAGTCAAGAATACTTTCTTAGAGGAGACGATGACTACATTGAGATCTCAAGGAGGAACTGGATCGATTTTCATTAAAATCTTCATTAGTAGATATCATAATTTTCTCCATTTTATAGGGGAGAAAATGGACATACTCTGACTCAGAACTGCTCAGTGGCAGAACCAACATTTTGAACCCAAGCCTACCCGATCCCGATGTCACACATTTTCCGACGTACTGTATTTTAACTTCTGGTAATAGAAAAGTTGAAAGTGGAAGAAAATACTCTATATTGAGCTCCAAGTCATAAAATCTTTTTACCATTACCGATTTGACCTAGCAATTCCAGCACAACCTTCCCTTCTTACAATTTTTCCCATGTTCAGCTAAGAAAATATCGTTGCTGGCTTGTATTTCTACCATATACTCTTAGAAATTCTCGTGAAAAGCCAAGACATAGTTATTTTGGAGAGGAATAGGTATGAAAACCTAAAACTGTCAGTAAGAACAGAGGACGTTCTATTAAAATTTTTTTAATAAGTGGCCAGGTGCTGTGGCTCATGCCTGTAATCCCAACACTTTGGGAAGCCAAGATGGGAGGATCGCTTGAAACCAGAAGTTGAAGACCAGCGTGAGCAACATGGCGAAACCCCATCTCTACAAAAAATACAAAAATTAGCCAGGCTTGCTGGTGCACACCTGTGGGCCCAGCTACTCAGGAAGCTGAAGTGGGAGAATCACCTGAGCTCAGGAAGTCAAGGCTACAGTGAGCTGTGATCATGCCACTGTACTCCAGCCTGGGCGACAGAGTGAAACCCTGCCTCAAAAAAAAAAAAAATTGTAAAAGTGCCTGGAAAAATTTTTTATGAGATGGAGGTGCAGCAGCCTGAAGATCTTCTGGAATATGGAATTTGTTTACCTCTTCACTATAGTGCAGAAAAGGAGTTTCTTGATCATTTGCCTACCCCTGTGAAAGAATTGGGGCACAGTTTTATTTTCGACCTACTATATTATCAAATTGAAAAAGACTAAATAAGAACTTTAGAAAATTAGGAGCCATCCTGATTACCAATTGCCAGCAGTTCATGCTACTTCAGATTTAGCCATCCAAGAAAGAACACTAAAATATATCATTGACATTACCATTACCATTTACGCATAAAACACAAGATTGGGAGTAATCTACAAATCAGTTCGTTTAGCAGATATTTATTGGTGACCTACTATGTGCCCAGCAATGTTCTGCCCACTAAGAATTTAGTGTCAAGCAAATCGTAGTACCTGCCCTTAGGAGACAATCAAGCAATTAGAATATAAATGCATAGAGTCCAGCCCACTCATTCTACCCATGTGGAAATAGACGATAAGAATATTAATTTGTCTAACTCTCTTTATTCACTGTTGGTGAAAGGAAAATTGATACAGCCTTTTTTGGAAGACAATTTGGAAATGCATCTCAAATTTGAAAATGTTCTTAGTTTTTGACACGGCTATGCTAAACAGGAATTTATTTTTCAGATGTACATGCAGAAGATCCAAAGATATGTGTCTGATAATATTCTTACAGCATTACTCATATTATGGACATATTGGGAACAATCTAAAAGTCTATCAATAAATGATTGACTGAATGACATATTGTACAGGAATTTACAAGATGAAGTCAATTTGACATAATGTAAACATGGGAAGACATTCAAAACCAATTGATATATGGAACAAAAGGTATAAAACAGCTTGGATAATATGGTTCTTTCTTAGCTTAAAAAAGAGAAAAACACTACAAACACATGTTTGGAAAAATAAATACTGTGGAAATTAATACCAAATGATAAGCAATGGTTAATAAAGTAGCTACAGATAATTTTCATTTTTATGTTGTATATCTCTATAATGTTGTATTGGACTTTTTTTTTAAACGAGGTCTTGGTATATTGCCTGGGCTAGTCTGTCTTGAACTCCTGGGCTCAAGCAATCTTCCTGTCTCAGCCTCCTGAGTAGCTGAGATTACAGAAGAGTGCCACCATGACTAGCTCTTTTTTTCATTCTTTAAAAAAGGAGAATGTTCAACTAAGTTGATATAATCTATAAACATTTTTTCTCTTAAAAAATATTAGACTTTTTAACTTTCTGGGCTTTTATATCTATGAAAGTACTTTGAAAACTACAAAGCCTTAGGCAAATTATGGGATTATTTCTTTGTATTAATTATCAATAATACATATATTGGAGCACTCTGGAAAAGAATATGCTTATGCAGAAAAGATTTAAAACTATTAAAATAACATTAAAAATTAGAATAACAGCATTGCTTTATAGTTCCTTACAAGCATTCTTTAACTTTAGTTCAGGTCTCTTGAGTCCTAATCCAGTTCTCTTTTTATGCACTTTCTTGCCATATGGGTTATCTGTTAAAAGCTTTTGCCTGAAGGCAAAAATTTTCTAAGCAACCACTAATTCTCATTACAGAAAATGTACATTTCAGAGTGTTTCTATGAATGGAAAAGAAAGCTGATGATAATGCTGATAAGCCCTTGTAGAAATATACTGTGGAAACTAAACTTTATACCACAAGAATGTAAAACTAACCAGTGACTTGACCTGTCCATGTGGAGACCTCACAAATTATCTAGAAACAACAGTAACCAATGCATTTGGGAGGCATTTTTGCAGAAAGTAATCGTAATCTTATTTAAATATTTTTTATTTAAATATAAATATTTTATTTATATTTAGATGCAAGAAGGCAAAATATGAAAGTGCTCCTCTCCATCAAATATAAAATGCTATCAAACTGAGATCAGAAACTCAATGTGTAAGAATAAGGCACATGATGGGAGAACTGAAGTTTCTACAAGCCTGGACAAACTGCAGCCAGGTTCTGGGCTCCCTTGAAAGAGAAAAGCTGGCTGGATTGCAAAATGAAGTGTCAAACCACATAACAGATACTTTAATGCCTGCTAAGTGCTTTATTTGCAAATTCATAGGATTCACAAACCAGAAGTTGAAGAACGCAATATTTAAGAAAATGTAACATTTATCAGTCTTCAGATTTGGCCACCTTTGTGTGCCACTGTGAAAAATAAAGATATCACTTCATTCAACTCAAATAAAAATTGAATTGCCCAAATGGGTGGTTGCGTATGTAAGAGGATGTTAAAATGGACAACTCTGCTGAGGACAAAGCCAAGAGCCATCAGACAGCAGAGACAGCTGTGAAACAGGCCATCTCTACAACTCAGAATAAGCTCTGTGCAGACATTTCTATACCTCTCACTTACATAAAAGGCATAAACCAGTACTCTCATTCCAAGCCTAGTGAGAGGGTTCCAAGGAACCACTTGGAGAGCATATAATATGTCCCTACAGTGCGGGGGGCTGCCCTGGGGAATAATGCTCTCACCTGAGAAATCTGAGGGGTGAGAGAAGCACTGTCTAGAGGAGAAGCCAAAGGAGGGAATATGACATTGGATAGCCTAAAATCTCAGAATTTCCAGAGCAAAGGGTGCGGCAGCGTTCCCTGTGGACTTGATGTAGGTGTGTGTACAAAAGCCAGCGTGGGATTATCTTAGAATCTGTTAGTGAGGTCTCTCATAGGGCTAACAGACCTCAGCAAAGAGATACTAAGGGCTTCACCAGATTCCACGTTGCTAAAGGAAGGATTAATCCACCATCGAAGCACAAATGTATTAGCCTGTATTAAGGACTGCAGTTGAGAAAGCTTCAGTGACAGGGACTCTAA
The DNA here is from genome assembly GCF_047675955.1 of Chlorocebus sabaeus. NCBI lineage: Eukaryota > Metazoa > Chordata > Mammalia > Primates > Cercopithecidae > Chlorocebus > Chlorocebus sabaeus. The sequence goes on from NC_132925.1 coordinate 29,069,964, forward strand.
AGTACCCAAACAGAGTCAGCTGCATAATTAGACATTTGAATGTTTGCTGGATGTTTTGTCATATTAAGAAATGGCTAATGTCTAAGTTTGATAAAGGTATTGTGGTTTTCAGGTAGATAGATGGATAGATAGATAAATAGATATTAAGTATTGAAAAGGAATTCTTAAATTTTAGAGTTTTGTTGACTTATTTATGATTAAATATGAAATGATATATATGAGATTTACTTCAAAAAAATATGAGGGCCGGGTGCAGTGGCTCATACCTGTAATCCCAGCACTTTAGGAGGCCAAGGCTGGCAGATCACTACTAAAATACAAAAATCAGTTGGGCATGGTGGCAGTCACCTGTCATTTCAGCTACTCAGGAGGCTGAGGCAAGAGAATCTCTTGAATCCAGGGGGCAGAGGTTGCAGTGAGCTGAGATCACACCATTGCACTCAAGCTTGAGTGACACAGCAAGACTCCCTCTCAAAACAGCAAAATAAAATAATATGGGGCTGGAGCACAGGGAAAAACTTCAAAACATTGGATTTGACAGTTTCTTTTCTCGCACAGGCAACAACAACAACAACAAAATAGACAAACTGCATCTCATGAAATTTTTTTTTAATTTGTGCATCAAAAGACACTACCAACAGAGTAAATAGACAACCCATAGGATGACAGAAAATATTTGCAACTCAGATGCCTGATAAAGTACTGATATCCAGAATATACAGAGAACCCCTAATACTCAGCAACAGTAAAACAACCAATCTAATTCAAAAATAGACAAGGACTTGAATAGACATTTTTCCAAAGACATACAAATGGCCACCAATGTGTCCAATGAGGCTGGGCACAGGGGCTCATGCCAGCACTTTGGGAGGCTGAGGCAGGTGGATCACTTGAGCTCAGGAGTTCAAGACCAGCCTGGTCAACATGGTGAAACCCCATCTCTACTAAAAGTACAAAAATTAGATGGGCATGGTGGTGGGTGCCTGTGGTCCCAACTACTCAGGAGGATGAGGTGGGAGAATCACTTGAACCCGAGAGGTGGAGGTTGCAGTGAGCAGAGATCACACCACTGCCCTCCAGCCTGGTGGCAACAGAGTGAGACTCCATCTAAAAGAATAATAATGATAAATTTTTAAAAAGTCAATGAGCACATTAAAAGATGCTTAATATCACTAATCATTAGATAAATACAACTCAAAACTACAATAAAATGCCACTTCATGTTCACTATGGTGACTACTTTCCAAAAGAAAAAGTAGAAAATAAGTGTTGGCTGGATGTGGAGAAAATGGAATACTTGTACATAGTTGGTGGTAATATTGATGTGGACAGGAGGCAGGGAAATACTAGGTAGAAAAGGGTGGGGTCCCTGGTGAGGGCTCCACCCTCAAACCTAGACCCTTGGCCCAAAGTGAGAACATGCATTCCTGTTTTCCCAAATGAATGTTGCCTTTTCCAAAACCACCTTGTCCTGCCCCACCCCCTTTCTGCACCCATAAAAACCCCAGGTCCCACCGGTGGAATGGCAGAGCAACATGGCAGAGAAGTAGAGAAGAGAAGCAGCAGCTTGACATTGGTGAGAAGCAGTTTGACTTCAGAGGGACAGCTTGATGGTAGGACCTCAGAGAAAAGTTTGGTCGTGGACAGCTGAACTCCAGGGGAAGACCACCTTCCCCCTCCATCCACTTTCCAGCTCCCCATCCTGCTGAGAGCCACTTCCATTACTCAATAAAATTCTCCGCATTTACCATCTTCAATTTGTTCATACGACCTGATTCCTCCTAGACACCAGACAAGGACCTGGATGCAAGTGCAAGAGGCTGTCACACTGACTCTCCGCCCCCCACTGAGCTGTCTAACACTTAAAGCCAACCACAGATGGCAAGACTAAGAGAGCACGCTGTAACTCATGCCCTCTGGGGCTCCAGGAGTCGTGGGCCGGTTGCCCAGGGTGCTTGTCCTGGCCTCTGCACTCGCTCATGTGCATGCTCCCTATCCTGCAAGGGGTTGAGAGTTGTGGGTTGAGTAAATGAGCCAACCCTTCCATGAGTCCCATGAAGAGGTCATATATACTTCTATATATGATTGAAATGCTCCAAATAAAATTAAGAAGAAAAAAAAAAGTAAGCTTTATATCTTTGCCAAAGGTGCAGAGCAATGTATATCATGCCATTTTGTTGGTGTAAGAAAGAAAAGAAAAGAAGAATCTCTATTATTTGCCCAATTTTGAAGGCGACAAAAAGCAAATGTTAGACAAATAATCCAAACTAAAAATTCTTACAAAAAAGGATGTGGAGATTGAAGTGTAGAAGATAAGGATGAAAACAAGACTTTTCTGAGGATACCTTTTACTCTATTTCTGATTTTTAACATATGTAAAAATTGTATATATTCACAAGATCAATCACAGTTAAAAAGCACATCCTACAATTGAAAACAAAGTAAAGTGAATGCATCTAATTATGTCAAATTGGTGAACTAACCACAAAGAGAAATAATTATCCCAAGTCATTTTGAAAAAAAAACAGGGAAGTAGGTGCTCTGACATTTCGTCCCAAGGATGTAGCCTAAAGATGAAATAAGGCAATAAACCTTCAACTTCACTCAATAGATTTGTTATTGGTAGGAAACCTGGCATGGCAATTTTGAAACATTGTTCTATATATTGAAAGATAAAGCAAATTATAAAATATGTTCACGTAATTAGAAATTAAGCTACTCACAAGACCCTGCGAGGCTGCCAAGCTGGCATGATCTTCTACAGGAAAGGAGTGAAAAGTGTGGATCCCAAGACTGGCAAAGAGATTCTGTACAACCTGGAGTCCCTTATCAATTCTGCTGTGTTCCCTCGCCTGCAGGGAGGTCCCCACAACCACGCCATTGCTGAGGTTGCTGTGGCCCTGAAGCAAGCTATGACTCTGGAATTTAAAGTTTATCAGCACCAGGTGGTGGCCAACTGCAGGGCTCTGTCTGAGGCACTGATGGAGCTGGGCTACAAAATAGTCACAGGTGGTTCTGACAACCATTTGATCCCCGTGGATCTCCGTTCCAAAGGCGCAGACGGTGGAAGGGCTGAGAAGGTGCTAGAAGCCTGTTCTATTGCCTGCAACAAGAACACCCAGGTGACAGAAGTGCTCTGCGGCCCAGTGGACTGCGGCTGGGGACCCCAGCACTGATGTCTCGCGGACTTTTGGAAAAAGACTTCCAAAAAGTAGCCCAGTTTATTCACAGAGGGATAGAGCTGACCCTGCAGATCCAGAGCGATATTGGTGTCAGAGCCACCCTGAAGGAGTTCAAGGAGAGACTGGCAGGGGATAAGTACCAGGGGTCCTTGCAGGCTCTCCGGGAGGAAGCTGAGAGCTTCGCCTCTCTCTTCCCTCTGTCTGGCCTGCCCGACTCCTAAAGGAGCCGGTCCACTCTGGACCCGCCTGGCGCCACAGAGGAAGCTGCCTGCCGGAGGACCCCCACTTGAGAAATGGATGAGCTGCTCCACAGGGGAACCGTTGACACTTGGGCCCTCTGAGGGAGTTTCTTTTGGACTTTTTTCATGTTTTCTTCACAAATCAAAATTTGTTTAAGTCTCACTGTTAGTAATTCTGGGACAGGTTATTAATTAAAGGATTCAAATTTGAACCTGGCTTTCTCACAGCTGGATATAATTCTAGAAAAATAAAATACTATGTAGCCACTTGGCCATAATCATTTAGACCGTGGTGTAGGGCAAAGCTATTAGGAAGATTCTAGCGTTTTACTCTCCCTGGGCTTTCCTCCGCCTTGCTGCAACAGAGAGGAAATGCCCGTGTCCACAGCTTGTACACACTGCCCCTCTCACTATCTTGTTATCCAGTGGCATGCCAAAGGAGAACTGAATTCGCCTCTGAACCTTCTGCTATAAATCAGAAATGTGGCCGGGCGCGGTGGCTCAAGCCTGTAATCCCAGCACTTTGGGAGGCCGAGACGGGTGGATCACGAGTTCAGGAGATCGAGACCATCCTGGCTAACACGATGAAACCCCGTCTCTACTAAAAAATACAAAAAACTAGCCGGGCGATGTGGCGGACGCCTGTAGTCCCAGCTACTCGGGAGGCTGAGGCAGGAGAATGGCGTGAACCCGGGAGGCGGAGCTTGCAGTGAGCTGAGATCCGGCCACTGCACTCCAGCCTGGGCGACAGAGCGAGACTCCGTCTCAAAAAAAAAAAAAAAAAAAAAAAAAATCAGAAATGTATGTCAGCCAAGTGTACACAAGATGCACCCAGTATGGTGGGAGGGTTTTGCTGTCAGTAACTCAAAGTTTGGTGTAGCAATGGTCTCCTCCCTCCATCCTGGGAAGTCACAGTCCCATCCTGGTGTGAGAATCAACCAGGCTTTCCTGCGCCACCTGAGATAACCAGCTCCTTCCCGTAATCAGGAAGCCAAATGTCACCTTCCCAAAGAAACTTTATTTTCACGTAGCTGAAGTGCAAAACATAGATGACCATTTTTAATAAGCACAATCAAATTTTTAACCACAGAATGTCTACAAGAATTATAGCTTTAAAAAATACAACCAATTTTCATATTTCAAAAATATTTCAACTCAAATTAATTTCTTAAAAAGTAAAAAAAAAAAAAAAAGAAAAAAGAAATTAAGCTTTACAGTGTAAGAGAAAAGGGTATACAACTATAAAATTAAGCAAGTTAAGGAAAAAAATCTGCATTAGTAAATTAGAATTGGAAACGTTGCCATGAGGTCATAATTTTTGTTTGTTTTGTTTTATTTTGAGACAGAGCCTCACTCTGTCACCCAGACTGGAGTGCAGCGGCTAGATCTCGGCTTACTGCAACCTCCGCCTCTCAGGTTCAAGCAATTCTCCTGCCTCAGCCTCCCGGGTAGCTGGGATTACAGGTGTGCGTCATCACGCCCGGCTAATTTTTGTATTTTTAGCAGAGACAGGGTTTCGCCATGTTGGCCAGGCTGGTCTCAAACTCCTGGCTTCAAGTCATCCACCTGCCTCGGCTTCCCACAGGGCTGGGATTACAGACCTGAGCCACTGCGCCGGGCCAGGAGGTCATCATTAAAATATATATCCCTCTGTCTTGGAACATGGGGGTGAGGGGGTTGCTGAAATCTTGAGAAAAAGAAGACACATTGGCAGCTCAGGACATGATTCAATTTTTTAATGACAAAAACTAATCATGACATACACCTGGACAGAACAAAAAAGGAAAATAAATGCTTTGGGGGTGGGGTCAAGATGGCTGAATAGAAGCAGCGGCAATCGGAGGCACCCATCGAAAAGATCCGAAACAGCATGCGATTTCTGCCCCGGCAGCTGAGGTATCCAGGTTCTGTCATTAGGACTGACTAGGCAGCTGGCGTGACCCACGGAGAGGAAGGAAGGACAGTATGGTGCAGCGACCCACCTAAGGGCCACGTGGGTCGGGCGAGCCCCCACCCCCAGCCAAGGGAAGCAATGGGTGAGGATGCTAGCGAGCCTGAGAAACCATGTTTTTTCCAGAAAACTGCAACCCACAAATCGGAAAATCCCACTCGGGAGCCCGCGCCACCAGGGCCTTGAGTCTCAATGGAGGCATGCAGATTCTCAACAGCCACTGGGCTAAAATCTACCTAAGTAAGCCTGCTGAGTTCACAGTGGGAGGGCAGCCATCACCACTGCTGCAGCTGCCTGCAGTCTAAGCCATCTGAGCTCCTTGGGTGAGGGGCAGCAGCCAACAGTGGGGCTGCAGGGCCTCCCTCCAGGAACTCCAACTCCATACCGGGACTCAGGGACAGAACTCTGATCCCCCTAGGTCTGAGCCCCTAGCGGAAGGGGTGGCTGTAGTCTCCACAGACAAGCAGACTTAGTCTTTCCTCCTGCTAGCTCTGAGGAATGCAGGCAGCCCAGACAATTGGGTTTCCCAGCCTCCACCCCCACCCCGCACAGTACACCCCCCCTCCACCAAAGGATAGCCAAAGTGCCTCCTTAAACAGGTCTTGCTTTCCATGCCATCCAACTGGGTGAGACCTCCCCCCCAACAGGGGCTGTCAGACATCCTATACAAGAGCGTTCCTACTGGCATCAGGTCAGTGTCCCTCGAGGTCAGAAATCCCAGAGGAAGGAGCAGGCACCCATCTGCTGTTCTCCAGCCTCCTGGAGTGACATCTCCAGGCACAGGAGCGAATCAGATGAATAGGGCCGGAAGTGAACCCTCAGCAAACTGCAGCAGCCCCACAGAAGAGGGACCTGACTATTGAAAGAAAAACAAACAAACTGAAAGCAACAAGAACAGCATCAACAAGAAAAAGAGTCCCCACAAAAACCACATCCAAGGGTCAGCAGTCTCAAAGATTGAAACTAGAAAAACTCATGAAGATGAAAAAGAATCAATCAAAACAATACTGAAAACCCAAAAGGCCAGAGTGCCTCTTCTCCTCCAAATGATTGCAACACCTCTCCAGCAAGAGCACAGAATTGGACAGAGGATGAGATGGACAAATTGACAGAAGTAGGCTTCAGAAGGTGAGTAAAACAAACTTTGCTGAGGTAAAGGAGTATGTTCTAACCCAAAGCAAAGAAACTAAGAACCTCGATGAAAGGTTAGAGGAGCTGCTAACTAGAATAACCAGTTTATAGAGGAACATGAATGACCTGATGGAGCTGAAAAATGCAGCACGAGAACTTTGTGAAGCATATACAAACATCAATAGCCGAATCGATCAAGTGGAAGAAAGATTATCAGATATAGATGACTATCATGCTGAAATAAGGCAGGCAAATAAGATTAGAGGAAAAAGAAAGAAAAGAAATGAACAAAATCTCTGAGAAATAAGGGACTAGGTAAAAAGACTGAACCTATGATTATTTGGAGTACCTGAAAGAGATGGGGGAGAATGGAACCAAGCTGGAAAACACACTTCAAGATATTATGCAGGAGAATTCCCCCAACAGTCAAATTCAGGAAATACAGAGAACTCACTAAGATATTCCATGAGAAGATCAACCCCAAGACACAATCATCAGGTTCTCCAAGGTCAAAATGAAGGAAAAAATGTTAAGGGCACCCAGAGAGAAAGGCCAGGTCACCTACAAAATGAAGCCCAACAGACTAACAGCAGATCTCTTAGCAGAAACCCTACAAGCCAGAAAAGTGAGGGCCAATATTCAACATTCTTAAAGAAAAGACTTTTCAACCCAGAATTTCATATCTGGCCAAACTAAGCTTCATAAGTGAAGGAAAAATAAAATCCTTTTCACATCCAGGCATGGTGCAGCTACTCAGGAGGCTGAGGCAACAGAATCGCTTGAACCCAGAAGACAGAGGTGGTGAGCTGAGATTGCACCATTGCACTCCAGCCTGGGCAACAAGAGCAAAATTCTATCTTAAAAAAAAATCCTCTTCAGACAAGCAAACAAGCAAATACTAAGGGAATTTGTCACCACCATTCCTGCCTTGCAAGAGCTCCTGAAGGAAGCACTAAATATGGAAAGGAAAAACTGGTACTAGCCACTGCAAAACACACGAAAATATAAAGACCAATGACACTATGAAGAAACGGCATCAACTAGTGTGCAAAAGAACCAGCTAGCATCATGATGATGGGATCAAATTCACACTTAACAATATTAACCTTAAATGTAAATGGGCTAAATGCTACAGTTAAAAGACACAGACTGGCAAGTTGGATAGCCTTGAGACTTATTAGTGTGCCGTATTCAAGAGACCCATCTCATATGCAAAAACACACATAGGTTCAAAATAAAGGGATGGAGGAAAATTTACCAAGCAAATGTAAAGCTGAAAAAAGCAGGGGTTGCAATCCTAGTCTGACAAAACAGACTTTAAACCAACAATGATCAAAAAAGACAAAGAAGGGCTACATAATGGTAATGGGATCAATTCAACAAGAACTAACTATCCTAAATATATGTGCACCCAATACAGGAGCACCCAGATTCATAAAACAAGTTCTTAGAGACCTACAAAGAGACTTCAACTCCTACACAATAATAGTGGGAGACTTTAACACCCCACTGTCAATATTAGACAGATCAAGAGACAGAAAATTAACAAGGATATTCAGGACTTGAACTGAGTTCTGGATCAAGTGGACCTAACCGATATCTACAGAACTCTCCACCCCAAAACAACAGAATATACATTCTTCTCAGTGCCACATGGCACTTACTCTAAAATTGACCACATAATTAGAAGTACAACACTCCTCAGCAAATGCAAAAGAACTGAAATCATCACAGACAGTCTCTCAGACCACAATGCAATCAAATCAGAACTCAGGATTTAAAAACTCATTCAAAACCACACAACTACATGGAAATTGAAGAACCTGCTCCTGAATAACTCCTGGGTAAATAATGAAATTAAGGCAGAAATCAAGAAGTTCTTTGAAACCAATAAGAACAAAGAGACAATGTATCAGAATCTTTGGGATGTAGCTAAAGCAGTGTTAAGCGGGAAATTTATAGCACTGAATGCCTACATCAGAAAGCTAAAAAATCTCAAACCAACACCCTCGTATCACAATTAAAAGAACTTGAGAAACAAGAGGAAAAAAAAAAATCCCAAAGCTAGGAGACGACAAGAAATAACTAAGATCAGAAAAGAACTGAAGGAGCTGGAGACAAAAAAAAAAAAAAAAAAAACCTTCCAAAAAAATCAATGAATCCAGCAGCTGGATTTTTGAAAAAATTAATAGACCACTGGCTAGACTAATAAAGAAGAAAAGAGAGAAGAATCAAATAGACCTAATAAGAAATGATAAAGGGGATGTCACCACTGACCCCACAGAAATACAAACTACCATCAGAAAACGCTGTAAACACCTCTACACAAACAAACTAGAAAATCTAGAACAAATGGATACATTCCTGGACATCTCCACCCTCCCAAAACTAAACCAGGAAGAAGTTAAATTCCTGAATGGACCAATAATAAGTTCTGAAATTGAGGCAGTAATGAATAGCCTACCAACCAAAAAAGCCTAGGACCAGATGATTCACAGCCATATTCTACCAGAGGTACAAACAGGAGCTGGTACCATTCCTTCAGAAACTATTCCAAATAGTTGAAAAGGAGGGACTCCTCTCTAACTCATTTTATGAGGCCAGCATCATCATGATACCAAAATCTGGCAGAACACAACAAAAAAAGAAAACTTCAGGCCAGTATCCCTGATGAACATCAATGCAAAAATCCTCAATAAAATACTGGCAAACCGAATCCAGCAGCACATCAGAAAGCTTATCCACCATGATCATCAAGTCAGCTTCATCCCTGGGATACAAAGCTGGTTCAACATATGCAAATCAATAAGCATAATGCATCACATAAACATAACCAACGACAAAAACCACATGATTATCTCAATAAATGCAGAAAAGGCCTTTGATAAAATTCAACATCCCTGGCCAGGCTCAGTGGTTCATGCCTGTAACCCCAGCACTTTGGGAGGCTGAGGCGGATGGATCACGAGGTCAGGAGTTCAAGACTAGCCTGGCCAAGATGGTGAAACCCCTTGTTTAGTTTAGTTTAGAAACCACCAAAAATACAAAAATAAGCTGGGTGCAATGGCAGGCGCCTGCAATCCCAGCTACTCAGGAGGCTGGGGTCGCTTACATTTGGGAGGCAGAGGTTGCAGTGAGCGGAGATCGTGCCAGTGCACTCTAGCCTGAGCAACAGAGCAAGACTCCGTCTCAAAAAAAAAAATTCAACATCACTTCATGTTAAAAATTCTCAATATACTAGGTATTGATGAAACATATTTCAAAATAATAAGAGCTATTTATGACAAAGCTAAATATCACACTGAATGGGCAAAAGCTGGACGCATTCCCTTTGAAAACCAGCACAAGACAAGGATGCCCTCTCTCACCACTCCTATTCAACATAGTATTGGAATATCTGGCCAGGACAATCAGGCAAGAGAAAGAAATAAAGGGTATTCAAATAAAAAGACAGGAATCAAATTGTCCCTGTTTGCAGATGACATGATTGTATATTTAGAAAACCCCATCGTCTCAGCCCAAAAACTCCTTAAGCTAGTAAGCAACTTCAGCAAAGCTTCAGGATACAAAACCAATGTGCAAAATTCACAACCATTCCTATACACCAATAATAGACAAGCAGAGAGCCAAATCATAAATGAACTCCCATTCACAATTGCTACAAAGATAATAAAATACCTAGGAATACAGCTAACAAGGAATGTGAAGGACCTCTTCCAGGAGAACTACAAACCACTGCTCAAGGAAATAACAGAAGACACAAACAAATGGAAAAAGATTCTATACTCATAGATAGGAGGAATCAATATTATGAAAATGGCCATAATGCCCAAAGTAATTTATAAATTCAATGCTATTCCCATCAAACTACCATTGACATTCTTCACAGAATTAGAAAAAAATCACTTTAAAATTCATATGGAAACAAAAAGAGCCCACATAGCCAAGACAATCCTAAGCAAAAAGAACAAAGCTGGCATCACACTACCTGACTTCAAACTATACTACAAGGCTAGAGTAACCAAAACAGCACGGTACTGGTACAAAAACAGACATATAGACCAATGAAACAAAACAGAGACCTCAGAAATATGATCACACATCTAGAACCATCTAATCTTCGACAAACCTGACAAGAACAAGCAATGGGGAAAGGAGTCCCTATTTAATAAATGGTGCTGGGAAAACTGGTTAGCCATATGCAGCAAACTGAAACTGGACCCCTTCCTTGCACCTTATACAAAAATTAACTCAAGGTGCATTAAAGACTTAAATGCAAAACCCAAAACCATAACAACCCTAGAAGAAAATCTAGGCAATACTGTTCAAGACATAGGCATGGACTTAGATTTTATGATGAAATTGCCAAAAGCAGGCCGAGTGCAGTGGCTCACACTTGTAATCCCAGCACTTTGGGAGGCTGAGGTGGGTGGATCACGAGGTCAGGATATTGAGACCGTCCTGGCTAATACAGTGAAACCCTGTCTCTACTAAAAAGCCAAAAAATTAGCCGGGCATGGTAGTGGGCGCCTGTAGTCCCAGCTATTTGGGGGGCTGAGGCAGGAGAATGGCATAAACCTGGGAGGCAGAGCTTGCCGTGAGCTGAGATGGTACCACTGCACTGAAGCCTGGGGACAGAGCAAGACTCCGTGAAAGAAAGGAAAGAAGGAGGAAAGGAAGGAAGGAAGGAAGGAAGGAAGGAAGGAAGGAAGGAAGGAAGGAAGGAAGGAAGGAAGGAAGGAAGGAAGGAAGGAAGGAAGGAAGGAATTGCCAAAAGCAATTGCAAGAAAAGCTAAAATTGATGAATGGGATCTAATTACACTGAAGAGCTTCTGTGCAGCAAAGGAAACTATCATCAGAGTGAACAGGCAACCTACAGAATGGGAGAAAATTTTCGCAATCTACCCATCTGACAAAAGCCTAATATCCAGAATCTATGAAGAATTTGAAAAAATTTACAGGAGAAAAACAACAACAACAACAACATCAAAAAGTAGGCAAAGGATATGAACAGACACTTCTCAAAAGAAGACATTTATGCAGCCAAGAAACATATGAAAAAAGCTCAACATCACTAATCATTAGAGAAATGCGAGTCAAAACCACAATGAGATACCATTTCACACCAGTCAGAATGGCGATTATTAAACAGCCAAGAAACAACATATGCTCGTGAGGCTGCAGAAATAGGTGCACTTTTACATTGTTGGTGGGAATGTAAATTAGTTCAACCATTGTGGAAGACAGTGTGGCGATTTCGCAAGGATCTGGAACCAGAAATAGCATTTCACCCAGCAATCCCATTACTGGATATATACCCAAAGGAATATAAATCATTCTATTATAAAGATACATGCACACATATGTTTACTGGAGCACTATTCACAATAGCAGCGACATGGAACCAACCCAAATGCCCATCAAGGATAGACTGGATAAGGAAAATGTGGTACATATACACTATGGAATACCATGCAGCCACAAAAAGGAATGAGATAATGTCCTTTGCAGAGACATAGATTAAGCTGGAAGCCATCATCCTCAACAAACTAACACAGGAACAGAAAACCAAACGCTGCAAGTTCTCACTCATAAGTGGTAGTTAAACAATGAGAACACACAGACACAGGGTGGGGAACAACACACACCAGGGCCTGTCAGCGGTAGGAGGGGAGGGAGCACATCAGGACACATCCTAATGCATACAGAGCTTAAAACCCAGGTGATGGGTTGATGGGTGCAGCAAACCACCATGGCACACGTATACCTATGTAACAAACCTGCACGTTTTGCACATGTATCCCAGAACTTAAAGTAAAAAGTAAATAAAATAAAATTTAAAAAAGAAGGTTGGGCGTGGTGGCTCATGCCTGTAATCCCAGCACTTTGGTAGGCCGAGGCAGACAGATCACCTGAGGTCAGGAGTTCGAGACCAGCCTGATCAACATGGTGAAATCCCATCTCTACTAAAAATACAAAAAAAAAATTAGCCGGGCATGGTGGCGGTCACCTGTAATCCCAGCTACTCGGGAGGCTAAACCAAGAGAATAGCTTGAACCCAGGAGTCGGAGGATGCAGTGAGTTGAGACTGCACCTTTGCAGTTCAGCCTGGTAGACAGAGCGGGACTCCATCTCAAAAAAAGAAAGAAGAAAAGAAGGAAGGAAGGAAGGAAGGGAGGGAGGGAGGGAGGCAGGGAAGGAAGGAAGGAAGGAAGGAAGGAAGGAAGGAAGGAAGGAAGGAAAACAAATGCTTCAAAGTCAAATTAAATTTATTTATTTAATTTTAAAATTGCAAATATACTGGTGAATGAAAAAGAAAAAAGAAAAAAACAAGTTCCAGGGGAAGAAGAGGGGTGGGGGAGGAGTGGAGAGAAGTACAGGGGTATAAAAAGAAAGGAGAACAAGTGTGTGTGCATAATGAGCTTGGAGACACCTTCTGTGTCAGGCTCCTGTGAGAATTGATGCTCCTGAGAAACCTCTTGGGAGCTCCTCTGCGGAGAAATGAGAACAGAACCCTTTCTAGAAGCTTTGAATTAACAGATGAGTACATTGCAAAGAAAAGACCCTATTTTCTGTTTATTTCTGTTCGTTTCCTGTGACTGATTTTATTGTTCCTAATTACACCATAATTATTAAATACCCTCTGGATTTTAGTCCAAACAAGAGAAGATCAAGAAGAATGACTTATAGCGGAACTAAAGGATAACTTCAAATTAGTGTGTACTAAATGCTTGGTTTACAACAAGTCAGAGAACATTTATTATAAAGCTGCAAGATGCTATTGCAAACAGAGATAAAAGCTCTTAGCCAAAGAATATAGAGCCTGAAGCAGAGGGTAGACTTCATGGAAAACTTGCAAAGAATTCAAAAGCAGAAACATAAAAGAACACTCAGCAGACCAGGGAGGGTACAAGATAATAAAGACACTGATGTCAATACCTTTAAAAATTGTAGTTAGGAAAACAAACTAAACAAATTTAATTTAATTTAACTTAATTGAATGTAATGTAAAATGACAAAGATACTCTTAAAGATAAATTTAGAAGCAACAATTTGGAAAGATAATAGGAGCAGATTGAACACCTTGTTAAGGAATTTGGAGGAAAACTGGCCAGAAAACTTAAGAGTTAGAAGGAAAAGAACCAGACGGGGCAAACAGTAGGACTTTTCTGTTCTGTTAATCTTGTAGTGGGCGAACCAGGCTACTGCTCTGTGAAGACCAGAAGTGAAAACTGAAGGATTTCAGTCTGGAGCGAATGACGGGCAAGAAGATAGTAGGAAAAAAAGTGATAATTTGGTGATACTCTGTTTTTATAAGGCACACACTGATGCCATCTTTGCAAATCTCAACAAGAGTAATTTTGACATAGCCTTCTGGATTTCTAAGGGAAAACATTCTTTCAAATGCTCTTAGTATCCATGATATTTGACCACGTGCCAAGATTACCTGTATGCTGTATAATTTAGTGAATGTTCTAAGCAAAAGGCATTCTAGAATTTTCCAAGAGTTGGAGAAACCATCACCTAAAGATGAAGGCCAGAATAGGACACTTGACATAGCAAAAGACATAGAGGTTATCAAAATTGATCCAGGTTGTTTAGACTCCGAATAATCAAGACAGGTTCATGGCACAGAATGCAGTGGAATAATAGCACTCTAGGTGAAAGTTTTGACTAAACATGCTCAAGTATTCAGCTGAAGGAAATTTGATGAAACCACCAGATTAGTCAGTGAGCTCCAGGAGACTCAGAGCATCTGAGCACCAGGCCTGCTCTCAACATTATCTGTCTCCGATTGCCTCTTAGCCATGCATCTTGCTGAACAAGTGACCAACAGTCTGAAAAATTGTACCACTCCAAATTGTAACCAAGTATGGAGTTAAAAAAAGCAATGGGGATTTCCATTCTTTCCTCCAACACTGAATACAACTTTGTAGTTTTAACAGAAGATACTGAAACATTTAAAAAGATTAATTTTACTAACTAGAAATGCAATATTTGAAACTAATTGTATTTTATTATATATAATGTATATTTTTTTCCTTTCTTAATTTAGAAAGGCCTTACAGGAAACAGTAAATATTTTTAAACTGTATTTTTAGTTAGAGTATGGAACAATTGATTTGAGTGTTCCAAAGATTGGGCAGGTATTAAGTAATCACGCTGAATTTGGGTTCTGGAGGAAAAAACCACACGCACACAAAAAAGTCAGGAAGCAATGACATCCTAGTGACAACTAACTCAACTAATACCCAAATATTGGTTTCTACCTGTTACTGCTCATTAAAAATAACCTGGTCTTCTTCAAGATTAATGGATTTCAAGTCTGGAGCAGAAAGCATATAAAATCAGTCTTGGATATTTTATGCCAGAGACAAAGAAGGCTTTAAATATCAATGAATTCACTTCAAAAGAATACAGCTTAAGAAGGGCTTATATATCAAATCTGGGAAATTTTGAGCCTATAATTTCACCTATAAGTAAGCATAGTTGAAATTAATTGCAGGAAAAAAAAGAGAGAGTAAGGTTGGGTGTGGTTGCTCATACCTGTAAACCCAGCATTTTGGGAGGCCAAGGTGGGAGGATTGCTTGAGCCCCAGAGTTCAAAATCAACCTGGGTGACATAGTAAGACCCTTTCTCTATATAAAAATTTTTTAAAAAAAGAAAAGAAAGAAAAAGAGAGAGGAAGAAGAGAGAAGTTCAATTATAACCACTGGTGGTGATTATTATACCCTTTTTTTTCTTTTTCTTTTATTTTGTATATTTTTTATTTCAATAGCTTTTGGGGTAGAAGTGGTTTTTTGTTATATGGATGAATTGTGTAGAGGTGTACTCTGAGATTTTAGTGTACCTATCACCCCAAGTAGTGTACATTGTACACGCGTACTTTTTTATCCCTCACTCCCTTCCACCCTCTCCCTTCTGAGTCCCTAAAGTTTATTGTATCATTCTGTATGCCTTTGCTTACCATAGCTTAGCTTCCACTTATAAGTGAACACATATGGTATTTGGTTTTCTAATCCTGAGTTACTTCACTTAGAATAATGGCATCCAGCTCTATCCAAGTTGCTGCAAAAGACATTATTTCATTCTTTTTTATGGCTGGGTAGTATTCCATGGTATATATATACCACATTTTCTTTATCCACTCATCACTTGATGGGCACTTAGGTTGGTTCCATATCTTTGCAATTGTGAATTGTGCTGCGATAAACATACACATGTAAGTGTCTTTTTGATGTAATGACTATTTTTCCTTTGGGTAGGTGCCCAGTAGTGGGATTACCGAATTGAATGGCAGATCTACTTTAGTTCTTTGCCAACTCATTCTTTCTGAAAGTTCGAAGTTAAACCAAAATAATTAGATATCCATCCGGCCCTCTTTTTTTTTTTTTTTTTTTTTTTTTGAGATGGAGTCTCTCTCTGTCACCCAGTCATCTAGAGTGCAATGGTGTGGTCTTGGCTTACTGCAACCTCCACCTCCCAGGTTCAAGCGATTCTCCTGCCTCAGCCTCCTGAGTAGCTGGGACTACAAGAACGTGCTACCATGCCTGGCTAATTTTTGTATTTTTAGTAGAGAAAGGTTTCACTATCTATGTTGTCCACGCTGTTCTCAAACTCTGACCTTGTGATCCCCCCACCTCGGCCTCCCAAAGTACTGGGATTACAGGTGTGAGCCACTGCGCCTGACCCCCATCCTGACTTAAGTGCAAGGAAAATTCTTTTTTACAGAAGAATACTAACTAAGAAGTGTAGAATAATTATAAAAGTAGAAAATCTTCGGCTGGGCATGGTGGCTCACGCCTGTAATCCCAGCACTTTGGTAGGCCGAGGTTACCTGAGGTCAGTAGTTCAAGACCAGCCTGGCTGACATGGTGAAACTCCATTTCTACAAAAATACAAAAATTAGCCAGGCATGATAGTGGGTGCCTGTAATCCTAGCTACTTGGGAGGGGGTGGTGGGAGAATCACTTGAACCCAGGAGGTGGAGGCTGTAGTGAGACGACATCATGCCACTGCACTCCAGCCTAGATGATAGAGCAAGACACCATTTGAAAAAAAAAAAAAAAGTAAAAAATCCTCAATCTGTAACTCACCATAAAATAATTGATACATGAAATAATCATTAATAAATGCCAAAATCTTTAGGGAAAATGTTTTTGGGTAACAGTATACTTATATAGCACCCTGCAGATTATTTGCTCATTAAAATGAAAAAAATGCACCTTTATAATGAAGAGATCACTACCTTAATCAAGTGATTAAATTTAGCATCATCTAATAATATGTATTTCTGAGGGGTTGAAATATAAAATATTCAGTGTATTAGTCCGTTTTTATGCTGCTAATAAAGACATACCCAAGACTGGGAAGAAAAAGAGGTTTAATTGGACTTACAGTTCCACATGGCGCGGGAGGCCTCAAAATTATGGCGGGAGATGAAAAGCACTTCTTACATTGCAGCAGCAAAAGAAAATGAAAAAGAAGCAAAAGCAGAAACTCCTGATAAACCCATCAGATCGTGAGACACTTATTCACTATCACGAGACTAGCAAAGGAAAGATCGGCCCCCATGATTCAATTGCCTCCCCCTGGATCCCCCTCACAACACATGGGAATTCTGGGAGATTCAACTCAAGTTGAGATTTGGGTGGGGACACAGCCAAACCATATCATTCCACCCCTGGCCTTTCCAAATCTCATGTCCTCACATTTCAAAACCAATCATGCCTTCCTAACAGTCCCCCAAAGTCTTAACTCATTTCAGCATTAACCCAGTAGTCCACAGTCCAAAGTCTCATCTGAAACAAGGCAAGTCCCTTCTGCCTATGAGCCTGTAAAATCAAAAGCAAGCCAGTTACTTCCTGGATACAGTGGGGGTATAGGCATTGGGTAAATACAGCTGTTCCAAATGGGAGAATTGGCCAAAATAAAGGGGTTACAGGACCCATGCAAGTCTGAAATCCAGCGGAGTAGTCAAATTTTAAAGCTCCAAAATGACCTCCTTTGACTCCAGGTCTCATATCCAGGTCACGCTAATGCAGGAGGTGGGTTCCCATGATCTTGGGCAGCTCTGCCCCTGTGGCTTTGCAGTATACAGCCTCCCTCCCAGCTTTCACAGGCTGGCGTTAAGTGTCTGTGGCTTTTCCAGACTCACAGTGCAAGCTGTCAGTGGATCTACCATTCTGCGGTCTGGAGGACAGTGGCTAGGCAGTGCCCCAGCAGGGACTCTGTGTGGGGCTCCGACCACACATTTCCCTTCCACACTACCCTAGCAGAGGTTCTCCATGAGGGCCCCACCCCTGCAGCGAACTTTTGCCTGGGCATCCAGGCATTTCCATACATCTTCTGAAATCTAGGCAGAGGTTCCTAAACCTCAATTATTGACATCTGTGCACCCACAGGTTCAACACCACGTGGAAGCTGCCAAGGCTTGGGCCTTCCACCCTCTGAAGCCACAGCCCAAGCTGTATGTTGGCTCCTTTCAGCCATGGCTGGAGTGACTGAGACACAGGGCACCAAGTCCCTAGACTGCACACAGCATGGGGACTCTGGGTCCAGCCCACGAAACCATTTTATCCAACTGGGCCTCTGGGTCCATGATGGGAGGGGCTGCTGTGAAGGTCTTCTGACCCTATGAATGCCTGGAGACATTTTCCCCATGGTTTTGGGGGTTAATATTAGGCTCTTTGCTACTTATGCAAATTTCTGCAGTCAGCTTGAATTTTTCCTCAAAAAAATGGGGTTTTCTTTTCTACTGCATCATCAGGCTGCAAATTTTCTGAACTTTTATACTGTTTCCCTTTTACAATGGAATGCTTTTAACAGTACCCAAATCACCTCTTGAATGCTTTTCTGCTTAGAAATTTCTTCAGCCAGATTCCCTAAATCATCTCTTTCAAGTTCAAAGTTCCGCAAATCTCTGAGGCAAGGGTAAAATGCCACCAGTCTCTTTGCTAAAACATAACAAGAGTCACTTTTGCTCCAGTTCCCAACAAGTTCCTCATCTCCATCTGAGACCACCTCAGCCTGGACCTTATTGTTCATATCACTATCAGTATTTTGGTCAAAGCCATTCAACAATCTCTAGGAGGTTCCAAACTTTCCCACATTTTCCTATCTTCTTCTAAGCCCTCCAAACTGTTCCAACCACTGCCTGTTACCCAGTTCCAAAGTTGCTTCCACATTTTTGGGTATCTTTCAGCAACACCCCACTCCTGGTACAAATTTACTGTATTAGTCCATGTTTACGCTGCTGATAAAGATATACCCAAGGCTGGGCATGGTGGCTCATGCCTGTAATTCCAGCACTTTGGGAAGCTAAGGCAGGCAGATCACCTGAGGTCAGTACTTCAAGACCAGCCTGGCCAACATGGTGAAATCTTGTCCCTACTAAAAATACAAAAATTAGCTGGGTGTGGTGGCACACACCTGTAATCTGAGCTACTAAGGAGGCTGAGGCAGGAGTATCACTTGAACCTGGGCAGTGAGCCAAGGTCACACCTCTGCACTCCAGCCTGGGTGACAGAGCAAGACTCCATCTAAAAAAAAAAAAAAAAAAGACATACCCGAGATTGGGAAGAAAAAGAGGTTTAATTGGACTTACAGTTCCACGTGGCTGAGGAGGCCTCAGAATCATGGCGGGTGTCAAAAAGCACTTCTTACATTGCAAGAGCAAGAGAAAATGAGAAAGAAGCAAAAGTGGAAACCCCTGTTAAACCCATTAGATATCATGAGACTTATTCACTATCATGAGAACAGCACAAGAAAGGCCCCCATGATTCAGTTACATCCCCCTAGGTCCCTTCCACAACATGTGGGAATTCTGGGAGATACAATTCAAGTTAAGACTTGAGTGGGGACACAACCAAACCGTATCACTCAGCAATCACCTATGAACTCTTCTTGCTCAGAATGTTTATCCAAAATTTAATAAAGCCTTTAGAACTAACTTCAAATTTACAGCAAATTCAAGAAATAGAGGATGATGTTAAATGACACAAGAAAAGAATTGGCCAAATCCGGAATGTGGGGCATTTTAGAAGACAACTGGTCTAGACTTCTTGAAAAATTAATATCAAGAAAAATGACAAGGGACTATTCTTGGATTAAAAGAGATTAAATAGATATAAATGCCAAATGCAATGTCTGAAACTTGATTGAGTTCTGGTTCAGAATAAAATCATTTTGGAAATAATTGTGCAATATAAATATAGATTGAACTTTATATTCAAATTTTTGTGTTTGATCATTATATTAAAGTTATGTAAGAAAACATCTTGGCAGGGTATGGTGGCTCATGGCTATAATCCCAGCACTTTGGGAGGCCAAGGTGGGTGGATCACCTGAGGTTGGGAGTTCAAGACCAGCCTGACCACCATGGAAAAACCCTGTCACTACTAAAAATACAAAATTAGCTGGGGTGGTGGCACATGCCTATAATCCCAGCTACTCAGAAGGCTGAGGCAAGAGAATCGCTTGAACCCGGGAGATGGAGGTTGTGGTAAGCCAAGATTGTGCCACTGCACTTCAGCCTGGGCAACAAGGGAGGCTGAAATGGCGGGGCAACTTGAGCCCAGGAGCTTCAGGCTGCAGTGACCTGTGAACCCAGGGCTCACGTTCCTCACCTCTTCCCCAGACCATTTCATGACTGTTCCTGCAACTGGCTTCATTGGACCCAGTGAGCGTCTCAGATTGGGTTGCTGGTGTTGGTTGGAATTCAGATACTGGGTTGGGGGAGTCCCTCTGGGACCTGGCTGCACCCTCCCTGTGGGAGCTGGCAGTTTGGGGGCCCTGTGGCAGCTTCCTTGTGGGAGCAGAGGGCCAGGTGAAGACTGCCTCTTAAGGAAGGACACTGGTCCAGGCCCTGGGGGTGCTAAGAATGAGAAGTGACTCTGATCTGCAAGAGCTGGAGGGACCTCCAGAGCAGGATTCCCTTGTCTAGACTCCAGGGTCACTGGAAGAGAATGGTAAGGGAGTCCTGACTCCACACTTTCCCAGTAAGTCAAGTGGGGTTCAGCCTTGATTCTTTGGTTTCAATGGAACAATCTTGCCAACACCGTGCTCCCCATTGTAAGTGACAGTTTCCTTCTGCTCACACACCTGGGACTCTGCTCACCCCTGGGAAGCCCTTTCCCAAAGCCACCTGTGTTTCTGGCAAATAGCAAGCCACCACCAGATTTCACCCTCACCCTGCTGTACCCCTGCTTTCATGCCTGGAATCTTGAAACTTGACTTCCCTTTGTCATAAAGCCACAATCTGGAGGCTGCAACATCGTGCCCCCCCCAAAAAAAAAATCTTATTTTGGCCAGACACAGTGTCTCATGCCTGTAATCCCAGCACTTCGGGAGGCCGAGGCAGGCAGATCACAAGGTCAGGAGTTCGAGACCAGCCTGGCCAATATGGTGAAACTCCGTCTCTACTAAAAATTTAAAAAATTAGCCAGGCATGGTGGTGCACGCCTGTAGTCCCAGCTACTTGGGAAGCTGAGGCAGAAGAATCGCTTGAACCCTGGAGGTGGAGTTTGCAGTGAGCCAAGCTCATACCACTGCACTCAACCCTGGGCAACAGAGTGAGACTCCATCTAAAAACAAACAAACAAACAAACAAACAAAAACTTATTTTTAGAAGAATCACACTGAAATCTGCAGCAATGAGGTGTCATAATGCCCACATTTCACTTTCAAATAGACAAGAAGGAAAAGCAAATGTCAAATGTTAAGCATTGTGGAACCTAGGTGGTGGGTATATGGATGTTTATTGTAATATTTTTTCAACTTTTTGGGAATGTTTGGCATTTTTTCATAGTAAAACTTTGAGGAGAAATAGAAGAAAATATTTGTAACTCATATCCCTGATAAAGGACTTGTATTCAGTGTATATAAAGAACTCTTACAACTCAATAATAATAAGACAATCTGATTTCAAAGTGGGCAAAGGATCTGAATAGACAGTCCTCTAAAGAAGGCAGATGAATGGCCAACAAGCATGTGAAATGATGCTCAACATTAGTAGTCATTAGGGAAATGTCAATCAAAACTACTTCAAGTCCATTAGGATGGCTAAAATAAATGAATAAATACATATATATTTATATATATAATGCCAAGTACTGCTGAGGATGTAAAGAAATGAAAATTTTAATGCCTTGCTAATAAAATTGTAATTGTTAATGAAATTGTAATTGCTTATGGAATTTACACACAGACTGGTAGTTCTTCAAAATGTTAAATATAGGCCAGGTGCGATGGCTCACGCCTATAATCCCAGCACTTTGGGAGGCCAAGGTAGGTGGATCATGAGGTTAGGAGTTCGAGAGCAGCCTGGCCAACATGGCGAAACCCCATCTCTACTAAAAATACACAAATTGACTGGGTGTGGTGGTGCGTGCTTGTAATCCCAGCTACTCAGGAGGCTGAGGCATGAGAATCGCTTGAACCCAGGAGGCGGACGTTGCAGTGAGCCAAGATCACACCACTGCACTCCAGCCTGGCGACAGAGTGAGACTCCATCTCAAAATAATAATAATTTTAAAAAAGTTAAACACAAAGTTACCACATGACCCAGCAATTCCACATTAAGAAATATATCCAAGAGAAGTGAAAATATATGTCCACACAAAAAGTTGTACACAAATGTTCATAGCCCTGTTACTCATAAGAACCCAAAAGTGGAAACAATCCAAATGTCCATCAGTGAATGAATGAATAAACACTGTGGCAAATCCATACAATGAAATATTATTCAGCAACAGAAAGGAATGTTCTGATACATGCCTTAGATATAGATAAACCTTGAAACCTGGAAAACATTAAGCTAAGTGAAAGAAGACACACATAAAAAGACAAATACTGGATGATTCCATCTATATGAAATGTCTAGAATAGGCAAACCCATAGACAGAAAGTAGAAGAATGACTGCCTGGAGCTGTGAGAGGGGATAATGAGGAATGGCTGCTAACACATATGGAGTTTATTTTGGGGGAAGATAAGAATGTTCTGGAACTAAATAAGAGTGATGCGCAACTCTATGAACATAAAAACCATTGAATCATATATTTAAAATGATACATATTATGGTATGTTACATACAAAAATACTTAAAAGACAAAAACAAAAACTACTCACCCTAGAAATCCAGAAGTTTAGCCTTGAAGCTTTGAGAGTATTAATCAGTAATGAAAACTTTTCTGTTTTCTTTACTGCTGTTTCTTTCCTGACCCTGCTTCAGCACCTTCCACCTGGGGTCTAAACCCCCAGTTATGTAGCTCAGTGATGGAAGAGCAGAGATATTACATAAGGAAAGATAAAATTAGCGAACCATGTACCTCTTTCTGACACTAGCCTTCCTGCCTACAACAAACTAGCTAGAGAGAGGAGAACTCTCATTTTAAATGAAGTTCGGAATGAGTACTGTTAAGTAGAAATAGACATTTAATTTCTGAACTGGATTACCTGCAAGTGGCCAGAAATATTGTAATGCAACCAAAATTTCATTCAGGGAAAGGGAAAGAAGTAACTCTAATGAATAAATTCAATGGGACAATTGAAAGTAAATTAATAAATTAATTGAAGATAAATTAGGATTACATCCTGTAAGTTGGTTCAGTTCAATATACCAATTACAACTAAAAGATATAACTGACAACTCGGGTGTCAAGTAGCCCAAAATACTAAGCTTTTCATCAGGCCTGTACAGAGACTCTCCTCTGCTCGTGTTGGCTATGGTCCTACTTCCTGGACGAGCTCCAGATAGTCTTTCTAATTCTATAGCAATAAAACATAAATGTGGTGTAATAATGATGTATATTAAGATATATTTTAACAAGAGTGATCAGATGTTAAAGAATGCACGTTTGGGTTTCCAAATGGATATTAACATTCAAAATTTCCTCAATCCAACTCCAAAGGGAAGAAAAAAAAAGTACTAATTACAACAGCATGTGTTACATGCTGTATCAAGACAGTGTGGTATAGTCAAAAGAGCATCTACTGCAGAGCAAGGCCGACCTGGGGTTAAATTCTGGCTCTCCAGATTCCTGGGAAAGTGGCTTTGGGTCAGTGTTCAATCTCTTTGACTCAGTTATATCTCCTGTAAGCACACTATTTAGTTCTGTTGCATACAGTGCTGGTTTGTTACAGGCTGTTTGTTTCAAAAATAATGTTTTTGAGAGAAGAATCTATTTATTACTCCACTGAGCAGTAAAATTAATATACATTTTTTTCGTGACCCATCAACCAGCACATAGAGTAAGTGACATCATATGTTCCCAGCCAATTTATTTGCTTACTCTGCCATGATCATTCTTTTTGCCATTATTATTATTATTCCATGTTTTTTTGAGCAGTTTGAACTTTTAACAGCTGATGAGCAGCAAGCAAATTAATATGTTGGAGATGCTGCAGGGCACTATGGCAGAATTGCACAGTGAGTGTTAAAATGTACGTTTTATGTTAAGTGAACACCTTCCAACTACTGGTGAAGATAACTAATGGTAAAGTTCAGCAGTCAATCAGGGGTTAGTGGAGGTCTTTAGAAATATAAAGATCAACTGCCGGGCGCGGTGGCTCAAGCCTGTAATCCCAGCACTTTGGGAGGCCGAGACGGGTGGATCACGAGGTCAGGAGATCGAGACCATCCTGGCTAACACGGTGAAACCCCGTCTCTACTAAAAAAATACAAAAACACTAGCTGGGTGTGGTGGCGGGCACCTGCAGTCCCAGCTACTTGGGAGGCTGAGGCAGGAGAATGGCGTAAACCTGGGAGGCGGAGCTTGCAGTGAGGCGAGATCCAGCCACTGCACTCCAGCCTGGGCGACAGAGCGAGACTCTGTCTAAAAAAAAGAAATATAAAGATCAACTAAAAACAGCCTTGTAGGGAGTGACCAACAATTGTTTGTATAGTTGCCTACAGAAATTATGCCTGGAGGAATGTCACAACTTTTGATCTGAAAGGTAAACAGTGGTTGCCAGTGTGTTGCCAGTGTATGGTATCAGGAAAAACATTCCCATGGTCTTTTGCTGTAGAGATCTCATACAGTTCAGTTAGCCTTTTTGTGTCAAATGCAATCATCCCATGCTACATACGATTTGTCTGTAAAATTCTTACAGTGCAATGTGATGCAGATTAAATGAGATAGTCTGTAAAAGTCTCCTCTCGAGTAGGAGGTTGCATGGAATCTAATTCGACTAATTAGATCTAATCTAATATCTGATACATAGTAGATTGTCAACAAAACACTTTTTTTTTGAGATGGAGTTTCACTCTTGTTGTCCAGGCTGGAGTAAAATGTCATGATCTCGGCTCACTGCAACCTCCGCCTCCCAGGTTCAAGCAATTCACCTGCCTCAGCCTCCTGAGTAACTGGGATTACAGGTGCCTACCACAATGCTCAGCTAATTTTTTGTATTTTCAGTAGAGATGGAGTTTCACCATGTTGGCCAGGCTGGTCTCAAACTCCTGACCTCAGGTGATCCACACGCCTCAGCCTCCCAAAGTACTGGGATTACAGGGGTGAGCCACTGCGCCCGGCCAACAAAACTCTTTTTAATAAAGGATTTTGCTAAGAGTTACGGTTGGAAATAGGGAAGCAAGGAATAAAGAGGCCTAACCCAATCTAAAGGATTAGATGACACATGACATCAATCTTGAATAAATAGGAGTTTATCAGGTAAAGAAGCTCATAAACTACATTCAGTGTAGAGAGAGAGCAGCATGAGCTAGGGTGGAGTGTGAGAGCACTTGTGACATCAGAGCAACTGCTAGTAGATTAGTATAACTGAATAAACAGTGATGGAGAAAGAGATGAGACAGGGTAAGATCACAAACACTGGGCCTTCTCTGAGAGATCCTGATGAGCAGTGGAAAGATGGTAAGTGGGGATGATCACTATGTTGTATCACTGGCTGCAGCATGGAGGTTATATTGAAGAGGAAAACAGTGTAATGGGGAAGCTTATAATGTAGACAAGGTATAAGCCTCTTTTTTTTTTTTTTTTTTTTTTTTTGAGACGGAATCTCGCTCTGTGGCCCAGGCTGGAGTGCTGTGGCGAGATCTCGGCTCACTGCAAGCTCCGCCCCCTGGGTTCACGCCATTCTCCTGCCTCAGCCTCCCAAGTAGCTGGGACTACAGGCACCCGCCACCAAGCCCGGCTAATTTTTTGTATTGTTAGTAGAGATGGGATTTCACCATGTTAGTCAGGATGGTCTCGATCTCCTGACCTCGTGATCTGCCCACCTCGGCCTCCCAGAGTGCTGGGATTAAAGGCATGAGCCACCGCGCCGGGCCAAAAGCCTCTTTTTTTTTTTTTTTTTTTTTTTTTTTTGAGACAGAGTCTGACTCTGTTGCCCAGGCTGGAGTGCAGTGGCCGGATCTCAGCTCACTGCAAGCCCCGCCTCCCGAGTTCATGCCATTCTCCTGCCTCAGCCTCCCGAGTAGCTGGGAGTACAGGCGCCCGCCACCTCGCCCGGCTAATTTTTTTTGTATTTTAGTAGAGACGGGGTTTCACCGTGTTAGCCAGGATGGTCTCGATCTCCTGACCTCGTGATCCGCCCGTCTCGGCCTCCCAAAGTGCTGGGATTACAGGCTTGAGCCACCGTGCCCGGCCCAAAAGCCTCTTTTTTTAAGGTAGGTACTCGGCTAGGTGCGATGGCTCATGCCTGTAATCCCAGCACTTTGGGAGGCCAAGGTGGGAGAACTGCTTGAGCCTAGAAGTTCGAGACCAACCTGGGCAACATAGTGAGACCCCCCATCTCTACAACAGATTTTTTAAATTAGCTGGGCATGGTGCCATGTGCCTGTGATCCCAGCTACTCAGGACATTGAGGTGGTAGGATGTCCTGAGACCTGGAAGTTGAGGCTGCAGTAGGCTGCAATTGCATGACTACACTCAGCCTGGGTGACATTGTAGGACTCCTTCTAAAAAAAAAAAACAAAACCAAAAAAGAAAGAGAGAGAGAAGGTAGGTACTGACTGGTTGTGGGAGATGAAGGAGCAGTCAAGGATGACCACAGAATTCTGGTTTACTCCATTGCATGGAAAGATCCAGCATCCACTGAGAATACAGGATACCATATGCAAATGGTCAGAAGGCACAGGGACATTTGAGGCTTGACCAGATCCTCTAGCAGTAGCCTAGTTTAATTATTTAAGACTAACTGCAAGTCTTATCTGCTCCATGTTGTCTTCCATGTGATTCCACAATATTCTGTTTGCCTTTGTGTTTCCTACGGGGCCGGTTTGGTTTGGATTTGGGTCCCCACCCAAATCTCCTGCCGAATTGTGATCTCCAGTGTTGGAACAGGGGCCCGATGGGAGGGGACTGGATCACGGAGCAGATTTCACCCTTTCTGTTCTCATGATACTGAGTGAGTTCCCATGAGATCTGGTTGTTTAAAAGTGCGTAGCAACTCCCGCTTGTCTTGCTTCCTCCTGCTCTGCCATGTAAGAGGTGCCGCCTTCCTTTTTGCCTTCTGCCATGATTGTAAGTTTCCAGAGGCCTCCCCAGCCATGCCTCCTGTACAGCCTGCAGAACTGTGAGTCAATTAAACCCCTTTTCTTTACCCAGCGTCGGGTAGTTCTTTACGGCAATGCAAGAATAGACTAATACAGCTGCCTAAAGGTTATTCCCCATTTTATCAATGGAATATCTACTTCAGTGTAATTTCTGTGTATAGGTCTCTAATTGTTCCAGGCTCTGTGACAGAAAGGTCATTTGCCCACATGACAGCTGTTGCCCTCCTTCCCTGCAGAACACCAGTTTTATTAGGGATGATGATGTGTTCAGACATACCTAATCAATCCTGACTGCTAATAAACCAATCATGTCAATTTCACTGCATTTTTCCATATACTTTCCCAACTTCAGTGAAGCTAGCCATGGCCATGGGACCCTTTTCTTGCAATTAAATTTAAAACAAAGTTTACTGGAAGGTTTCTAGGAAAAAATTTCCTCCCAAGTAAGAAAGAAACTCCTTTTTCCTCCAACTTGTCCTCTTATTCCTGCTTGGAATGCCACGGTTGGGGATATGATGCTTAAAGCTACAGGAGCCATGTTGCAGAATAATTAAACTTGCCAAAGCCAACGTGTCCAAAGCAGAAAGAGAGAACATCCTGGTATCTTGTTGTTGAGTTCATTCAGCCTTTGCCCACAACCGGGAACTACCTGCTTCCTGATTGCTGATTAAACAAGATAATAAAGATCATTATTGCTTAAACCACCGTTAGCTGTACATTCTGATGTTTGCAGCTGGATGATATGGGTGTCTAAATCTTTTGTCTCCAACTCTGAAGGCAAGAATCAAGTACTTGGTTTCCTTTTCTTTTCTTTTTCTTTTTCTTTTTGTTTTTTTTTTTTTTTTTTGAGAGGAAGTGTCGCTCTGTTGCCCAGTTGCCCAGTCTGGAGTGCAATGCCCTGACCTTGGCTCACTGCAATCTCTGCCCCTCAGGTTCAAGTGATTCTTCTGCCTCAGCCTCTCAAATAGCTGGGATTACAGACACCCACCACCATGCCCAGCTAATTTTTGCATTTTTAGTAGAGACAGGATTTTGCCATGTTGGCCAGGCTGGTCTCAAACTCCTGGCCTCAGGTGATCCATCCGCCTTGGCCTCCCAAAGTGCTAGGATTACAGGTGTGAGCCACCACGTCCGGCTGTGTTTGGTTTTCTTTAATATTTGACTTTAATTAATTTGTTGAAGTGATTACTACTTCCCTTTTCTCATGTATACCTTCTCAGATTTATCTTCAGAGGACTGCATGGGAAAGTACATTCTAAAGAATCCTGAGCATATCCTGAGGCAGGAACTGGCAGCTTCCAGCATGTTTGCAAGTGGAAGCATGGAAGGTAGCTTTTGCTTCCCCCCAACAGCTGGGACTAAGGGCGTCAAAGATGTCTACAAATCAACCCTACTTTCCAATAATGATGACTAAATTTATAAAGCTAAAATTCGTATGATTCTTACAATGTGCCAGCTGCTGTTCCAATTTGTATCCTCATAACAGCGTAATGACATCAGTACTTTTAATCCCTGCATTTTACAATGATAAAACTGAGTCACAGAGAGGGTAAGAAATTTGCCTGAGGTCACACAGTTTACGAGTATTAGAGATGGGATTTGAACAGGCATTTTGAAGCTGGGTACTGAGTCACATGCTGCTCAGACAGCTACCGATACAGCTTTTTATCTGCAAGCTCTGCTTTGGGGATCTAGTACAACAAATACTTCATTATACTAAAAACTATATATTGAGTAGTATCTCATAAGAAAATTTGCAGCTCATCCAACATCTCTTCCCAACCCCAGCCAAAAGAAAAGAAAGAAAACAAAATCCACAGCTCATATTTAAAAACAGAGTCAGGGAGCAATTATTAAAGGGTGTGGTGTATTCGTCAGGTTCTCTAGAGGGACAGGACAAATAGCATAGATGTGTATATAAAAGGGAGTTATTAAGGAGTACTGACTCACACAACCACAAGATGAAGTCCCACCACAGGCTGTCTGCAAGCTGAGGAGCGGGCCAGCCAGTCCAAGTCCCAAAACCTCAAAAGTAGGGAAGTCGACAGTGTAGCCTTCAGTCTGTGGCCGGAGTCCTGAGAGCCCCTGGCAAACCACTGGTGTAGGTCCAAGATTCCAAAAGCTGAAGAACTTGGAGTCTATTTTCGAAGACAGGAAGCATCCAACACAGGAGAAAGATGGAGGTCAGAAGACTCAGCCAGTCCAGTCCTTCCATGTTCCTCTGGCGGCGTTTATCTTAGCTGCACTGGCCACTGACTAGATGGTGTCCACCCGGATTGAGGGTAGGTCTGTCTCTCCCAGCCCACTGACTCAAATGATAATCTCCTCTGGCAACACCCTCACAGACACACCCAGGAACAATGCTTTGCATCCTCATTCCAATCAAGTTGACACTCAATATTAACCATCACATGTGGTCAATGTTGTTCAAAGCATTATTTAAAGTTACATTTTACAATCATTTTGATAAGCTTTTGTGATGCTGGAGCAGCATCCTGATAAGCATATCACTTGTGAAAGCAATACATTGCAACCTGTTTTTATTCTACTCTATTCTTGCTGTGAACAAATTTCTACTTTAGAAGGGTTCAAAGGACCGTAAATATTGTCTAGAAACATGGAAAATACTTAAAGAATAATGGAGTCCAAGGGCAAGAATCTACATCTGTGAAGTAAAATATGCCCGCTCATTATTTGTAACATTTTTCAGTGTTATTTTTAGAATTATTTTAGGATTTGCCCAGAATCAGTTAATAAAATAATTTACAGTGTCACAGACAAAAGTTTTTGTCTTGAAGAGTTTCAAATTTTCTAAATTTAGAAAAAGTACTAAAAATATACCAAGAAGCCAGAGAAACCAGCTTTACCCAAGACTAACAATGTCACATTTAGAAAATTAGATGTTTTATTACCCATTCTGAAAGTTAGCATAATGACCCAGCTTCCTGAATTATACCAGAAATCTAGCTGTGGTCAGGAAATGGTCGCATAGCAGCCCATGCCCTGGACTGGAGAAAACATAGTGTTCATGGAATTTTGTCCTTTCCTCTAGCTCTGGTTTGTGTGCTCTTTCTTGTTCAGGAGCATAGGAATTTATAAAGTAATTTCCTTAAAAGATATAGGCTGCCAGTTAGGTCTGCCTGTGGTCACATCCTCACCTTCTAAGAAGCGATTCTGAGATTACATCAATTGACAGAGGATTATTTTTATGAAGTTGAATTAAATACACAACTTCTTCACCAATCCTTTTTAAAACTTTCCCACATTGAACCAAGAGTTTTGGCACCACACTCAGAAATGAATGTTGAAAACTGAATTGTTTAATGACGTTGTTTATCTCTCTTCTGCCTAATTTTATTCTTTTTAATGTGTATTTTAAAGCAAAATATTTCTACGTGGTCTATTCTGAAAAGCAGTAATAAACTGATCCCTCTCCTTTTCTTTCTCTTCCATAGGGGCACCATTTCCAATGATTCTGAATTTTAATTTTAGCATTTAACGCCTTATCTCTCATTAATATATTTATAATGCTAATTGATAATTTTTAAATTTTAGTCATTTATTAAATTTCCTCTGCATAACATGAGAACTTAGCTTCCTTTCATGCTTATTCCTCCTCAAAGTACAGATTTTTCTTTCTTTCCTCCTCCTTTTTTTTTTGAGACAGAGTCTTGCTGTGTGGCCCAGGCTGGAGTGCAGTGGCCGGATCTCAGCTCACTGCAAGCTCCGCCTCCTGGGTTTACGCCATTCTCCTGCCGCAGCCTCCCGAATAGCTGGGACTACAGGCGCCCGCCGGCTCGCTCGGCTAGTTTTTTGTGTTTTTTAGTAGAGACGGGGTTTCACCATGTTACCCAGGATGGTTTCGATCTCCTGACCTCGTGATCCGCCCGTCTTGGCCTCCCAAAGTGCTGGGATTACAGGCTTGAGCCACCGCGCCCGGCTATTTCCTCCTTCTTATAAAGATAAAACTAAATTTTAATAAATAAATATTCAGTATTGCATCCTAATGACTATGTTAAACACTTTCAAACCTAAGGCATGATGCTTTTTTTCTTTTTGTATAAGTTTTTAGTTTACTTAATATGTACGTACATTACCTGGATTTCTGGGTATCTAGCAGACGGTAGAAGTGCAGTATATACTAATTTCATCTTCTTGTGGTGCTCTGACCTTCTCATCCTAGGCCTAGAGTTGACTGGACTGTTCAACTCTAGGCCTACTGCCTAGCCATCATCACAGCATCCCTCTATCCTTCTTCCATGAGATTCCCTTTTCTCTCACTTGCTCACTTGTGTTGAGTATCCGGAAGCTCATTTTTCGCTTTCTCAGTTTTCTCCTTCTGGAATAGTACATTCTGCCATAGCTTCGTAAGAAATGGTACACTGTAAGTTAATTTTCTAAGGATATTCATTTCTGGAATGCCTTATTTGTTCACCAAACCAATCTTTTTCTTTTTCTTTTTTTTTTTTTTTTTTTATAGACAGAGTCTGACTCTGTCACCCAGGCTGGGGTACAATGGCATAATCATGGCTCACTGGAGCCTCAAATTCCTGGGCTCCAGCGATCCTCCTGCCTCAACTTCCTTAGTAGCTAGGATTATGGATGGACACCACCATGCCTGGGTAATTTTTTTTTGTTTTTTTGTTTTTTGTTTTTTTGAGATAGAGTCTTGCTCTGTCACCCCAGGCTAGAGTGTAGTGGCGTGATCTTGGCTCATTGCAACCTTCACCTCCCAGGTTCAAGTGATTCTCCTGCCTCAGCCTCCTGAGTAGCTGGGACTACAGGCGCCCACCACCACGCCCAGCTAATTTTTTGTATTTTTAGTAGAGATGGGGTTTCACTACATTAGCCAGGATGATCTCGGTCTCCTGACCTTGTAATCCACCCACCTTGGCCTCCTAAAGTACTGGGATTACAGTTGTAAGCCACCACACCTAGTTATGCCTGGGTAATTTTTTAAAATTTTTTCTGCAGAAGGAATCTCACCTGTGTTGCCCAAGCAGGTCTTGAACTCCTGGTCTCAAACATTCCTCCCCCTCAAGTCTCCCAAAGTGCTGGGGTTACAAGTCTGAGCCTCTATGCCTAGCCACCAGACAAATCTTGACTCATGTCTCGAGATAGGTCAGTTCTTACCTTCTCAAGGAAAACTTTTCTGATTGCTGTTGGCAAAGTTAAGCTTTATCACCTATGTGCTTCTATATAATTTCATTCATTCACAAATTTACTTATTCATCTACCCATTCATTCATTCACACATCCAGCAACTATTTATTGAATACTCTCATAGGCCAGGCACTGGCTAGGGACAAGATGAAGAAAACACACTAGATTTGAGTTTGTTCATGCAAGAGAAGCCAGTAAAAGAGACTGAGAAAGAGGCCAATGAGAAAGGGCCAGACAAGTGTGATGTTACAAAAAAGGGAGGAGTGTTTTGTGATGAAAAAGAAAATCAACTTTGTTAGATGATATTAAGAGGTATAGTAAGATAAACACCAGAAGTATGCACTTAAGGTAACAACACAGACATCACTGATGACTTTGGTAAAAGCAATTTCTTTCGCGCATTGGGCAGGAAACTTCACTGAAGTGCGCTGAAAGAAGAAATCAGGGAAGTAGAAATAGAAAACATAGGTAGCTCTTTGGAGAATTGTCTGGCAAAGGGAGCAGAGAAGTGAGGTGGTATTTGGTGAAGAATGTGTGGTTAAATCACACACACAAAAAAGTGCAGCATGGAAAATGCTGCTAGGACTCATCTGATAGAACCAGAGAGGCTGAGATGTAGGAAAGAGGGGCCCCCAAAGAATCTTCTAGCTCTCGTTCTGCCACTTTCTGTTCAACCCTATTTATCTGCCTTTTAAGTCATGATTTTTTGCCCTTATTTTGTTCATTGTTGTAAATTAATTATGAGTAGAACATTTAATAGATTTCTAAAAATCTAAATTAGGCTCATTTTTCCCAGTTCAACTTCTCAGTCCTCTGAAGTATTATTTATTCCTGGGATAAAGTTCCAGCCCTACTTAAAAATGATCTGAACTTGGGCAAGTGACATAACTAAGTTTGCTACAGTTTCATTAAAATAGGTTTAATAGTAACACTCAACCCATAAACTGTTTTAAGACTTAAATAAGGCGGGGCGAGGTGGCTCACACCTGTAATCCTAGCACTTTGGGAGGCCTGGGCGGGTGGATTGCCTGAGCTCAGGAGTTCAAGACCAGCCTGGGCAACAACGGTGAAACTCTGTCTCTACTAAAATACAAAAAATTAGCCGGGTGTGGCAGCCTGTGCCTGTAGTCCCAGCTACACGGGAGGCTGAGGCAGGAGAATCTCTTGAACCTGGGAAGAGGAGGTTACAGTGAGCCGAGATCACGCCACTGCACTCCAGCCTGGGGAACAGAGCAAGACTCCGTCTCAAAAAAAATAAAAAGACTTAAATAAAACACTAGTAGGCCGGGCATGGTGGTTCACACCTGTAATTCTAGCACTTTGGGAGACGGAGGCAAAGTGGATCACTTAAGCTCAGGAGTTTGAGACCAGCCTGGGCAACATGGTGAAACACTGTCTCTACAAAAAAATACAAAAATTAGCTGGGCATAGAGGCTCATGCCTGTAGTCCCAGCTACTTTTGGAGTTGAAGTGAGGGGACTGCTTGAGTCCAGGAGACAGAGGCTGCAGTGAGCCGAGATTGCACCACTGCATTCCAGCCTCACTAATAAAGTACATAGAACAATGCCTGATACACATTAAAGACTCAATAAATATTAGCTGTTGCTGTGGCTGTTGCTGTCATCGTCAATCAACTTTATCTTCTTAATTGTCATCACTGTCATTTGAGGCTGAGAAGGGAGGAGAACTGGTGGCTGCAAATAAATAACATTTTGCCTAAAACCTGTCCCCTTAGGTGGAGGTAGAGGCACATTTTCACTTTTGCTTAACCTATCACACACACAGACACACACACACACACACACACACACAAATGGAATGCTCATGTGTGGCACCAACTCTGGTGTTGGAATGTTCAATTTTTTTCCATGTTGGAGTTTTAAAGTATTAAGCCAAATATATTTTTATGTGAAAAATATGAAGTCTGGGCCGGGCGCGGTGGCTCAAGCCTGTAATCCCAGCACTTTGGGAGGCCGAGACGGGCGGATCACGAGGTCAGGAAATCGAGACCATCCTGGCTAACACGGTGAAACCCCGTCTCTACTAAAAAATACAAAAAACTAGCCGGGTGAGGTGGCGGGCGCCTGTAGTCCCAGCTACTCGGGAGGCTGAGGCAGGAGAATGGCGTAAACCCGGGAGGCGGAGCTTGCAGTGAGCTGAGATCCGGCCACTGCACTCCAGCCTGGGCGACAGAGCGAGACTCCGTCTCAAAAAAAAAAAAAAAAAAAAAAAAAAGAAAAATATGAAGTCTGAAGTCTCTATAAATTTTGTATATGAAATAAAATTACTTTTGAGTTTATTGCCTTCAACTGTAGCTGAAGAAAACAGCAAAATAGCAAAACCGGGCAGTCATGTGGTCTTTTGCCAACTCTTTGAAAAACCTGCTTGTCCCATCTGTCTACTTTACCTGTCTTATAAGTTTATTTCAGGATGCTCGCTCAGGCTTCCAACTCTGTTTACTGAAATTCTGTCTCCGGCCAAATCACTTTATTTTTTCATAATACAATGAAAAATGTCAATTAACAAGTAGTAACTAACAATAGAAGATTTAATGTTTTAAGATGTGAGAATGAACCAGGCATGGTGGCTCACGCCTGCAATCCCAGCACTTTGGGATGCGAGGGTGGGTGGATCACTTGAGGCCAGGAGTTCAAGATTGAGACCATCCTGGCCAACACAGTGAAACCTCATCTCTACTAAAAATACAAAAATTAGGCCAGGCGCGATGGCTCAGGCCTGTAATCCCAGCACTCTGGGAGGCCAAGGTGGGCGGATCACGAGGTCAGGAGATCGAGACCTTCCTGGCCAACATAGTGAAACTCCATCACTACTAAAATACAAAAAAATTAGCCGGGTATGGTGGTGCGTGCCTGTAATCCCAGCTACTCAGGAGGCTGAGACAGGAGAATCCCTTGAACCAGGGAGTCGGAGGTTGCAGTGAGCCGAGATCACGCCATAGCACTCCAGCCTGGCGACAGAGTAAGACTCCATCTCAAAAAAAAAAAAAAAAAAAAAAAAATTAGCAAAGTGTGGTGGTGTGTGCCTGTAACCCCAGCTACTCAGGAGGCTGAGGCACAAGAATCGCTTGAACCCAGGAGATGGAGATTACAGTGAGCCAAGATTGTGCCACTGCACTCCAGCCTGGGCACCAGAGAGAGACTCTGTCTCAAAAATAAAATAAAATAAAATGTGAAAATGGAAAAGTCTGAACAAAAGATAGGATACATATATACATTTCAGTCACTTATATATAATCACGTCTTAAAGAAATGCAGAGGATGGGGGTTTTATAATATGGCAATACACACAAAAAACTATAACAAAAATGTGAGCTAAGGGATAAACACCTAACTCCCAGTTAAATCAGTGTGCTAACAGATTTGTTTCCCAAATGGCCAATGCATTAGGTTAGCGGTACCAGCAAATTAAAATAAATTTCATTTCCTCATTTGTAAAAGGTGGTTTTAAATAATCTTGACTATAATCAGACTATTGTGGAGTGTTTAGTCAAAGATCTTTTAAGGAGGTCAAGTACAAAAATGGTTGAGTTCTTCTGTAACAGTGATGAAAATGACAGAGCCAATTAGAATATCAAAGATTAAACATGAAAAGAACCTCAGAAATATCTCACCTTAATCTCTTAAATTATGCAGAGAAAAATTGAATGTCAAGGATTTTGAAGGGTCTGAGATTTTACCCTGTCTGCAAGCTAATGCGTTAGCCCGTCCACAGTTTCGTATGCACTGGCAGAAGACATGAGACCACAGGGTCAGAAACGAAACACTTTACTACCCAGGGCACAGCAGGCAACATGAGCTTCATGTTCTTATTGATTTCCTCTGTTTCCAAGTACTATATGGTGATAAGGATATGGGCCTCCATAGATACTGCACATGCGGTGGAATTATGTTACAGTAGTTGAGATACCCTCAGCTTAGGAAACCTTCAATCTTATAAAGAGAATGCTAGCAAACCT
This sequence comes from Chlorocebus sabaeus, assembly GCF_047675955.1. Lineage (NCBI taxonomy): Eukaryota > Metazoa > Chordata > Mammalia > Primates > Cercopithecidae > Chlorocebus > Chlorocebus sabaeus. The sequence continues at coordinate 29,106,123 of NC_132925.1, forward strand.
GCCTAATATTTCTCAGGAAGGAAAAAATTATATTTATCACCCTGGTCAGGAAACAAATCCGTCACCTGACCTGGAAGGAGATATTAGGCATATAAACAGAACAAAGATGTGAAAGCCTCTTGCCCAGATGCCCAAAAATATGAGAAACACATAGATAATTGTCTCCCAACACTGACATCTAGTGAGGAGAAAGAGATTATTTAAGATCACCAACTAAAGTGCTGAATTCTTAACTAGTACCAAAACAATGGTAGAAATATATAATTTAATATTTGGTAGATAGGTGGACAAAGCCCAAGGTGACATCTTAATAAGCTAATCTCCTTTCCTTGAGGGCAGGCAGAAACTGTGACTTAGTTTTCATTAATAGAATATGCTAGAGGTGATGCAATGACACTCCCATGATTAGGTTAGTCTATGTGTCTATCTAGATCTATCTATAGCTTAGCATACTGGAAGTATATATAAGGTCATATATGTATGACTCTTAGCAGACCAAAGTTGAGACCTTCTAACCTTGAAGAAACAAACTCCCATATTGCAACTGCCTATGTAAAGGTTCATGTAGCAGGAAATTATGTGTGGCCTCTAGGGTCTAACAGCCAATAAAACCTGGGGCCTCAGTCATACGGCCACAAAAATCAGAATTCTGCCAACAATCGAAATGAGCTCAGAAGCAGATTCTTTCTTAGTTGAGCCTCCAGATAAAACAGTGGCTTAACCAATATGTTGACTGGAGCTTCTTGAAACCCTCAGCAGAGGACCCAGTTAAGCTGGGCCCAGGCTCCTGACCCAGAGAAACTGTGGAATATATGTTATCTTATGGTGCTAAATTTGCAGTAATCTGTTACATAGCAATAGAAAACTAATACAATAGCTCAGCATAGACCAGATTTTAACCTGTTGGACACCTTCTTTTTTTGTCACAATAAAATAGAAATGAGATCTTCTTGAAATTTATCCTGTAACTATATTGATCTTGGCCTGGAAGGCTTAAGCTGACCCTACTTAGATCATCCCTTAGATTGTCTAAATTATTTCTACCAATAAGTCTGGTTGTGTGTTCGTTTGTTTGTCTTGCTTCATAGTCACTCCATCCAGAATAGAACCAAAGTTAATAAGCCATTCAGTTGATTCACCCTTCCCACTGGTGAAACCCCATCAATGATCCCAATCCACAGAGTCTTTATTGAGACACTACAATTTGCATATTACTACAAAATTTAGCACTTGGTTGTTCCTAACAGTTATATTGTTTCTCCAGCATAATTGTATGTCCTCTATTTTTCTTACAGATATTTTTCTATTTCTATGACATTTGACACAGAGTTAGGCAAAAGGAGATTCTCTTAAGTATCTGTTGTTTGACAAACATGATCTGAGTTTTAAGAAGTTCCTGCTAACAACTGATCTGCCCTGGATACTGTAGAATTTATTTAGTACACAATGGTCACACTCCTTCACCCAGTCAGTTTTGGTTTATCCCCAAATCCTCAGGACTGAGTTATTACAGAAGAAGAAGAAGAAGAAGAAGAAGAAGAAGAAGAAGAAGAAGAAGAAGAAGGAGAAGAAGAAGGAGAAGGAGAAGGAGAAGGAGAAGGAGAAGGAGAAGGAGAAGGAGAAGGAGAAGGAGAAGGAGAAGGAGAAGGATGAGAAGAAGGAGAAGAAGGAGGAGAAGGAGAAGGAGAAGGAGAGAAGAAGAAGAGGAAGAAGAAGAGGAGGAGGAGGAGGAAGAAGGAGAAGGAGGAGAAGGGGGAAGAAGGAGAGGGAGAGGAGGAGGAAGAAGGAGAAGGAGGAGGAGGGGGGAAGAAGGAGAGGGAGAGGAAGAGGAAGAAGAAGGAGGAGGAAGGAAGAAGGAGAGGGAGAGGAAGAGGAAGAAGGAGGAGGAGGAAGGAAGAAGGAGAGGGAGAGGAGAGGAAGGAGGAGGAAGGAAGAAGGAGAGGGAGAAGAGGAAGAAGAATAAGGAGGAGGAGGAAGGAAGAAGGAGAGGGAGAGGAAGAGGAAGAAGAAGGAGGAGGAGGAAGGAAGAAGGAGAGGAAGAGGAAGAAGAAGCAGCAGCAGCAGCAGAAGCAGAAGAGGAAGAAGAAGAGGAGGAAGAAGAAACAACCTCTGGAAAAAAATAAGATCTTAGGTTACTTTTGGGGTTAGTTCTATTTTTAGTCACTGTGTAATATAATTTATATATAGATCAGAGGGCACATCCATTTGAATACTCAGGATCATCTTTATGCAAAAATTAAATCAGAGTTTCAACATCTTTGCTTCAAAAAGAATAATAAAATAAATAATTCAAAGATCATAAATATTAGGAGAAAAGAAGTATACAAGACACCAGTGACTCATGCCTATAATCCCAGCACTCTAGGAGGCTGAGGCAAGTGGATCACTTGAGGTCAGGAGTTTGATAACAGCCTGGCCAACACAGCAAAACCTTGTTTCCACTAAAAATACAAAAATTAGCCAGGTGTGGTGGCAGGTGCCTGTAATCCCAGCTGCTTGAAAGGCTGAGGCATGAGAATCACTTGAACCCAGGAGGCAGAGGTTGCAGGGAGGTAAGAGAGCACCGCTGCACTCCAGCCTGGGTGACAGAGTGAGATTCCATCTCAAAAAAGAAAAGAAATGTCCAAGATACAAGATACTTCTAAAATTACAGACTTTGTTATAAGCAAACAAACAAATATGTGCCTATCATTATCTAATGCTGATAAATCTAGGCTATAATTTCATTAGTAGCCATAATTTTAAACCAATCACTCCTCATAACTAGAATTCTCTATAGTGGCAAGCAGCCAGCTTGCTTAGGATGATGTATCATAAAACCACATCATGATCCTTTTGCATTTCACTCCAAACTGGAATATATCTGTCAAGATAAAGTAGTAAATAGTGTCAGGTTTGGCTTTCTGCCTTAAGAAAGAACTAATCAGGCCAAAAAGATTGATAGTGATCGCTATGACTCTTATATCCTTGCACGTTTTCTACAGTCGCTAGGAGGGGGCAAAAGCTAGACGTTTGTAAAAATCTAGTCTTTTTTTTTTTTAAAAAAAAAACCTTCTTAACATAGAAACAAGGTGCTAACAAGGTGCTGTTGTGCTATTGGGATATTTTTTGACCTATCCGTATTTCAGAAATAGTCTCTCTCTCTCTCTTCCTCTTTCTGTCTCACACATACACATATGCATGCACACAATTTGAAGTTTCTTCTTATCTCTTATTTACATGAACGAGGAATTTCAAAATTATAAAAACATTGAACCAGGCCAGCAGCAGTGGCTCACGCCTGTAATTCCAGCACTTTGGGAGGCCAAGGTGGGCAGATCACAAGGTCAGGAGTTCAAGACCAACGTGGCCAATATGGTGAAACTCCATCTCTACTAAAAATACAAAAATTAGCTGAGCATGGTGGCAAGCACCTGTAGTCCCAGCTACTCGGGAGGCTGAGGCAGGAGAAACGCTTGAACCCGGGAGGCGGAGGTTGTAGTGAGCCAAGATCACACCAGTACACTCCAGTCTAGGCAACAGAGCAAGACTCCATCTCAAAAACAAACAAACAAAACATTGAATCAATCCTACTGCCATTTTAACCTTAAACCAATAGCTATTTACTGATTCCTTTTGAAAATCACTTTGTTGGTCAGGCACAGTGGCTCACACCTGTGATCCAAGCACTTCGGGAAGCTGAGGTAGGAGGATCACTTGAGCCCAGGAGTTTGAGAGCAGCCTTGGCAGAATGAGGCCTCATCTCAACAAATGATGAAAAAATTAACCAGGCGTGGTGGCTTGTGCCTGTGATCTAAGCTACTTGCGAAGGTGAGGCGGGAGGATCTCTTGACCCTAGGAGTTCAAGGTTGAAGTGAGCTAGAACTGCGCCACTGCTCTTCAGCCTGGGCCACAGAATTTCAAAAAAGAAAAAAAGCTGGTATAATTTTAAATCACAAGCCTAAGTAGATTTAGGGCTCAGTATGTATTTGGAGAATTCACAATAGCAAAACGAGCAAAGAAAACAGCATCAAAACTGAGAGAATTCATCACAAGCAGATCTGCCCTACAAGAAACACTAATGGAAGTTTTTCAGACTGAAGGGCAATGACACCAGATGGAAACTAGTTTCATAATAAAAAGAGTACTATAAATGCTCTTTTTAAAAAATATATTGTTAATGTACTTATAAGAATATGATATCTGGGGCCGGGCGCGGTGGCTCAAGCCTGTAATCCCAGCACTTTGGGAGGCCGAGACGGGCGGATCACGAGGTCAGAAGATCGAGACCATCCTGGCTAACACGGTGAAACCCTGTCTCTACTAAAACTACAAAAAAACTAGCCGGGCGAGGTGGCGGGCGCCTGTAGTCCCAGCTACTCGGGAGGCTGAGGCAGGAGAATGGCGTAAACCCGGGAGGCGGAGCTTGCAGTGAGCTGAGATCCGGCCACTGCACTCCAGCCTGGGCGACAGAGCGAGACTCTGTCTCAAAAAAAAAAAAAAAAAAAAAAAAAAAGAATATGATATCTTAGAGATTATAATGTATGTATATTCAAAATATATGACAAAGGCCGAGGCAGGTAGATTACTTGAGGTCAGGAGTTTGAGGTGAGCCTGGCCAACATGGCGAAACCCCGTCTCTACTAAAAATACAAAAAAATTAGCTGGTTGTGGTAGCGCATGCCTGTAGTCCCAGCTGCTAGGAAGGCTGAGACAGGAGAATTGCTGGGCCTGGGGAGGTGGTGGAGGCTGCAGTGAGTCCAGATAACACCATTGCACTCCAGCCTAGGCAAGTGAGTGAGACTCCATCTCGAAAATATATATATATACACACACACATATATATGATAGTGATACTACGAAGAATGAATGGGGTAAGTGGAAATATAGTGCTATATAGTTTTTATATTATATGTAACTTAGTATAAGTTATGTATTAGTTACAGAAAGACTGACAAGTTATGTACGCATAATGTAAACACTAAGCAACTACTGAAAAGGAAACTATTTTAAAAGCAGATAGAGGAATTATGTTTAAAATGATGTTAAAAATAGTATATACATCAATATATAAAGTAAACTTCCTGACAAAGACTATTTCCAGAGTTAAAAGTTACATTTCATAATGATAATAGGGGCAATTCATCAAAGCATAATTAACATAAATATATATGCATTTAAATTTACATAGCTTCAAAATACAAGAAACAAAATTGACAGACAAGAGAAACAAATCTATAATAAGAGCTAGAGATTTTAACTCATGTCCCAGTAATTTATGGAATAATTTGAATAAAAGTCAGGAAGAATTCAGAGATTTGGATTTCAATCTCAATCACCTTGACCTAATGGATTTTTATAGAACATTATATATAATAACCTCAGGATACACATTATTTTAAAGAGTGTATTATTTTAAAAAGTGTACATGAGATTTTCACAAAAATACATTATATGACGGATTATGCATATAGTAAATGTTAACACATTTTTTTTTTTGAGACGGAGTCTTGCTCTGTTGCCCAGGCTGAAGTGTAGTCGTGCGATCTCAGCTCACTGCAAGCTCTGCCTCCAGGGTTCAGGCCATTCTCCTGCCTCAGCCTCCCGAGTAGCTGGGACTACAGGCGCCCGCCACCACGCCCGGCTAATTTTTTGTATTTTTAGTAGAGACGGGGTTTCACCGTCTCTACATACTGTTAGCCAGGATGGTCTCGATCTCCTGACCTTGGGATCCTCCCAGCTCGGCCTCCCAAAGTGCTGGGATTGCAAGCGTGAGCCACCGCGCCTGGCCAACAAATTTTTAAAGATTAAAATATTACACAGTCGTTTCTCTAAACACAACGTAATTAAATTGTACATAAAGTACAATAAATTAACTAAGAAAGACCCCCAAATTTTGAAATTAAACACCAAATATATAAATAAAGTATGAGGAAAAAAAACACAAAGGAAATTTGAAAATGTTATGTTCTAGGCTGACAGATAATGAAAATACAACAAAATTTATAGAATGCAGCTAAGCAGTGTTTAGAGGAAAATTTAAAGCTTTAAATCTTGTATTAGACCACATTTCTATGTTAAGAAGCTAGGGAAAGAAGAGCAAATCAAACCCAAAATAGATGGTCATAAGAGCAGAAACAAGTAAAATATCAAATAGACAATAAGGAAAATTAACTCAATAAAAGTTGAATCTTTAAAAAGAGTAATACAATAGAAAAATCCCTAAAGACAGATTTAAAATAAGAAAAAAATGCATATTGCAATATTATGAATAAAAAGAGGGGCTATAAATATCAAACAAATAATGAGAGAATGTAATGATCAGCTTTGTACCAATAAATTTAACAACATATATAAAAGGTACAAATTCATTGAAAAATACAACTTAATAAAAGTGAAATAGAAATAAAATTTGAATGATTCTTTATTAAATAAATTGAATTTAGACTAAAAATATTCTACCAAAACAAACCAAAAAATTCCTCTAAGCCAAGTTTGTTTCACTGTTGATTTCTAGTAAATGGGTTTCAGCAGGCTGAAATCAAGGTGTCCGCAGTACTGAGTTCCTTCCTTGAGGCTCAAGAGAGGATTCCATTTACTCATCTATTCCAGATTCTAGAGGCTGCCCACATTCCTTGGCTTGTGGCTTTCTTCCATCTTCAAAGCCAGCAAAAGCCAGTGAAGTCATTCTCACATTGCATCACTGTGATTCTGACTCTTCCACCCTCTTCCACATATAAGGACTTTTGTGATTACATTGTGCCCACTTGGATAATCTAGGATAATCCCATAATTTTAAGGTCAGGTGATTAGCACCCTTAATTCCATCTGCTACTTTAATTTCTGGGGATTAGGGCATGCACATCTCTGGGGAGCCACTATTCTGCCTACCACAACCTGTATCTCCACATACTAACAACACACTCCTTGTTATTTCAGAACAAATTGCAGACATCTTACTTCAGAACAAATCGCTGACATCATATCATCTCATTCAGAGCTCTTTCAGTATGTATCTTTTTTTTAAATAAGGATTCTACTAGCCAGGCATGGGGCAAGCACCTGTAGTCTCAAATACTTGGAGTTGAGTGGGAGGGTTGCTTGAGCCCGGAAGTTCAAGGGTCCAGTGAGCTTTGACATTGCCCCTGCACTCCAGCTTGAGCAACAGAGGGAGACCCCATCTTGGGGGGGGGGGGGAAAAAAAAAAAAAAGCTAAAAATTATTTTAAAAAGAAAACAATCACACCTAAAAAAAAAAAAATTAGTAATAATTTCTTGGCCAGGTGCAGTGGCTCACATCTGTAATCTCTAGCACTTTGGGAAGCCAAAGTGAGCGGATCACTTGACCTCAGGAGTTCAAGACCAGCCTGGGCAATTTGGTAAAACCCCATCTCTATGAAAAATACAAAACTTAGCCAGGCATGTTGGTGCATGCCTGTAGTCCCAGCTGCTTGCGGGGCTGAGGTTAGAAGATCCCTTGAACTCAGGAGGTGGAAGTTGCAGTGAGCCTAGATCGTACCACTTCACTTCAGTCTGGGTGACGGCGTGAGACCATGTCTCAAAATAATAATAATAATAATAATATATTTAAATTATCAATTATTGTATTAAGAGTAACTATTCAGTAATTATTTAACTTACTCTTATTGTAATATAATTTTTAAACTATTTTGCAATTTGTTTGAAACAGAATTCAGATGGAATTCATACATGCCATTGAATAATTTTCTATTAAAAGGACAATATTTCTGAGGATTCCTTAATATTAAATTATTTTAATTATATTGTTGACTAAATACATACAAACATGAAACCAGAGATAAATTCCTCAAATGTGAATCTCATACATTTATAAAATCATGGCTGGGCGCGGTGGCTCACACCTGTAATCCCAGCACTTTGGGAGGCCGAGGCAGGTGGATCACGAGGTCAGGAGATCGAGATCATCTTGGCTAACATGGTGAAACCCCGTCTCTACTAAAAATACAAAAAAATTAGCCAGGTGTGGTGGAGGACACCTGTAGTCCCAACTACTCAGGAGGCTGAAGCAGGAGAATGGCGTGAACCCAGGAGGAGGAGCTTACAGTGAGCCAAGATTGCACCACTGCACTCCAGCCTGGGCAACAGAGCGAGACTCTGTCTCAATAAAAAAAATAAAATAAAATAAAATAAAATAAAAAATATTCTTGAAACAAACCTGTGACCCCAGTTTGAGAAACATTGTTCCTGCACCATTGTCTGCATAGTTCATTTTAAAATTAGTTTTTTTATGTCTTGTGAGTGTTCATTATTGCCTAAACCATCGCTTACTTTCTTTGTTTCACAGTCGTTTTTACAAACACATTTTGGTCACTTACTATATGCCAGTCACTTTTCCTAGCTACCAGAATCAAAAAGGGGAAGAAGACTTGCTTAACGGCTTATAGTGAACTTTTCAAAAAATGTTGTATTATCAGAATAACTGTAATACGAGCTCTGTGAAGATGGAAATCAGCTCTTCGGCATCTTTGATTCCCCAGAAGGCCAAATAGAGTGCATTTACAAAGTCATTACTCAATTAATGTTCAATAATTAATTAGAGTTAGAAGCCTATATTTTAATCACTGGGTTAAATGTGACAGACCTGGACAGGAAGAACCATGTTACTATACAGTATTCTCTTTTCTACTGAAAAGAAGAAGTGAGTCTGTGTGCGTTGGCAGTTATGGTGAAGACTCAGTTGCTTGGTGAAACTGACAGGTGTAACAGCCACCGTGGTAACTTGGAGCCAAGCAAGTTATAAAGCTGACCTCCTCAGTGCAGATCCTTACCAGTCAGTATAATAGATGGATAGCTATTATGGGTCAACAGTGATGAATAGGATTTGCTCAAAATAGCCCGACATATTCAGCTCTTTGGGGACAGTGAACATTTATCACTGATTGTTTATCCTTTCAGGAGTCCATTTCAAGGCTAACAAGGTTCTTTTCTGGAATTATTTTTCTTTTGCATATCAGGCCCACAGTCCTACTCATTCAGAAAAATATTTACTTTCGGGGGCTATGCTAGGTATGTATCTCCTGGGTATTTAATCATGGAACTGCACAGTAGATGAGTCCCAGATCCTAAGGCTAGCTTGCTACTCTCTTTCCAGCATGCACGAAAAAGAGAGACTCTTTGGCTTGCATTGTTAAATGACATCTGGTACAAATTTCAGTATAACACCTGAAACAGATTATAGGCAGTAATACATTGGTAGACAGTAATACATTTTAAAACAATAGATTAATCTATTAATTCTCAAAGAGCAAAGGCCTCAGGACAAGTATACTCAGGAAGTACAAATGAGTTTTGAAACACTCAGCACATGTTGCACCTGTCCAAGTGGGTAGGTAAAATTTGGTGACCTTGAAGAGAATGGGAGCATAGAGACACTAAAAAAGGAGAGCTATATCCCAATATCCCACAATATCCCAATTTCTTTTTCTTTCTTTCTTTCTTTCTTTTTTTTTTGAGATGGAGTCTTGCTCCGTTGCCCAGGCTGGAGTGCAGCGGTGCAATCTCGGCTCACTGCAAGCTCTGCCTCCCGGATTCACGCCATTCTCCTGCCTCAGTCTCCCGAGTAGCTGGGACTACAGGCAACTGCCACCATGTCGGGCTAATTTTTCGTATTTTTAGTAGAGACGGGGTTTCACTGTGTTAGCCAGGATGGTCTCGATCTCCTGACCTCATGATCCGCCCACCTCGGCCTCCTAAAGTGCTGGGATTACAGGCGTGAGCCACCGCGCCCCACGCTATATCCCAATTTCATAAATCTGGGGTGCTTACTTAGGTTCATGTTCATCCCTGACTAAAGGATAAATAAATCCCTTAAACTCCGAGACCAGATTGTGCATGTCTTTAAACCCAACTGTGCAACTCAAAGCATCTTTACAGGCCATCATAATCATCATCATCATCATCATCATCATCTGGGAGCTTATGAGAAATGCGCATCACAGGCCCCTCCCCTGCCATACTGAATCAGGATCTGCATTAAAAAATATCTTCAGGCCGGGCGCGGTGGCACACGTCTGTAATCTCAGCACTTTGGGAGACCGAGGTGGGCGGATCACGAGGTCAGGAGATGGAGACCATTCTGGCTAACACGGTGAAACCCCGTCTCCACTAAAAATACAAAAAATTAGCTGGGCGTGGTAGTGGGCGCCTGTAGTCCCAGCTCTTCCGGAGGCTGAGGCAGGAGAATGGCCTGAACCCGCGAGGTGGAGCTTGCAGTGAGCGGAGATTGTACCACTGCACTCCAGCCTGGGGGACAGAGGGAGACTCCGTCTCAAAAAAAAAAAAAAATCTTCAGGCTGGGCTCAGTGTCTCACGCCTGTAATCCCAGCACTTTGGGAGGCGGAGGTGGGCAGATCACTTGGGGTCAGGAGTTCAAGACCAGCCTGGCCAACATGGTGAAATCCCGTCTATATCAAAATACAAAAAGTAGCTGGGCGTGGTGGTGGGCACCTGTAGTCTCAGCTACATGGGAGGCTGAGGCAGGAGAATCCCTTGAACCCCGGAGGTGGAGGTTGCAGTGAGCTGAGATCCCGGCACTGCACTCCAGCCTGGGTGACAGAGTGACATTCTGGTTCAAAATAAAACAAAACCAAACCTCGAGTGGTTTGAATAGATGTGAAAGTTTAAGAAACATGCCTCCATCGTACTAGCATAGTGCCTTATGCACCATGAGACTCACTACATGTATTTAATTACCCTAGAAAAACAAAAGCATAATAAACTGTAAATTGGTTAGGTCTGTAGATCTGAGAGATATAACGGTCCGAGAGAAAAATATAAAAAGAAGGTGCACTACAAAAACATGTGCTTATCAAATATATTGTGGGGTTTTTTTTAATGCATCATAACGACATGCCAAAAGAATGGATGTTCTAGAGCATCTACTCTCCTTTTTTTTTTTTTTTTTTTTTTTTTTTTTTTGAGACTAGGTCTCATTCTGTCACCCAGGATGGGGTGTAGTGGCACAATCCTGTCTCACAACAGCCCCAACCTCCTAGGCTCAAGCAATCCTCCTCCCTCAGCCTTCCAGCTGGGACTACAGGCATGTGCCACCACCACCACACCCAGCTATTTTTTTTTTTTTTTTTTTTTTTTTTTAAGAAATGGAGTCTCTAAATATTGCCTAGGCTGCTCTTGAACTCCTGGCCCCGAGCAATTCTCCTAAAGTGGCCTCCTAAAGTGTAGAGATTAAAGGCCTGAGCCACTGTGCCTGGCCAAGTATCTGCTTTCAAAGTGAGAAGTTTGCCCCTAGAGGTATAAAAAACAATTCGATGGTACATAAGGTGAACATACTAAAAGTTTTCTTTACATTTTTATTTTTTAAAGGAGCTATACTAATAGTTTAATATTCAGATTGACATTGGTACCTATACTCAATCCATATGGAAAATAGTTCATGAGATTAACAGCAGCACTCTCAGATTATTGAAATTTTCTCTAGTTTATGTGTGTCTTGTTAAATGAATGCAACTAAGTGGACAAATGACTTCAGAAGATTCCTGCAAGGGAAATGCAGATTTAAAATAATTCAAATAGACCAGGCATGGTGGTTCATGCCTGTAATCCCAGCAGTTTGGGAGGCCGAGGCTGGCAGATCACCTGAGGTCAGAAGTTCAAGACCAGCCTGACCAAAATGGTGAAGCCCCATCTCTACAAAAATTAGCTGGGCATGATGGCAGGTGCCTATAATCCCAGCTACTCAGGAGGCTGAAACAGGAGAATCACCTGAACCCAGGAGGCAGAGGTTGTAGTGAGCAGAAATCGTGTCATTGCACTCTAGCCTGGGCAACAGAGCAAGACTCTGTCTCAAAACAAACAAAAAAAGATAATTTAAATATAAGGAGAGGAGACCAGTAACTCAAAGGGCAAAGTGGGCAGTTATAATTTTTTTTTTTTTTTTTTTTTTTTGAGACAGGGTCTTGCTCTGTCGCCCAGGCTGCAGTGCAGTGGCGAGTGGCGAAGTCTCAGCTCACTGTAACCTCCTCCTCCTGGGCTCAAGTGATCCTCCCACGTCAGCCCCTTAAGTAGCTGAGAACATCACACCCAGCTAAATTGTATTTTTTGAAGAAAGGAAGTTTCACTATGTTGCCCAGCCTGGTCTTGAACTCCTGAGTTCAAGCGATCCTCTTGGCTCAGCCTCCCAAGGTGCTGGGATACAGGCATGAGCCACCACACCTGGCCAGTCATTGTCCTTAAGCAAGCTCTTTATTAGTCACATTCCAGACAAAAACAATGACAATCAAATCAAGTCTACCCTGATGTCAGCCAAAAATCCTAAAATGACCAAAAAGTGTATTTGAAATATGTACATATACCCACAAGAAGATCTTTATCATTCTTTTTTTTACTAAATATATTCTTTAATTACTTTATTATTTAAAGATTTTTTAAAACACCATAATTTAAGATGAGCTTGTCCTACAGATGCATTGCCATCTCTGCATATTGTGCTTCGTGAGGCAGATCTTCCAGGAGGCTAGCTGATAAGCTAAGATCTGAAGATACACTTATAAAAAAAGCAAGAAGCAGAACACTGCATACAATGAGTTATAATTTATAGAAGAAGCCCACAACACATTTTAAATGTAAATATACATCACCATAAAATTTTATTATTCCAGCCTGGTCACGTAACAAAACCACATATCTACAAAAAAACACAAAAATTAGCTGGGCGTGGTGGTGCATTCCTGTAGTCCCAGCTTTTTAGGCAGGCTGAGGTGGGAGGATCACCTGAACCCAGGAGGTCAAGGCTACAGTGAGCCATGATTGCATCACTGTACTCCAGCCTGGGCGACAGAGTGAACCCCTGTCTCAAAAAAAGAAAGAGAGAGAGAGACAGAGAGAGAAGAAAGTAAGGAAGAAGAAGGGAAGGGAAGGGAAGGGAAGGGAAGGGAAGGGAAGGGGAGGGGAGGGGAGGGGAGGGGAGGGGAGGGGAGGGGAGGGGAGGGGAGGGGAGGGGAGGGGAGGGGAGGGGAGGGGAGGGGAGGGGGAGGGGAGGGGAGGGGAGGGGAGGGGGGGGGAGGGGGAGGGGGAGGGGGAGGGGGAGGGGGAGGGGGAGGGGGAGGGGGAGGGGGAGGGGAGGGGAGGGGAGGGGAGGGGAGGGGGAAAGAAGGAAAGAAAGGAGAAAGAAAAAGAAAGAAGGAAAGGAAGAAAGAAATTTTAGAATATTGAGGTCAAAGAGAGGAAGTCATAGTTAAGGATCAGGAATTAGAACAGCTTTAGACCTCTCCACAGCAATATGGAAGCAGGAACATAATGAAATAATGCCTTTACCAATCTGAAGACAAATTGTTTTTCTTTCAGAATTCGATATCCAATCAAATTATTAATCAGTGTGAGGACAGAATACAGGTATTTTCAGACATGCAATTTCTCAAAAAAAAAAAAAAAATACTTCTCAGAAAGCTCTTTTCCAAAAAGCTATAGATATGCTTGATTAAATACAGTTACGAACCAAGAAAGAGGAAGACATGTACTACCAAAAGTCAGGGGATCAAAACCAGGAGCAAGAGAAGGTAAAGATAAACAGAAATCCTGGATAAGAGGAGAGGACAAGGCCAGGCACAGTGGTTCACGCCTGTAATCCCAGCACTTTGGGAAGCCAAGGCAGGAGGATCACTTGAGTCCAGGAGTTCGAGACCAGCCTAGGCAACATGGCAAAAACCCATCTCCACAAAAAAACAAAAACAAAAAATGTTAGCCGGGCATGGTGGTGCTTTCCTGTAGTCCCAGAGACTTGGGAGCCTGAGGCAGAGGTATTGCTTGAGCCCGGGTGATCGAGGCTCAGGGAACCATGATCTTACCACCGTACTCCCACCTGGGCAACAGAGCAAGACCCTGTCTCAAAAAAAAAAAGAAAAGAAAAGAAAAGAAAAAGAGAAAGGAAAAGAAAAAGAAAGGAGAGGGCAAACACTCCTGTGTGGGGCAGGTTGGAAGACTCTGGGAGACACTTCTGCAAAGATCATAGTGACGGACTCTCTAAGGTGAGTGAGCATATTTAGAGGCTCCGGCAAACTGACAGAAGGCTTGAGGTTGACATTTATGGTGTGCTATTATGTAGGCAGATGCTCTTCTAAGACACTTTGCATAGGAAACTTATGCAATAGATGTATTTATTGTACTTATTTTACAGAAAAGGAAAGAAGAGCAGAGCAGATTAACTAGATAGTCCAAGATCACACAGCTAGTAAGAAGCATCACAGGGCTCAAAGCCAGGCAATCTGACTTCAGAAACCTTTTATTTTTATTTTCATATTTTTCTCTCCATTTTCACAGGTATCAACAGAGACTTTCCAGAAAGCATCATTTTATACTGACTCCCCACAGAAATAGAAATGTTGCCAACTAAGAAAAAGAAAAATTTAACTTCAGGAAAAGCAGAAAATTGTGTAAGAAAGGAAAAATAACTACAGTTGTCTACATGGTGGTGTTGTAAATGGCATTTTCAGAGTCATAATAACATAAATATTAAATAATAACCTAACTAATACGCAGTGATGTTTAAAATATTGAGGCTGGGTGCGGTGGCTCATGCCTGTAATTCCAGCACTTTGGGAGGCCAAGGCGGGTGGATCATTTGGGGTCAGGAGTTCGAGACCAGCCTGACCAACATGGTGAAACCCTGTCTCTACTGAAAATACAAAAATTAGCTGAGCATGGTGGCGCACGCCTGTAGTCCCAGCTACTCGGGAGACTGAGGCAGGAGAATCACTTGAACCCAGGAGGCGGAGCTTGTAGTGAGTTGAGATTTCACCGCTGCACTCCAGCCTGAGCAACAGAGTGAGACTCTGTCTCAAAAAAAAAAGAAAAGAAGAAGAAAAGAGAAAAGAAAATGAAAGGAAAGAAAAAAGAAAAGGAAAGAAAAGGAAAAAGAAAAAGGAGAAAAGAAAAGGCAAGCACATAACAGCAGGGGGAGCTGTCAGACTGCCACGAGGAACTGACAACCTCCCCAGCACGGTGCAGAGTTCCGGAGCAAAGATTAAAGGAATTTCACAGTGGAGAGGATTGGGCAGGCCATTGTTCCACCACCTAGCTCAGACATTTGGAAAAGAGAAGGACCTTGGTTTGAATATCTAGCTGGAGGCTATCAATTCACCACTTCTGGAAGCTGGGCAGCCAGCCCTTTGTTCCTTTTTAAAAACTGATACATAATAATTGTACATATTTATGTGGTGCATGTGATATTTTGATATATGTATGAACTATGGAATGATCAAACTAGGGTGATTAAGATATCCACCACCTTAAACATGTATCATTCTTTTGTGTTGGAAACATTCCAAATCTTCTAGCTATTTCACAATATACAATAAGTTATCCTTAACTATTGTCACCCTTCCATGCTATCAAACCTAGAACTTATCCCTTCTAACTGTATTTTTATACCCGTTGACCTACGTCCCCTCATGCCCCACACCTGACATTTCTTAAAAGAAGACATACAAATGGCCAACAGGTATATTAAAAATGCTCAACATCACTAATTAGGAAAATGCAAATCAAAGCCACAAGCAGATATCATCTCACCCCAGTTAAAATGGCTATCATCAAAACGACAAAAAACTAACATATGCTGGGGAGGATGTGGAAGAAGGGGGATGCTGGTATACTGTGGGTGGAAATGAAAACTAGTGAAACTTTTCTTGAAGGGAGACTTGAAGTGTGTCTCTTAGTATTGGCCATGATATATTTTTGCTGTTAAATTTACAGCCACGGTGCACATGTATTCATGCACTGCTTGCTGTTTATTTTCCATTTACCTACTTCAACTTTTATGGTCTTATTATTTTACAATTAATAAATTACTTTAAAATTATTTTATTATTAAATTCAATACAACATCTGTGCTCATTTCAAACAAATATAAAGGGATACAATGAAACCTAAGTTCCTAGGTCAGACTGCAGTTGCCCAAGATTACCTTTCCAGAGGAACCACAATGATCATTTCTTGCATATCCTTCCAGAGATAGCTATTAATTAATAAGCATGAAGTGTTTAGAACATCCCCTAGCTCAAGGCAAAGACCATACAAGTGTCTGTTGTTAGTAACAATAATAATATTAGAGGGGGCCAGGCACGGTGGCTCACGCCTGTAATCCCAGCACTTCGGGAGGCCAAGGCAGGTGGATCACCTGAGGTCAGGAGTTCGAGACCAGCCTGACCAACATGGAGAAACCCCGTCTCTACTAAAAATACAAAAAAATTAGCTGGGCATGGTGGTGCATGCCTGTAATCTCAGCTACTTGGGAGGCTGAGGCAGAAGAATCGCTTGAACCTGGGAAGCAGAGGTTGTGGTGAGCCAAGATTGCACCATTGCACTCCAGCCTGGGCAACAAGAGTGAAACTCGGTCTCAAAAAAAAAAAAAGTATTGGAGGCAGAGGTGTTAGCAGCAACAAGGCAGTGGTAACAGTAGTAGCGATAGCATTAGTAGTTAGTTGCCTATATCTACCTTAATCTTTTTAAATGGCTCCATGGTATTATAACGGTGTAATATAATTTTTAAAACACTGCCCTACAGAAGGGACAATGAATAACAAAAAGCTACTATCATTACCATAGTCTCCTAAACTAATATAAAAGACAAATACATAAATTAGATGTGTCAAAAACAAATTATCTAGAAAACTCTTCATGCCCTGAATTACAGCACTAAAGGGAGAAGTGGGAAGACTTGTGCTAATTTGATGTTGAGTGTGGAGGAGTGGTAGGAGTCATATAATTATTCAGTCTCATCTAGTCAAATGTAAGTACTAGAAACTTACACATAACACAGTGTAAGGTGGCATTTCAACTGGCATATGCAAATGTGTTTATTGGCAGAGATTTCACAGACAGGGCCATTAACAAAACAGATTTCTAATTAAATCAGTTTCACGGGTAACTACTGAAAGCCTATCCTCAAAAGATGGGGTCGTGCCCATAGCCTCAATATTACCTTTGTATAGTACACACCAAGTTGCAGAGGCATCTTAATTTCAGCAACTTCTCTCACACTCAGATATTCTCACTTTATAGTAGCGTAGCGTTTATAGAGAAATAACTCTAGGTCCACATTGCCTGGGTGTTTGAATTGTGGATCTGCCATTTATAACTGGGTGACCTGGGGTAAATTACTTAACTTTTCTGAGCTTCCTCTTCCTTGTCAGTAAAATAGAAGTTATAATAATACCATCTCATAGAGTGGTTGTGACTATCAAATGAGTTAATGTATGTGAAGGACTGACTATATGAGTGTTTGTTTCTATTAGCAATGGTGTATCTTTTTTATTATATGTATCTCATTTTCAAACTTAATCCAGTTCTTGTCATTGAACATTTTAATGCTCAGTTGTGACTTAAATAATTTCATTTGGAAGGAAACCATATCCAGATATTAAGTCTCTAGTGATTTATGAAGCCACAAGACTGAACCTAAAACCCAAAGTCATTCCATCAACAAGAAAGTTTTAGCCTTGGCATATTTGACAACAGAGCTGAAGAATATGGCCCTAGGAAAGGCTTTTGTAGTAGACCAGACGTGAAAAACACTTGAAAGCAGGACACAGCATTTCCCAGAGGAAATCAGACCACTGGTACTTTAGAAATGATTAATAATGTTAATGAGTATTTAGCATTCTTGGAAGCATAGCTTAATTGACTACACAGTCCTAGGGGACTAAGAGAATGAAGTGTAAGAATGGAATCTTGGCTCTACTTGAGCCAATTTTTCAAGCCAAGAAAATTAAACAAGGGTAGGAATCCATGTGTCTGAATAGTTCTACTTAAAAAGTCATCAAGAGACATCAGGTCATAGTAGGATTAGGAAGGGAAAAAAACATGATTAATTTACACTGGGGTTGTACCATTGCTTTAAGCATCCTGTCCTTACTTGTCGATGGAAATTTGGAATAGAAAAAGTATGCTATCCTTAAATTTCAGGTAGCTTACATTAACTGAAAGCTACTTGCCCTACTTTCAGGGGGTATTCCTGAAATAGAATTATTTATGGTGGAGAAAATTGTACTTTAAGGTAGAAACAGCTGAGGGAACCACAGACCCATGTGGTTTTTGGAAAAGAAAGCCCTAATTCCTTAGATGCATTATTAAAATTATCAGTGAAGGGGTAATTGGACCCACAGACTCCTTTTGTAGAATTCACTAAGGAACATGAATTAAAGATATTAGCATCTTGGTTGGATGCCAAGAAATATAACAGTACAAATAAAGCCTTGAGGAAACACTCTTTTTTTTTTTTTTTTTTTTTTTTTTTTTTTTTTTTTTTTTGTTGAGATAGAGTCTCACTCTTGTTGTTTAGGCTAGAATGCAACGGCACGATCTCGGCTCACTGCAACCTCCACCTCCCAAGTTCAAGAGATTCTCCTGCCTCAGCCTCCCCAGTAACTGGGATTACAGGCGCCTGCCACCATGCCCAGCTAATTTTTGTACTTTTAGTAGAGACAGGGTTTCACCATGTTGGCCAGGCTGGTCTTGAACTCCTGACTTCAGGTGATCCGCCCACCTTGGCCTCCCAAAGTGCTAGGATTACAGGCATGAGCCACTGTGCAAGGCCAAAACACTCTTATTGAAAAGACAAATAAGACAAGTTTTGTCTTACTGAAAGACAAAATGATACTTCTAATGTAAAGTTAAATTGCGACAAAAGGCATACATGATAATTTAGAAAACAAGAAGTGTAGCTCTCAACTCTCCTCTGGGAGGGCTTTGCCATTTGATCCTTTGATGGGATATGGGGCAGGGAAAGGTGAGTGAGAGGACAGGCAAGGTGGGAAGAACAGCTGGAAGTAAAGCCTAGATGTGAATGAGAACAAGTTCACCAGTGTCAGCAGGAGCAGAGATTTTGCACTGGGAAATCTGAAAAAAAGAATAGCACATTAAGAATAGACATGAACTTCCTATGAAGACATTGTCAGAAAGCCATGACGAGGTTTCAAGTAGGAGAGTTAAACGAGGTAAATGCTCAAGATGATTTATTAGACAATCAGGACATTTTGGAGGAAATTACTACTGGAGAGATGAGACGAAGCGCTGTCTCAGTTCCTGCCATCAGCCCTTCATGACTTTTCAAGGCTCTTGCCTTACCTTGGTGTAGTTTGTCTTTCCTTTTCTACACATTCCACTGAGAACTACTGAGAATCACAATAATAGCTACCATTTATTAAGGATCTGTTTTCTGCAAGTTTTATAAACACTCTCTCACAAAACAACAGCCCAATCTGATAAGAACCACCACTGCTCTTTCACTGAGGAGGAAACAGGCTGAGGGAGGGTGAGGAGCGCCCCTGCTTTCTCATAGCTGGTAAGTGATAAAGCCAGGACTTGACGATGGCTCTGTTTAAGTACAACATCAGTATTCTCTTCACTATACTTTTAAAATAAGGGAGGCTGAGGCTGGTCACGGTGGCTCGCACCTGTAATCCCAGCATTTTGGGAGGCCGAGACAGGCGAATCACCTGACATCAGGAGTTCGAGACCAGCCTGGCCAACACGGTGAAACCCCATCTCTATTAAAAATATAGAAAATTAGCCAGATGTGGTAGTGGGCACCTGTAATCCCGGCTACTCAGGAAGTTGAGGCAGGAGAATCACTTGAACGCGGAAGGCGGAGGTTGCAGTGAGCCGAGATTGCTCCATTGCACTCTAGCCTGGGCAACAAGAGTGAAACTCCGTCTCAAAAATAAATAAATAAATAAATAAATAAATAAATAAATAAATAAATAAAACGTAAAAATAAAATAATAAAATAAAATAAGAGAGGCTGAAGGAAAAAGGACTAAGAGTTTTGTCTTTCTGGAATTTAGTAACCTGTGGGAATTCTATGAACTGCTGTATTTCATTGCTCAGCTTCATGATACCTCCTTCTTTCACTGTTAGTCATATCTGTGGGGAAAAAAGAAGACTGAGAAATCCAGCGCCTCTTAAACACCACCCATGCTTTTTATGTGTGAGCCATTTACTCATTCACTGAAGAAGTATTGATTGAATATCTACTATCTGCTAAGCATGCTCGATCTTAATCCAATAGCAAAGCTGGAAAAGACTCTTGAGATGTCCCAGTGAAACACATTTACATGCAGTGACAGAAACGAATAAATAGATAAATGCAGCAAGTAGACAACTGTATGTTTCATTATCTCATACATATTGTTTCATTTGAAAGACAAGTCCGGCCGGGCGCGGTGGCTCAGCCTGTAATCCCAGCACTTTGGGAGGCCGAGACGGGCGGATCACGAGGTCAGGAGATCGAGACCATCCTGGCTAACACAGTGAAACCCCGTCTCTACTAAAAACACAAAAAACTAGCCGGGCGAGGTGGCGGGCGCCTGTAGTCCCCGCTACTCGGGAGGCTGAGGCAGGAGAATGGCGTAAACCCGGGAGGCGGAGCTTGCAGTGAGCTGAGATCCGGCCTCTGCACTCCAGCCCGGGTGACAGAGCAAGACTCCGTCTCAAAAAAAAAAAAAAAAAAAAAAAAAAGAAAGACAAGTCCAACTTTAAAATACAGGAATAAATCTTAACTTTATGGAATTGTGGTTATAGTTAGAGATTCAGAAAATACATTTTACTAACATAAAAGTGTCTGAAGATTTTTTAGAAGGCCTTCTTTAAAAAAAATCTAAAATCACTTTCAAGAAATGTTATACAATTTATGGTCAGGTGTGGTGGCTCATGCCTGTAATCCCAACACTTTGGGAGGCCAAGATGGGAGGATCATTTGAGGCCAGGAGTTTGAGACTAGCCTGGTCAACATAGCAAGACCCCATCTCTAAAAAAAAAAAAAAAAGAAATGTTCTACAATTTATAGTATTGGCCATACAGTCACTAATCTACCTCTATACAATAGACAATAAACAGCAGAAGGTCAGTATATTTCCAAACTGTTAATCTCCTTTTCTGACTAGTGCATGCTTAGTATTTTTTTTTTTTTGAGATGGAATCTTACTCTGTAGCCCAGGCAAGAGTGCATTGGCGTGGTCTTGGCTCACTGCGACCTCTGCCTGCTGGGTTCAAACGATTCTCCTGCTTCCGCCTCCTGAGTAGCTGGGATTACAGATATAACCTACCACGCCCAGCTCATTTTTGTATTTTTAGTAGAGACAAGGTTTCGCCATGTTGGCCAGGCTGGTCTCAAACTCCTGACCTCAGGTGATCCGCCTGCCTCAGCCTCCGAAAGTGCTAGGATTACAGGCATAAGCCACTGCATTCAACCACTTAATATTATAGATTAATAATATCACAACTCTGATACCATACTTGTCTGTGAATCAATAATTTTTTTTTTTTTTTTTTTAGTTACCTGTTAGTTCATTTGTAACACTTTTCAAAAAACAGATCACATGGCACTTTACTTTCTTTCTCCTGATTTCCAGGAGATCCTGAATTGAAGCTACACTGGGAAGGGATCTAAATCATATTTGAAAGGGGATGCATATACATATTCGAATACATACACATAAAACATCTCTAGAAGGCCATGTAGGAGACTCTTGACATTAATTCTCTTGGAGGAAGAGACCAGGTGGATAAGAGATACAGGTGGGAGGTTTTTCACCCTTTGGTAACTTAAGTTTTGATCTGTGTGAATGAATTCTTTACTCAAAAAATAAAAATAAAGATAAATCATATTTGTTGCACCTATTCTCTGTTCCAGATTAGTCTCCTGGTAAAACAGTGTATTCGTTCATTTTGCATTGCTATAAAGGAGTATCTGAGACTGGATAATGTATAAAGAAACGAGGTTTATTTAGCTCACAGTTCTGCAGGCTGTACAAGCATGGCACCAGCATCTGCTCAGCTTCTGGCGTGGCATCACCAGGGGAAGCTTACAATCATGGTGGAAAGTAAATGAGGGGCCAGAGTATCACAAGGTGAGAGGGAGCAAGAGAGAGAGGGAGGAGGTTCCAGCCTCTTTTAAACACTTAGATCTTGTGTGGATTCATAGAGTGGGAACTCACTCATTACTGCAAGGACAGTCCGAAGCCCTTCATGAGGGATACGCCCCCCTGACCCAAACACCTCCCATTAGGACCACCTCTAGCATAGGAGTTCACATTTCAACATCAGATCTGGAGGGGGGAACAATATCCAAACCATATCAAACAGCCTTTGACTTTGGATAATAGTAGTATGAATGTTCCTTTGTCTAGATTCAACAGTCTTATTTTGATTACACAAAATAATTGTAGTTTATATAAATAAATAAATAAATTGGTTAATTTCATTAACCAATGAAAGCAAAGAAATGGACATTTACAACATTGTACTAGATATCAATGCACATGAGTTCTGTGTGGTAGATAATGTCAGTTTATTCACATCTCTCTAACTCCCTCCCTTGGGTAGCCACCTCCCTCTCTAACTCTGTGCTTGGCTGTGGGACTAGCTTTGGTCAGTTGGACAATACACATGTTGACTCAAGTAGAGGGCTGAAAAATGCATGTGCATTGAGACTTGCCTTCTCTTGCTGCAGGGAACTCTGGCCACCGTGGGAAAGAGCTTGGGCTAGTCTGCTGGGTCACGAAGCTTATGTGGCCATTGCCTAGCTGACATGGAACCAACCTTTGTTGGTTCCCCCTTGACCACCTAGCCTGTTATGTCCGGCATATGAGTGAGGCCATCCTGAATCACCAACCCCATCCTAAACAGCCAAGACTAAGACAACTATTCAGGGATTGTTTTAAATAGCTCTGTTTTGGGGTGGTTCATTAGGCAGCAAAAGCAAACTAATAAAGTCTGCAATATGCATAAAGATTCATTTAGAAAATACAGCTAAGTAAATCTTAGAGATATTTTAGAAGTTTTTATTTCACTTAATATGGGGCAGATAGCTTTCCTATCTGTACTACCTCAGTTTTTTAAATGGTCTCATTATATTCCATGGTAACATGATTTAACATTCACTACTTGATGTATATTGGTTTTATAATTTAAGAGGAATAATACTGCGTTAAATTTCCCTTAAACCAAAAGCATCCTATATTAAGTTCCTTTCCAGGATAATAAGGAGTGCTAACAATGATTAGCTCACTGTCAGCCCCCCAGTAGGCTCAGTTATGTCTGAATTTCTGGATCACATTTGCAAGCAACATATTCTCCATACTTCATCAAACCCCTAGCTCTTAAGTTGACTTATTAAAGTTTGTTTCCTCTTAAATCCTTACGTCGTACCAGGCCCTTTTTCACTCCAAAATTGCTCCCATCATTTCCAAAATAGACATATATTCAGGATTCAACTTCAATATTAAGGATTCAATCAAATAGCCAAATTTTGGGCACTGAGCCTTATGATAGCTATAGAACCTAAAAAAGCCATTTCCACATGAAACATCCACCCACACCAATGTCATCAATTTATTTCCTTGTTTGTTAAACAAGAAAGAACAGCCGGGCACAGTGGCTCATGCCTGTAATCCCAGCACTTTGGGAGGCCGAGGTGGGTGGATCACGAGGTCAGGAGATCGAGACCATCCTGGCTAACACGGTGAAACCCCATCTCTACTAAAAATACAAAAAATTAGCCAGGCGTGGTGGCGAGCGCCTGTAATCCCAGCCACTGGGAGGCTGCGGCAGGAGAATGGCATGAACCCAGGAGGCGGAGCTTGCAGTGAGCCCAGATCGCACCACTGCACTCCTGCCTGGGCAACAGGGTAAGACTCCGTCTCAAAAAAACAAAAACAAAAACAAGAAAGAACAAGAACAGATGACTCACCTACATGTCATTACTTCTTCAACTGATGATGTAGGTTTATCAGTTCTGAACAGAATTTATAGGTTAAAGGAAAGAGAAATTTTCCTTAATTCCAATCTTGCCTCATGTTAAGGAGATATATATCCTGTTTATTTGTATGACAGTTAAACATTATGTCTTATATCTTACATAAAACTAAATAAAGTGTAGCTGCCCAACTTAAAGGGGCCTGTTTCTTGGCCACTGAGAAGTAGCTTAAACTTTGCTTGATCAGATGGTGCCAGAGAATGTGAAAATATAAATTTTTATAATTTTTTTTCTCTTTTAACATGTTCCTCTACTTCTAGAAATTCAGCTTTATCGTCATGAGACCGTGTGTCACTCTGGAGGAGACAGCGCCTAAATTCATCTCTCTTCTAAGAAAAAAGGAAATGAAGCAGCACAGAAGAAAACTTCTGTTTGCCCCCTCATGTAACACTATATGCAAGAAAATTTTAATTTGAGGGACTGATTTATTTTTACTTCAGAGCCAAAAAGCACAAGAGTTACTTTTAAATGACATGTGGAGAAAATCAAGCATTCTGAATCATTCTCTTTTAAAGTCTCTTCTGGAGATTTTAAACCAACTCTCAAAGTAGCAACACTTTCTGGTGGATCCTGAAGTTCAGAATCCTATAGAGATCATTACTTTTCTCCTCTGGGCTCTGCACAATGGAAGATTGTGAAGAGGAGTATGTGAGGACAAAGACATAGCTGTCACTGGGACCCAACTGTGGTCAAACAGACCTAGAGTTTATTTAGTTGAAGGTTTACCAACCAGGGAAGGCTCTTGGTCGTTACCAATTTTGTTTTTTGCTTATCTGCTTGATTGGAGGTTTTTAATCAACCTCAGGGGCCTATAAGACAATTTTGCTACAAGTTTTGCTAAAGAAGAGTACAGTTGGCCAGGCATGGTGGCTCACGCCTGTAATCCCAGCACTTTGGGAGGCCGAGGCAGGCAGGTCACCTGAGGTCGGGAGTTCGAGACCAGCCTGACCAACATGGAGAAATCCTGTCTCTACTAAAACTACAAAATTAGTCGGGCATGGTGGCACATGCTTGTAATCCCAGCTACTTGGGAGGCTGAGGCAGGCGAATTGTTTGAATCCAGGGGACGGAGGTTGTGGTGCGCCAAGATCGCACCATTCCACTCCAGCCTGGGTAACAAGGGCAAAACTCCGTCTCAAAAAAAAAAAAAAAAGTAGAATTAGAGAGGTTATTTCATGAAGCCCTTTTTCTTGAAAGTGGCAGTTAAATAAGGAAACCCTCCTGAAAGCTCTGAGAGCTCTGAGCAGTGTCGCTCCACCTGAGAGTGGAGGGTGGGGAAGGAAGAGTCAATGTAATAAGGGAAGGAATTCCTCTCTTAGTCTTCACTCAGGCAACTCATTCCACACCACCTTATAAATGATGCCCTTTTCTACATCTTCAACAACTGATATGGACTGAATGATTGTGTCCCTCCAAAGTTCACATGCTGAAATCTAATCCTCAATGTGATGGAAGCCCCACCTCCAGAACTAATCCTCATTCTGAAAGTGGGGCCTTTGGGAGGTAATTAGGTCATGAGGGTGAAGCCCTCATGATTGGGATTAGTGCCCTTATAAGAAGAGGCTGGAGGCTGGGTGCGGTGGCTCATGCCTGTAATCCCAGCACTTTGGGAGGCCGAGGCAGGCAGATTACCAGGTCAGATCGAGACCATCCTGGTTAACACAATGAAACCCCGTCTCTACTAAAGAATACAAAAAATTAGCCAGGCGTAGTGGCGAGCGCCTATAGTCCCAGCTACTTGGGAGGCTGAGGCAGGAGAATGGCGTGAACCCAGGGGGCAGAGGTTGCAGTGAGCCGAGATTGCGCCACTGCACTCCAGCCTGGGTGACAGAGCGAGACTCTCAGAGACTCAAAAAAAAAAAAAAAAAAAGAAGAGGCTGGAGAGCTAGCTCACTCTCTTTCTACTATGTGAAGATAAAAGAAGTTGGCTGTCTGCAACCTGGAAGAGGGTCCTGACCCCATGCTGGGGCCCTCATCTCAAACTTTCAGCCTCCAGAACTGTGAGAAATAAATTTCTGTTGTTTATAAGCCACCCAGACTACAGTACTTTGTTATAGTCACTTGAATAGATTATGGCAAACATATTTTCAATTGATCATAATTCCAACTTCTTATTTCTAAGTGATATTCTGTCTCCTATGCTCACCTGCATCTAAAATACAAGGAATTCCTTTTTTTCTTTTTTTGAGATGGAGTCTTGCTCTGTTGTGCAGGCTAGAGTACAGTGACGCAGTCTCAGCTCACTGCAACCTCCGACTCCTGGGTTCAAGCGATTCTCCTGCCTCAGCCTCCCAAGTAGCTGGGATTGCAGGCATGCACCACCACGCCTGGCTAATTTTTGTATTTTTAGTAGACACAGGATTTCACCATGTTGGCCAGACTGGTCTCCAACTCCTGACTTCAGGTGATCCGCCCGCCTCAGTCTCCCAAAGTGCTAGCATTAGAGGCATGAGCCACTGCACCCAGCTGAAACACAAGGATCTTTAGGACTTTTGCCTAAAATTAAACCTTTTCTCTGTATGTTCCCTCTAAGCAACCTCATCCATTACAAAGGTGTCAGCTACCAGTACTTGCTGGTATATGTAGAAGGTTCTCTAACAGAATTTTTCTGAGTCCCAGACCAAATTACATCAAGTAGATCTAAACTTAAACCAGTAACTTTCTCACCAAATCTGACTTTCTGTTTCTATTTCCTATCTCCTGAGTGGTAACACCAACTACCTCCATCACTTAAGCCAGAAAACCCTAGAATAAGGCCACATTCGCCTTCAACAACATACCCAATATTTCAGAAGTCCAGTGATTTCTTTTTTTTATCTTCTCAAGTTCTCTTGTTTGTCACATTTTTATCTCCTCTACTACTGCCATAGTTTAGTCCCGAAATTATTCCTCACTTGGATTTCCAACATAACCTCCTAAGTGATTTTCTTTTATCTTTTCCTAGTCTACCTCTTGGATATAAACCAAGTCCACTCCTTGTAATCACCAAACCCTGCAGCACTTGTAGCCAAATTTCATCATCACGCATACATAGCAGTTCTTCAAAAGCTCAATGGACCCCTGAAATTTTATACAAGAGTATGTATAAATCATAAAATTAAAAATCAGTACACACATAAAAACTATGATCTTTTTAACTCTTCCACTACCACTATGTATCAGGTTCTAGTCTTATTAGAGTTGCTGAAATGAACTGAAATGAACACATTTCTTTTTTTTTTGAGATGGAGTCTCGCTCTGTTGCCCAGGCTGGAGTGCAGGGACACAAGCTCTGCTCACTGCAAGCTCCATCTCCCAGGTTCAAGCGATTCTCCTGCCTCAGCCTAGAAGTAGCTGGGACTACAGGCGCCCACCACCACACCTGGCTAAATTTTGTATTTTTAGTAGAGACGTGGTTTCTCCATGTTGACCAGGCTGATCTTGAACTCCTGACCTCAGGTGATCCACCCACCTCTGCTTCCCAAAGTGCTGGGATTAGAGGCGTGAGCCACCACGCCCGGCCAAACATATTTCTCTCATTTTTATGCTTTGTGTGCACAGTTCCCTGTAATAAAATACCCTCAACTTCTTATCCAAAACACTACTTAGTTCCAGGACGTCCCGTCTGGGATATTTTCGTTCTTACTCTGGTACCTGAAGACCAGCCTGATACTTTCTGCGGATTCTCATATCACCTATGGCTGTCGTATTATACAAGTCGAATATCCCTTACTTGAAATACTTGGGACAATTAGTGTTTCTGATTTCAGATTTTTTTTTTTCCTGATTTTGGAACATTTGTATTATATACTTACTGGTTGAGCATCCCTAATCCAAAAATTTTAATCCAAAATGCTCCAATAAGCATTTCTTTCTTTCCTTCTTTTTTTTTTTTTTTTGGTAAGACAAAGTCTCCCTCTGTCGCCCAGGCTGGAGAGCAGTGGCGCCATCTCGGCTCACTGCAAGCTCCGCCTCCCGGGTTTACACCATTCTCCTGCCTCAGCCTCCCGAGTAGCTGGGACTACAGGTGCCCATCACCACGCCCAGCTGTTTTTTGTTTTTAGTAGAGAACAGGGTTTCACTGTGTTAGCTGGGATGGTTTCGATCTCCTGACCTCGTGATCCTCCCACCTCGGCCTCCCCAAGTGCTGGGATTACAGGCGTGAGCCACCGTGCCCGGCCATCCAGTGAGCATTTCTTTTCAACATTATGTTGGTGCCCAAAAAGTTTAATATTTTGGAAGCATTTCAGATTTCATGTTTTTGGAATAGGGATACTCCACTGTATAAATCCTCCAAGGCTGAGTTGTCTGAAGACAAGGATTTTATCTTGGTGTGAAAGATAAAATAATAGGCTCCCAAAGATGTCTCATGTCTTAATCTCTGGAGCTGTGAATATGTTACCTGGCATGACAAAATAAACTTTGCTAATGTGACTAACAGAGGTTGGAGTGAGGCAAGGAAGGGGTCGTACACCAAGGAATGAAGGCAGTGTCTAGAAGCTTGAAAAGGCACAAGAACACATGCTCCCTTAGAGCCTCAAGAAGCCTGTTGATGCCTTAAATGTAGAACTTTTGTCCTCCACCTGTAATCGCAGCACTTTGGGAGGCTGAGGCATGTGGATCATGAGGTCAGGAGTTCAAGACCAGCCTGGCCAACATGGTGAAACCCCGTCTCCACTAAAAGTACAAAAAAAAATTAGCCTGGCATGGTGGTGGGCACCTGTAATCCCAGCTACTTGGCAGGCTGAGGTAGAGAACTGCTTGAACCTGGGAGGCAGAGGTTGCAGTGAGCCAAGATTGCGCCACTGCACTCCAGTCTGGGCGACAGAGTGAGACTCTGTCTCAAAAAAAAAACAAAAACAAACAACAAAAAAAACCTTTGATCCTCTAGAACTGTAAAATAAATCTGTCTTAAATCACTACGTTTGTGGCATCAGTAGTAAAATTAATATGCTTAACAATCTTTTTCTTCTAGAACCAACTAGAGTACTAAGTTTAGAATAAGTAAACAACCTTGGTCTAGGAGAATTTTTCTGTAAAGCTAAATGTGGCTAAATTTTGACCCACGTCAGTTATTTACTTTATGCCTAAACTTGGCCAACTGTAGTAGCTCACGCCCAGCACTTTGGGATGCCTAGGTTGGGGGGTCACCTGAGGTAGGGAGTTCGAGACCAGCCTGGCCAACATGCTGAAACTCTGTCTCTACTAAAAATACAAAAATTAGCCAGGTGTGGTGGTGCATGCCTGGAATCCCAGCTACTCGGGAGACTGAGGCACGAAAATCGCTTGAACTCTGGAGGTGGAGGTTGCAGTGAGCTGAGATCCCGCCATTGCAGTCCAGCTTGGGTGACAGAGTGAGACTCTGTCTCAAAAAAAAAAAAGAAGCCTAAACTCAGTAGCCACTTAAGTGACTGATAATTTTATCAAAGTCATCTATTTTTTTCTAATTAATAACAATCTCTTCTTGACCCTCTTGGGAGGCAGGAGAGCATTAAGGATTGATTAAGAAAATTGGTGGACTGTGATTCTTTCTCTGAGAAATTGATGTTTAAGGTCTGAACTATAAATAACTTTTAACTAAGCAAAAAGGTTAGGAAGATTCCTTTCCTAACCCTTTTCCTAATATAAAGATTCCTTTATATTAACTCAGCCATTGGAAGTAAAGAGAAGGCTGGTTAATACAAAGGAATAAGAAGAAAGCCAGTTTAGCTGAAGGCCAGAGAGCAAAGAAGAGACAGGATGAGACACTGGAGATACAGGAGATGAAGACCAGGCCCTTAAAGGCCTTGTACGGGGGGATCCCATTGGCTGAGAACAATGGGAAAGCTTTGAAGGATTTTAGCAAGGGGTGGATTGGGATGGAGAATGACAAGACCAGATTCCACTTTTGAGAAGAGCCCTCTAGCTTTACTTTAAAATGTGAGTGTTGAATTGGGGCAGATGTGCACTGAAGTGAGGGGATCTGAGAAGTTGCTTCTTTGTCTTCAGATTTTTTAATTGAATAAAATAAATGAGCTCAGGTTAGAAAAAAAAAAAAATTCTACCTCACCACACCTATGACTGACATTTCAATCAGTAGCCTAAGTAAAAGGACGCATGGATATGACACAATCTTATGAAGGTCCAAGTAGAACACAAAGGTGGAAAGAGGGCAAATTCTTTCTCTTCTTGAGCTGGGACATCAATTTTTTTCTTGCCCTCTTGCCTTCCTGCAACCTTTTCCAGACGGGGAGTTACACCATCCGTTCCCTTGGCTCTCCAGCCTGAGAATGGAGATTGAGTCACACCAGATATCCTGGTTCTTCAGCTGGCAGACAGCACACTGTGGGACTTCTTGGTCACCATTATTGTGTGAGCCAATTCCCATAATAAATCTCTTTTTGCATATTTACATATGTCCTATTGTTTCCCTGGGGAACCCTGACTAATACGTATAGTTATATCAAAAACTACATCCATTCAATCCTGGGAGCAAGTGGAAATGGTGATGATGGGAGTGTGCCTAAGAAGTGACAAAATGATAAAACACCTAGGAATAAATTTAACCAAAGAAGTTAAAGATATCTATGAGAAAAACTATAAAACACTGATGAAATAAATTGAAGAGAAGTGACAACATTAATGTTGGAAGAGGAGGGTAAATCACTATGCATTACAATAAACTTGATGTTTACACTGTTCATCACCACTTTTTTTTTTTTTTTTTTTTTGAGATGGAGTTTCGTTCTTTGTTGCCCAGGCTGGAGGGCAACGGTGCGATCTCAGCTCACCGAAACCCCCGCCTCCCAGGTTCAAGTGATTCTCCTGCCTCAGCCTCCCGAGTAGCTGGGATTACAGGCATGCAAAACCACAACTGGCTAATTTTGTATTTTTAGTGGAGATGGGGTTTCTCCATGTTGGTCAGGCTGGTCTTGAACTCCTGACCTCAGGTGATCTGCCCGCCTCGGCCTCCCAAACTGCTGGGATTACAGGCATGGGCCACCGCACCTGGCCTTCATCGCCATTTTTAAAAACTACATTATTTAAGGTCGGGTACGGTGGCTCACGCCTGTAATCGTAGCACTTTAGGAGGCCGAGGTGTTGAACTCTCTACCTGTCGAGAGTTCAAGACCAGCCTGGCCAACATGTTGAAACCAGGTCTCTACTAAAATACAAAAATTAGCCGGGCGTGGTGGTGGGCACCAGTAATCCCAGCTACTTGGGCTAAGGCAGGAGAATCACTTGAACCCAGGAGGCAGAGGTTGCAGTGAGCCGAGATCATGCCACTGCACTCCAGCCTGGACAACAGAGCGAGACTTTGTCTCAAAAGAAAAACAACAACAAAAAACAACAACAAAAAAACCCCACTTTATTGATATTCTGGCTTATTTTACTGTCTTACTCCATTTATCCTAATCAATGTATTTACCAATTGATATGTCATTTTTCTGAATTTGATTAAATTAGTTGCTACAATATTCCCATGAAAAATTTTAAAACCCGTTCTCATTATAAATCTATTAACCATTATTTAGTTTCAAATGTATTTTATTTAAAAATATAATTTAAAAAACCAGCCAGGTATGGTGGCTCACGCCTGTATTCCTAACACTGTGGGAAGCCAAGGAGGGAAGATCATTTGAGGCTAGGAGTCTGAGACCAGCCTTGGAAACACAAGTGAGACCCCGTCAGTATAAGAAAAAATACAAAAATTAGCTAGGTGTGGTGGTGCGTTCCTGTAGTCGTAACTACTTGGGAGGCTGAGACAGGATTGTTTGAGCCCAGGAGTTCAGGCTACAGTGAGCTATGACTATACCATTGCACTCCAGCCGGGGTGACAGAGCCAGACCCCATGTCTAAAAAATGAAATAGGCCTGGTGTAGTGGCTCATACCTGTAATCCTAGCACTTTGGGAGGCCGAGGCGGGCGGATCACAAGATCAAGCATTGGAGACCAGCCTGACCAACATGGTGAAACCCTGTCTCTACTAAAAATACAAAAGTTAGCCAGGCGTGGTGGTGAATGTCTGTAATCCCAGCCACACAGGAGGCTGAGTCAGGAGAATTGCTTGAACCCAGTAGGCAGAGGTTGTAGTGAGCCGAGATTGCGCCACTGCACTCCAGCCTGGGTGACAGAGCAAGACTCCGTCCCAAAAAGACCAAAAAAAAAAAAAGAAGAAATAAAATAACCAGTTATAAGATAAAGGAAAAAATAAATATCTATGTATATGTGTGCATATGTATTTACATACATATACATATCTATATACTGCAAAAAAATTTTAACGTAACAATTTACATAAATACATTCATAGAACACTTCTAAAAATCATAAGTGACAATTAGAAAAACATAGGAAGGTATAACATATTCTTGGAAGGAAGACTCCAAGACGTAAACATGTCAAATCTCTCCAAGTTTATCTATTATTTTGATGTTGACCCAATAAGAACTCCCAAAGAATTTTTTTTCTCCTGGGAGGTAACAATTTGATTTCAAAGTTTATATGTAAAAATGAACTAAGTAATAGCTGGGGAAGATTTTTTTTAAATGTAGTAGTAAAGGAAAATAGCCCTATTAGATACTTAAATTAATTATTCTTGTTATTATTATTATTTTGAGACAGAGTTTCACTTTTGTTGCCCAGGCTGCAGTGCAATGGCACGTTCTCGGCTCACCGTGTGTTCTCTGCCTCCCGGGTTCAAGCGATTCTCCTGCCTCAGCCTCCCAAGTAGCTGGGATTACAGCCATGTGCCACCACCCCCGGCTAATTTTGTATTTTTAGTAGAGATGGGGTTTCTCCATGTCGGTCAGGCTGGTCATGAACTCCTGACCTCAGGTGATCTGCTCACCTCAGTTTCCCAAAGTGCTGGGATTACAAGCATAAGACACTGCACCCGGCCTAAAATTAATTACATATTTATATTAAAAGAATGCCAGCTAATGAATATTCACACAAATCAACAGAACAGAATAGAAAGCCCAGATATAGACCCAAACACACAGATGCATTCTGAATATGATAAAAGTAGCATTTCAACTCAGAGTAGAAAAGAGGGATTATTTAAAATGCTGTTGGAACAGGTGCGGTTGCTCACCCCTGTAATCCCAGCACTCTGGGAGGCCAAGGTGGGAGGAACACTTGAGCCCCAGGATGCAGTGAACTATGATCATGCCACTGCACTCCAGCCTGGTGACAGAGTGAGATCCTGTCTCTTAATAATATAAATGAAATAAATAAATGTTTTTAAATTATTTATTTATTTATATAGTTTTGGGGTCATGACTTGGATATGAACCAAGAAGTCTCTCTTATAAAGCCTTAGCCCCAGTCACGATGCAGAGTGGGGGGACCTCATGGCCTAATCACCTCTCAAAGGCCCCACCTCTTAATACAATCACATTGGCATCAATTTGGCAACACCTGAATTTTGGAAGGGACACATTCAAACCTTAGCAACAATTAATGTTGCTGAGATCCTGGAAGAGAAAAAGTGCAGGTAAAAACTAAAGATATCTGAATAAAGTATGAACCGCAGATAATATATCAACATTGGTTCATTAATTGTAATAAATCTAATACTAACGTAAGATGTTAATAAGGGAAATTGGGCATAGGGCATATGAAAACTCTGTACTATTTTCACAATATTTTTGTAAATCTAAAACTGCAATAAAAAAGTAAAGTTTATTTTAAAGGAAAAAGTCTTATACAAATGTGCCATTTCCAATAATTAGAATAACAATGCATACAACTTTATTTTATACTCATTTGATGAGATTGTGAAGAACCAAGCCTTCTTTTTCTTTTTTTTTGAGACAGAGTCTTGCTCTGTCGCCCAAGCTGGAATGCAGTGGCGCAATCTCAGCTCATTGCAACCTCTGCCTCCCGGGTTCAAGTGATTCTCTTGCCTCAGCCTCCTGAGTAGCTGGGATTACAGGTGTGCACCACCACGACTGGCTAATTTTTGCATTTTTAGTGGAGACGGGGTTTCATGATGTTGGTCGGGCTGGTCTCAAACTCCTGACCTCGTGATCCACCCACCTCAGCCTCCCAAAGTGCTGGGATTACAGGCGTGAGCCACCATACCAGGCTAGAAACGGGCCTTCTTCATCATCATGGGATGCATAGGAATACATACTGAACTAATCTCTATGGAGGGCAATTTGGCAAAAATTTTCTGTCTGTTGCTCAGGTTGGAGTGCAGTGGTGTGATCATGGCTCACTGTAGTGTCGACCTCCTGGGTACAAGTGGTCTTCCTGCCTCAGCCTCCTAAGTAGCTGGGACTACAGGCACACACTATCATGCCCGGCTAATTTTTTTATTTTTTGTAGAGATTGGGGTCTTGCTACATTGCCCAGGCTGGTATTGAACACTTGGCCTCAAGCAATTCTCCAACCTCAGCCTCTCAAAGTGTTGGGATTACAGGCATGAGCCACCACACCTAGCCATAAAAAGTTTCAATGACTAATATCCATATTTTGCTTAGCAATTTCATTTCTTGGAATTTACAATAAAAATAGACTCGGCCGGGTACAGTGGCTCACACTTGTAATCCCAGCACTTTGGGAAGCTGACGCAGGCAGATCACCTGAGGTCAGGAGTTCGAGACCAGCCTAACATGGAGAAACCCCATCTCTACTAAAAATACAAAAATTAGCTGGGCATAGTGGTGCATGCCTGTAATCCCAGCTACTCAGGAGGCTGAGGCAGGAGAATCACTGGAACCCGGGAGGTGGAGGTCACAGTGAGCCAAGATCGCACCATCGCATTCCAACTTGGGGAACAAGAGCGAAACTCCGTCTCAAAAAAAAAAATAGACTCATGGTAGTGCAAAAACACAATATTATTTACTGCATCATTTTCATAAGAATGAAAGATTGAAATAAATTTTCCTAAACATGCATATACTTTGATGGGATACACACACAAAAAAAACCCTTAAATCCTCATATCCTGAAGGAACGAGACAAGGAGAAACTATATCCTTTCTACAACTCATGAATTTTGAATTATTTCATTATGCACATATACACTCCCAATCTTCAAATAAAATTATGAAAAGCGTTCTCATATTTTATTTTTTCTTTCAATGTTTTAGTTATTTTATGTAATATGTTCTCTCCAACATAACCCTAATGATGTAAAATTTATCCCTAATTCTCTTACCTGTACTTTCATTCGTTGTCTTCCTAACCCAAATTGTCTAGTATGTTCATCAGATTTGAAAGCAGATCTCTTCTAGAATATGATTGTTATACAACCTTTAATGTTCTACTTTTTAATCTATAAAAAGCTAAATATTTCAAATGTGTCAATTCAATAATAATTGATTAAATGTCTTACTATGTGTTAGATTTAAGATAGCATGATAAAAATATAGCCTCTGGGCTGGGTGCGGTGGCTCATGCCTGTAATCTCAACATTTTGGGAGGCCGAGGCGGGTGGATCACCTGAGGTCAGGAGTTCGAGACCAGCTTGACCAACAAGGTAAAACCCCATTTCTACTAAAAATACAAAAATTAGCCGGGCGTGGTGGCAGGCGCCTGTAGTCCCAGCTACTCGGGAGGCTGAGACAGAATTGCTTGAACCTGGGAGGTAGAAGTTGCAGTGAGCCGAGATTCAGTCACTGCTCTCCAGCCTGGGCGATGGAGCAGACTCCATCTCTCTCTCTATATATATTGCCTCTGGCCTCAAGAAATTTGCTTTCTAGGAAACTGTTAACAATTAAAGAGAACTTATGATTTCTTGGAATCAGGACAACTTAAATTCTGTATTCTAAAAGTATTTTTTCTCTTTGTTTAGGCAAATTATTAGTCTCACTGAATCTGTTTTCTGAATGGCTCCTTTTTCGAGTTCAGATGTGACTTTATTTACAAAGTCTTTCCCTTACCACACAATGATAGAAGCACCCCTCTAGTACTGCTTCTTTTTGACTCCTTGTCTCTTTGTAAATGTTGGATCTCCGTAGGTACACTGTATAGTATCAGTCTTCTTTACCATCCTTTACATTATATAAGGGCGGGGGCCATTTTCTACTTTTTTTTTTCACCCACTTCTAACCCAGCCCCTGGCACATAGAAACCACTAACAGATGTAGACCATTTTTCTTCTCACCCTGATCTCTAGGGTTAAGTCTAGACAGACCCATTTACTCTTGTCCCTTCCTTGCTCAAGTCTGGCACCTCTCCCTTATCTGTCCTGTCTGCAGTGCTTCTCATTTTTGTGTCCCCAACAACAGTCAGTTTGTAACATCAGAGACAGTCTGATTTCTTGATGGATCCTTAACACACACTGAATGAATACAAGGCCAATTGCAGTGACTTTATTTTAATGGGTTTTCAGACTTACAGAAAGGGGTTCTTTAGATGGGGCTGGGTCACTAGTCAACCATCTTCACTGTGGAGTCCTAGTCACTATGATTTTGTTTTGTAGATCATGAGGATTCATTCATATTGTCTCCTCTTCCATTCCTTCATAATAGGTTACGTGGTCTGAAAGTACAACCCTCCTTAAGTACCTAGAAGCAAATTTGAAATGGTATATTTAAGAGCAGCTTTGAGCTATACGCAAAGTTTGGGGTCAAAAGAGTTGGGTGTTTTGTGCACTACAATAGGAAAAGAAACGGAACAAATGTAACTTTTAATAGAGAAAGAATGGCAGATGGAAATACTAGACAATAGTGTATAGTCAGAATTGGTTTCCTTTGTGTTACTGAATTAGATCCCTTCTTAGTTATTTCAAAGACTAATGATATCATATTTTCCATTTCTGTATTGGTCTTCAGGCCAGTCTTTAGACAAGACATGTTTTTACTAGAAGACCATTGATTAGTGATACTTTCAGAAGACAGATGTTATAGCATTTTGCTATACCTCTATTTTGACCTGAAAGCCTAACTAAGCACTCAACTGGGATGGCTTCCACGTGACGTATAATGTGGAAATTTTTCTGTTCTATTCTCCCTAAGTTTGGGCTCATTCTAAAACAGTCTGCCTACTGGACAACTGTGCCATTAGCCATCAATAGGCTGAGTTCAGGACAGTTTTGGTTTAATTCCACAGAATATACTGCAGGTCACAAGCACACATATTCTCAAGCTCTCAGAGTTCTAAATGTAAGCAGTAAAGTGTAAAGGGTGAGCTTAAGTGCTTACTTGGACCATAACATCTTCCTAAACTGTCCTTCTTCCCTTTCTGCACAGAGCTGAAAACTAAGAGGATAAAATTACTAAATCAGCCTTAATTGAGAAGGTTCTGTAAAAAAAACTGTTTATTGGCCAGGCGCAGTGGCTCATGCCTGTAATCTCAGCACTTTGAGAAGCCGAGGTGGGCAGATCATGAGGTCAGGAGTTCAAGAACAGCCTGGCCAATATGGTGAAACCCTGTCTCTACTAAAAATACAAAATTAGTTGGGTGTGGTGGCGCATGCCTGTAATCCCAGCTACTTGGGAGGCTGAGGCAAGAGAACTGCTTGAACCCAGGAGGCAGAGGTTGCGGTGAGTCAAGAATGAACCATTGTACACCAGCCTGGGCAACAAGAGCAAAACTCCATCTCAAAAAAAAAAACAAAAAAAACTGTTTATTAGTTTTGATACAAATGTCATAGGTTTTGAAAGCTATTGCCAAATTCCATTCAAATTGAGAACTCCATTCGTTGATCCGTTATAATAATTAAATAATTGTTCACATTAATATTTTAAGTAACAAAATTAAGATTGTTTCCACTTGGTATTTGTATAATTTTCTTTTTGGAGTAAGAACAAATTATTGGCCCCGTGCAGTGGCTCACGCCTGTAATCCCAACACTGTGGGAGGCAGGCAGATCACCTGAGGTCAGGAGTTCGAGACCAGCCTGGCCAACATGGGGAAACCTCATCTCTACTAAAAGTACAATCGTCTCTACTAAAAATACAGGTGCCCGCCACCATGCCTAGCTAATTTTTGTATTTTTAGTAGAGACGGAGGTCTCACCATGTTGGCCAGGCTGGTCTCAAACTCCTGACCTCAAATGATCCACCCACCTTGGTCTCTCAAAGTGCTGGGATTACAGGTGTGAACCACCATGCTAGGTCCCTGGTTTTCTTTTATATAAGTCTGATTTATAAACATATACATATATGTACATATCTATATACATAGATACAATATATTTATATATAGATATATAAAGAGACAAACAGCATATATGTGTGTGTATATATATGTGTATATATGTGTATATACACACACACACACACACACACATATATATATAAAGAGACAAAAAGCATGATTTGAAGACAAAGGAAGCCTCAGATCCAGACTAAGATACGACAGAGACATCGGAATTACCAGACCAGGAATTTAAAACAGTGTTGATTAATATGCTAAGGGCTCTAACAGAAAAAGTGGACAAGATACAAAACAGATGAGTAATGCAAGTGGGAAGATGGAAATTCTAAGAATCAAAATAAAATGATAGAAATTAGAAGAAAGTACTGACAGAAATGAAAACTGCCTTCATGGACTCCTCTACAGCTGGACTGCCAACAAAAGAATCAGAGGGCTTAAAAAAGTATCAATAGAAACCTCTAAAACTGAAAAAGCAAAATGAAAAAATTTTTTAAAAAGACAGAACTGAATATCCAAGAATTGTGAGGCAATTACAAAAAGGCTTCAACATGTAATGAAAATACCAGAAGAGAGAAAGGAATAGAAAGTTGTGAAGCAATGACTGAAAATATCCCAAAATTAATGACATACAAAACCACAGATCCAGGAAGCTCAGAGACAGGAAGAAGGATAAACACCAAAAATTCAACACCTAGGCATATCATACTCAAACTGCAGAAAAACGACGACACATAGAAAATCTTGAAGAGAAAAAAACACCTTAATTGCAAAGCAACAAAGGTAAGAATTACATTGGACTTCTCTTCGGAGACCTTACAAACAAAAAGGGAGTAAAGTGACATTTAAAGAGAAGGAAAGAAAGCTGGGCGTGGTGGCTCACACCTGTAATCCCAGCACTTTGGGAGGCTGAGGCAGATGGATCACCTGAGCTCAGGAGTTTGAGACCAGCCTGACCAACACGGAGAAACACTGTCTCTACTAAGAATAGAAAAATTAACTGGGCGTGGTGGCACATGCATGTAATCCCAGCTACTTGGGAGGCTGAGACAGGAGAATTGTTTGAACCCAGGAGGCAGAGGTTGCGGTAAGCCAAGATTGCACCATTGCACTCCAGCCTGGAAAACAAGAGCAAAAACTCTGTTGTCTCAAAAGAAGGAAAGAAATGAGAAAATTATCTGCCAAAGATATATCTGATAGAGGACTGTTATTCAAAATATACAAAGGCCTCTTAAAACTCAATAATAAAACAACCCAATTAAAAAATGTGCAAAAAGGCCAGGCAAAGTCCTAGCACTTTGAGAGGTTGAGACTGGTGGATCACTTGAGCCAGGAGTTCCAGACCAGCTGGGACACATGGCAAAACCCCGTCTCTACAAAAAAAATAGAAAAATTAGCCAGGTGTGATAATGTGCACCTGCAGTCCCAGTAGGAGACTGAGACAGGAGGATCTCGCTTGAGCCCAGAAAGTAGAAGCTGCAGTGAGCCATGATCACACCACAGCACTCCAGCCTGGGTGAAAGAGCAAGACCTTCTCTCAATAAAAAATAAATAATAAGTTAAAAAATAAACATTGTACAAAAGACCTGAAAAAACACCACACCAAAGAAGACATACAGATGACAAATAAACATAAAAAGAGATGCTCTACTTCATATCATTAGGGAATTCCAAATTAAAACAATGTGATACTGGCTGGGCACAGTGGCTCATGCCTGTAATCCCAGCAGTTTCAGATGCCAAGGTGGGCAGATCACCTGAGGTCAGGAGTTTTAGACCAGCCTGGCCAACATGGCGAGACCCCATCTCTACTAAAAATACAAAAATTAGCCAGGCATGGTACTGTGTGTGCCTGTGGTCCCAGCTACCCGGGAGGCTGAGGCAGGAGAATCGCTTGAACCCAGGAGGCAAAGGTTGCAGTGAGCTGAGATCACACCACTGCACTCCAGCAACTTCACTCTCTGGGAGACTCTGTCTCAAAACAAAAACAAAAACAAAAACAAACAAAAACAAACAAAAAAAAACTATGGCACATCTATTAGAATGGCTAAAATCCAAACAATATGAAATACTAACAAGGATATGATGCAACAAGAGCTCTCATTCATTGCTGGTAGGAATGTAAAATGCTACAGCCACTTTTACAGTTTGGCAGAAATGAGCTATCAGGCCATGACAACACATGGAGGAAATCTTCACTACATATTGCTATGTGAAAGCCAGTATGAAAACGCTACACACTGTATAATTCCAACTATACACAACATTCTGGAAATGGCAAAGCTATGATGGGCCAGGCACACTGGCTCATGCCTATAATCCCAGCACTGTGGGAGGCTAAGGCAGAAGGATGGCTTGAGGCCAGAAGTTTGAGACCAGTCTCGCCAACACAGTGAGACCCATCTCTATCAAAAATTAAAAAACAAAACTAGCTGGGTACAGTGGCACACACCTGTAGTCCCAGTGTCTGGGAAGGCTGGGCCAGGAGGATCCCTTGAGCCTAGGAGTTCAAGGCTGCAATGAGCTACGATTGTACCATTGTACTCCAGCCTGGGTGACTGAGCCAAAAAAAAAAAAAAAGGCAATGCTATGGCAACAATAAAAGATCTGTGGTTTCCAGTGTATGGGCCTGGGGGGAGGGATGAATTGGTACATTTCTAAGGTAGTGAAATTATTCTGTATGATACTATGTTACATAAATGTCATTTTACATTTGTCAAAACCATAGAATGTACAACATGAATAATAAAACCTAATATGAACTATAGAGTTTAGTTAATAATAAGGTATCCGCTGGGTGTAGAGGTTCCCATCTGTAATCCCAGAACTCGGGGAGCCTGAGGTGGGAGGACTGCTGGAGCCCAGCAGTTTGACCAGCCTGGGAAACATGGTGAGACCCCATCTCTATAAAAAAATAATAAAAGAGCCGGGCGTGGTAGCTCACACCTGTAATCCCAGCCCTTCTGGAAGCCATGGCGGGTGAATCACAAAGTCAGGAGCTCAAGATCAGCCTGGTCAACATGGTGAAACCCCATCTCTACTGGGCCTAGTGGCGGACGCCTGTAATCCCAGCTACTCAGGAGGCTGAAGCAGGAGAATCACTTGAACCTGGAGGCGGAGGTTGCAGTGGAGGCTGTTTGCCTGAGCAACATGGTGAAACCCGGCCTCTACCAAAAGTTAAAAAAAAAATTAGCCAGCCATGATGGTGTGTATCTGTAGTCCCAGCTACTTGGGATGCTGAGGTGAGAGGATGGCTTGAACACGGAAGGTGGAGGTTGCAGTGAGCTGAGATCGTGCCACTGCACTCCAGCCTGGGTGACAGAGGCAGATCCTGTCTCTAAAATAAACAAATTTAAAAAGAAGAAAAAGAGGCCAGACACGGTGGCTCACGCCTATAATCCCAGCACTGGGAGGCTGAGGCAGGTGGATCACCTGAGGTCAGGAGTTCAAGACCAGCCTGGCCAAAATGGTGAAACCCTGACTCTACTAAACATACAAAAAAAAAAAAAAAAAAAAAATGGCTGGGGGTCGGGTGTGGTGGCTCACGCCTGTAATCCCAGCACTTTGGGACGCCGAGGCGGATGGATCCCAAGATTAGGAGTTTAAGACAAGCCTGGCCAATATGGTAAAACCCCGTCTCTACTAAAAATACAAAAAAATTAGCCGGGTGTGGTGGCACATGCTTGTAATCCCAGCTACTCGGGAGGCTGAAGCAGAATTGCTTGTACCCGGGAGGTGAAGGCTGCAGTCAGCTGAGATCACCCCATTGCACTCCAGCCTGGGCAACAAAGTGAGACTGTCTCAAAAAAAAAAAACAAAACATTTAGCTGGGTGTGGTGGTGTGCACCTGTAATCCCAGCTACTTG
Source organism: Chlorocebus sabaeus (assembly GCF_047675955.1). Taxonomy (NCBI): domain Eukaryota; kingdom Metazoa; phylum Chordata; class Mammalia; order Primates; family Cercopithecidae; genus Chlorocebus; species Chlorocebus sabaeus. The sequence continues at coordinate 29,147,849 of NC_132925.1, forward strand.
GAAGGCTGAGGCAGGAGAATCGCTTGAACCTGGGAGGCAGGGGTTGCAGTGAGCCAAGATCTCATCATTGTACTCCAGCCTGGGTGACAAGAATGAGACCCCATCTCAAAAAAAAAAAAAAAAGATAAAGATAAAGTAAAAAGAATAATGTATCAATATTGACTCATTAGTGTTTTTTTTGGGTTTTCTTGTTTTTTCTTTGAGACAGATTTTCGCTCTTGTTGCCCAGGCTGGAATGCAATGGCACGATCTCAGCTGACTGCAACCTCCACCTCCTGGATTCAAGCAATTCTCTTGCCTCAGCCTCCGGAGTAGCTGGGATTACAGGCATGCGCCACCACACCCAGCTAATTTTGTATTTTTAGTAGAGATGGGGTTTCTCCATGTTGCTCAGGCTAGTCTCAAACTTCCAACCTCAGGTGATCTGCCCGCCTCAGCCTCCCAAAGTGCTGGGATTACAGGCGTGAATTTTTTTTTTTTTTTTTTTTTTTTTTTTGAGACTATGTTGGGAAGGCTGGAGTGCAATGGCAATTCACAGGTGTGATCACAGAGCACTACAACCTTGAATTCCTCCTGGGTGCAAGTGATCCTCCTGACTTAGCTTCCCAGGGAGCTGAGACTACAGGTGACCACCACCATGCCCATGCCCAGCCCTGCCTCATCAATTGTAAAAAATGTAGCACACTAACGCAAGTTAGTAACAGAGGAAACTGGAGGGGGTGTGAAGCACCGTGTACATGGGAATACATGGGAACTCTATACTTTTCACTCAAGTTTTCATTTATATTAATTAAAACAAAACCAAATTGTATTCTGTACAGCTAAATATTTAGTAAGTCAGTACTCAAGGCATCGGGAGGTACCAAGGATGGTCAGGACACAGCACAGCAATGATTGGGATACAAGTCATCTACAGGTGCACCACCATTTGTGCTTCCTGGTAGACAGCGGACAAGGGACCTTGATACATTTATGTCCTGCTTTTTAGTGAATAGTGGGAAGGCAGAGTTTCTCTTGTATGTGACTCTTTTCAACTGCCTTCAAATCAAAATAATACTTATTTTGAGGTGGCATATTCTGGTCTCTTACATTGTATTCAAACAGGTTGCTACTACTTCTCTACTGTCATTAATCTTCTCATCATCTTCTTATTCCTGTAAGGCAAGTAGAAAAGAACTGTGAAAACTTGCTACAGTAAGATAAACCATTCCATACCAATCCCTTTAAAATGACCAATAAAATGAAGAATGCACTTCTGGGCTGGGCGTGGTGGCTCACACCTATAATCCCAGCAATATGGGAGGCCAAGGAGGGTGGATCACCTGAGGTCAGGAGTTCAAGACCAGCCTGACCAATATGGTGAAACCCCATCGCCGCTGAAAATACAAAAATTAGCCGGGTGTGGTGGCACACATCTGCAGTCCTAGCTACTCAGGAGGCTGAGACAGGAGAATTGCTTGAACCTGGGAGGCAGAGGTTGCAGAGCCAAGATCACGCCACTGAACTTCAGCCTGGGCGACAGAGCGAGATCAGTCTCAAAAGAAAAAAAAAAAAAAAAAAAAAAAAATGCACTTCTGGAGTTCCTGAGTCACTTGCCCTAAAACCTAGGAATGGTGCATAAAAAGACTTTATGTAGTAAATAAAGGAAAAGGGTTGTTCACTTATTCTCAGGGCTCACATTCCACATACTGCAATGGATCTCACTTCTTTTTTTTTTTTTTTTTTGCCCAAGCTGGAGTGCAGTGGTACTATCGCAGTTCACTGCAGCCTTGACTTCTAGGGCTGAGGCTATCCTCCCACCTCAGTCTCCCTAGTAGCTGGGACCACGTGCATGCCACCACACCTAGCTAATTTTTTTTTTGTAGAGACAGGGTTTCACCATGTTTCTCAGGCCGGTCTCAAATTCCTGAGCTCAAGTGATCTGCCCACCTTGGCCTCCCTAAGTGCTAGGATTGCAGTGTGAGCCACTATGCCCAGCTTCCTTCATCTTTATACTCTCCATTCCCCTCTCTTCATGCAGCTCCTCCCCATTCATAAATGCTTATGGTTTTTTCATTTAAAAAAATTTAAGGCCGAGTGCAGTGGCTCACTCCTGTAATCCTAGCACTTTGGGAGGCCAAGGCGGTGGATCACTTGAGATCAGGCGTTCCAGACCAGCCTGGCAACATGGTGAAACCCTGTCTCCATTAAAAATACAAAAATTAGCTGGATGTGGTGGTGCATCCTGTAATCCCAGCTACTCCAGAGGCTGAGGCAGGAGGATTGCTTGAACCTGGGAGGCAGAGGTTGCAGTGAGTGGAGAGAATATAATGAAAACTACATGCTCTCCATGAAAATATACATACACATAAACACTACTTTATATAATTTCCGATGTCAGCTTTTGTTGATAAAATTGGGTGGAAGTGAGATGAGAGAGGTGTGGAGAGAAATTAAGTTTTGTTTTTGTTTTTTGTTTTTTTTGTAAGTGGCCTAAATCGGCTCACGCCTGTAATCCCAGTACTTTGGGAGGCTGAGGCAGGCGGATCATGATCTCAGGAGTTTGACAGCAGCCTGACCAACATGATGAAACCCCGTCTCTACTAAAAATACAAAAATTAGCTGGGCATGGTGGCATGAGCCTGTAATCCCAGCTACTCGGGAGGCTGAGGCAGGAGAATCGCTTGAATCCGGGAGGCAGAGGCTGCAGTGAGCCGAGACTGCAACACTGCACTCCAGTTTGGGCAACAAGAGTGAAACACTGTCTCAAAAAAAAAAAAAAAGAAAGAAAGAAAGTGGGCTAAATCTCGTAACAGAATAGATGGGAGTATAAATAAAAGATTAGTAATTCAGGAAAGAGAGAATTCATTACAAGGACAAAGCATTTAAGGAGGAATGAGACAAATGTAAGATGTAGGAGTAAAGAAAACAAGATGCTGTCTTAGAAGTGGGGGCAACATAGAAGTCCTATTCAGTGGAGAAGAATCTTTGGTATTTGGGACATGTTCTAGAGTTCTGAGAGAAGTATGAGTTAGACCTAAATATCTTTGGGAGTCATCAGCACATACATGGTGGATAAGAGTGTGTAGGAAGGAACTGAAGGAGGAACCCTAAAGATAATCAGCATATCAGTGGAAGGTGGACAGTGAAGACAGAACACAGTTAGAGGTTAGCAGATGAGTGAGTAAAGGGAACAATAGACAGAGTCTTAGAAGGAAGAAATGGTTGGCAGTGAGATGGCCATGTCAGGTAATGAGGAATGTGGTGCTCTTAGACTGGCTGTTTAGGATACCGCTGATGGCCTTTTTGAGAGTAGATTGAGAGGATCAGTAAAATCCAAAATAAGATTGCAGTAACTTAGAGGAGAACATGTGCAGAACTAGAGGCGGGACATATTGATCACCTTCATTAGCTGAGCCTGGCAGGAAGAGAGAGCAGTTAGTAGAGGCAGTAACCTCAAGGGAGGTTCCTTTCTTTTCTGTCTCTGTCTCTTTCTCTCTTTTCCCTCCCGCATTAACTCTCCTCATTCTTCCCTCTTTCCCTTTTTTCTTCCTTCTTTTTCTTTTAAAAAAAATTTTTTTTTTTTTGAGACGGAGTCTGGCTCTGTCACCCAGGCTGCAGTGTGTCCCAAAAGTTACAGGCCCGGTGGCTCATGCCTGTAATACCAGTACTTTGGGAGGCCAAGGTGGGAGGATCACCTGAAGTCAGAAATTCAAGACCAACCTGGCCAACATACTGAAACCCTGTCTCTATTAAAAATACAAAAATTAGCTGGGCACGGTGGCTCACGCCTGTTATCCCAGCACTCTGGGAGGTCGAGGCGGGCGGATCACAAGGTCAGGAGTTTGAAACCAGCCTAACATGGTGAAACCCTGTCTTTACTAAAAATACAAAAATTAGCTGGGCATGGTGGTGTGCGCCTGTAATCCTAGCTACTCGGAATTGCTTGAACCCAGGAGGCAGAGGTTGCAGTGAGCCAAGATCATGCCACTGCACTCCAGCCTGGGTGACAAGAGCAAAACTCCATCTCAAAAAAAAAAAAAAAAGAACTAGCCACATTTATTGAGTTGTAATCCACTAGTGAGTTCTTTTTGTGTCCTATTTTTGCCTGATCTATGTGGCAAATTAAGGAGACAGCATGTTTGCCCTCTGCTTTCTACTGTTAAATTATTTAGAAATCCATCTATACATCTACTTTTCTTTCTTTTTTTTTTGAGACGGAGTCTTGCTCTGTCGCCCAGACTGGAGTGCAGTGGCATGATCTCGGCTCACTGCAAGCTCCGCCTCCCAGGTTCACACCATTCTCCTCCCTCAGCCTCCTGAGAAGCTGGGACTACAGGCGCTCACTACCACGCCCAGCTAATTTTTTGTATTTTTAGTAGAGACGGGGTTTCACCGTGTTAGCCAGGATGGTCTTGATCTCCTGACCTCGTGATCCGCCCGCCTCGGCCTCCCAAAGTGCTGGGATTACAGACGTGAGCCACTGCGCCCGGCTTATACACCTACTTTTCTGTGTGCCATGCTTAACAAGATACATAAGGGTTACCTCTTAGCGCAGTCGGGGCATAACATATTATCTTCTGTGCCTGGGGATGGGAAAATGCAGGCAGGTAACAAGAAGAGAGAAATCATCCTCCTGCGAGTGGTAGGCACCCAAGCCTGACCTGCATGAAACTGCAGGCGTACCCAACCCTTCGTGTCTGCCGAGAGAAGTCTGCCATGGACCACACACCACCTGACGCCTGGAAAGGAAAAACAAACATAGACAGCAAAAATCAAGATAGCACCCCAACACAACGCTCAGCCAATCACTCTTGAATTTGCTTTTATATTCTGCTCACAAATCAATTGAATGAGATGTGTGAAAAGGTAGACCACATGACACTATGATCTAATTTCTTTTTTTTTTTTTTTTTTTTTTTTTTTGAGACGGAGTCTGGCTCTGTCACCCAGGCTAGAGTGCAGTTGCCGGATCTCAGCTCACTGCAAACTCCGCCTCCCGGGTTTACGCCATTCTCCTGCCTCAGCCTCCCAAGTAGCTGGGACTACAGGCGCCGCCACCACGCCCGGCTAGTTTTTTGTATTTTTTAGTAGAGACGGGGTTTCACCGTGTTAGCCAGGATGGTCTCGATCTCCTGACCTCGTGATCCGCCCGTCTCGGCCTCCCAAAGTGCTGGGATTACAGGCTTGAGCCACCGCGCCCGGCCACTATGATCTAATTTCACAAGTTACATAACACAAAGAATAATAACTGTTGCCAGCTGGGCGCGGTGGCTCACACCTGTAATCCCAGCACTTTGATAGGCTGAGGCAGGAGGATCACCTGAGATCGGGAGTTCGAGAGCAGCCTGACCAACATGGAGAAACCTCATCTCTACTAAAAATACAAAATTAGCTAGGCGTGGTGGTGCATGCCTGTAATTCCAGCTACTCGGGAGGCTGAGGCACGATAATCGCTTGAACCCGGAAGGCGGAGGTTGTGGTGAGCCGAGATCACACCACTGCACTCCAGCCTGGGTGACGAGAGCAAAACTCCAACTCAAAAAATAAATAAATAATAAATAAATAAATAAATAAATAAATAAATAAATAAATAAATAATGGTTGCCATTTTGAAATGCGTGCTTTGTGTCCAGTATTTTGCTAGGTGGTTTACATGTATTAATACATTTACTATTAAGTTCACTATTAATATTTACCTTCTATTTGCTTTTCTTATTATTTCTTATGCACAGGTGAGATAACTGAAGCTTATGGTGTTAAATATCATACGTTACCCAGAGCCAAGTCATGGATCCAGGTATTCTGACTGACTTATAGGCCATTTATGTAACCACTACATTGTACTTCCTCAGCTATAGGAAACAGACAAGCGTCTGTTTAAAAGTGTAAGGAGGCTGGGCACGGTGGCTCATGCCTGTAATCCCAGCACTCTGGGAAGCCGAGGCAGGCAGATCATGAGGTCAGGAAATCGAGACCATCCCGGCTAACACAGTAAAACCCATCTCTACTAAAAATACAAAAATTAGCCAGACGTGGTGGCAGGCGCCCATAGTCCCAGCTACTCAGGAGGCTGAGGCAGGAGAATGGCGTGAACTCGGGAGGCGGAGGTTGCAGTGAGCCGAGACTGTACCACTGTACTCCAGCCTGGGCAACAGAGCAAGACCCGTCTCAAAAAAATAAACAAAAATAAATAAATAAATAAAAGTGTAATGAACAGGCTGGGCGTGGTGGCTCACGCCTGTAATCCCAGCACTTTGGGAGGCCTAGGTGGGTGGATCACCCGAGGTCAGGAGTTCGAGACCAGCCTGACCAACATGGCAAAACTCCATCTCTACTAAAAATACAAAATTACCTGGGTGTGGTGGCGCGCACCTGTAATCCCAGCTACTCAGCACCTGTAACCCCAGCTACTGAGGCAGGAAAATCGCCTGAACCTGGGAAGCAGAGGTTGCAGTGAGCTGAGATGGCACCATTGCACTCCAGCCTGGGCAACAAGAGTGAAACTCCATCTCAAAAAAAAAAAAAAAAAAGTGTAAGGAACAATTTCAGTAGGGAGATGCAATATTTGCAAGAAAACAAGCGGTACACTTATGGAATGTCTGAAATTGAGAGAAAGTCAGCATTCTGAATGACTTACAGCTCATTTATTTAACCACTGCATTGTACTGCCTCAGCTATAGGAAACAGACAAGTATCTGTTTAAAAGTGTACGGAACAATTTAATAAGGGAGATGGGATATTTGCAAGAAAATAAGTGGTACACTTATGGAACATCTGAAATTGAGGGAAAGGAGCAGTCACAGTGAACTTAAATATCTGTAAATAAGCAGTATATGTACCGTGATAGCTCCCCAATTAGACTGTAAAACAAGAGAACATGTGTGTGTTTACACAGTATATACCCAGCAGCTAGACATACCTCTGGACCATAGCAGATGCTTAACAATTGCAGAATGAAGAGAAATATAAAATGATAAGTCACTGTGGGATAACAGTAACTCATACAGCATATTAATAAAAACTAGAGGTGTCATCTTTGGGAAGGCAGTGCCCCCAGGCACGCAGCTTTATGGCTAGACAATGCCTTTTTTACAAATTATTAAAAGGTGTCCACTGTCCCCACATAAAGGAACGTAGCTTGAAGAGCAGAGGATATGCCAATTTTAGCTTTAGGTCTTCCTTCTGGTTGGTTTCCTTGTATGACGAATAATGTGGCCTACCATACTAGTTAGCCGGAGTAAAATAGGATCTAGAATAGTTCTGGAAATTGGAAGATGGGGGAGGAAGAAAAGGATTCAAGCCAAAACGGAAGGTGACTTCAGATAGCAGACCCTGGAAATAAAAGCAATAGCAAGAAAAGAAAAGCAGGAGTTGGGGAAAAGTGGAGTTAAGTTATCCTCAAGATTTCTTTTTTTGTTTTTTTTGTTTTGTTTTTTTTTGAGATGGAGTTTCACTCCTGTTGTCCAGGCTGGAGTGCAATGGCATAATCTCGGCTCACTGCAACCTCCGCCTCCCAGGTTCAAGCGATTCTCCTGCCTCAGCCTCCCAAGTAGCTGGGATTATAGCCATGCGCCACCACACCGGCTAACTTTTTTGTATTTTTAGTACAGACAGGGTTTCTCCACGTTGGTCAGGTTGGTCTTGAACTCCTGACCTCCAGTGATCCACCCGCCTCAGCCTCCCAAAGTGCTGGGATTATAGGCGTGAGCCCCCATACCCGGCCCTCCTCAAGATTTCTTAGAGGGCACTGGGTGCAGTGGCTCATGCCTGTAATCCCAGCACTTTAGAAGGCCGAGGCAGGCGGATCACCTGAGGTTGGGAGTTCGAGACCAGCCTGACTAACATGGAGAAACTTCGTCTCTACTGGGGGAAAAAAAAAAAATTAGCCAGGCGTGGTGGCGCATGACTGTAATCCCAGCTACTCAGGAGGCTGAAGCAGGAGAATCGCTTGAACCTGGGAGGCAGAGGTTGCGGTGAGCCAAGATCATGCCATTGCACTCTAGCCTGGGCAACAAGAGTGAAACTCCGTCTCAAAAAAAAAAAAAAAAAAACGATTTCTTAGAGGGTCGGGTGCAGTGACTCACGTCTGTTATCCCAACACTTCGGAAGGGTGGATCACTTGAGGTCAGGAGTTCGAGACCAGCCTGGCCAACATGGTGAAACCCAATCTCTACTAATAATATAAAAATTAGCCAGGCATGATGGCGCATGCCTGTAATGCCAGCTACTCAGGAGGCTGAGACACAAGAATCACTTGACCATGGGAGGTAGAGGTTGCCGTCAGCCAAGATCGTGCCACTGCACTCCAGCCTGACCAACATGGCAGTGGCTCATGCCTGTAATCCCAGCACTTTGGAAGGCCGAGGCGGGCAGATCACGAGATCAGGAGATTGAGACCATCCTGACTAACACAGTAAAACCCATCTCTACTAAAAATACAAAAATTAGCTGGGCGTAGTGTCTTTAAAACTGTGTCTCAAAAAGCAAAAAAGATTTCTTAGAGGACAAGGACCCCAAACCGTTTAATTATTATTGCCTGCTTTCAACACGCCAAGTTCTGTGTCTCATACAAATGTCACAACTTTTTTTTTTTTTTTTTTTTGAGATGGAGTTTTGCTCTTGTTGCCCAGGCTGGAATGCGGTGGCGCCATCTCAGCTTACTGCAACCTCTGCCTCCTGGGTTCAAGCGATTCTCCTGCCTCAGCCTCCCGAGTAGCTGGGATTACAGCCACCTGCCACCACACCCGGCTAATTTTTGTATTTTTAGTAGAGACGTGGTTTCATCATGTTGGCCAGGCCAATCTTAAACTCCTGACCTCAGGTGATTCACGTTCCTTGGCCTCTCAAAGTGCTGGGATTACAGGCATGAGCCAGGGCAACTGGCCAACATTTTTTTTTTTTTTTTTTTAAAGACAGGGTCTGGATCTGTCTGTCAGGCCGGAGTGCCATGACACAATCTCAGCTCACTGCAACCTCCACCCTCTGGGCTCAAGCCACTCTCCCACCCCAGCCTCCTGAGAAGCTGGGACTACAGGCACACACCACCATGCCTGGCTTTTTTGTTGTTGTTGTAGTTTTTGTAGAGAGGGGATTTCGCCATGTTACCCAGGCTGGTCTCTAACTCATGAGCTCTAGCAATCCTCCCACCTCCGCCTTCCAAAGTGCTGGGCCTGTAGTGAGCCACCACGCTCAGCCACTACTAATCTATGACATAGGTATATCTTCATTTTATAGAACAGAATACTTGGCCGGGAGCGGTGGCTCACGCCTGTAATCCCAGCACTTTGGGAGGCCGACGCCGGTGGATCGCCTGAGGTCAGGAGTTCGAGACTAGCCTGGCCAACACAGTGAAACCCCGTGTCTACTAAATACAAAAAATTAGCTGGGCATGATGGCGGGTGCCTGTAATCCCAGCTACTTGGGAGGCTGAGGCAGAATTGCTTGAACCTGGGAGGCAGAGGTTGCAGTGAGCCAAGATCGCACCGTTGCACTCCAGCCTGGGCAACAAGAGTGAAACTCCATCTCAAAAAAACAAACAAACAAACAAACAGGATATTAAGGCTTAAAGTAAGTAACTTGCCAATGTCACATATCTAGGAAATGGTAAAGCAAGAATTTGAACCAACACATTCCTCTTACTCACTATGTCACACATGCCTTAAGGAAGAGAGAAAGAAAAGGGGAAGACCTCAGACTGTGGTCCAAGATTATCGGGTTATGCTTTCTTCCCACCTTGGAATTCTGCTTAGTGAAGGAAAAGGGCCACTACTTAGTCACCTGACTTAGAGACCCATCCAGACAAAACATGACTATCCATCAATATGATGGATGAAAGAGAGATGTCCTATGTGAATCCAATTTCTAATCTTCAGATATTTTAGCAAACGCCTTCCCTTTGACCACGTTTCAGTCTTGGGCTACTAAAAATTAACCTTGTCCTCTGGAGTAGGACTCACACTTTAAGGTTGATCTTACCAGAGGCTTGCATCAAAAAGGCCTCAACAGAAACAGGAATGGAACATGAATTCAAAGCCTCAGTCTGAACAGCTCTTGCAGCAATTCTTGCCCATGATGCCAACATGGCTCCTGGTGCTGAAGTTATCACTTCAACTGTATTAGTCTCTTCCGCTCTCTCATTCACCTCATAACATTTCTGAAGCCTTGCTCTCTTGGTCACTGCCTTGCGTTTCCTCGAACATCGCTGTAATCTGGTCTCTTGTGACATTTCAGGCATATCCTGCAAGTGAAATTCATGATGAGTATTCAGTAAACCGCTAGGGCTGTAAGGACTTTTGGGTCAATTTTATTATTCTTTTTTTTGTTTTTATTTCTGAGACGGAGCTTCGCTCTTGTTGCCCAGGCTGGAGTACAATGGCACGATCTTGGCTCACCGCAACCTCTGCCTCCCAGGTTCAAGCAATTCTCCTGCCTCAGCCTCCCTAGTAGCTGGGATTATAGGCATATGCCACCACGTCTGGCTAATTTTGTATTTTTAGTAGAGATAGGGTTTCCCCATGTTGGTCAGGCTGGTCTCAAACTCCCGACCTCAGGTAATCCACCCACCTCGGCCTCCCAAAGTGCTGGGATTACAGGCGTGACGGGCCAATTTTATTATTCTTTGTACTGACCTGAACAAGTATGTAATTGTGGAAAGGGTTTAGAAATATTAGTTCCCATAAACTACAAATTCTCCACTGGAAGAAATTTTTGGTTGTTGAACCTGTGCAGGGGGAGGAAAGGTTGCTACTGACATCCAGTTGGTAGAGGCTGGGGATGCTGCAGAACATCCGACAATGTACAAAGCAGGCCCCAAAACAAACAAAAACTTATTTGTTCCGAAATGTCAATAATGCCACAATTAAGAAACCCTGCCTTAGAGGTACAACATATAGAAATGGTGCCTGGGTAGGGACCGGAAAAATCATGATCAGAACCCACCTTCACACCATCAACACACTCATTACTCACTTGCTGTTGTTCAGGGTAAGCATGCCTATGGAGCCTCAGATAAACTTCGATTTTCTTAGGAAATGAAGAGAGAAATAAAGTTAAAAGTTAACAAAGATTCCCACAATTATTCCCGGCAGCAGATATTCACCCAAGTGTACTAACCTTGCCATTAGTACTCAAACCGAGTTGTTGACACCAGTCCCGCAAGGTGTCCCGACACACCTTATTAATGGGAGGCAAAATGGTTGGCAAGGGAGGGGCTGGTGTTTTGCGTCTAGCTTTTTGTGGAGCTGTAAATTGTTCATTTGTTTGAAGTAGATGACCTAAGAAAAGAATGAAACCAAAGTAGTAATAATTTAAAGTTGGCAAGATTCTTTTAAAATTTTACAAATATCTTTTCACATTTCTCACAACCCAATTTGCATATATACATATCAAATTTTATTTCTCACATTAAAAATGAGGTAACAAGGCCGGGTAACAGGCTCACTCCTCTAATCCCAGAACTTTGGGAGGCTGATGTGAATCACAAGTGATTCACCCAAATCAGTTGAGGTCAGGAGATCGAGACCAGCCTGGCCAACATGGTAAAACCCCATCTCTACTAAAAACAGAAAAATTAGCCGGGCATGGTGGTGCACGCCTCAGCTACTCAGGAGGCTGAGGCAGGAGAATTGCTTGAACCCAGGGGTGGAGGCGGCAGTGAGCTGAGATCGCGCCACTGCACTCCAGCCTGGGAAACACAGTGAGACTCTGTCTCCAAAAAAAACAAAAACAAAAACAAAAACAAAAACGAGGTAACAGATTCAGGTATTTAAAGACTTGCCCATTACAACAGCAGACTTGGGACTCAAACCTATATTTTCTTTTTGTTTTTTGTTTTGTTGTTGTTGGTTTTTCTTTGAGACGGAGTCTCGCTCTGTTGCCCAGGCTGGAGTGCAGTGGCGCGATCTCAACTCACCACAATCTCCACCTCCCAGGCTTAAGCAATTCTCCTGCCTCAGCCTCCCGAGTAGGTGGGACTACAGGCACGCAACACCATGCCCAGCTAATTTTTGTATTTTTAGTAGAGACAGTGTTTCACTATGTTGGCCAGACTGACCTCAAACTCCTGACCTCAGGTGATCCACCCGCCTTGGCCTCCCAAAGCGCTGGGATTACAGGCGTGAGCCCCTGTGACCAGCTCAAATAAGTATTTTCAGAAGGATTTTATCTTCTGGGTCGATAATGAGGATTTCAAGATGAAGTAAATAATGATGTGTTAGAGCTAAGCAGAGTGAGGTGAGATGGGGAGCTGTAGAGAAACATGATTCAGGCTGACAGAATGATGTGGACCATTGTTGACTGGGGATAGACAACGTGGTGGTTTCTTCGTTTTCTATAGGGAGAGCTGATATTTTGTGCTCCAAAATCTAGACATTTTGGAGGATAAAGCCAACATAATGTTCTATTCAGTTGGTTGTTGAGGGCAACAGAAAATAACAGGCTGCTATATGTAGCATAAAAGAAATACGGAATTTAGAATCCAAACATAGGTTTGAGGCCGGGCATGATGGCTTACACCTACAATCCCAGTGCTTTGGGAGGTCGAGGAGGGCTGATCACTTGAGGCCAGGAGTTCAAGACCAACCTGGCCAACATGGAGAAACCCTGTCTCTACAAAAAATACAAACATTATCCAGGCACGGTGGCACATGCCTGTAGTCCCAGCTACTCAGGAGGCTGAGGCATGATAATCACTTGAACCCGGGAGGTGGAGGTTGCAGTGAGCTGAGATCGCACCACTGCACTCCAGCCTGGGTGACAGAGTGAGACCCTGTCACAAAACAAAACAAGCCATGGGCGCGGTGGCTCATGCCTGTAATCCCAGCACTTTGGGAGGCCAAGGCGGGCGGATCACAAGGTCAAGTGTTCGAGACCAGCCTGGCCAACATAGTGAAACACTGTCTCTACTAAAAATACAAAAATTAGCTGGGCGTGGTGGTGGGTGCATGTAATCCCAGGTACTAGGGAGGCTGAGGCAGGAGAATCACTTGAACCCAGGAGGTAGAGGTTGCAGTGAGCCAAGACCACACCATTGCACTCCAGCCTGGGCAACAAGAATGAAACCCATCTCTAGAAAAATTTTTTTTTTTTTTTTTTTTTTGAGGCGGAGTCTTGCTCTGTCGCCCAGGCTGGAGTGCAGTGGCACTATCTCGGCTCACTGCAAGCTCCGCCTCCTGGGTTCATGCCATTCTCCTGCCTCAGCCTCCCGAGTAGCTGGGACTACAGGCGCCTGCCACCACGCCCGGCTAATTTTTTTGTATTTTTAGTAGAGATGGGGTTTCACCGTGTTAGCCAGGATGGTCTCGATCTCCTGACCTCGTGATCCACCCATCTCGGCCTCCCAAAGTGCTGGGATTACAGGCTTGAGCCACCGCGCCCGGCCGAAAAATTTTTTAAAAAAAGAAAGAAAATACTTATTTGATGCTTTTATAGGAAGCACTGAGACACTGAGCACAGATACAAAGGGTCATGATTTTAAGAGCTACTATATATATATATATATTTGATTCATAATTACTTGCTAAGCAAAATACCAGACATTTTTCAAAATTATTTAATCTTCGTAGGAGGCAAATATGTATTAATCTCGTTTTTACAGAAGAGGAGATTGAGCTTCATGTGTTGGGAATGTGAACTCACGTTGAGCTGGTCCAGAAGAGTACTCTCTGCCCAAAGCGCTCCCCATGCTTATTTTGTGTCTTAAAAATAAGGCAGAACAGGCCAAGTGTGGTGGCTCATGCCTGCAATCACAGCACTTTGGGAGGCTGAGGCGGGCAGATTACTCAAGGTCAGGAATTCGAGACCAGCCTGGCCAACATGGTGAAAGCCCATCTCTACTAAAAATACAAAAATTAGCCGGTCTTGGTGGCCCACGCCTATAATCCCGGCGACTTGGAAGGTTGAGGCAGGAGAATCGCTTGAACTCAGCAGGCGGAGGTTGCAGTGAGCCAAGATTGCGCCACTGCACGCCAACCTGGGTGACACAGTGAGACTCCATCTCCAATAAATAAAAGTATGGCAGTACAACGGGCTCAGCAAGCAAGAAGTATGAGAGTTTGCAAAATTTCTTAACACAGAGTAACAAGGTGAGATTTAAGCTGGGTGTTGTATAGTCAGAGGATAGGAAAGACAAACTTTACTTTTTCCTGGGCTTCCCAGAGTTGTAGGCAGAACTAACTGAGCAATCCCTGTCCCCATACCTTGAGTGTACTTCTTAGGCTTCTCCAGTTTGACATCAGAAGTTGAAGAAACACTTGGTTCCATTTGTTCCATATTTGCGTCATCTTTAACTGGCACCAGTGTCAAAATCACACTTTCCTCATCATCTACTTCCTCCTCAAAGAAATTCTGGAAAGAGAAGACAGTCACTGATTCTCATTTGATGCAGTACAACTGAACTGCTTGCTTTCAAGGCAAAACTAATGAATAAGGAACTGAGAAGACAGTAAGTAGGTAGATGGAGAAAATAATTACTGAGATTCCTTGAATGTGATGTTGATTAGCAGACCCTTTATTAAATAAAGGAAATATGGGGGAAAAAAAATGGGCAAAAATCAATTTACATGTAGGTGTTAATGAAAGAGAAAATAGAAGGGTAGGGCTTGGGTTTAGAGAATTATTTCCCTCAGGGCCTTCCTCCTCATCAGTCAAAACACAAAATACTTTCATTAACTCCTAAATCTGTATGGAATGTGTTCCTGGCTTTCCATCTTCTATCACATGATTCCCCAGATTCCCAATTCCCATATCAAATTTCACGGCACAAGCAATAACCTCCTGTTATCCCCAAATCCACTGTAACTCTGCTATTTCTGCGCCGATTGTTCCATGCTTGTCAAAAATTCTTCAATGGCTTGTCATTGTTATTCTGGTTAATGACAAAACTCAAATTAGCTCACAGAGCTGTGTAGCTTACAAATTCTCCAACAGTCTGGTCCCTGCCTGCCTCTCCAGCTCACGACCTCCGAGCTTTCTGAGCTTCAGCCACACTGGGCTCGTTTCAGCTCCAAGACCTGAGGGGAGGGTATCTGTTTTACTCTCTGTTGCCTTCACAGAAACACAGCACCCAACACAGAGTAGGCATTCAATGTTGTTTTTATGATCTGATGAATGAAAGATAAAGTAGGAAAGCAGGTAGACAGAAAGAAACTAACATTTACTGGTTCTCTACAGTACACAGGCACTATGCTAGGTGCTTTCTGTATTTCTCAAACTTAATTCTCATGGTATACTTGTAGTAATTTATTAATTTTCCTGCTTTACAAATGAGAAAACTAGATGAGCAATGCCATAGAGTAACACAGGCTTGAGTATGGTTCTGAAGTTAGCTTTTCTTCTCAACTCCAAGGGTGAATAAACTCCATTCCAGTACTATTGCAATATTCTCTTCTAGTGCTAATGCCACACTCCTGCCTCCTATTTAACCTCTTCAATGACTTCCCATTACTCTTAGTTTACTTCAAAATAACACTGACATTATTTAGGAACATTACTCTATTATAGAGAAAAGCAGGGGCTCAAAGCAGCTATGTGACTTCCCCATAATTATATAGCTAATATTGGCCAATTCAGTCCTTTAGCCAGAGGACTGGCACAGTGGCTCCTGTAAATACACTATGACACCTTCTCTAGTTTCTCATAGGGCCACGACTACCCAAGCCTAATCTGGAAACTCATTTGGTACTAAGGCCACTGGGAGCACATATTTCCTACTCCAAGAGAAAGTAACCAATTGGTCACTTTATGACTTTATCCACATTACCGCCTTCACTTTCTTTTTACTTTACCTTTTAAAAAAAATATTTTTTATTTTTAATTATGTTTTCTCTAATATTATTATCCATGCCATATTTATTTATTTACCATTTTTATCTTGTCCAGCTATAGCACTTCTCGTCTTTCCTACCAGAGAAATATTTTCCTTTGGACTAGGTGAAGAAAATCTTCTTTTTACTCTCATCCAAATGCACATAAGAGCATAATCACATGAAAGAAAACTAACAATCCATTTGCAAAGAGGAGGAGGTTTCAAGATGGAGGTTTCTTACATCCAGGAATAAAGATTTGTGGCAAAACAGAAACAAGGGAGACCTAGAAAGACTTTGAAAAGGGACTGTGAGAAAATTAATTCTATTAGAACAAAACTTACCTTCTTGCTGCTATCCAAATTTGCGTCTGACATTTTCAGCAACACCCTGGGGTAGGCAAGGACAGCAATGTTAAGGATATGGTAGTTTACTTCTCTTAACCTGCTTTCTCCTTTTATAAGCAAATGTCTCCTTCTACTTCCTGTTACCCAGATGAGCTCTGTTTTCCTTTCCTCCTCTTTTTCCCCTCCCTCATTTTCTGGTAATGGGATACTTTTATCAATTTTATACCCTGTCTTGTCCATTCGGTGATAATGTTTTTTTAAAAATTAGGCGGGGCGCAATAGCTCATGCCTGTAATCCCAGCACTTTGGGAGGCCCAGGGGGACGGATCGCTTGAGTCCAGGAGTTCGAGATCAGCTTGAGAAACATGGCGAGACCCCCGTCTCTACGAAAAAACACAAAAATTAGGCGGGCGTTGTAGCGCGCCTGTAATTACCTACTCGGGAGGGGGTGGTGGGATGACTGCTTGAGCCCAGGAGACGCAGGCTACAGCGATCCGAGATCGCGCCACTGCACTCCAGCTTCGCGAGACTGTCTCAAAAAGTGAAAGAAGGAAAGAAAGAAGAAAAAAATATAGGTGAAACTTGAAAGAAAACTGAAAATGACAAACACCTGTTGACAAGTTCCAATGGAATGAACAGAATGTTTGAGAACAGTTATAGGACGATATTGGTAATAAATTACTTAATATGAAGGGAATGGAAAAAAGATTCAGAGCATTTTAGGCAGGTATTTTATACCTGATTTATGCCTGCGGGTATGTTACTCACTGAACGACCCCAGATTTAAACTGTGGGGGTTGGATAACATAATCTCTTCGATCTAGTTGTAAATACAAATATTAAGCCTGCAATAATATTGAGCTGGTTAGAGGAGAAGGATTTGACTGTTCAGAATATCAACAAGAACCAAAACACTAAGGCAAGTGGTGGAGTAATGAAGGCAGATGGAAGGGATGCACTTAGGAATTGCTGGAACCTAATGTTGGACGCAGAATGTGGCAAAATATGACGCAGATGTTCTCAGAGGTCACTCTAAGAAGCCAGAACAACTAAAAGAAATTTCATTCACAAATAATATGGCAGCACTGACAACCAAGTACCTTTACAATGGGCTTTCTCTGTCCCTGGGAAAATGATTTGGTCCGTTAATCTCAGGACCCAGGGTGACCATGGTCCCTTTAAGTTAGTAGTATAATACATTCGAAATATAGTCTGGACCTGGCGTGGTGGCTTACGCCTGTCATCCTTTGGGAGGCCTTTGGGAGGCCGAGGAAGGAGGATCACTTGAGTCCAGAAGTTCGAGACCAGCCTGGGCAATATAGTGAGACTTCGTCTCTATGAAAAAAAAAAAAAAAGTAAATAATTTTTAAAAAGAAAAAAAGTGTAGCCTGAAAAGGCTCAGCTTTAGTTTATTGAGGAACTGATTGGAAAAATAAATTGAGGCCCCACCCCACCACTGGAGACATCCTGAATCAGATCCTGGAGGGTGTGGCTGAGGAGCTGAGGAATCTGTGCTTCCACAAGCCCTCCAGGTAATTTTTTCTTTTTTTATTTTTTAGACAGGCTCTGTAGCCCAGGCTGGAGTGCGGTGGCGCGATCATAGCTCACTGCAGCCTCGACCTCCTGGACTCAAGCGATCTTCCCACCTCAGCCCATGGCGTCCCACCCCTGCCCCTCCCCCCACACTCCAGTAGTTGGAATTACAGGCCCGCGCCACCACGCCCCGCCAATATTTAAATGTTTTGTAGAGAGGAGACCTGGGGCGGAAGGGGATTGCGGGGACAGAGAGGATGTGGGTAGGGGGCCTCACTGCGTTGCCGAGGCTAGTCTTGAATTCCTGCCTGAGTTCCCAGACTCGAGTGTTCCTCCCTCCGCAGCCTTCGGAGTGGGTGGGACTACAGGCCTGCACCACCACGCCCAGCCCTCTGGATGATTCTTAAACTCCTGAAGTCTGGAAGGGTTAGCTAGATCAGGATATAAACAAAGGGCTTTGGAGACAGGCAGTCAACGGCAGATAATGATTGGAATTCCGGCTCCTCCCTTCCAGGATGGAACCTGAATGCAGCCCTCTAAGATGCAGCCAGAAAAGCATTCCGCCTACCCGGTTGGGTGTGGCCCCTGTTGCTTTTAATGGGCAATTTAGAGGAAAGCTGACCTAAATGGCCTGAGTTGATCCTAATGCCTTAGGTTTCGAGTGGAAAGACCATTTCATTACCATGTTTTCTTTTCTTCATTGCATTTTTTGCAATATAATCATTTTAGGCCGGGATTGGCTCACGCCTGTAATCCCAGCACTTTGGGAGGCCGAGGCAGACGGAACATCTGAGGTCAGGAGTTCAAGACCAGCCTGGCTAACTTGGCGAAACCCCGTCTCTACTAAAAATACAAAAATTCGCCGGGCATGGTGGTGCATGTCTGTAATTCTAGCTACCCCAGAGTCTGAGGCACGAGAATCGCTTGAACCCAGGAGGTGAAGGTTGCAGTGAGCCAGGATCAAGCCACTGCACTCCAGCCTGGGCGACAGAGAGAGACTGTCACAAAAACGAAAACAAAAGTCATCTATCTTATTTGTTTTCCTGGGTTTTTTTGCCCGCTTTTTGAGAATGTTTTAGTATGGGAAAGTTCAAACATGTACAAAAGTAGACAATAATAATTTACTTACAGCCAGTCTGGTTTCATCTAAATTGCCGTCCATTCCTTCTCCAGGGGTTATTTTGAAACAAATAACAGATCGCATATGATTTCATTCATAAATTCAGGGAAAAGGCCAGTGCCGTGGCTCACACCTGTAATCTCAGCACGTCAGGAGGCCGAGGTGGCAGGAACACTTGAGGCCGAGGTGGCAGGAACACTTGGCAGTATGAGACCAGCCTGGGCAACATAGTGAGATCTCATTGTTACCAAAAAAAAAAAAAAAAAATGAAAATAAAAATAAAATAACCGGGCATGTGGATATGGTGGGACATGACTGTGGTCCTAGCTACTCAGGGGGCTGAGGTCAGGGGGCTGAGGTCCCATCAGCCCAGGAGCCTGAGGCTGCAGTGAGGCTGTCTCAATAAATAAATAAATAAATCCGGGGGGGGGGGGGAATACTTTGTTCCTATTATAACTACGATATCCTTTTTACATCTAAACATAATTTTTAAAATCGTTATTTAATATTATCAAAGTATTCAAATATATGTTATGTTCAAATATCCAGCAGTATTCAAAACTCCAATTATCTGGCCGGGCACTATGGCTCACACCTGTAATCCCAGCACTTTGGGAGGCCAAGGCGGGTGGATCACCTGAGGTCAGGAGTTTGAGACCAGCCGGCCAACATGGAGAAACCCCGTCTGTACTGAAAATACAAAAATTAGCGACGCATGGTGGCACGCGCCTGTAGTTCCAGCTACTGGTGGGGGCTGAGGCACGAGAATTGCTTGAATCCAGATGGTGGATCTCCAAAAAAAAACTCCATTTATCTTATATGTTTTTCTCTTCCCTCATTTTCTTTTTTGAGCAATCTGTTTGAATCAACGTCCAATCAAGGTCTGTGATAAATTGAAATATGCCTTAAATTTTTATTTATAAGTTATCTACATCTGTTTTTATTTATTTATTCATTTTATGGAGACAGGGTCTCATTATGTTACACAGGCTGGGCTTGAACTCCTGGGCTCAAGCAATCCTCCTGCCTCAGCCTCCTGAGTAGCTGGGATTACAGGCACATGCCATCACATGCAGCTTCCACTTCTTACTTCTTACAATTTGTTGTTGTTGTTGTTGTTACTGTTGAAATAATTGTGTGAATTTCCTATAGTTTCCTATTTGAATTTTGCCAGTTTTACTTGTTTTACCCTTTAGTCTGTTCTAGTTTCTGTTGCCCAGGCTGGAGTACAGTGGTGCGACCACAGCTCACTACAGCCTTTACCTGCTGGGCTCAAGAGATCCTCCCACCTCAGCCTCCTGAGTAGCCATGGCTACAGGCATGTGCCACCGCGCCTGTCTAAATTTACTTTTTTGTAGAGACGGGGTCGCACTGTGTTGCCCAAGCTGGTGTCTCCTGGGCTCAAGCAGTCTCCCCCGTAGGTCTCCCAAAGTGTAAGGATTACAGGTGTGAGCCACCACACCCAGCCTGCTATTTTAAGTTTTTAAGAAAAATGTTATTTCTGTCCCTCTTCACTCATCTGACGCCTCATTCTTTAAGCTTAAATGCATTTCTTATTTTTCATTTTATTTTTTATTTTATTTTTTGAGACGGAGTCTCACTGTGTTGCTCAGGCTGGAGTGCAATGGTGTGATCTTGGCTCACCACAATCTCCGCCTCCCGCGTTCAAGCGATTCTCCAGCCTCAGCTTCCTGAGTAGCTGGGATTACAGGCGCCTGTCAGCACGCCCAACTAATTTTTGTATTTTAAGTAGAGATGGGGTTTCACCATGCTGGCTAGGCTGGTCTCGAACTCCCGACCTCAGGTGATCTGCCTGCCTCGGCCTCCCAAAGTGCTGGGATTACAGGTGTGAGCCACCACACCCAGCCAATGCTAGGGTTATTAATATTACCTGAACCTCCACATTTCCACCCCTTCTCACCCAACTCCATTGTATAGCAGATGTCTGTTTCTGTGCTGCTGCTAAAGGATTTGGTGTAAATACTTTTCACAGACAGATGTGACTATTTCTACCAGACTGTGGCAATCTGAAGTTCTCAGACACATCCTTATTCCCATGGGGCTCAGTAGTGTCCAGTTCATAGAAGGCTCTTAATTAGGTCCCCAAAATAACTTTAAAACAGATAGCACCAATTTTAGTTTAGGAATTAGTGTATGTGTACTTCAAAGCTAAAAAGTAGCCACTAACAGGACGCCAAACTATTAAAAACAACCTTCAAAAAAATCTTTTCTGAATACTTTTTTTCTGTTATTTATTCCAATGATAGACAATAGTTCTGAAATAAAAATGCGTTACTTTTTTCAAATATATATTTTATTTTCTATATTGTAAGGTAAATATAAATGCATTGTATTTCTTATTTAGATAAGTGCTTTCAAAATCTTTTTTTTTTGTTGTTTTTTTTTTTTTTTTTTGAGACGGAGTCTTGCTCAGTCGCCCAGGCTGGAGTGCGGTGGCACAATCTCGGCTCACTGCAAGCTCCGCCTCCCGGGTTCACGCCATTCTCCTCCCTCAGCCTCCCGAGTAGCTGGGACTACAGGCACCCGCCACTACGCCCGGCTAATTTTTTTTGTATTTTTAGTAGAGACGGGGTTTCACCGGGTTAGCCAGGATGGTCTCGATCTCCTGACCTCGTGATCCGCCCGTCTCGGCCTCCCAAAGTGCTGGGATTACAGGCGTGAGCCACCGCGCCTGGCCTCAAAATCGTTTTTATTTTTTAAATTTAATCTTATCTTTTTTCAAAATCACTTTTATTTATTTGTTTATTTTGAGACAGGATCTCACTCTGTTGCTCAGGCTGGGGTACAATGGTATGATCAGGGCTCACTGCAGCCTCTCACTCCCGGCCTCAAGTGATCCTCTTGCCTCAGCCTCCCCAAGAGCTGGGAAAACAGGCTTATGCCAACACACCCAGCTAACACTTTTATTCTTTTAAATCAGAGAAATATGTTCTACAAAAATAGATGTTTGTGGAACACCAATATATAATAGATAAAAGTGGAGCAATTCTGGTTTGAGGTTTTTTGGGTTTTTTTTGATGCGGAGTTTCATTCTTCTTGCCTAGGCTGGAATGCAATGGTGTGATCTTGACTCACCGCAACCTCCATCTCCCAGGTTCAAGCGATTCTCCTGCCTCAGCCTCCTTAGTAGCTGGGATTACAGGCATGCACCACTACGACTGGCTAATTTTGCATTTTTAGTAGAGACAGGATTTCTCCATGTTGGTCAGGCTAGTCTTGAACTCTTGACCTCAGGTGATCTACCTGCCTCGGCCTCCCAAAGTGCTGGGATTATAGGCATAAGTCACCGCGCCCGGCCGCATCTCATATATTTCAGTGAAAATACAG
This sequence comes from Chlorocebus sabaeus, assembly GCF_047675955.1. NCBI lineage: Eukaryota > Metazoa > Chordata > Mammalia > Primates > Cercopithecidae > Chlorocebus > Chlorocebus sabaeus. The sequence continues at coordinate 29,169,979 of NC_132925.1, forward strand.
TATGGCACAGTCAGTTTGGAAAACAGTTTGGCAGTGTCTTGTCAAGCTAAATGTACACTTAATATATGGTCCAGCAATCTACTTCCTTGAGTATTTAGCCCAAATGAGTGAAACTTCAATATTCAAACGAAAAATTACATAGAGAGGTTTATAGAAGACTTATTTGTAATCATCAAAACCTAAAAATAACCAAATATCCTTCAAGTGGTGAATGGTTCACAAACTGTGGTACTCCCACAAAATGGAATAGCACTATTCATTAATGAAAAGGAGCAAACTAATGATACATGCAAAAACATGTATCAGTCTCAAATATATTACGTTAAATTAAATAACTCAGACTCATTACATTTTTACAACATCCCAGAAAAGCCAAATAGTTAAAGTGAAAAATAGATCAGTGGGGCCGGGCGTGGTGGCTAAAGCCTGTAATCCCAGCACCTCAGGCCGAGGTGGATGGATCACGAGGTCAGGAGTTCAAGACCAGCCTGGCCAAGAGGGTGGCACCCCACCTCTACTAAAAATACAAAAAGTAGCTGGGCGTGGTGGCTCAGGCCTGTAATCCCAACACTTTGGGAGGCTGAGGCCGGTGGATCACAAGGTCAGGAGTTCGAGACCAGCCTGGCCAACATAGTGAAACCCCGTCTCTACTAAAAATACAAAAATTAGCTGGGGCTATTGGTGTGCACCTCTAGTCCCAACAACTCAGGAGGCTGAGTCAGGAGACTCGCTTGATCCTGGGAGGCGGAGGTTGTGGTGAGCCAAGATCATGCCATTGCACTCCAGCTCAGGCAACAGAGCAAGACTCCGTCTCAAGAAAAAAAAAAAAAAAGCTGGGCCCAGTGGTGCATGCCTGTAATCCCAGCTACTCAGGAGGCTGAGACAGGAGAATGGCTTGAACCTGGGAGGCTGAGGTTGCGATGAGCCAAGACCTTGCCACTGCACTGCAGCCAGGGCAATAGAGTGAGACTCCATTTCAAAACAAAAAAGGCCAGGTTCGGTGGCTCATGCCTGTGATCCCAGCACTTTGGGAGGCCAAAGTGGACGGATTATGAGGTCAGGAGATCGAGACCATCCTGGCTAACACAGTGAAACCCCATCTGTACTAAAATTACAAAAAATTAGCTGCGTGTGGTGGCAGGTGCCTGTCATCACAGCTACTTGGGAGGCTGAGGAAGGAGAATCATTACAGGCATGAGCTACCACACCCGGCCTGAAACAGGAGTTTGAAGGAAGAGCAGAATGTAGAAAGTTCTTAACCTTTGCATTCTAGTTAGAACTGCATGAGTTCTGGAATGGTGAGGAATTCTTGTCCAGTCTGTGTACCTCTTTAGAACCTCCTTGGTGTTATAAATCCCCTGATGTATTGTGGTCCTCCTCCTTGTTGTCTACCAAGGAGATAAACAAGACTTCTCTCAATCTCTAGCTCTGACATGTACAGAAATATTAGGGGTACAGTTGTGTGACACAAACTATTTCCTCTTTAATTTCCAAACTAACAATTTTTTCTCCTTTGAGATAAAATTTAGAGTGAAATGCACAGATCTTGAGTGTACACTGTAATGAGCTTTAAAAAATGAGTAGCCAGGCTGGGTGCGGTGGCTCACGCCTATAATCCTAGCACTTTGGGAGGCTGAGGTGGGTGGATCACCTGAGGTCGACAGTTCGAGACCAGCCTGACCAACATGGAGAAACTGTCTCTACTAAAACTACAAAAAATTAGCAGGGGGTGGTGGCACATACCTGTAATCTCAGTTACTCAGGAGGCTGAGGCGGGAGAATCACTTGAACCCGGAAGGCAGAGGTTGTGGTGAGCCAAGATCGCACCATTGCACTCCAGCCTGGGCAACAGGAGTGAAACTCTATCTCAAAAATAAAATAAAATAAAATAAAATAAAATAAAATAAAATAGTAAAGTAAAATAAAATAAATAAAATAAAATAAAATAAAAATGATTAGCCAATTCCCCCAATCAATATAGAAAATATTTCTAGGCCGGGCGCGGTGGCTCAAGCCTGTAATCCCAGCACTTTGGGAGGCCGAGACGGGTGGATCACGAGGTCAGGAGATCGAGACCATCCTGGCTAACCTGGTGAAACCCCGTCTCTACTAAAAAAATACAAAAAACTAGCCGGGCGAGATGGCGGGCGCCTGTGGTCCCAGCTACTTGGGAGGCTGAGGCAGGAGAATGGCGTGAACCCGGGAGGCGGAGCTTGCAGTGAGCTGAGATCCGGCCACTGCACTCCAGCCTGGGCCACAGAGCGAGACTCCGTCTCAAAAAAAAAAAAAAAGAAAATATTTCTATAACTAGAAAAATTCCTTTGGGGCTCTTCCAGTCAATTCCCATTACTTCCACCCTTTAGAAAACCTGTTTTACTTTTTATCACCAAAATTAGCAATTCTTATACTCTTCTGCAGGACTTGTGATGACATATTGCTGAACCACACCCTGTATCATTCAGTAGGTCTGAGATGAAGTAACAGGCATTTCAAAGTTCCAGACTAATATGGATGCTCCTGGTTTGGGAACTAAATGAGAATCACTCACATTTTATGGAAAACTTAACCTTTTTTTCTTTTTTGAGGTGGAGCTTCGCTATTTTTGCCCAGGCTGGAGTGCAATGGTGGGATCTTTGCTAACTGCAACCTCCACCTCCTGGGTTCAAGCGAGTCTCCTGCCTCAGCCTCCCAAGTAGCTGGGATTACAGGTGTGTGCCACCACGCCCGGCTAGTTTGTATTTTTGGTAGAGACAGAGTTTCACCATGTTGGCTAGGCTGGTCTCAAACTCCGGATCTCAGGTGATCCGAGCCCCTGGGCCTCTCAAATTACTGGGATTACAGGTGTGTGCCACCGCACCTGGCCCTTTTTGTGTGTGTGTGGAACGGAGTCTCACTATATTGCCCAGGCTGGAGTGCAGAGGCACAATCTTGGCTCACTGCAACCTTCGCCTCCCAGGTTCAAGCGATTCTCCTGCCTCAGCCTCCTAAGTAGCTGGGATTATAGGCATGTGCTACCACGCCCAGCTAATGTTTTTTGGTTTTTGTTTTTGAGGTGGAGTTTTGCTTTTGTTGCCCAGGATGAAGTGTAATGGCGTGATCTTGGCTCACCACAACCTCTGCCTCCTGAGTAGCTGGAATTACAGGCATGTGCCACCACACCCAGCTAATTTTTGTGTTTTTAGTAGAGACAGGGTTTCTCAATGTTGGTCAGGCTGGCCTTGAACTCCCAACCTCAGGTGGTCTGCCCCCCTTGGCCTCCCAAAATACTGGGATTACAGGCCTGAGCCACTGTGCCTGGCCTAATTTTGTATTTTTAATAGAGACAGGGTTTCACCATGTTGCTCAGGCTAGTCTCGAACTCTTCCTGACCTCAGGTGATCCACCCGCCTGGCCTTTCAAAGTGCTGGGATTACAGGCGTGAGCCACCACACCCGGCCAATTTTAACTTTATTTGAATACAGAGATTGTCCTCTTGTTACTTTTCTTTCCAGACTTTTTTTTTTTTTGAGGCAGGGTCTGCTCTGCTGCCCAGGCTGGAAGGGCAGTGGTGCAATCACAGCTCACTGCAGCCTCGACCTCCAGCTCAAGCAATCCTGCCATTTTGGCCAGCCCAGTAGCTGAGACTACTGGCCACAGGCCACCACAGCTGGCTAATTTTTGTATTTTGGTGAAAGGGTTTCAACATGTTGCCCAGGCTGGTCTCGAACTCCTGGGCTCAAGTCATCTGCCAGCCTCAGTCTCCCAAGTGTTGGGATTACAGGTATGAGCCACTGCCCCTGGCGTCTGTGGCCCTTCACAAATGGCTATGTCTAAGTGTCATTCAAAGCAAGGTAGACTCAATTAGCCTGAGACAACAGGTGTAATCTGGACTAATTGTTTCCTCATGATTAGATATACATTATCTTTTTGGCAATGATATTGTGTACTTCCCATTGTTTATCAGAAAAGACATTTTAGTTTGTAACATTCCTGGTGGTGCTAAGTTGGAATCCTTGGTTAAGGTGGCTGTAGCTAAACTCCAATTTTTGTGTCCATAAACCCCATCGTGCCAAAATGTAGAAATTTTATTTCCATCAGCAATGTGGTCAGAGGCCCTGACCAACATTTACCCTTGGAAGCTGCCATGTCCCTTTGGTGCCAAGAGAAATTTGGAAGGCTGGCTCCAGGTTTCCCACACCAGTTACAGCATGGGCACAGACCTATTTGTACAAATGTTACCTTAACATCCAGATGGGAAATTGGGAATACAAACCTCTTCTCTCAGCTCCCCCACAAAACAGCAAGATGTCATGCCTCTGCCAGGGAACTCATCTGAGACACAGGGAGTTTATAGCTCCAGCTGTCTTCCTCTTAGTATTCTGGGAGTATAGCCGGCAGACAGGGAGTAGGGGACTGAATGTGGTGATAGGAACTTTGGGGGAGGCCTGTGAAAATTAGGGTGATTTGGCGAGTTATGTAACTTTAAGGTTTTATCTTGCCGGGGCAAGAAGGATGAGTAAATAAACTGTCTTACTGGTAGACTCCAATTATTAATTTATTTTGTATAGAGAGAAATTTAAGTTTATTGAAATGTGTTAGAAACAGGGAGGTATCTACCAGCAGAATAATAAAGCAAAGGAAATTTCCAAATTAATAGAAAGGAAGGAAACGGAATAGAAACTTGACCCATCCAAAGAAAGTAGGATAGAAGTTTAAAAAGGAAACAAAATTAAAACGAACAATACACACAGTATAAGAAAAAAATGTCTATTATTTATTACACCGAACAATTCTGACCACCAACAACCAATGGGGTCCAGGAGAGAAGAACATCTTGCTTCTCAACAAACTTTCCTCCCTTGCTTTAGCATTTTTGAGGATTCTTTCCCAAACCTATTACATCTGTATTATGATGGTTACAAATTTTCCAACTCTGCCACTCCTTCCAGTGCATTATTTTTAGTATCTTCATTAAAGGTGCAAAATAAAATAAAAATAATAAAAATTCCGTACTTGTAATAACAAAACAATGATGGAAACTGTCATTAAATCAGGACAAGTGAAAAACAGATCTGTTCCCAGACTCACAGGACTATAAATTTAGGAAGTACACAAAAAAATTAAAAATTAATTACACCCAATAGGATACATTAAATATGTACAGTTTTTGTATGTCAATCATACCTAAGTAGTTTTAAAAACAAATGATCCGACCCATACCGGCAACTAATAAAGAACAAACAAATGAGTCATACAAAAGAAAAATCACAGCCGGGCGCGGTGGCTCACGCCTGTAATCCCAGCACTTTGGGAGGCCGAGGCGGGCGGATCACAAGGTCAGGAGATCGAGACCATGGTGAAACCCCGTCTCTACTAAAAAAAATAGAAAAAATTAGCCGGGCGCAGTGGCGGGCGCCTGTAGTCCCAGCTACTCGGGAGGCTGAGGCAGGAGAACGGCGTGAACCCGGGAGGCGGAGCTTGCAGTGAGCCGAGATTGCGCCACTGCACTCCAGCCTGGGCGACAGAGAGAGACTCCGTCTCAAAAAAAAAAAAAGAAAAATCACACATTTTGGTTTACTCCTACTTTTAAGAACACTAACAATAAAATTTGCATGCAACGAATACGGTTCCCTAAATACAACAGATGAATTATTTTATATACACATCTTATTTTTATTTATGGAGAATCGGTTAATAAACACATTTAAAGTTCAACATATTATGTATTTATGAGTGGAAAGTAACCTTAAACATTTTAAACACCAGAAATATACAAAACAATTATAAGTGAAATATACAAAGTCCCTTGTGTTTTGATCCTGGAGTCAAACCACAGAAATCTCAGGTTAAGAGAACTTTGAAAAATATTGTTTTGAATATTAAAAATCATGTGTTTGAGGGAGGGAGAGAATTAACAGCCTTTCTTTGCCTTAAAATACTTTACGTTTTATGAAATTGCAATTGGAATGAAGCAGCTCCTAAAGCAGTCAGTGTTCAGAGGAAGAGAAAATTGAGCATAAGAGCCAACTACCGTTTTACTCAACTCCTTCACAACGCTCAGCTGAAGAATTCTCACTTAAAAGACCTGTTGAAGGTCAGGCACAGTGGCTCATGCCCATAATCCCAGCATTTTGGGAGGCCGAGGCGGGTGGATCACTTGAGTCCGGGAGTTTGAGACTAGCCTGGCCAACATGGGGAAACCCCATCTCTACTTAAAAAAAAAAAAAAAAAAAAGCTGGGTGTGGTGGCTGGTGCCTGTAATCCCAACTACTCGGGAGGCGGAGGCAGGAGAATCACTTGAACTCAGGAGGCAGAGATTGCACTGAACTGAGATTGCACAAGTGTACTCCGGCCTGGGCAACAGAGTGAGACACTGTCTCAAAAGACAAAACAAAACAAAAAAGAGCTGCTGCTGAAGTCATGTCTATTTTAGAAAAGTAGTACGAATGAGTTTTTCTACATATTAGCTACAATTTATGGTAATTTGCGAAATGTTTTTCCATTTTTAAATCTGAGAGTCTCTATCTCCACTCACAAAGCAACAGGCACTGCTAGGGCTCTTAGGCTAACATCTGCCACCCCACCAGTCTGCACGGTCCATAAACAGGTGTGCAGAGGACCAGAGTTCACCTGTCAGCAGCCCCGCGGAATCCGACTCTCCAGACTTTCTGCCATTAATTACCATAGATGTGGCCTTTTTCCTGATATTCTATTCCCACTGGAGGCTTTTTATTAAGACCTTGTTCCTATAAAGCAAATAAAATGTTTGTTTTCAAAAAGATAAGAATCAAGAAGTATCAAAAATAGCCAAGAAACCCACTGCTGGAATGCTGTTGAAATTGCCCTTACAACTTTAGGATCATAAGTAACAAGCCTATGATGCTGTCATTCGAGAATGAAGATCATCAGCCAAGTTATCATGCCTCTGAAATATGTTCCCCGACTTGTGCGAACCATGGACAAGAGACCTTGGAGGGGCTCTTTGCATCACTTTCCCAAAAACCCAAGTATGTCATTACAGGACTACCCAAAGTGACCTCCTCACTTCTATTCAACTTGCTTGGCATAGAGAGATTATCAAAATACAGCAAAAAGCAGGCTATCCCAAAGGAAAAGCCAATCACACATTCACACACTTCCTCCTGTGGGAGATGGTCTTGCTATGTTTCCCTGGCTGAGAGAAATTACCGATCCCTCCTTTCCATCTAGTCAATTCTTCCCTTAACTTAAGGAATCTCTTCTTTGATATTCACCATGTTATTCCAGGTGTTTGTATGTGCACCATCCCTGTTTAGACTGTAGGCTACTTAAAGGAAGAGCTTTTTTACTAGTCATTATTTCTGTGTAGGGCATACACTTTGAATATAGTAATTATATAATGTTTGTTGCTCCCAGAATTCTGTGTCTCCAGGTAGAAGCGTTAAACCCTGACACAGAAATGCTTTCTGTCTCCTGGGGATAAACTTAACTGAGTAATGATTTTCTTGAAACTCTTTACTGACAATTTGAGCTTGAAATACATGGCTATATAAGATTAATGTGTATCTTGACTTTCTGCAATTGAAAATCCAGCACCCACTTTTAGTTTATAGAAAAGCATCAGGTAATTACCTGTGAACACATTTGGGGCACAACATATTGTCTTCAAGATGCGGGGGTGGAAAATTGGAGGCAGGAAGCAAGAAGAGTGCACTCACTCTCCCTTCTTGCTTTTCTGGAACCCAGGCTTGACCAGCATGAAACTGCAGGTGAACCCAACCACCTGTGTCTGCAGGGAGGCTTCTCCCATGGACCACACACCACCTGACACCTGGCGAAGGAGAGAGACAGGCACCCACACACCAGGATGACATACTGATGTAAGGCTGCATTATGGCCCATCACCCTTGATTGACCAACTCCAAGATGTGAACCCTGAAATCCTAACTTAACCTCTTCTCTATTCTGTTCTCCTTTAGAAAAGCATACAAGACAGTTCCTGTTAAAACTTAAAAATCTAGGCAGGGCGCGGTGGCTCATGCCTGTCATCCCAGCACTTTGGGAGGCCGAGGCGGGCGGATCATGAGCTCAGGATATCGAGACCATCCTGGCTAACACGGTGAAACCCCGTCTCTACTAAAAATACAAATTAGCTGGGCGTGGTGGCGGGTGCCCGTAGTCCCAGCTACTTGGGAGAATGAGGCAGGAGAGTGGCGTCAACCTGGGAGGCGGAGCTCGAAGTGAGCCATGATCACGCCACTGTACTATAGCCTGGGCAACAGAGCAAGACTCCGTCTCAAATAAATAAATAAATAAATAAATAAATCTAGTTGGAATAGTTGTAGGTGGGCAGATGGTAGAAAGACTAACCCAGAGTGTCTGGAAACGGCTTCATGAAACAAGCTCAGGGACCCCAGCTCTGAACACACATTGGATTGTGCTAAACAGTTTATTGTCTTCTTTTCTTGTATTTTCTGTAATTCTTACAACATATAAGGTAGGTATTGCCCATTTTACAATGAAAACACTGGGAAATAGTTTAAATAACTTATTAATGCCATTCTGGGGCTCAGCTGCAGGCAATTAATTTTAGATCTTACTTTTAATTTAAATTGCTTAAAGGGGAAAGAAAGAAAACCAAACTGCCATCCTCTTCTGATGCCATCAATCATTTAAAGCAGTGGTTCTCAAACTGTGGTCCCCAGACCAGCATCCTTACTGCTGCCTGGAAAACTGAGAAATGCAAACTCTCGCTGGGTGCAGTGGCTCACACCTGTAATCCCAGCATTCTGGGAGGCCGAGGCAGGCGGATCATCTGAGGTCGGGAGCTTGAGACCAGCCTGACCAACATGGAGAAAACCCGTCTCTACTAAAAATACAAAATTAGCCGGGCATGGTTGCGCCTGCCTGTAATCCCAGCTACTCAGGAAGGCTGAAGCAGGCGAATTGCTGGAACCCAGGAGGTGAGCCAAGAGCGCACCACTGCACACTAGCCTGGGCAACAAGAATGAAACTCTGTCTCAAAAAAAAAAAAGAAAGAAAGAAATGCAAATGCTCAGGTCCTGTCCTAGACCTGAATTAGAAACTCTGTGGGCAGGGTCCAGGAATCGCCGGCCCTCAAAGGCATTTTGATATACCCTAAAAGGTTATCAGGCATTAATCTCTACTAAGCTTATTTCCCCACTGGACCAGAATAAGCTCTTCGTGTTGGGCTTACCACAGGCCTCTTGTGGAGATTCCACTGCCTCTGGCGTCCTCGCCCTGGCCGAAATTCTCGCCCAGGAGGCCAGCAAAGCCTCCGGGGCAGAAGTTGTCACCACAACTGTATTAACTCCCTCAAGGAGAGCAGTGGAATTTTCCAGGGCAGGCGGCCCCTCCGCAGGGGGAAGGGCCACTTCAGGAGGGTGTGTCTCAGAACTTTGCAGGGACGTTTCCCCTTTTTCCACCTTTAATTTTTTTTGCAATGATTTCCGGATTTTGGCCTCTTTTGCTGTGCTAGGAAAATCCTACAAAAAGGGTTAAATAATAAAGATAAAAATAAAGATTAAAATTCTAACAAAAATGGCCTCAGAGTTAAGGAGCTCTTGATCAAATGCAAAGTTTCACTTAGACAGGAGGTCTAGGTTCAAGAGATCCATTGTACAACTTGGTAACTATACATAGTTAATAACAATGTACTGTCTTCTTGAAAATTGCTCAGTTGGCTGCACATGGCTCAGGTCTGTAATCCCAGCACTTTGGGAGGCCAAGGTTGGTGAAACACTTGAGGTCAGGAGTTCGAGACCAGCCTGGCCAACGTGGTGAAACCAAGTCTCTACTAAAAATACAAAAATTATCCAGGCGTGGTGGCTCAAGCCTGCAATGCCAGCTACTCAGGGGGCTGAGACTGGGGAATCACTTGAACCAGGGAGGCGGAGGTTGCAGTGAGCCTGCACTCCAGCCTAGGTGACAGAGGGAGACTCTGTCTTTAAAAAAAAAAGAAAGAAAGAAAGAAAATTGCTGGCCGGGCACAGTGGCTCACGCCTGTAATCCCAGCACTTTGGGAGACCAAGGCGAGCGGATCACGAGGTCAGGAGTTCTAGACCAGCCTGGCCAACATGGTGAAACCCTGTCTCTACTAAAAATACAAACATCAGCCAGGCGTGGTGGCAGGTGACTGTAATCCCAGCTACTCTGGAGGCTGAGGCAGGAGAATCGCTTGAACCCAGGAGGTGGAGGTTGCAGTGAGCTGAGATTGCGCACTGCACTCCAGCCTGAGCAACAAGAGCGAAACTTCGTCTTAAAAAAAAAGAGAAAGAAAGAAAACCTGGGCACGGTGGGGCTCACGCCTGTAATCCCAGCACTTTGGGACGCTGAGGTGGGCAGATCACCTGAGGTCGGGAGTTCGAGACCAGCCTGGCCAACGTGGAGAAATGCCGTCTCTACTAAAAATCCAAATTAGCCAGGTGTGGTGGCGCATACCTGTAATCTCAGCTACTCGGGAGGCTCAGCCAGGAGAATCATCTGAACCCGGGAGACAGTGGATGCGTGGAGCAAAATTCTGTCTCAATAATTATAATAATAATAATAATGTAGTATGTAAAGTGATGTATGTATTAATTAGCTTGAGTTGGCCATTCCACAATGTATACATATTTCAAAGTCATGTGCTGTACATGATAAAAATATACAATTTTTGACAATTAAAAAAATTTAAGTGCTACCTCTTTTTATTTTTGAGACAGCGTTTCACTCTTGTGCCCAGGCTGGAATGCATGCAATGGTGCATCTTGGCTCACGGCAACCTCTGCCTCCTGGTTTCAAGCAATTCTCCTGCCTCAGCCTCCTGAATAGCTGGGATTACACGCATGCACCACCACACCTGGCTAATTTTTGTATTTTTAGTAGAGACAGTATTTCACCATGTTGGCCAGGCTGGGCTGCCTCATTTTTATTATTCTTTGCAGACTTGGTGAGAAGTAGGGATGGAAGGCCAGGCACGGTGGCTCACACCTGTAATCCCAGCACTTAGGGAGGCCAAGGTGGGCAGACCACGAGGTCAGGAGTTGAAGACCAGCCTGACCAAAACAGTGAATCACCACCTCTACTAAAAATACAAAAAATTAGCTGGGCGTGGTGGTGGGCGCTTGTAATCTCAGCTACTTAGGAGGCTGAGGCAGGAGATTTGCTTGAATCCGGGAGGTGTAAGTTGCAGCGAGCTGAGATGGTGCCACAGCACTCCAGTCTGGGTGACAGTGCAAGACTCCATCTCAAAAAAAAAAAAGGAAAGTAGGCATGGGAAATACTGTTCTTTCTTAGAACTAGGGGTGGAGGGACAAGCGGAGGCTAAGACAGTTCCTTTACTCACTTTTGAGGCTACAATAGGTAATTAGGATAAGCACTGAAACGTACATCCTTCAAAAAGTTACCTTTTGATTTGGGTAGGCAAAGGCACACAGGCGCTTATATGCATCCAATTTCTAAGACAACAGAAAACTGAGTTAGTAAGGCAAGTAAGGTTCCTACCCTTCCTCCCAGCAGTACCGTCCCCAGCCTAGGCCCTCACCTGGCCTTTGGAGCTCAGCTTCAACTGTTGGCACCAGGCCCGCAGAATGTCCCGGTGAATCAGATTAACAGGTGGCAGTTTAGAGGGTAATGGAGGGATTGGTATCTTCTTCTGAGGTCTGGGGTTGTCACTGTACTCTGCCTTCTTCTTAGGACAGGGCACTGAAGGAGAATGGAATCAAATTAGTAGTAATTAACTTTGTGTATCTTTTCAGAATTTCAAAAGTAAAATCACTTTTTTTTTTTTTTGGAGAGAGAGAGTCTTGCTTTGTCGCCCAGCTGGAGTGCAGTGGCGCGATCTTGGCTCCCTGTAACCTCCGCCTCCTGGGTTCAAGCAATTCTCCTGCCTCAGCCTCCTGAGTAGCTGGGATTACAGATACCCACCACCACGCCCGGCTAATTTTTTTTCTATTTTTAGTGGAGGTGAAGTTTCACCATGTTGGCCAAGCTGGTCTCGAACTCCTGAACTTGTGATCTGCTCACCTAGGCCTCTCAAAGTGCTCGGATTACAGACCTAAGCCACTGCGCCCGGCCTAAAATCAGTTTTAGTTATTAATAGTTCAATCCCTCTCAAACCTAGGATTTACCACTTCTAAATCCCAGTTTTATTCCTAAATCTCCCCACTACTCAGGTACACATGCTCCTTTGCGAACCCCTTATAATCCACAGAACCCAGGTGGTGGCACCGGAGATGGCACTTCCATCCCAGGGGAATTACTGCTTAGACTTGAGATCATACTCAGTGGTGTCCTCTATCCACAGAGCAAACTCAACACCTGACAATGCTACACAGGCAACCACTAATATCCCTACTTCTGCCAGCCCACCCTAGTCAGGGCAGCACTCTGGTTTCATAGCAGGTATGCTTCCTTAGCTGTGCTGTGTTTCTGTTCATCCGGCTTCTGCATCTCACATACCTTGTCTTCATTCAGTAAAGATATTTGGCCAGGCGCAGTGGCTCATACTGTAATCCCAGCGCTCTGGGAGGCCGAGGTGGGGGGATAACCTGAGGTCAGGAGTTTGAGACCAGCATGGCCAACATGGTGAAATGCCGTCTCTACTAAAAAAAAAAAAAAATTTCGCTGGGCATGATGGCACATGCCTGTAATCCCAGTTACTTGGGAGGCTGAAGCTGGATAACTGTTTGAACCCAGGAGGCAGAGGTTTTAGTGGGCCAGGATCATGCCAAAAAAATGTCTAAGGCTGGGTCTGGTGGCTCACACCTGTAATCCCAGCACTTTTTAGGAGGCCAAGGCAGATGGGTCACTTGAGGCCAAGAGTTCACAACCAGCCCGGCCAATATGGTAAAATTCCGTGTCTACTAAAAATACAAAAATCAGCCAGGCATGGTGGCACACGCCTGCAATCCTAGCTAACTTGGGAGGCTAAGACAGGACAATCGCTTGAACCAGGGAGGCACAGGTTGCAGGGAACTGAGATGGTGCCCCCACACTCCAGCCTGGATGACAGAGCAACACCCTGTCTTGGTGTCTCAAAAAAAAAGACACAGCCTGTAATGACACTTACAGTTAGTAGGGTTTACTGTGTACATATTACTTCTTAGGCATAGTGTAAGTACTTCACTTAATTATTCTATGTAAATTTTAACACTCCATTCCCACACCCGAATAAAGGTAGATATTGTTCAAACTTATTTTTAGAATAGGAAGTCCGGTTTCAAGAATGGGTCTTCAAATTTACAGCTGTCTGTTCCCAAATCATTGCACATTGAAATTCTTAACTCCAAGTAGCAAGTGAAGGAAAAAATGATCAACAGAACCAAATATGCTGTGGAAGTCTGAAGACAGGAAGGGATCGGTTAGGGCAATGGTGACCAAAAGATGCTTCAGGAAGGTGCAGTTTAAGCTAGACTCCCATGAACTGTAGGATTTGCACAATATATGACGGAAATTTCTTCCCTGGCTTTTCTTCTTCAGAAAAATCCCTCTGGCTTCTAAGACCTGAGAAAGTGGGATGTGAGGATTTGAAGACCTCTTACCTTTCTTGCCTTTGACAGACTTTTTTTCTTTGGTTCCCTTTGCTGATGTTCCTGGCAAAGCAATCATGTTTGGTTGATTAGAAGCCTGCTGATCCTCTTCCCTCGACTTCTCTGTGGAGGTCTACTGGGAACAGAGGAGCTGGTCAGTCATTCCTCCAGTGTCCAAACCACACATACACTACCTGCCTCAAGATAACTCACTTCTAAGGCACCAAGGCAGTCACTGGACTCCACTGGCAGTGTGGATTCTCCTCTGGGTATCATCTTAATACACACTGTCATGCAGGCCAGGCGTGGTGGCTCACACCTGTAATCCAAGTGCTTTAGGAGGACAAGGCAAGAGGATCGCTTGAGTCCAGTAGTTGGATACCAGCCTGAGCAACAAGTGAAACCTTGCCTCTACAAAAAGGAAACAAGATTAGCTGAGCATGGTGGTAAGTGCCTGTAGCCCGAGCTACTCAAGAGACTGAGATAGGAGAATCACTTGAGCCAGGGAGGTAGGTAGAGGCTGCACCGCTGCACTCCAACCTGGGTGGCAGAATGAGACTGTCTCAAAAAAAAAAAAAAAAAAAAAAAAAAAAAAAGAAAGGCCCTTAACTCACCTACTGTATTCCATCATCTCTTACCTGAAGAATTTTTTTCCCCCAATCCTTCATTCTTGACCCCTTCCAAATAAATTATTTCCTAACACTGTTGGCAGTGACACATCCTTTCAGTGGTTTATTGCTCTCAGCATAAAAATAATTATCTTTAACATTACCTACCAGACTCTTACCTCCTATTTCACACTGCTCTCCCTACCCAAGCTCCAGCCACGTAATTCCTTTCCTTTCCAAAGTTGTTACACATTCCTCAACCCCAACCTCCACCCTACTTCTATTTACACTTTAAAATCTTAGACCTTAAAAATCTTCCTCTTTTAAGTGTTATTTAACCTGGGAACCCCTTCTAGTCCTTCCAGACAAATCTACTACATACTGTCTCATTTCTACTACTTGTTAATTGCAATTAAATTTGTTTGTGTGATTTGATTAATGATTGACACTCCTCTTGACTATAAGCTCCATGAGGATAGCATTTCTTTCCTTTTCATCATAGGCACTCAATAAATATTGGTTAATTGAATCAAAGAAAGCAAAGTGGGAGTGGAGAAAAGTTGTTTAATCCAGAGACAGTAACATATATTGATCCCTGTCTCATACCAGGCATTCGCTTGATATGTTCCTTATTTTCATTCTTTTTAAAAAAATATTTATTTATTAGCCGGGCGCGGTGGCTCAAGCTTGTAATCCCAGCACTTTGGGAGGGAGGTCAGGAGATCGAGACCATCCTGGCTAACACGGTGAAACCCCGTCTCTACTAAAAAAAATACAAAAAAACTAGCCGGGCGAGGTGGCGGGCGCCTGTAGTCCCAGCTACTCGGGAGGCTGAGGCAGGAGAATGGCGTGAACCCGGGAGGCGGAGCTTGCAGTGAGCTGAGATCCGGCCACTGCACTCCAGCCTGGGCGACAGAGCGAGACTCCGTCTCAAAAAAAATAAAAATTATTTATTAAAGAAAAGGGCTTGCTCTGTCGCCCAGGCTGGAATGCAGTGACAGGACGGTAACTCACTCCAATCTCTACCTCCTCAAGTGATCCTTTGCCTCAGTCTCCTGAGTAGCTGGGACTACAGGTACCACCACGCCTGGCTAATGTTTCGTAGAGATGAGGTGTTGGGATTAAAGGCGTGAGCCACCGCGCCCAAGGGCTCCCTATATTCTTTTTATTTGAGAGGAGTCTCGCTCTGTCGTCCAGGCTGGAGCGCAGTGGCACAATCTCAGCTCACTGCAACCCCACCTCCCGGGTTCAAGCAATTCTCTGCCTCAGCCTCCCAACTAGCTGGAATTACTGGCGCCCGCCATGACGCCTAGCTGGTTTTCGTGGTTTCACCATGCTGACCAGGCTGGTCTCAAACTCCTGGCCTCAAGTGATCCGCCCACCTCGGCCTCCCAAAGTGCTGGGATTACAGGCATGTGCCACTGTGCCTGGTCTTGGCCTTCCTTATTTTCATTCATTTAATTCTCATAGCAATCTGGCAACAATTTACTTCTCAGACACAGAAGCTGAGGATCAGAGGTAACATAAAGACACACAGATTAAGAGTACGTTAGATATAAATTAAAATTTAAATATCAAGGCTGGGCTCCGTGGCTCACGCCTGTAATCCCAGCACTTTGGGAGGCCGAGGTGGGCTAATGGAGGTCAGGAGTTCGAGACCAGCCTGGTCAACATATCGAAACTCAATCACTACCAAAAATACCAAAACTACCTGGGCGTGGTGGTGCGCGCCTGCAGTCCCAGCTAATCCGGTGGCTGAGTCAGGAGAATCGCTTGAACCCGGGTGGCAGAGGCTGCAGTGAGCCGAGATCGGCTACTGCACTCCAGCCTGGGCGACAGAGTGAAACTCGATTCATTAAAAAAAATAATAATCTCAATTACTTCTTCCTACCACCCTTTTCTCCTGTTACCATTTCCCTCTAGCCCCGATATTCGGTTAATTCTTTCTGACAGGACAAAGCACCTCTTCAAAACAAAACCCGGCGGGCAGCAGCGGCGCGCGCCTGTAGTCCCAGCAGCACTTTGGAAGGCCGAGGTGGGAGGATCGCTTGAGCCTGGGAGGTCGAGGTTGCAGTGAGCAGTGATGGTGCCACTGCACTCCTGTCCGGGAGACAAAGTGAGAGACTCTGTTCCAAAACTAACCTGAAAGCCTGATTTTTTAACTTTTTCTTCTGAGATGGAGTTTCGCTCTTGTTGCCCAAGCTGGGGGTGCAATGGCGCGACCTCGGCTCACCGCAACCTCCGCCTCCCGGGTTCAAGCGATTCTCCTGCTTCAGCCTCCCGAGTAGCTGGGATTACAGGTGTGCGCCACCACACCCAGCTAATTTTGTATTTTTAGTAGAGACGGGGTTTCTCCATGGTGGTCAGGCTGGTCTCGAACTCCCGAGCTCAGGTGATCCGCCCGCCTCGGCCGCCCAAAGTGCTGGGATTACAGGAGTGAGCCACCGCGCCTGGCCTCTTTTTTTCCCCCTATCTTTTGACACCTTCAACCTCCTCAACTAACCCTAGAAAACCTCATTTCTTGTCTCCTCTCTCCAATATACCAGGCTGCAATCATGTTCTTGGGCTTTACTCTTAAAAAAAAAAAAAAAAAAGTCAAGAGGAGAAAATTCGAAGGCGCATTCTTTTCTCCTCAATAGAAAAACCAAGAGTGCCCAGGGAAGACAGAAACACGAAGACAAAGACAGAAAACAAATCCACTAAACTGTACTGACCTCCTTGCCTTTTGCCTTCTCCATACTTGTAGAAGCGGAGCCTCGCAAATGCTTCCAAAATGGCCCCAGCCCTAAGATTGCAGTTTGCAAAGTCTCCTCCCACTTCCTGCCGCCAGAAGACCCTTTTTCTCCCCTCCTCACCTCTTATTTTCTTCTCCCCCTCTGTTCCCTCCCCCACAATTTGTAAATGCTAAAATTGCATTCTTTCTTATTCATGGGGTGACCTTTGTCTGGGTTGAATTACTAATACTATTCCTGGCCCTTTTCTGTGCACTTTAAATGTAATTATCCAAAGTATGGTTCTGGAGACTGTGGGAGATTCAGGACTCCTTCAGAAAGATTCTACCGGGAGAAAAAAAAAAGTCTCTACCGGCCAGAGAATTGAGCAGGATGTGTGAAGGGATTTAATAATGGGACTTGTGTAAACAGTAGACTTCAGGGACCAGACTGGCGGCTTGAAGAAAGCTATTTTCTTGTACCAAATACATTCCATTTCCTAAGTTACTCACTCAACTAAAACTCCAGGTTTCTCTGTACTAATACCGAGCATCATTTCATCTGCCAACGAACTAATAATAGTAGCTCTTAAAGTCTATGGAATATTTGTTATTTATTTATTTTGTAGAGGGCAAGTTGGGTGTGGGTGGGGATCTCGCTATTTTGACCAGGCTGATCTCGAACTCCTGCCCTCAAGTGATTCTCCAGCCTTGTCCTCCCAAAGTGTTGGGATTACAGGCGTGAGCCACCACTCCCAGCCCAAGTATTTTTTTATATCTCAAATTGAGGGTTTAAAACTCAGTCATTATTGTTCCCCATTTTATATATGACTAAAGTTTGGTATAAAATTTTATTGGTAACTTTTCCAATAGCACAGTAAGTGAACCCCTAACCTACTGACTCCCAAAGAAGTTCAAGTTTTTCTCCTTAAAATAATTTGAGGCCGGGCGCGGTGGCTCAAGCCTGTAATCCCAGCACTTTGGGAGGCCGAGACGGGCGGATCACGAGGTCAGGAGATCGAAACCAGCCTGGCTAACTCGGTGAAACCCCGTCTCTACCAAAAAATACAAAAAACTAGCCGGGCGAGGTGGTGGGCGTCTGTAGTCCCAGCTACTCGGGAGGCTGAGGCAGGAGAATGGCGTAAACCCGGGAGGCGGAGCTTGCAGTGAGCTGAGATCCGGCCACTGCACTCCAGCCTGGGCGACAAAGCAAGACTCCGTCTCAAAAAAAAAAAAAAAAAAAAATTGAAAAATCCTTCCTCAGATCAATGTTCCCTGTCAGGTTGTCAAGAGATGTGAAGTGAAGGAAGCAGTGGCTGTGCGACTGAAACCCTCCCTTGTCAGGGTCCAAAGTCTCCTTCGTTCTTTGGTTTACTTTGTTGTATTTTTTTCGCTTGTCCTAAAATGATAAATAAGAGACCATCTTTAATCCAAATGGTGTTAGTAATCTGCTCACAGGCTAGAAATCCACGGACAGAGAAAGTAAGTAAACGGAGCCCAGGAATGGAGAAGGAAGTGCAGGTTGTGGACTGGGCAACCCCCAAGATGGCAAAGAGGAAACCAGGTGAGTTGAGGTCATCTGGGAGATATTAGGGCTTTGATTTAACAATTCTTTACTACAGCCTTTGAAAACCACCAGTACGACTTACTAGTTAAGGTTTGTGTATAGAGTGTATAATTGAATCATCTTTCTTTTCTCAGTGTAATTGAATGCAACATTCAGAATAATTGGAGTTCTGGGCTGGGCGTGGTGGCTCACACCTGTAATCCCAGCACTTTGGGCAGCTGAGGTGGGCAGGTCACTTGAGTTCAGGAGTTTGAGACCAGCCTGGCCAACAATGCAGAACCCCTTCTCTACTAAAAATACAAAAATTAGCCGGGCATGGTGGTGCGTGCCTGTAATCCCAGCTATTGAGGAGGCTGAGGCAGGAGAATTGCTTGAGCCGGAGAGGCAGAGGTTGCAGTGAGTCGAGATGGTGCCCCCACACTCCAGCTTGGGTGACAGAGCGACACTCCGTCTCAAAACAAACAAACAAACAAACAAACAAACAGAATAATTGGAGTTCTGAATTAAATATAAACTGAGGCACTGAAACATCTAATTCTGGGCAAGGTACAAACTAATTTGGTATGAACAGATGGAGTGTATACTGGGATTAATCATTTATAAATTATTGGGTCCACTACTATTTCTGGGAACACAATTCTAAAAGAATTGCACCAACCATTTAAAACATGGGTTAGCTGACATCCTATACATAAATTAGTACAATTTAATTTAAAATGTTTGGAAATAACTGGAAATAATATTACTGAGTTCTGGAAATAAGCAAAAAGCCAAATATGGTCGGCTCCTGCCTGTAATCTCAGCATTTAGGGGGCTGAGGTAGAAGGATTGCCAGAACCCGGGAGTTTAAGGCCAGCCTGGGCAATTTAGTGAAATCCTGTCTCTACAAAAAATAGAAAAAGAAATTAGCTGGGTGTGGTGGCACGTGCCTGTATTCCATCAGGAGGCTAAGGTAGGAGGATCACTTGAACCCAGGAATTTGAGGCTGCAGTGAGCTGTGATCATGCCACTGCACCCTAGCCTGGGCAATAGAGCCAGACCCTGTCCCCTCTCCTCATGAAAAAGCAAAAAAAAAAAAAAAAAAAAAAAAAAGTCAAATATCTTTTTGTCAGGTTTGTTGGAGTTGTAATTTATAGGCAGTTTGGAGCAAAGTGCAACCTATTTGTGCATTGGTTTCTCAAATGTAAAGTAGGAATAACTGCAAGTTTATTGTGTTTTCTGAGAAATAACTAATTTTGTGTGTAAAATTTCCTACAAATATTTGGTAGTCAAAAGAAAAATTTTACTGCTATTTTTAATGTTATAATTCCAGTGCCTACACTTCTATCTTGATTTCAAAAAGTATTCATAATTGAACAACCGAATCTCCCATTCACTTATTGAATAAAAATGTATTAAGTGCTTTTTTTTTTTTTTTTTTTTGAGAGGAAGTCTCGCTTTGTCACCCAGGCTGGAGTGCAGCCTCCACCTCCTGTATTTAAGCGATTCTCATGCCTCAGCCTCCAGAGTAGCTGGGACCACTGGCTCATGCCACCACACCCATCTAATTTTTGTATTTTTAGTGGAGATGGGGTTTCCCCATGTTAACCAAGCACTTGAACTCCTGACCTCACATGTTCCATCTGCCTCAGCCTCCCAAAGTGCTGGGATTACAGGCATGAGCCACCACGCCCGGCCCACATGCTTTCAAAATATATTTTATTTATATGTATAATCAAAACAAATGCAAACTGTTCAATTATGACCCTTGCAAAGCAGGATAATTCCCTATGTATGACAGCCTACAATAGAGGTTTTTATTTTGTTTTGTTTATACCGATGAGGTCTCACTGTTGCCCAGGCTGGTCTCGAATCCCTAGGTTTAAGTGGGCCTCCCTCCTTGGCCTCCCAAAGTTCTTGTATTATAGGCATGAGCCCCTTGCCCTGCCCTGTAACAGGGGTTTTGAAGTCAGAAAAGTATCAGATCTAGAGGAGGTGGGGAACTGAACTAACTGAATAGGGGAAGGGAAGGATGAGCTCTGGGAAGAAGGCACCCCACTCCTGAGACAGCTCAGCATGGTCAGGGACTGAAAGAAGAGCAGTGGGGCTGGAGCTCAGAGAGGGAGGGGTTAAATGTGAGCTGAGTGGGATAGGTAGGCCTTCTGATCTTTAGGTTGAGGACCACGGGGAAGCTACTGAAGTATTCAAGGTGTGGGTAAGGATGGGCTGACTCTGATGAGCATCTTGTAAAGCCCTCTCAACTTCAATGAGAAAGAAATGGGGATGATCAGAGATGGCACAGAGGTGAGTTAGGAGGCTACTGAGCAGCCTTGAGACTGGAGAGGAAGTATGGACTGTGTTTAAGAGCACAGACCCCAGGGCCGGACATGGTGGCTCACGCCTGTAATCCCAGCACTTTGGGAGGCCAAGGCAGGTGGATCACGAGGTCAGGAGTTGAAGACCAGCCTGGCCAGTATGGTGAAGCCCCGTCTCTACTAAAAATATAAAAATTAGCTGGGCGTGGTGGCACATGTCTGTAATCCCAGCTACTCGGGAGGCTGAGTCAGGAGAATTGCTTGAGCCCAGGAGGCAGAGGTTACAGTGAGCGGAGATTGCGCCATTGTACTCCAGCCTGGGCGACAGTGTGAGACTCCATCTCAAAATAAAAAATAAAATAAAAATAAAACATAGCAGGGCGCGGTGGCTCACGCCTGTAATCCCAGCACTTTGAGAGGCCAAGGCGCGCGGATCACGAGGTCAGGAGATCAAGGCCATCCTGGCTAACACGGTGAAACCCCCGTCTCCGTTAAAAACACAAAAAATTAGTTGGGCGTAGTAGTAGGCGCCTGTAGTCCCAGCTACTCCGGAGGCTGAGGCAGGAGAATGGCATGAGTCCGGGAGGCGGGGTTTGTAGTGAGCCGAGATCGCGCCATTGCACTCCAACCTGGGCAACAGAGCGAGGCTCTGTCTCAAAAAAATAAAAATAAAAATAAGAAATAAAACATAAAAGCACAGACACCAAATCCAGGCCAGACTGACTGATTTTTAAATGTAAGGCTTTAGCAGCTAGCCAGACAGGATTTAAACCCCAGTCTCCCCTTCACCAGCTGTGTGACCTGGGCAAAAACTTTAAGTCTCTTCCTTTTATTATCTGTAAAATGAGGCTGATGAAAATAATAGCTTTTACTTAGAGGGTTGTGGGCGTGTCTGGAGAACACAGTGTCTGGCACAGCACATGTTGGGATCAGAAGAGCGGGGTGTGGTGGCTCTGGTGGCTTATGTCAGTAATCCCGGCACTTTGGGAGGGAGGAGAATCGCTTGAGCTCAGGCAATATAGTGAAACCCCACTTCTACCAAAAATACAAAAACTTACCAGGTGTGGTGGTGCACGCACGGGTGCCAGATCCTCCAGAGGCTGAAGTGGGAGTATGGCTTGAGTCCAAGAGGTGGAGGTTGCAGTGAGCCGAGATCATGCCACTGTACTCCAGTCTGGGTGACATGGTGAGACCCTGTTTCAAAAAAAAAAAGACCAAAAAAAAGAGAGAGAGAGAGAAATTTGGAGAGGAATGAATTTGAGAGATGTAGGGGTATTGTGGCTGGGTTTTCTTTCATTTTTCCTTTTCCTTATTATTATTATTTTTTTTAAGAGGTCTCCCTATATGGCCCAGGCTGGTCCCAGGTGAAACTGCTTGTCCCAGGTGAAACTCCTGGTCTCACGTGATCCTCCCGCTTTAGCCTCCAGAGTAGCTGGGATTAAAGGCCAACACCCCTAAACCCAGCTTTTTCGTTTTGCTTTTTTTTTTCTAAAAAAAGTTTTAATTGAATAAAATGAGCTGAATTAATGAGTCCTGGAGGCAGTGAGTCTTCCAAAGTCATTAATCTGCATCTACAGAAAATAAACCAGCATTGATTCATATGTAACACTGTTTCCTGTCTGACTGGAGAGAGGGGGCAGGAGGTGTGGCTGTGGGGAGGGAGGGAACCCTTGTCTGTATCTCTCTGCTGTGTATTCCAGAAGCACTGAGTCAAAGGCTGGGTTTATTTAATATTTATATAGAGTTCACCAATTTATAACAGTGCATGAAAATATCTTTTTTCCCATGTCCAAGAGACTGCTATTTTAACAAGTACACTAGAACTTGACATACCTAATTTATAATAATTCCACCTTGTAGTATCTCCTATAGTGGATAATCATTGCTGTTTTAGTGGTAATTTTACTTTAGGAAATAGGTGAGTCAGTTAAAATTAAATTTAGGGAGTAAGACAGACCATGAGGTTAGTTAGTAACTTTTGGGAAAAGTTGTAGGTAGATGATAGAGCTGGTATCATCAAAAACAACAAGAAAACCCAAACCTATTTGTTTATAAACAATTTCCCTCCCTCCCTCCTCTCCTCCCTTCCTTCATATCTTATTTTTATTTTTTATTTTTTTTGAGACAGAGTCTCACTCTACAGCCCAGGCTGGAGTGCAGTGGCGCGACCTCAGCTCACTGCAGCCTCTACCTCCTGGGGTTAAGCGATTCTCGTGCCTCAGCTTCCCAAATAGCTGGGATTACAGGCGCCAGCCAGCACGCCCGGCTAATTTTTTTTTTTTTTTTTTTTTTTTTTTTTTTTTTTAAGTTTTGAGACGGAGTTTCGCTCTTGTTGCTCATGCTGGAGTGCAATGGCAAGATACCGGCTCACCGTAACCTCCGCCTCCCTGGTTCAAGCGATTCTCCTGCTTCACCTTCCCAAGTAGCTGGGATTACAGGCGTGCGCCACCACGCCAGGCTAATTTTTTGTATTTTTAGTAGAGACGGGGTTTCACTGTGTTAGCTAGGGTGGTCTCCATCTCCCGACCTCAAGTGACCCGCCCGCCTCGGCTTCCCAAAGTGCTGGGATTACAGGCGTGAGCCACCGCGCCCGGCCATATCTTAAGCACTAAAAATAAGAAGGTGGGCCGGGGGCGGTGGCTCACGCCTGTAATCCCAGGACTTTTGTTGGCCCAGGCAGGCAGATCACTTGAGGTCAGGAGTTTGAGACCAGCCTGGCTAACATGGTGAAACCTCGTCCCTACTAAAAATACAAAAATTAGCCTGGCGTGGTGGCGCACACCTGTCATCTCTGCTACTCAGGAAGCAGGAGAATTGCTTGAACCTGGGAGGCAGAGATTGCGGTGAACTGAGATTGTGCAATACTCCAACCTAGGTGAAAGAGCCAGACTCCCTCTCAAAACAAAACAAAAAACAGTAATACATCCAGGAAATCCCCCTAATATGCTTTCCTTTTTCTTCCGCTACTAGTTCCACGCTCCCAACCCCCAATTAATTGTGCTCCAGCAGGATCATTTCTCGGTTATTAGGTTTTCACTTTTTAACTCTCTTCCTATGCTAAGTGCCAAATGAATTCTGTGTCCTAGGGCTATCACTAGCACATATGAAATTTTGTATACATTTTTTAAAAAATAACACTTTGGGGCTGACAAATTGCAAAAAGACTTAAGCGCACCAATTAGAAAAAAGTTTCCACTTCCTCCAGGCTGTTGCAATTTGTGAGTGAGGTCACAGGGCTTGGCAAATGGCTCCTGAGCTTTAGTTCAGCCCAATTCTTGTCCTTTCTCAAGTGCCCCTCTCAGAGACTACAATCTGTACAACCACTGGGGCAGCCCTGTGTCTCTAGTTTCTTTCTTTCTTTCTTTCTTTGAGACAGAGTCTCGCCCTGTCGCCCAGGCTGGAGTGCAGTGGCGCGATCTCGGCTCACTACAAGCTCCGCCTCCCGGGTTCCCGCCATTCTCCTGCCTCAGCCTCCCGAGTAGCTGGGACTACAGGCGCCCGCCACCACGCCAGGCTAAGTTTTTGTATTTTTAGTAGAGACGGGGTTTCACCGTGTTAGCCAGGCTGGTCTGGATCTCCTGACCTCGTGATCCGCCCGCCTCGGCCTCCCAAGGTGCTGGGATTACAGGCGTGAGCCACTGCGCCCGGCTCTAGTTTATTTCAAGTTTGTTAAACAGATTCAAATGCTTTTTTAAAAATCCATTTTATGGCTGGATGCGGTGGCTCACGCCTGTAATCCCAGCACTTTGGGAGGCTGAGGCGGGCAGATCATGAGGTCAGGAGATCGAGAGCATCCTGGCTAATACGGAGAAACCCTGTCTCTACTAAAAATACAAAAAAAAAATTAGCCGGGCGTGGTGGTGGGCACCTGTAGTCCCAGCTACTCAGGAGGCTGAGACAGGAGAATGGTGTGAACCGGGGAAGTAGAGCTTGCAGTGAGCTGAGATGGTGCCACTGCACTCCAGGCTGGGCAACAGAGTGAGACTCCATCTCAAAAAAACAAACAAACAAAAAATCCATTTTATTATTATTTTTAATTGACACACAGTAATTATACATATTTATGGGGTACATTGTGATATTTTCATACATGTGTACAACATGTAATGATCAAATCAGGGTAATCATTATAGTATATTTACTGCCTCAAACATTTATCATTTCTTTGTTTTTGTTTTTAGAGACAGGGTCTCCATCTGTTACCCAAGCTGAAGAGCAATGGGATGATCATAACTCACTGCAGCCTCAGACTCCTGGGCTCAAGTGATCCTCCCACCTCAGCCTCCCAAGTAGCTGGACCTATAGACACGCACCGTCATGCCTGGGTAATTTTTCAATTTTTTGTGGAAATGAGGTCTCACTATCAGTCCAGGCAAGTCTGATTCCCGGCCTCACACTATCCTCCTGCCTCAGCCTCCCAAAGTGCTGGGATTATAGGAATGAACCACCACACCTGGCCCTTATCATTTATTTAGGTTGCAAACATTCAAAATCCCCTCTTCCAGCTATTTAAAAATATATAATAAACTGTTGTTAATTATAGTCACCCTGCCCGGTGCGGTGTCCCTTGCCTGTCATCCTAGCACTTTGGGAGACTGAGGAGGGATAATATGATAGAGCCCAGGAGTTTGAGACCAGCCTGGGCAAAATAGTGAGACTTGGAGTGCAGCGGCGCAATCACAGCTCACTGCAGCCTAGGCTCAAGCGATCCTCCCACCTCAGCCTTCGGACTAACTAGGACTCCAGGTGCCTGCCCCGCTAATTTGTTTGCCCATTTTTAATTGTGATTTTTTTTTTCTCTTGAGTTTTTTGGGTCCGTGTATATTCTGGATATTAGTCCTTTTTTTTTTTTTTTTTAAGATGGAGTCGCACTCTTGTTGCCCTGGCTGGAGTGCAATGGTGCGATCTTGGCTCACCACAACCTCCGCCTCCCGGATTCAAGCGATTCTCCTGCCTCAGCTTCCCGAGTAGCTGGGATTACAAGCGCCTGCCACCACACCCAGCTAATTTTGTATTTTTTTTTTTTTTTTTTTTTTTTTTTGAGACGGAGTCTCGCGCTGTCTCCCAGGCTGGAGTGCAGTGGCTGGATCTCGGCTCACTGCAAGCTCCGCCTCCCGGGTTCACGCCATTCTCCTGCCTCAGCCTCCTGAGTAGCGGCTAGTTTTTTGTATTTTTTAGTAGAGACGGGGTTTCACCGTGTTAGCCAGGATGGTCTCGATCTCCTGACCTCGTGATCCACCCGTCTCGGCCTCCCAAAGTGCTGGGATTACAGGCTTGAGCCACCGCGCCCGGCCTAATTTTGTATTTTTAATAGAGATGGGATTTCTCCAAGTTGGTCAGGCTGGTCTCGAACTCCTGACCTCAGGTGATTTGCCCACCTCGGCCTCCCAAAGTGCTGGGATTACACGCCAGAGCCACCACGCCTGGCCTATGTAGTCCCTCTTTTTGGATAAATTTTGGGTTGTTTCCTGTGCTTTTGAGATCCTATCCATAAAATCTTTGCCCAAACCAGTGTCCTGAAGCAATTCTCTTATGTTTTCTTCCAGTAGTTTTATAATTTCAGTTCTTACATTTAAGCCTTCAATCTATTTAGAGTCAGTTTTTATATAGGGTGACAGATGGGGGTCTAGTGTCATTCTGCTGCATATGCATATCCAGTTTTCCCAGCACCATTTATCGAAGACTATCCGTTCCCCAGTGTGTGTTCTTGGCACCTTTGTCAAAAGCCAACTGGCTATAAATATGTGGATTTATTTCAAGGTTATCTATTCTGTTCTGTTGTTCTATATCTGTTTTTATGCCAGACCATGCTGTTTTAGTTACTATAACTTTTATTTTCTTTTATCTGACAGAGTCTTGCTCTATCACCCAGGCTGGGGTGCAATGGCAAGATCTCAGCTCACTGCAACTTTCACCTCCCAAGTTCAAGCAATTCTCCTGCCTCAGCCTCCCGAGTAGCTGGGATTACAGGTGTGCACCACCACACCTGGGTAATTTTTGTATTTTCAGTAGAGATGGGGTTTCACCATGTTAATCAGCCTGGTCTTGAACTCCTGGCCTCCATTGGTCCGCCCACCTCAGCCTGCCAGAGTGCTGGGATTCCAGGTGTGACCCGCTGCACCCAGCCGACTATAGCTTTATTGTATATTTTGTTTATTTTATTTTATTTTATGTTATTTTTTTGAGACGGAGTCTTGCTCTCTTGTTCACCCTGTAGGGCAGTGGTGCGATCTTGGCTCACTGCAACCTCTGCCTCCTGGGTTCAGGTGATTCTCCCACCTCAGCCTCCTGAGTAGCTGGGGCTACAGGTATGCGCAACCATGCCTGGCTAATTTTTGTATTTTTAGTAGAGATGGGCTTTCGCCATGTTGGCCAGGCAGGTCTTGTATGTTGATTTTGTATCGCACAATTTATTGAATTTGTGTATCAGCTCTAAGAGTTTTTTGGTGACATCTTTAGGTTTTTCCAAATGTAAGATCATTTCCAAATCGTATATGGTTGAAAATTACAACAGTGCAATTTCCTTATTCTGACAGTTTCCCCTCTCATTTCCAAATGATCTTGTATTTGACTGGGGCAGTTTGACTTCCTCCTTTCCAATTTGGACGCCCTTTAATTTTTTCTCTTGCCTAATTGCTCTAGCTAGGATTTCTTTATGTGCTTTTGAAGCCAAGATATATTACTGTGTATTTATCAACACTCAAGGAGATTCATCACTGTTATAAAGGACATTGGTAAGTTTCCCAAAGTGTGTTTTTCACCAAGTCAACTTTTAGTGTCTGTAGATTGATTAGTGTTGATTTCCCAAGTTATTTGCTGGTACATTGCTGGGGAAGAGAGGCAGTTGTGACACTGCAGGCCCTAATGAACCGATTTCAGTTGAAAACAGGCTGGCTCTGAACTATTCTTTGTGATCATAAGAACCCACTGAAATATAATGATCTACTTTGAAGTAAAGGAAAGAGCACACAAAGATTTAGGTAAGATGCAGTGACTGAGATCATTTTTTCAGTTCCCTCAGTCAGCATCCTTACTTCCTTCACCCCGTTACCAGTCAAGTGCTAATGAATCTACCTCCTAAATGTTTCTCAGGGCTGATTCTTTGTTTTCATCCTCTAGTACTATCTGCATTCAGGATCTCATTTCATCTCACCTGAATCACTGTGGTAGCTTCCTTATTGATGCTTTTGTCTTCATCTGGTCTCTCACTCCTTTCAAACCATCCTCCACATGAGCCTGGCTGTGGAAGGCTGTTCTGCCCATCTCTAGGGAACACAGCTCTGATGTGAATGGCACCCCCTGGAGTTCTTTCATTTCTTGTATCCCAACAACTCGGGGAACAGAAAACATGAATACATGAGGCTTTTTTTTTTTTTTTTTTGAGACGGAGTCTTGCTCTGTCGCCCAGGCTGGAGTGCAGTGGCCGGATCTCAGCTCACTGCAAGCTCCACCTCCCAGGTTTACACCATTCTCCTGCCTCAGCCTCCGGAGTAGCTGGGACTACAGGCGCCCGCCACCTCGCCGGCTAGTTTTTTGTATTTTTTTAGTAGAGACGGGGTTTCACTGGGTTAGCCAGGATGGTCTCGATCTCCTGACCTCGTGATCCGCCCGTCTCGGCCTCCCAAAGTGCTGGGATTACAGGCGTGAGCCACCGCGCCCGGCCACATGAGGCTTTTTTACATAGATAATCATCCTAAGGAATTTATGAGAGTTTCTAAAAGCAGGCTAATTTAATTCTGCAGGATGTTTGCATTTTTGCTCAAAAGCCTTAACTCTTGTTAAATATAATTCATTTTCCTGTGGCTTTAAATTTTACCCAGCTCTGAAATAAGGTGGCTTTTATGATAAGAATTGCTTTCCTCCTGAGCTTGAAGCACAGCCATGCATAGAACAGTAAGACTAACTTAAATGAGAATGATTACTAAATAACTATGGCTTCAAAGAGAAGATAGGTAATAATACTTTGCATTCACACAAGCCTGCCTTTCATCTGAGTATCTCAAAGGAAAGCAAAATGTAGCTGATGTTGTGTTGTGGTTGAAAATTACAACTGTGCAATTTCCTTATTCCTGTTTCCCCTCTCAAATATTATACCGAGTTAAAGCATCTCTAGAATTCAGTGTGTATTGATTTTGAACACAGGCTTTTTCTCTCTTGTTTTCTACCCGTTTAACATCAACCGCAAGTTGCAAAGGCATCAGTGAACCACATGCTTTTGTGATTTTGAAGCATTTGCGGTCATTGGAGAAAAATACAATAATAAAGGATAGAAGAAGTTCTTACTCAGCTGTTCTAAACTTACGGTGGAAAAATAAAGAGAGGAAGATAGAGACAGAATATTCTCTGCACCCCCAGAATCAATTCATTCATGGTACTAACAAACACTTCAAGAATGTGCCAGAGAACTGGCCTGATTCACTTTACTGAAACACAAGATTCACAAGGTATGCTTAGTGGTATAAATGGTAACTGTTTCCATTAAGGCCCTCAATTACAATACTGGGAATGTTCTGAATATTGATAGATCTAGAAATCCCAGAAGTATATTGGTAGGGACCCTCTTTACATACTTCCTCTTGTGAGGTTGTTAACTTTTTTTTGGAGACAGGATTTCTCCAAGTTGGTCAGGCTGGTCTCAAACTCCCGACCTCAGGTGATCTGCCCGCCTCAGTCTCCCAAAGTGCTGGGATTACAGCCGTGAGCCACTGCACCCAGCCCATAAATCTTTCATCTTTTACTAAAACTAAAGATTTTTTTTGGAGAGGAACAATTCCGAGTTCTTAACCTAATTTTTTTTTGAGGCCGTGCATTTGCAGGGCTACTAAAATATAAATAAGTAAAACAGGCATATCATATCTCTTTATAGGCACATCCTTTTTTTTTTTTTTTTTTTTTTTTTTGAGACAAGAATCTTGCTCTGTTGCCCAGGCTGGAGTGCAGTGGCAAGAGCTCGGTTCACTGAAACCTCCACCTCCCAGCTTCAAGCATTCTCCAGCCTCAGTCTCCCAAGTAGCTGGGATTACAGGTGTGCACCACCACATCTGGCTAATTTTTGTATTTAGCCACTGCACCTGGCCAGCACATCCATTTTTGACCCTTAACATATGGAAAGTTAAACAACTAGCCTGTAAATCTTTAACTAGATAGGAAAAGAAAAATTTTTTTTGATGGTTCATCACTCACAGAAAAAAAATACCCAGACAAAAGGTAAATAATATGTTTTTCCCCACCAAGGTGAATAAAATTATCAAGAAAAGTAACACCACAGCCTGCCACAAAGAGACCCAGGCTTCACATTCTCAAATAGCCTCACATTGAGATATTTAAAATTGTTTCCAGGCTGGGCATGGTGGCTCATGCCTGTAATTCCAGCACTTTGCCATGCCTAGCTAATTTTTGTTTTTAGTAGAGATGGGATTTCACCATGTTGACCAGGATGGTCTCAATCGCTTGACCTAATGATCCGCCTGCCTTGGCCTCCCAAAGTGCTGGGATTACAGGTGTGAGCCATCACTCCCGGCTGGGGTGCTCATTCTTTCTAGGCAAATGTTCACCGGTAACCAATTTATAATTGTAATTAAATAATTTAATTCATTGCGGGGCACGGTGGCTGGCGCCTGTAATCCCAGCACTTTGGGAGGCCAAGGCGGGCTGATCACAAGGTCAGGAGATCAAGACTATCCTGGCTAACACAGTGAAACCTTGTTTGTACTAAAAATACAGAAAACTTAGCCTGGAGTGGTGGCGGGCGCCTGTAGTCCCAGCTACTCAGGAGGCTGAGGCAGGAGAAGGGCGTGAACCCTGGAGGCGGAGCTTGCAGTGAGCAGAGATTGAGCCACTACACTCCAGCCTGGGCGACAGAGCGAGACTCCATCTCAAAAAAGATAAAAAAAATAAAATAAAATAGTACAAAAGTTAGCTGGGTGTGGTGGTGCGTGCCTGTAATCCCAGCTTCTTGGGAAGTTGAGGCACGAGAATCACTTGAACCCGGGAGGTAGAGGTTGCAGTGAGCTGAGATGGCTCCTCTGCACTCCAGCCTGGTGACAGAAAGAGACTCTGTCTCAAAAAAAAAAAAAAAAAAAGAAAAAAGAAAAAAAAAAAAAAAGGCCAGGCACGATGGCTCAATCCTGTAATCCCAGCAGTTTAGGAGGCCAAAGCGGGCGGATCACCCAAGGTTGGGAATTCGAGACCACCCTGACCAACATGGAGAAGCCCTGTCACTAGTAAAAATACAAAATTGGCTGGGTGCAGTGGCTCACGCCTGTAATCCCAGCACTTTGGGAGGCTTAGGCGGGCGGATCCCCTGAGGTCGGGAGTTTGAGACCAGCCTGAGCAACATGGAGAAACCCTGTCTCTAATA
The DNA here is from genome assembly GCF_047675955.1 of Chlorocebus sabaeus. Taxonomy (NCBI): domain Eukaryota; kingdom Metazoa; phylum Chordata; class Mammalia; order Primates; family Cercopithecidae; genus Chlorocebus; species Chlorocebus sabaeus. Next base: position 29,201,008 of record NC_132925.1, read on the forward strand.
AAAATACAAAATTAGCCGGGCGTGGTGTAACGTGCCTGTAATCCCAGCTACTAGGGAGGCTGAGGCAGGAGAATGGCTTGAACCTGGGAGGCAGAGGTTGCGGTGAGCTGAGATCACGCCATTGCACTCCAGCCTGGGCAACAAGATCAAAACTTCATCTGAGGAAAAAAAAAAGAAAATATAAATAGTTGCAGTTTGAAATAGTGAAAACCTTAAAATAACCCAAATATCCATTTATCCAGCCATAAATAACTGCATGGGTCAATCTATGGTCCCTTCATACAATCTGATTCTCTCCAGCCGCTAAAAATAATGAAATGGAGCAGTGTCTTGTCACATAGTAAAGAAAACTTAGGCATATGTGTATATATATGTGCGTGTGTGTATGTGTATGTATATATACGCTTTTTTTTTTTTTTTTTTTAGTCATAGTCTCACGGTCACCCAGGCTGTAGTGCAGTGGCATGATCTCAGCTCACTGCAACCTTTGCCTCCTGGGTTCAAGCAATTCTCCAGCCTCCACCTCTTGAGTAGCTGGGATTACAGGCCCCCACCACCATGCCTGGCTAATTTTTGTATTTTTAGTAGAGACGGGGTTTCACTATGTTGGCCAGGCTGCTCTCAAACTCCTGACCTGATCTGCCCACTTTGGCCTCCCAAACTTCTGGATTACAGGCTTGAGCCACCACAACCAGCCTAGCTTTTGTGTATTTTGAAGTTAAAAAAATAAATTTCTGAGCAATGTGTATGCTATGACACATTTTTGATACAGTAATAATGTGAAGAACAGGAGAAGAAATTGTTGGGCATGCCATTTTCTATGTCAGACATTTCTGTAATATTTGAACTTTTTAGCATGCATTATTATTTTTTAAAATTTAATTTTATTCTGTGTTAAGTTCTGGGATACATGTATGTGTAGGACATGCAGTTTGTTAGTTACATAGGCAAACGTGTGCCATGGTGGTTTGCTGCACCTATCAACCTGTCACCTAGGTATTAAGCCCTGCATGCATTAGCTATCTGCATTATCATTATCATTATTGTTATTATCATTTTTTTTTTTGAGACAGAATCTCACTCTGTTGCCCAGGCTGGAGTGCAATGGCGTGATATCAGCTCAGTGCAACCTCTGTCTCCCGGGTTCAAGCAATTCTCCCACCTCAGCCTCCCAAGTAGCTGGGATTACAGGAGCCCGCAACCATGCCTGGCTAATTTTTGTATGTTTAGGAGAGACGGTTTCACAATGTTGGCCAGGCTGGTCTCGAACTCCTGACCTCAGGTGATTCACCCACCTCGGCCTCCCAAAGTGCTGGGATTATAGGAGTGAGCCACCGCGCCCGGCCCTGCATTATTTTTATAATTAGAAAAAAACATTAAAAATAATTAGCCACTCTTGGCCAGGTGAGCTTAGATTGTGCCACTGCACTCTAGCCTGGTGACAGAGTGAGGCTCCATCTCAAAAAAAAAAAAAAAGAAAGAAAAGAATTAGCCATCTTTTCCCATGTTAACAGATTTTTTTTTTTTTTTTTTTTTTTTTTTAAGACGGAGTCTCATTCTGTCGCCCAGGCTGGAGTGCAGCAGTGGTATCATCTCAGCTCACCGAAATCTCCACCTCCGGGGTTCAAGCAATTCTCCTGCCTCAACCTCCCGAGTAGCTGGGACTACAGGTGCGCTCCAGCACGCCTGGCCAATTTTTGTATTTGTAGTAGAGACGGGGTTTCACCATGTTGGCCAGGCTGGTCTTGAACTCCTGACCTCATGATCTGCCCACCTCGGCCTCCCAAAGTACTGGGATTACAGGCATGAGCCACCGTGCCTGGCCAAAGATTGTATTTTTTTTTTTTTTTTTTTTTTTTGAGACGGAGTCTTGCTCTGTCGCCCAGGCTGGAGTGCAGTGGCCGGATCTCAGCTCACTGCAAGCTCCGCCTCCCGGGTTTACGCCATTCTCCTGCCTCAGCCTCCCGAGTAGCTGGGACTACAGGCGCCCGCCACCTCACCCGGCTAGTTTTTTGTATTTTTTAGTAGAGACGGGGTTTCACCGGGTTAGCCAGGATGGTCTCGATCTCCTGACCTCGTGATCCACCCGTCTCGGCCTCCCAAAGTGCTGGGATTACAGGCTTGAGCCACCGCGCCCGGCCCAAAGATTGTATTTTTAATAATAGCATTTCTTGGCCTAGAAGTATTTTAAGCAACTGACATTCAAACTACACTGAAAGGGGACTTAATTTGTTATTTACAGGATTAATGATTGTGCATCAGGCTGTAAGAGATTCCCATTTTTCTTCTGGGGATGGATTTAGAAGAAAGAAAAACATAACTTCCCAATTCATCACGCAATGTGTCTAAATGGAGCAGAGAGACCCTCATTTTATTAAAGGTGAGAGGGTCAGGGTATCCTTAGAAAGAGGTGCAACTTGTTAACTTTGTGTTCAGTGTTGCCATACCTGGGGACATTCTTAGGTTCCTCTGCCCTTCTTTTTGTTGTTGTTGAGACAGGGTCTCGCTCTGTCTCCCAGGCTAGAGTGCAGTGGCACAATCTCAACTCACTGCAGCCTGGGCGAGTGACCTCCTAGAATCAAGTGATCCCCCTGCCTCAGCCTCTCGTGTAACTGGGACCACAAGCGTGCGCCACCATGCCCAGCTAAGTTTTTGTATTTTTTTGTAGAGACGGGGTCGCACTTTGTTGCCCAGGCTGCTCTCCAACTCCTGGGCTCAACCAATCCTCCCATCTTAGTCTCCCAAAGTGCTGGGATTATAGGCATGAGCCACCATACCTGGCCCTCTGATCTTCTTTACTCAGTAACACAGGTGGCACCTCAGGAGCCAAAGATCTTATCCATAGGGACACTCTTCCCAGGGACCATGCTGTGAGCCCTAATGCTGATCTGAGCCCTAGTACTTGCTTCCTACTCGATCACCAAATCCTGATTTTTGATTGATTTCCTCTAGTTGTGCTCTTTGCGTGAGAACTGGGTAAGTAATACACTTATTCCAGGCAGATATAGATAATTATAACAGTTAACATTTATTGAGCATATATGTACTAAGCAGTATATTTACATTATCACATTAATTCTCATGATTTTGCCTGTTTATAGATGAGAAAAGCTGATGGTCAGAAGATTGCTCAGTGCCATACAGTTAATGAGAGATGAGTTAAGATTCCAACACAGATGTTTCTTTTTCAGAAACGTGAGATGTTAACCCTTAAGTCAGGGTTATCAAAATGTGAATCCTGACCAGGAACATCAACATCACCTGGAAATTTGTTAGAAATGCAAATTCTTCAGACCTACTGAATAAGATACTTTGAGACGCAGAAAGCTGTTTTTAAACAAGGCCTGAAGGTGATTTTAGTGCAGGCTAATGCCCTAAATTACAGAGTTGTGTTGTGTAATTAAACTTTCTGAGATGGTGGAAATTTTTTTTCCGCTTTTATTCTGGGTTCAGAGGTACATATGCAGGTTTGTAATATAGGTAAATTACGTGTCACAGGGGTTTGGTGCACAGATTATTTCATCACCCAGGTGATCAGCATAGTACCCAATAGGTAGCTTTTTGATCCTTACCCTCCTCCTGCCCTCCACCCTCAAGTAGGCCCCAAGTCTGTCATTCCCTTCTTTGTGTCCTGGAAAGGTTTCATACTCTCTGCTGTCCAGTAAGGTACCTACTAGCCACATGTGATTACTGAGCATTTGAAATACAGCTAGTGTGACTGAGAAACTAAATTTTTAATTTTATTTAATTTTTATTTAATTTTATTATTTGAGACAGATCTTGCTCTGTCACCCAGGCTGGTGTGCAGTGGCGTGAACCTGGCTCACTGCAGCCTCAACCTCTTGGATTCAAGGGATCCTCCTGTCTCAGTCTCCTGAGTAGCTGGAACTACTCCTGGGTTCAAGTGATCATCCCACCTTGGGTTCCTAAAGTCCTGGGATACGGGTGTGAGCCACCACGCTCAGCCTTTATTTAATGTCAATTAAAATCTAAATAACCACATATGTTCAGTGGCGTCCATGTTTAGATGGCACAGCTATTGTCTCCTTAACATCCTTGACTACTGGTTCCTTTTTTAGATCATCCCTCACCTCTAAGGAGAACTACTAATGTAGGCAATTAGCAGCAATTATAGCAGGATAGTGTCAGAAAACCATTGGAATTGGTGCAGTCTTGTGTGGGTCACATTATCTAGGCAGCTTCCCATTTTGTCTATGTATGGAATTGGTTTTAAAGAGAATAGATAAGACCATTTGTCTTAGTCAGTTTGTGCTGCTATAACAAAATACCGCAGACTGGATAATCTATAAACAATAGACATTTATTTCTCATAGATCTGTAGGCAGGGAAGTCCAAGGTCAAGGCATCAGCTGATGAGGCCCCAGTCTCTCTGCTTCTAAGATGGTGCTTTGTTGCTGCATCCCCTGGAGGGGAGGAATGCTATGTCCTCACAAAGCAGAAGGGACAGAAAGGGCAAAAAGGGATCAAACTCCCTCCATCAGGGCAGAGTCCAAATGACCTAAACACCTCCCAAAATGCCCTACCTCCCAATACTGTTGCTTTGGTAATTAAGTTACCAAGACGTGAATTTTGGCAGACACATTCAGACCATAGCACCGTTCAACCAACATGACCCTTATATTAGGCTAAGTAATACTGAAAGTAGTAATTAGGATGTTTACACAGGTTGATTACCCTGTATAGACAGTGAACAACAGCTCTGATGCACAATTAAGATGAACTTCACAAATACTGTCCTAGAGATGACTTTGGTAAAAGATCATAAAAAACCTTATAAAATGAATTTTTTTTTCTTTTTTTTTTTGAGACACAGTCTCGCTCTGTCGCCCAGGTTGGAGGGCAGTGGCGCAATCTCAGCTCACTGCGAGCTCTGCCTCTCGGGTTCACGCCATTCTCCTGCCTCAGCCTCCTGAGTAGCTGGAACTACAGGTGCCCGCCACCATGCCTGGCTAATTTTTTTGTATTTTTAGTAGAGATGGGGTTTCACCGTGTTAGCCAGGATTGTCTCGATCTCCTGACCTTGTGATCCACCCACCTCGGCCTCCCAAAGTGCTGGGATTACAGGCGTGAGCCACCGCACCCAGCCTATGAAATGCATTTTTTAAGCATGTTAGAATATTCAGGTATGATACCTCATTTGATGTGATTCAGAGGCAATTATCAGACAGATGTCCACAGGAGAGAGAGACTCAGCTAGTGGACATAAGCATTCTTGACACTACAGTGAAGCAGATATTAAGAGTATTAAATCCCTTCTGCTCACATGGGGAAGTTCATTAGCAGGAGCCAGGGGTCAATTCCAACAAACATATAGTGACTCCTATGGGCCAGCACTGACGAGAATTTAATGATAGCACAGTTGTGTTCCTGGCAGATGCATGATGAGAGTTGTGCTTTAGGAAAATTACTTTGATCAGGGGCTATTGTAGGACTTCTTGCTAGGGACAGAGAAAACCAGAATGAGGTGGTTGTTGGTGGGACTGGAAAGGCAAGTTATATGAAGCATTGCAAAGTTAGAATCTCAGGGGAACTTATAAGATATGGGAATTAAACTTTGTTATAATAATGAGGTTTAAATTTGAGTACTGGGAATTGGTGCTATTATTCACATCACATGAGAACAAAAGAGATATAGAAGAGAGGAAGATGTGTCGTGAACTTGAGTGATCCTTCTTGGTTTTTGCGGAGCACCTCATATAGCTTGCATAGTTTTTATTCTACAAAATAATGCTTTGCTGGATTGGGAGTTCCTAGATTACAAGGACTATATCTTATTTAACTTTATATTGCTAGCACTAGACTAAAGGCCTAGCACAGAGATATTGACTAAGTCATGAGTAAATGACTGAATGGATGAATAAAGAAAATGCTAGGGGCTGGGTGCGATGATTCACGTCTGTAATCCTAGCACTTTGGGAGGCCGAGGGTGGATCAAGAGGTCAGAAGTTCAAGACCAGCCTGGCCAACATGGTGAAATCCCGTCTCTACTAAAAATACAAAAATCAGCCAGGTGTGGTGGCGGGCACCTGTAATCCCAGCTGCTCGGGAGGCTGAGGCAGGAGAATCACTTGAACCTGGGAGGCAGAGGCTGCAGTAAGCTGAGATCATACCATTGCACTCCAGCCTGGGCGACAGAACGAAACTCCATCTCAAAAAAAAACAAAAACAAAAACAAAAGGAAATGCTAGGAACTTGGCTTAGTTCTCTTAATTGCTGCCAAGCCTAAGTTTAGGTGTCTCCATAGGAGTCTTGCCATTGGCTCAGATAAGGAATATTGATGTCAAGTATATGTCACAGGTCTGGGTTTTGGTTGGTAAGTGGTGGTGGGTGGTAGTGCGGGTATGTGGTGTGAAGTAAGCAGAGGGTATTGCGTGATGGATAGAAGAAAAGACATCTAAGTACGTACATTTATTTATTTAATGTATTTATTTTAATCTTTTTTGTCTTTCTTTTTAAAAAAATATTTTTTTGTAGAGACATGATCTCACTAAGTTGCTCAGACTAGTCTCGAACTCCTGGGTTCAAGCGATCCTCCTGCCTTGGCCTCCCAAAGGACTGAGATTACAAGTGGTACATTTATTTTTAGTATGCTCCTACTTCCCTTTCTATTACTATGATTAAATTTTGTTCCTCTATTTCCTAATTCTCAGATATCTATTCATTTATTAACTCAACTGATATGCATTTTCACCTAATGTGTACCAGGCATTGTGTAATGTGCTGGGATACAAAATCCAAAGAGCAATATCTGGAGTGCAGGTTATCCTAGCCATGAGACTTGTGCTGTTCTGTTACAGTACATGTTAGCATGCCCAGTGAGTCTTTGATAGTCTCTTTGTTTTTTGGTGCAATATGGTATCCCATGTTCATCTTACATTGCATCATTTCTCTTTCAAATACTTCCCCTTACTTCAAAGAAATGCATAGTAAAATTCATGCTATCTAAAAATGTCTTTTTTTCTGCTTCAAACATCTTCTATTTCATAGGGAGAATGTTTCAAACTCAAAAAGTATTATCATTGGGTCTTAATTAGTTGTAAAATACGTATTTACTTTTTTGAGTTTAAAGGCATCTTGATAATTTTCCACGAGACTTAGCAAAATTCCAATATTGATATTTAATATTTTAAAGTAAGTCTCTTTCTTAGTGATTCCAATATAGATCCAATATCTACTTTGGATATAATAATAATCTATAGTATAAATTGGGTAAAAACCATATTTAAATGGTATATCTTCTTCTTTTTTTTTTTTTTTTTTTGAGACGGAGTCTCGCTCTGTCACCCAGGCTGGAGTGCAGTGGTCTGATCTCGGCTCACTGCAAGCTCTGCCTCCCGGGTTTATGCCATTCTCCTGCCTCAGCCTCCCGAGTAGCTGGGACTACAGGTGCCCGCCACCACGCCCGGCTAGTTTTTTTTTTTTTTTGGATTTTTTAGTAGAGACGGGGTTTCACCGTGTTAGCCAGGATGGTCTCGATCTCCTGACCTTGTGATCCGCCCGTCTCGGCCTCCGAAAGTGCTGGGATTACAGGCTTGAGCCACCGCGCCCGGACTAAATGGCATATCTTCTAAAACACTGACTTTGTTTTGGGAAGCAATAATTTTGCAGTGGCATGATCTTGGCTCACTGCACCCTCCGCCTCCTGGGTTCGAGCGATTCTTCTGCCTCCGCCTCCCGACTAGCTGGGACTACAGGCGCATGCCACCACGCCCAACTAATTTTCGTATTTTTAGTAGAGAGAGGATTGGCCAGGCTGGTCTCAAACTCCTGACCTTGTGATCCTCCCACCTTGGCCTCCCAAAGTGCTGGGATTATGGGCATGAGCCACCGACCCTGGCCCTGGAAAGCAATAATTTTTTTTTTTTTTTTAGCACATTGCTAAACAAAGCAACAAAGCAGCCATTACAAATAAACTCTCCCTACCTTTTTTTGTCCCTTATCATTCTTCTTGCTTGAGAAATAAATGTATCATGCTTTCCCACATGAGAATTTAATCCTTTTTTTTTTTTTTTGAAAACATCTTGCTCTTTTGACCAGGCTGGAGTGCAGTGGTACAATCACAGTACACTACAGTCCTAACCTCCCAGGCTCAAGTGATCCCCCTGCCTCAGCCTCTGGAGTAGCGGGGACTACAGGCACACATGCCACTGTGCCTGCTTGACGTTTTTAGTTTTTGAGGAGACACAGTCTCACAATGCTTCCCAGGCTGGTCTGAAACCCGTGGCTCAAAGATCCTCCTGCCTCAGCCTCCCAAAGTGCTGAGATTACAGGCGTGGAGCCGCTGATCCCAGCCTAGAGTTGTTTACTTTCTTTTCCACTCAGTTTGAGCATTTGTATAGGAAAAATAGCTAATAATAAGGATGCTGTCTAAATAATTACTTGGAAAGTGATGAGCTTTTATAGAATATTTGATTTGTAAACTTCAAAGATTATGTAAATTAATAACATGAGTTAATGACATTGAAATACTTTCAATAGGTTTTGGGCATTGGGAAAATGATTTTAAAATGAAAATACTTTCATCATTCATTAATGCCAGTACAGCATGACTTGCTCTTAGTTTGCATAAATAATGTATGTGCATTCTTCAGAAAAGGTAACCATCTTTGCTAAAGCTCTTCGTGGTGCCTAGCTGAATTTAGAAGCTATAATCTCAGTTGATGTAGTCAGCTTCAGAACTGTCTTACCCTTACAGATGGAATGTCAATATTGCAACTGTGATGCTTTTATATCATGTGAGAAGAACAATAGAGTCCCAGGAGGCAAGTGCAGATGACCCCAAGGTCCTTGTGGACAAGGAAGTAAAAGCTAAGAAGAAATAGCACGTTTCTTAGGAAACATTTCAATATTGTTATTTATACAAGGATGCAGAGAATAGTACAGCTGGAGAATTAAATGGCGAGATCAGCACACAGATGGGTAAGAAAGCACTGTTCTGCCAACTGGATAACATCTGGCACATTAGAGTCAACCTAAATACCTAACAAGCTAAACAAAAGTTCAAGTAGCAGATGATCTCTTTATCTTTCTGCAAGGAGCAGGAACATAGCAGCCAAAAATGAGTCATGTTAGATGTGGAAATCAGAGATACAGTTTAAAAAATAAAATCCTCCTTTAAACAGATATGGAATATGCAGCTGGAATTGTAGCAATCAGGAAAGAGAAGAAGGCAGTTTATAGAAAACCTATAAACTATTAACTCTATTGCAGTGGGTTACTATATAAAATACAGCAAATTTGTCTTCTGCTCAAGATTGCTATCATTTATCAGATTATCAGCAGTGCTTATAAGGCAAAACAAACAATTTTTTTCAGAAGTAAAGCAGAGACATATATTGGTAATCAATTACAGGTCCATAACTCTAATAAAGCTTTTTTTGAGATCAACTTATAAAATGTTCTATGCATTATCAATATTTTTAAGATGACTTTCATATCAGAATTTTTATTCTTGGCCTTTTCTCTATATTTTGCATCACCATGCCTGGGATAGCTTTCTGAGACAGTGAATCCAATCTGAGTTTTCGTCACAGTAACAGAAATTAAAATGGTATCAAAAATCCAATCTATTTTTTGTTATTTTCTGACTTTGGGAAAAAAAAACCCAAGTTGGCAATTCAACCTTCATAGTTGATGTTTCATTATTGAAGAAATGTAATTTTCAAGTTTTTATTTTATTTTATTTGTTTATTTTTCTGATTCAGGGTCTCCTATTGCCGAGGCTCTCTGAGGACGGAACATATAAATGGAGAACTGAATAACAAGAAGGAGCCAATTACATAAAGAATGAGGCAAGAATATTCTAAACAGCAGACAGAGCTAGTGCTAAGGTCCTAAGGCAGGAATAAATGTCATTAGGAACAAAGCATGGAAAATATGATATGTGTGTGATGAAGTTACTGGTTGCCTTAAATATAATGGCAATGACAGTACAAATGGTAGATAACTAACAAATCCTTAGGAGGGGAAATAAATTTAAAGTGTCCAAGAATGGTGCTGATGATTGCAATGTGGTCACAAAAATGAACCAGACACATTTACAAAGGGCCAGATGTTACAGAATTAGTGAGTTTAATTCCTGAATTAATTCCAGTGACTCCTGGCCTAGACTCAAAGCCATCATAAGAACATCATCAGAATAGACCCAAAGAGTAGAATATTTTTCTGCAGTTCGAACTTTAGGAAGAAATCAGACTATAGCATCACCATTGTAAAAGACAATGGCTTGGCCAGGTACTGTGGCTCACGCTTGTAATCCCAGCACTTTGGGAGGCCGAGGCAGGCACATCACCTGAGGTAAGGAGTTCAAGACCAGTCTGGCCAACGTGGTGAAACCGCATCTCTACTAAAAATACAAAAATTAGCTGGGCGTGGTGGCGGGCGCCTGTAATCCCAGCTGCTCAGGATGCTGAGGCAGAAGAATCGCTTGAACCTGGGAGGCAGAGGTTGCAGTGAGCCGAGATCTCACCACTACACTCCAGCCTGGGCGACAAGAGCGAAACTCCGTCTCAAAAAAAAAAAAAAAAAAAAAAGAAGGCAATGGCCTATAACAAACCCAATCCTCACTCTCACCTCCACTTTTAAATCTCTCTTTAAAAAGCACTGTAAAAATATTTTATACAATCTTTTAGTTCTTTTGCAGTATTGGCCAATAAATATTACTATTTATCATCAGTAAGGGAAATAAATCTTAGACTTCCATCTCCTCCCAATTTAATACTTTTAAATAAGTTTTCAATGAAATTTGCATTTGCGTGAAATTATTTATTCTACTCTGACCCTTCATGAGTAGTTTCAATGCTTTTGCTTACAAGCTGTCAAGCTGCAGATTTAGAATGGTAACTACTTGTCGAGGCTCAAAGTTCAGAAAATCTAAAGAGAATGAGATACTGTTTTCATAGTTCTCCTAAATAAGTAATGATAAATTACAGAAGGCAATTAAAACATTTTGCAACAGTACACTGAAGAGGCTAAATCATTGTGTGATAATTTGGAGTGTCTCCCTTTTCCCTTACATGCAATCTACCCCAATGTCAGAAGTTTAACGTAAAAGAAGTAACTTTATTAAGGGAAGGATAGCTGTCATAGACCCTTTCCTGCAACTTAGGAATCATGAGACCTGTGAACTCTTATTGCTCCGTAAGTCAGCCAAGGAAGTGACTTAAAAGGCTGGCAGGAAACGCACAGGGGGCTCACTCGCTGCTTGGTGAGACCTGGGAGAAATCAGGTCTTCAGAGATGCAAATTAACTGCAGAATACAACTTATTGTTCTACAGATTCAGTTGAAAGAAAAGGCTTTCCTGAATGCAAGACAAAATGGACTTTTGGTATGCTGGGACTGACAGAGAAGTTGAGTTCTTCATTCTAGGCTTTCCATATTGAAGGGAAATAGGAATCTTAGACTCAGGATCACACTTGTAAGAACACTGTGTGTTTTGCAGCTTCTTCAGGATTGTTTTGACATCTTGTTGTCTACTAATGAGAGCAGTTAACTCAACATTAAAGCCGCTATGTGTGTATTCAGGGCCAACCAGACTGCCTTTCTCAGTCCTGAGAATCCCTGGGGAGAGAAATACTTTTTCTAGTGACCAAAGAAAGGAAAACAAGGTGAGTCCGTGGGAACTGCTACTAGAAGACATAAAGGAAAATGGAGCATGGGCAATCAGCTGAGCATGAAAAACAGCTGCCCGTCACCCACTGTGGCTTTAGGGCAGCGGTTTTTGACCTTTGGAAGATAAGTGGCTTCCAGAATTTCTGACGCACAGGCCGCACCTCAGACCAATTATGCCATTACTCTAGGGTGACCCAGGTAACAGTTTTGTTTTTTTTTTTAAACAAATTAGGTTCCCAGGTGTTTCCATAATGCAGTCAAAGTTGTGTCCCCTCAAACTTTCAGGTGTTCATGAACCACCTGGGGATTTTATTAAAATGCAAATTCTGATTCAGTAGGTCTGGAGCAGGGCCTGAGTTCTGCATTTTCAACTCAGCTCCCAGAAGCCAATTACTCTGCTGGGGTAGGGGAATCAAGGTGGGAACAGAGCAATGCAAACCCTTCAATAGATATTAACTCTGACACAAGTAGATTCTGCATAATGATTTCAATGCCTACCATTAAGCCAGTGCTCGACATTTAAGTGGCAGGCATTTAAAAACATAAATCTTGAAAATCCCATTAAGTTTAGAGTATAATCTAAACACATTACTACTGTTTACAAGTCTTTCAATTTGACAAAGTCTCTGAACTCTTCCCCCACTGCTTTCCTCTGGCTCACTCTTCTTCAGGGCACAGTTACTCTTGCTGCTTCTCATACATGCCAGACCCGTCTTCTCTTCATGGCCTTCAAACTTACTGCTCCTTGGAATTCTTGCTTAGAATACCTCCCCCTCCATAACCTCATGGCTTGCTCTCTTTTCATTCAGCTCAAATGTCACCTCTTCAGCCCTTCCCTGAGCACCCATTCTGGAGACACCACCTTTCCTCTGCTTCTTTGTCTCCTAGCCCTCTCCCCACAAGGCACTGATAGCTATTTGAAATTGGTCTGCTTATTTGTTTGCTTATTGACTAAAGGAAACAAAAAATATTTTACACCAAATATACTTATTTGAAATATTTAAAGATGGCTATTTAGAGAGCCTGAAAACATAAGAATGGCTAAAAAGCTTTTCCTCTTCTCTCCCTCCCATAACCTGTCTTGCCATGCTCCAAGCCTCTCTTCTTTCTGTAACCTCAGGTGGTATAAAAGCATCAACTATCTAGTCCTTTCTCTTTTTTTCACTCTTGTTGCCCAGGCTGGAGTGGTGCAATGGCTCAATCTCGGCTCACCGCAACCTCTACCTCCTCCTAGGTTCAAGCGATTCTCCTGCCTCAGCCTCCTGAGTAGCTGGGATTACAGGCATATACTACCATGCCCGGCTAATTTTGTATTTTTAGTAAAGACAGGGTTTCTCTATGTTGGTCACGCTGGTCTCCAACTCCTGACCTCAGGTGATCTGCCCACCTCAGCCTTCCAAAGTGCTGGGATTACAGGCGTGAGCCACCGCACCCAGCTTCTCTGGCCCTTTCTTTGAGTTTTTAAAATCTGTGTTCCTCCCGTGCACGCGTGTGTACATTAATGTTTTGTCTGCCTTTCTCCTTTTAATCAGCCTTTTGTCAGTTGATTTCTAGTGAACCTTTAGAGGGCAAAAGAGATTTGTCTTAGCCCCTACAAATTTCTGTCTCCCTCCATAAGAATTTTAGCCATGAGAGAAAAGCCTCTGTCTAGGTCCCCGCTACATTCCCAGATCCTAGAACACAACAGAACCCATGGAAGGACACAAAAGAAAAAAAATGGAAATGAATGGTAAGGCCAGGCGTAGTGGCTCACGCCTGTAATCCCAGCACTTTGGGAGGCTGAGGCAGGTGGATCACGAGGTCAGGAGTTCAAGACCAGCCTGGCCAACATGGTGAAACCCTTTCTCTACTAAAATTACAAAAATAAGCTGAGCGTGGTGGCAGCTGCCTGTAATCCCAGCTACTCAGAAGGCTGAGGCAGAGAATTGCTTGAATCCGGGAGGCAGACGTTACAGTGAGCCGAAATTGCGCGCAACTGCCCTCCAGCCTAGGTGACAGATCAAGACTCTGTCTCAAAAAAAAAAAAAAAAAAAAAAGAGAGAAAATGAAACCAGGCACAGTGGGTTTTCCCAAAGAAAGAGAGACAGAGAGAGAGGTTCAGGAATTGGCTCACATGACTGTGGACACTGACGTCTAGAATCCATGGGGCAGGCCACCTGGTTGGAAACTCAGGCTGAATTCTTTCTCTGTTGGAAAACTTCAGGTTTTCTTTCTTTGCTTTTGTTTGTTTGTTTTGAGACGAAGCCTCGCTCTTGTCCCCCAGGCTGGAGTGCAATGGCGTGATCTCGGCTCACAGCAACCTCTGCCTCCTGGGTTCAAGCGATTCTCCTGCCTTAGCCTCCCAAGTAGCTGGGATTACAGGTGCCTGCCACCATGCCTGGCTAATTTTTTTTTTTTTTTTTTTTTTTTTTAGTTGAGATGGGGTTTCACCATGTTGGCCGGACTGTTCTCATCCTCCTGACCTCAGGTGATCCACCGCCTCGGCCTCCCAAGGTGCCAGGATTACAGCCGTGAGCCACCACGCCTGGCCAACTTCAGTTTTTTTGTTTGTTTGTTTTTGAGACAAGATCTCATTCTGTTGCCCAGGCTGGAGTGCAGTGGCACAAACATCGTTCACTTCAGCCTTGACCTTTTTGCTCAAGCAATCTTCCTGACTCATTTTCCCAAGTAGCTGGGACTACAGGTGCAGGCCACCACATCTGGCTAATTTTTACAGTTTTTTCTGTAGAGATAGGGTCTCACCATGCTGCCCAGGCTAGTCTCAAATTCTTGGGCTTAAGAGATCCTCCTGCCTCAGTCTCCCAGTGTTGAGATTACCCGCATGAGCCACCGTGTCCAACCAGGATCTGGTTGTTCTTAAGAACCTTATTCTTTTTTTGGCCGGACGCGGTGGCTCAAGCCTGTAATCCCAGCACTTTGGGAGGCCGAGACGGGCGGATCACGAGGTCAGAAGATCGAGACCATCCTGGTGAACACGGTGAAACCCCATCTCTACTAAAACTACAAAAAAACTAGCCGGGCGAGGTGGCGGGCGCCTGTAGTCCCAGTTACTCGGGAGGCTGAGGCAGGAGAATGGCATGAACCCGGGAGGCGGAGCTTGCAGTGAGCTGAGATCCGGCCACTGCACTCCAGCCTGGGCGACAGAGCGAGACTCCGTCTCAAAAAAAAAAAAAAAAAAAAAAAAAAAAAAAAAGAACCTTATTCTTTTTTTGTTGTTTTTTTTGGGATGGAGTGTCACTCTGTCATCCAGGCTGGAGTGCAGTGGTGCAATCTCAACTCACTGCAACCTCCATCTCCCTGTTTCAAGCAATTCTCCTGCCTTAGGCTCCCGAGTACCTGGGATTACGGGCACCTGCTATCATGCCTGGCTAATTTTTGTGTTTTTAGTAGAGACAGGGTTTCACCATGGTGGCCAGGATGGTTTCAAACTCCTGACCTCAAGCGATCCTCCCGTCTCAGCCTCCAAAGTGCTAGGATTACAGGTGTGAGCCACCGCACCCAGCCTAGGAAAGTTATTCTTTTTTTGAGACAGAGTCTTACTCTGTTGCCCAGGATGGAGTGCAGTGGGTGATCTCAGCTCACCGCAACCTCTGCCTCCCGGGTTCAAGCGATCCTCCTGCCTCAGCCTCCTACGTAGCTGGGATTACAGGCATATGCCACCACGCCCAGCTAATTTTTGTATTTTTAGTAGAGACAAGGTTCCACCATGTTGGCCAGGCTGGTCTTGAACTCCCGACCTCAGGTGATCCACTTGCCTCAGGCTCCCAATATGCTGGGATTGCCGGTGTGAGCCACTTCTCCGGCCAGTAACCTTATTCTTAAAACCTTCATCTAGGCCGGGTGCGGTGGCTCACGCCTGTAATCCCAGCCCTTTGGGAGGCCGAGGCGGGTGGATCACGATGTCAGGAGATCAAGACCATCCTGGCTAACACGGTGAAACCCCCATCTCTACTAAAAAATAGAAAAACTTAGCTGGGCGTGGTGGCAGGCCCCTGTAGTCCCAGCTACTCAGGAGGCTGAGGCAGGAGAGTGGTGTGAACCCGGGAGGTGGAGCTTGCAGTGAGCCAAGACCGCGCCACTGCACTCCAGCCTGGGTGAGCGAGACTCCGTCTCAAAAAAAAAAAAAGAAAAAAAACCTTCATCTAGGCCAGGCAAGTTGGCTCACACCTGTAATCCTAGCACTTTGGGAGGCAGTGGCGGGCAGATCACAAGGTCAGAAGTTTGAGACCAGTCTGGCCAATATGGTGGAATCCATCTATACTAAAAATACAAAAAACTTCGCCAGGCGTGGTGGTGGGCACCTGTAGTCTCAGCTACTCAGGAGGCCGAGGCAGGAGAATCGCTTGAACCCAGGAGGCGGAGGTTGCAGTGAGCCGAGATTGTGCCACTGCACTCCAGCCTGGGCAACAGAGCCAGACTCTGTCTCAAAAAGAAGAAGAAAAAAAGTGACTATGAAGAGAAAGGATTTGAGCAGGCAAGACTAGAAACCAGAAGAGTCAGAACATTGTTAGCAAAATTCGGGAAAATGATTGAGAAGAGGGTGGTGGCTGTGGAGGTGAACATGGACAGCAGTGCGTAGTTAGATTCCACTAAGCAAGGTCAGGCACACGTTAGGTGGATGAGGTTGGAAGAGAGGAAAACTAAGCCAGAAATGAAACTCCTTGCCTGGCCTTCGACTGCAGGCTGCCAGGTAGTCAAGGAATGTTTGAGGAAACTGAATTAATCTCCATCACATCCTATGAAGTAATAACAAAGAAATAATATTTGTTTATTTATTTTTATTTTTATTTTTACTTTTGAGATGGGGTCTTGCTCTGTCACCCAGGCTGGAGTGCAGTGGTATATCTCGGCTCACTGCAGCCTCTGCCTCCCGGGTTCAAGCAATTCTCCTACCTCAACCTTCTGAGTAGCTGGGATTACAGGGACGTGCCACCAAGCCTGGCTAATTTTTTGCATTTTTAGTAGAGACAGGGTTTCATCTTGTTGGCCAGGCTGGTCTCAGATTCCTGACCTCAGTAATATTTATTTTTAATTGAACTACTATCAGTCTGATATTTTATATACATTTCATTTTATCCCACAACAAAAAATTTTTTACCCGAATCCCCACAAAATAGCAATTTTTATTTATGTATTTATGTATTTATGTATTTTGAAACAGAGTCTCACTCTGTCACCCAAGCTGGAGTGCAGTGGCGCGATCTCAGCTCACTGCAACCTCCACCTCCCAGGTTCAAGCGATTCTACTGCCTCAGCCTCCCAAGTAGCTGGAATTACAGGCACCACGCCCAGCTAATTTTTGTATCTTTAATAAAGACAGGGTTTCACCATCTTGGCCAGATTGGTCTCGAACGCCTGACCTCACATGATCCAAAGAGAGGGTTTCACCATGCTGGCCAAGCTGGTCTCGAACTCCTGACCTCTGGTGATCCACCCGCTTTGCCCTCCCAAAGTGCTTGGATTACAGGCGTGACCCACCACGCCTGGTCACAGTTTTTATTTTATAGATGAGGAAACTGAAATTTAGAAAGAAAACTACCCTGTGCTGATGCACACTGCTAAAAAATAAAAAAACTAGGATTCAAACACAGATTTTGGACTATGAGACAATTAGTCAATAATATTGTTCTGATAGATTATACTTCTTCTGATTTTATACTTTTGCAGATAAGAACATAAAAACTCAGCCGGGCGCGGTGGCTCAAGCCTGTAATCCCAGCACTTTGGGAGGCCGAGACGGGCGGATCACGAGGTCAGGAGATCGAGACCATCCTGGCTAACACGGTGAAACCCTGTCTCTACTGAAAAATACGAAAAACTAGCCGGGCGAGGTGGCGGGCACCTGTAGTCCCAGCTACTCGGGAGGCTGAGGCAGGAGAATGGCGTGAACCCGGGAGGCGGAGCTTGCAGTGAGCTGAGATCCGGCCACTGCACTCCAGCCTGGGTGACAGAGCGAGACTCCGTCTCAAAAAAAAAAAAAAAAAAAAAGAACATAAAAACTCAGAGAAGTAAAAGTACATTTTCGGAGACACATCATATATGTTCAAGCCAGGATTTGAAGACATGTTTGCATGACTTCAAAAATCATACTTTTTCTTCTGTACACTATGTTAACTATTGGACTACCCTAATAGACTACCCTAAACTACTTCTGGATCTAAAATACAACAATCAACAAAACCATAGATATGTAAATCGAAAATTATCTGCAGCTCATCCTAGTCTTCCATATCCAATAATGCCATTAATTCTTTTTTCTTTTTTTTTTTTTTGAGACAGAGTCTCGCTTTGTCACTCAGGCTGGAGTGCAGTGGCGAGGTCTCTGCTCACTACAAACTCTGCCTCCCAGGTTCATGCAGTTCTCCTATCTCAGCCTCCCGAGTAGCTGGGATTATAGGCATGTGCCACCACACTGGCTCATTTTTGTATTTTTTTAGTAGAGATGGAGTTTTGTCGTGTTGGCCAGGCTGGTCTTGAACTCCTGACCTCAGCTGATCTGCCAGCCTTGGCCTCCCATGCATATATTGCACAATGCTTCTATTTAACCCATCACCCAAACAGTGAACATAGTATTTTTGTTGTGGTGGTGGTGGTTTTGTTTTGAGACAAAGCCTCGCTCTTGTCATCCAGGCTGGAGTGCAATGGCACGATCTTGGCTCACTGCAACCTCTGCTTCCTAGGTTCAAGCGATTCTCCTGCCTCAGCTTCCTGAGTAGCTGGGATTACAGGCACCTGCCACCACGCCTGGCTAATTTTTGTGTTTTTAGTAGAGACGGGATTTCACCATGTTGGCCAGGCTGGTCTCCAACTCCTGACCTCATGATCTGCCTGCCTCAGCCTCCCAAAGTGCTGGGATTACAGGAGTGAACCACCATGCCCGGCTGAACATAGTATTCTTAAATATGTTTCTTCTTTTCTTTTCCTTAATTCAGACTGTTATTTAACCAGTTTTCTTCCGAATTACTGTTATTGCTTACTGATTGATGAGGACTCCCACCTTCCTCTTAGTCCTCACTGTTGCCCCCAGTTGAGCTGTCTGAAACACAGATTTTTAGCTAGTCCTTGGCTAGAAAATCTTTATCGTTCTCTATTTCCTATAGAATTAAGTAGACTCCTTCCCTGTCAAGGTTTTATATAATCTGTTCTCCAACTGCTTCCATTTGCCACTATACCTTTCAAGGAACACAGTAAATATGTTTTCTTCAGCATAGAGATTGTATTTATTTATTTATTTATTTATTTATTTATTTATTTATTGAGGCAGAGTCTCGCTCTGTCGCCCAGGCAGGAGTGCAGTAGTGCGATCTTGGCTCACTGTAATCTCAGACTCCTGGGTTCAAGCGATTCTCCCGCCTCAGCCTCCTGAGTAGCTGGGATTACAGGCGCCCACCAGCACGCCCGGATAATTTTTGTAATTTTAATAGACACGAGGTTTCACCATGTTGACCAGGATGGTCTCCATCTCCTGACCTTGTGATCCACCTGCCTTGGCCTCCTAAAGTACTGGGATTACAGGCGTGAGCCACCATGCTTGGCTGTATGTTTAACTTTTTTTTTTTTTTTTTTTTTTTTTTTTTTGAGGCGGAGTCTCGCTCTGTCACCCAGGCTGGAGTGCAGTGGCACTATCTCGGCTCACTGCAAGCTCCGCCTCCTGGGTTCACGCCATTCTCCTGCCTCAGCCTCCCGAGTAGCTGGGACTACAGGCGCCTGCCACCACGCCCGGCTAATTTTTTTGTATTTTTAGTAGAGATGGGGTTTCACCGTGTTAACCAGGATGGTCTCGATCTCCTGACCTCGTGATCCACCCATCTCGGCCTCCCAAAGTGCTGGGATTACAGGCTTGAGCCACCGCGCCCGGCCTGTTTAACTTTTATTTTGGAATAATTTTAAGCTTATAGAAATATTACAAGAATAGTACAAATAACCACTGTGTACTCTTTTTGTTTTTTTGAGACGGAGTCTCATTCTGTCATCCAGGCTGGGGTGCAGTGATGTGGTCTCGGCTCACTGCAACCTCTGCCTCCTGGGTTCAAGCAATTCTCTGCCTCAGCTTCCCAAGTAGCTGGGATTACAGACACCTGCCACCACACCCAGCTAATATTTTGTATTTTTAGTGGAGACGGGGTTTCACCATCTTGGCCAGGCTGGTCTTGAACTCCTGACCTTGTGATCCACTCGCCTTGGCCTCCCAAAGTGCTGGGATTACAGGCGTGAACCACCCTGCCTGGGCACAGATTTCCTAATCATTTGAGAGTAGGATGCATAGATCATGTTTCTTTCTTCCTCAGCACTTCGTTATTTCCTAAGAACAAGGATATTCTCTCATGTAACCACATATCAACCACATATGGTATAGTTATCAAATTCAAATATTGATTTTATTTCCTAAGAACAAGGATGTTCTCTCATGTAACCACGTATCAACCACATATGGTATAGTTATCAAATTCAAATATTGATACAATATTTTTGTCTTATCTACAGTCTATATTTCAATTTTGTAAGTTGTCCCAGTAATGTCCTTTACTGCAATTTTAAAAATAAAGTTTAAGGCCAAGCATGGTGGCTCATGCCTTTAATCCTAGCACTTAGGGAGGCTAAGTCAGGAGGATGGCTTGAGGCCAGGAGTTCAAGACTATCCTAGGCAGCATAGCGAGACCTTGTCTCTACAGAAATAAATAAATAAATAAATAAAGAAAGAAAGAAAGAAAGAAAGTTTAAGGGGAAGACATTCTGTGACTCAGAATGAGGTGTTGCCTGATGAAAGATAAAATATCAAGGATTTGGTCTAGGATTATGTGTTGTACTGATTGCCACATCTCTTCAGTCTTCCTTAATCTGCAACAGATTCTCAGTTTTTCCTTTTTTTTTTTGAGACGGAGTCTTGCTCTGTCACCAGGCTGGAGTCAGTGGTGCAATCTTGGCTCACTGGAATCTCCGCCTCCCAGGTTCAAGCAGTTCTCCTGCCTCAGCCTCCCGAGTAGCTGGGATTACAGGCGCACGCTGCCACGCCTCTTAGAAACTAAGATACAAACACATACATTAGCCTGGCTAATTTTTTTTTTTTTTTTTTTTTTTGAGACGGAGTCTCGCTCTGTCGCCCAGGTTGGAGTGCAGTGGCTGGATCTCAGCTCACTGCAAGCTCCGCTTCCCGGGTTTACGCCATTCTCCTGCCTCAGCCTCCCGAGTAGCTGGGACTACAGGCGCCCGCCACCTCGCCCGGCTATTTTTTTGTATTTTTTAGTAGAGACGGGGTTTCACCGTGTTAGCCAGGATGGTCTCGATCTCCTGACCTTGTGATCCGCCCGTCTCGGCCTCCCAAAGTGCTGGGATTACAGGCTTGAGCCACCGCGCCCGGCCTAGCCTGGCTAATTTTTTGTATTTTAGTAGAGACGGGGTTTCACTGTGTTGCCCAGGCTGGTCTCGACCTCCGGAGCTCAGACAATCTGCCTGCCTTGGCCTCCCAAAGTGCTGGGATTACAGGAGTGAGCCACCGTGCCTGGCTAATCTCTGTTATTATAAAAATTCTAATGAATCCATATACGGCCATGCATTGCTTAATGACAAGAATACATTCTGAGAAATGCATCGTTACATGATTTGTGTCATAGGAACATCATAGAGTGTACTTACATAAACCTGGATGACATAGCCTACTACACACCTAGGCTGTGTGGCATAGCCTATTTAGAAACCTGTGTAGCATGTTACTATACTGAATACTGTAAGCAGTTGTAACACAGTGGTAAGTGTGTATCTAAATGAAGGGGTGGCCTGCCCCTCCACACCTGTGGGTGTTTCTCCTTAGGTGGAATGGGAGACTTGAGAAAAGAAATGAGACACAGAGACAAAGTATAGAGAAAGAAAAAGTGGGCCCAGGGGACCGGCGCTCAGCATACAGAGGACCCACGCCAGCACCGGTCTCTAAGTTCCCTCTGTATTTATTGATCATTATCTTTACCATCTTAGAAAAAGGGAAGTGGCAGGATAATAGGCTCATCGTAGGGAGAAGGTCAGCAGTAAGACATGTGAATAAAGATCTCTGTGACATAAGTTTAAGGAAAAGTACTGTGCCTTGATATGCATATGTAAACATCTCCATAAACCTTTTTAGTGCATAAAGAGCAGCATTGCACTAGCAAGTCCCACCTTTTGCCCTAAGGCGGTTTCTCCTTTCTCAGTAAACAGAACATACAATTGGGTTTTATACCGAGATGTTCCATTGCCCAAGGACGGGTAGGAGACAGAGGCTTTTCTCTATCTCAACTGCCAAGAGGCCTTCTTTCCTCTTTCCTGGTCCTCCTCAGCACAGACCCTTCACGGGTGTCAGGCTGGGGGACGATCAGGTCTTTCCCTTCCCACGAGGCCATATTTCAGACTATCTCATGGGGAGAAACCTTGGACAATACCTAGCTTTCCAAGGCAGAGGTCCCTGCGACCTTTGACAGTGTACGTGTCCCCGGGTACTTGAGATTAAGAGAATGGTGATGACTTTTCACAAGCATACTGCCTTCAGGCACTTGTTTAACAAAGCACACCCTGCACAGCCCCAAATCCCTTAAACCTTGAGTCACCACAGCACATGTCTCTTGCAAGGACAAGGTTGGGGGTAGGGTCACAGATTAACAGCATCTCAAATACAGAACAAAATGGAGTCTCTTGTGTCTACTTCTTTCTACATAGACACAGTAACAGTCTGATCTTTCTTTTCCCCACATCTAAACACATGTAAACTTAGAAAAGATACAGTAAAAACATGGTATACAAGATAAAAAATGGTATGCCTGTATAGGGCACTCACCATGAATGAAGTTTGCAGGACTGGAAGTTGTCCTGGGTGACTCAGTGAATGAGTGGTGAGTGAATGTAAAGGCCTAGGACATTACTGAACACTACTGTAGACTTTATAAACACTACACTGAAGCTTCACTAAATTTATTAAAAATTTTTTCTTCTTTAATAATACATTAGCTTCTGTAGCTTACTGTAACTTTTTTTTCTTTATATATATTTTTTGAGACAGGGTCTCACTCTGTCGCTCAGGCTGGAGTCCAGTGGCACTATCTCGGCTCATTGAAACCTCTGCCTCCTGGATCAAAGCGATTCTCATGAGTCAGCCTCCTAAGTAGTTGAGATTACTGTAACTTTTTTACTTTAAAAACTTAGAAATTTTTAAAAACTTCTTGACTCTTTTGTAATAACACTTAACTTAAAACACGTACATCTGTACAAAAATGTCTTTATATTTTTTGTATGCTTTTTCTATTTTTAAAATTTTTATGTTTAAAGTTTTAAATACTTCTGTGTTAAAAACTAAGACACAAACACATACCTTAGCCAAGGCCTACCCAGGGTCAGGATCATCAATATCACTGTCTTCCACCTCCACATCTTGTCCCACTGGAAGGTCTTCAGAGGCAATAATATGCATGGATCTGTCATTTCCTATACTAAAAATGCCTTCTGGAATATCTCCTAAAGAACTTGCCTTAGGCTGTTTTGCAGTTAGCACTTTTTTTTTTAATAGTAAGAGTACACTCTAAAATAATAAAAAGTATAGTATAGTAAATACAGCAGTAACGTGGTCATTTATTATCATTATCAAGTAGTATGTACTGAACATAATTGTACATTCTATTTTTTTGTATGACTAGCAGTGCAGTAGCTTTGTTTATACCAGCATCACCAGAAACACAAGCATTGTAACATTATGATGGCTACAGTGTTACTAGGCAATAGGAATTTTTCAGCTCCTTTATAATCTTTTTTATTTTTATCTGTCTGTCTATCTATCTATCTATCTATCTATCTATCTATCTATCTATCTATCTATCAATCATCTATCTATCTAACTATTGTTTAGATGGAGTCTCCTTCTGTCACCCAGGCTGGAGTGAAGTGGCGTGATCTCTGCTCACTGCAACCTCCACTTCCCAGGTTCAAGTGATTCTCCTGCCTAAGCCTGTGGAGTAGCTGGGATTACAGGCATGCACCACCATGCCTGGCTAATTTTGTATTTTTACTAGAGACAGGGTTTCACCATGTTGGCCAGGATGGTCTCAAATGCCTGACCTCAGGTGATCCACCCACCTAGGCCTCCCAAAGTGCTGGGATTACAGGCATGAGCCACTGCACCTGGCCCCATTTCCTTATTATTACTCTGTTGTAAGAAAAACAGGTAATATAAGAGCCAATATATTTTTATATTTAAAAAAATTAAGCCAGGCGCAGTGGCTCACGCCTGTAATCCCAGCACTTTGGGAGGTCGAGGCGGGCGGAGCACCTGAGGTCGGGAGTACAAGACCAGCCAGACCAACATGGAGAAACCCCATCTCTACTAAAAATACAAAAAAAAAAAAAAAAAAAAAATAGCTGGGCATGGTGGTGGGCACCTGTAATCTCAGCTACTCGGGAGGCTGAGGCAGGAGAATCGCTTGAACCTGAGAGGCAGAGGTTGTGGTGAGCAGAGATAGCGCCATTGCACTCGAACCTGGGTAACAGAGCGAAACTCCTTCTCAAAAAAAAAAAAAAAAAAAAAAAAATTAAAGTGGTAACGTACACCAGCCTGGCCAACGTGGTGAAACCACGTCTCTACTAAAAAATACAAAAAATTAGCCGGGTGTGGTGGCACGTGCTTGTAGTCCCAGCTACTCGGGAGGCTGAGGCAGGAGAATTGCTTGAACCCAGGAGGCGGAGCTTGCAGTGAGCCGAGATCGCGCCACTGCACTCAAGCCTGGGCGACAGAGCGAGACTCCGTCTCAAAAAAAAAAAAAAAAAAAAACAGTGGTAATGTATATTCATTCACATTGTAACAAAATTCAATCTGCACAAAAAGATAAACAGTGAATATCAGTCTGGTTTTTACTCCTGACCTTAATCCCCCAGTTGCCCCTCAAAGGCCACTACTGTTGTCAGTTTCTTGTACATTCTTCCAAATATGTTCTGTGTACCACCTGTGCTTCAGTTTACTCATCTGCAAATCGGGATAATAATAGTGCCTGTCTCACTGGGCTCTTGTGAGGATTAAATGCATTAATATGTGCATAAACACTTACAACGGTGCCAGTTACAAAGGTGCCAGGTACAAACCACTTGATCATGTTATATAATCATTCGATGTGCTGTTAAATTCATTTTGCTGGATTTTGTTAAAGATTTTTATATTTCTTTTTGCTAGGAATATTGGCCTGTAGTTTTCTTTCCTTATAATGTTTTTATCTGGCTTTGGTATGAGAGTAATGCTGGTTGCTTAAAATGAGTTTAGAAGTATTCCTTTCTTGCCGGGCGCGGTGGCTCAAGCCTGTAATCCCAGCACTTTGGGAGGCCGAGACAGGCGGATCACGAGGTCGGGAGATCAAGACCATCCTGGCTAACACGGTGAAACCCTGTCTCTACTAAAAAATACATAAAAAAAACTAGCCGGGCGAGGTGGTGGGCGCCTGTAGTCCCAGCTACTCCGGAGGCTGAGGCAGGAGAATGGCGTGAACCCGGGAGGCGGAGCTTGCAGTGAGCCGAGATCCAGCCACTGCCCTCCAGCCTGGGCGACAGAGCGAGACTCCGTCTCAGAAAAAAAAAAAAAAAAAAAAAAAAAGAAGTATTCCTTTCTTTTTAATTTTTTAGAAGAGTTTGAAGAGGATTGGTGTTAATTCTTCTTTACATGCTTATTAGAATTCACCTGTGAAACCATCTGGTCCTGGGCTTTTCTTTATTGGGATTTTTTATTATTATTGCTTCAATCTTCTTTCTCATTATTTTACTGTTAAAAATTTTTATTTCTGGCCGGGCGCGGTGGCTCAAGCCTGTAATCCCAGCACTTTGGGAGGCCGAGACGGGCGGATCACGAGGTCAGGAGATCGAGACCATCCTGGCTAACATGGTGAAACCCCGTCTCTACTAAAAAATACAAAAAACTAGCCGGGCGAGGTGGCGGGCGCCTGTAGTCCCAGGTACTCGGGAGGCTGAGGCAGGAGAATGGCGTAAACCCAGGAGGCGGAGCTTGCAGTGAGCTGAGATCTGGCCACTGCACTTCAGCCTGGGCCACAAAGCGAGACTCCGTCTCAAAAAAAAAAAAAAAAAAAAAAAAAAAATTTTATTTCTTCATGACTCAGTCTTATTAAGTTGTATGCTAGAAATTTATTCATTTCTTCTAAATTATCCAATTTGTTGGCATAGTTATTCATAGTAGTCTCTCATGATCCTTTGCATTTCTGTAGCACCAGTTGTACATACCTCACGTTTTAGAAGTTAAAAATTATTCACTAGTATGAAGATTATATATTGGCCTGTCCAATAGAAATATAATGTAAGCCATATATGTATATTACATTTTCTAGCAGCCACATTTTTTAAAAAGTAAAAAAAAGAAAATGTTTTAATAATATATTTTATTTACCACAGTATATTCAAAATAATATCATTTAAATATGTAATCAATAAAAATATATTTTAATAAGATATATTCTTTTTTGGTATTAAGTATTTGAAATTTAGGGTGTATTTTATGCTTACAAAACATCTCAACTGAGACCATTTCTGATTTAAGTGCCTAATATCTACATATTGATAGTAGCTACTGTATTTTTTTTTTTTTTTCGAGATAGAGTCTTGCTCCGTTGCCCAGGCTAGAGTGCAGTGGCCACAATCTCGGCTCACTGCAACCTCCGTTTCCTGGGTTCAAGCAATTCTCCTGCCTCAGCCTCCTAAGTAGCTGGGATTACAGGCACATGCCATCACACCCATCTAATATTTGTATTCTTAGTAGAGATGGGTTTCACCATGTTGGCCAGGCTGGTCTCAAACCCTCGACTTCGTGATCCACCTGCCTCAGCCTCCCAAAATGCTAGGATTACAGGCGTGAGCCACCGCGCCTGGTAGTAGCTACTGTATTTTATAGAGAAAGTCCATGAATTGCAGGTAGAATATTTTTTCCTCTGTCATCATAGGTCCAGCGCTGGATCTCTGCAAAGTAAATTGACAAAAGACAGATTAATACACAAATACAACAATTTAATTGTATGCATGCACAGGAGTTCACAAAACATGTGATTCATGGATGTGGTGGCTGGGCGCAGTGGCTCATGCCTGTAATTCCAGCTCTTTGGGAGGTCGGGGTGGGCGGATCGCCTGAGGTCAGGAGTTTGAGACCAGCCTGACCAGCAAAGTGAAACGTCGTCTCTACTAAAAATATTTTTTAAAAAATTAGCCAAGTGTGGTGGCATGTGCCTATAATCCCAGCTACTCAGGAAGCTGTGGCAGGAGAATCGCTTGAACCCAGGAGGCAGAGGTTGCAGTGAGCTGAGATCGTGCCATTGCACTCTAGCCTGGGCAACAGAGTTAGATGCCATCTCAAAAAAAAAAAAAAAAAATTGTCTTAGAATTTTAAATGCCACAACAGAAATAGATTTCTAGAATGGCTAATGTAATGTAAGGAACAAGGGCTTCTCATTGTTCTTAGGGAAAAGGCTAAATTCCTCTTAGTAGCCCATGTCAGCAACTGGCCTGCCCTGTCTGCCCTCTGCTGGTTCTGCACCAACCATGCTCAGGGCTACTTATGGAGTTCTCCCTAGGTGCCCTGTGAACCTTTTTAATTCTGCTGGATGCTTCCTCCCACTGACCCTCCAATACATGTGCACACACCTGCCCCCTTGTCTAGTGAGTAATGTATGAATCAGTTTATTATTTACTTTTTCATTTATTTTTGAGACAGGGTGTCACTCTATTGCCCAGTCTGGAGTAGAATGGTGTGATCATGGTTCACCACAAACTTGAATTCCTGGGCTGCAGTGATCCTCCTGCCTCAGCCTCCAGAGTAATTAGGACTACAGGCGTGCACCACCACACCCAGCTAATACATTTTTTTTAGAGATAGGGTCTTGCTATGTTGTCCAGGCCCAGTCTTGAACTCCCTGCCTTAAGTAATCCCCCTGCCTTGGCCTCCCAAACACTGAGATTATAGATGTAAGCACCCAGCTGGAATCAGTTTAAAGAAAAATATATATATATATCTTCTTGGGTCCAAATATTGGTTTAATTTATTTTATTACAACATAAAATATATACAAACATAAAATTTATTTATTTATTTTTTTGAGGCAGAGTCTCACTCTGTTGCCCAGGCTGGAGTGCAGTGGTATGATCTCAGTTTACTGCCACCTCCGCCTCCCAGGTTCAAGTGATTCTCCTGCCTCAGCCTCCCGAGTGGCTGGGATTACAGGTGGGTGCCACCATGCCCGGCTAATTTTTGTATTTTTAGTTGAGACAGGGTTTTGCCATGTGGGCCAGGCTGGTCTCGAACTCCTGACCTCAAGTGATCCACCCTTCTCAGCCTCTCAAAGTGCTGGGATTACAGGCGTGAACCACCACGCCTGGCTGGATACAAATATAAAATTGTAACTCCTGTGTTCACAGTTCATATACAACATCACACCCAAAGTAAATTTTAGTTAACGACTATTAACTAAAAAAAAAAGAGACCATGTGGCCGGGTGTGGTGGTTCACACCTGTAACCCCAGCACTTTGGGATTACAGGTCTTTTTGAGCTCGACATGAGTGGTCTATAGGTGCTGTGTCATGACACACACCATTCACCACGCTCCTCTGTGTGAACTACTGTGAAACCCTCTTTCTTTCAGCATTCATGATGCACGTTTGATCATCACTTGGCAGGAATGCAACACATACATATTAAGTTGGTCTCTATTTTTCTTTCTTTCTTTTTGTTGTTTTCTGAGATGGAGTCTTGCTCTGTTACCCAGGCTGAAGTGCAGTAGCATGATCTCTGCTCACTGCAACCTCTGCCTCCCAGGTTCGAGCAATTCTTCTGCCTCAGCCTCCCAAGTAGCTGAGCATTACAGGTGTGCACCACCACACTTGGCTAATTTTTGTATTTTCAGTAGAAATAGGGTTTCGCCATGTTAGCCAGGGTGGTCTTGAACTCCTGACCTCATGATCTGTCTGCCTCAGCCTCCCAGAGTACTGGGATTACAGGCGTGACCCACTGTGCCTGGCCTAAGTTGATATCTTCTTTTCACCTTAGCCTAAAATTACTACAGTTGTACTACTTGTGGCCAACTCAGTAAAAAACACACGTGTTCAATATGGGCTTCAGGCAGAACTCAGTTATAAAAAAAGGATCCAGAAAGTGTTTCTGTTAAATTTTAAGGTTGTCATCACAACGAAAACAGAAAATTAAAAGATGTCTCATAGAGAACCCATGGGCCCAAGATTATCTTGAGATAATATTTTTTATTTATTTCTGTATGTTCTCTTGAGAGCTCATCTCAAGTAAGATTATGTGACTACCCTCAACCCCCAAAAGTAAGGTAGGTCCCCCAATTATATACATATGCTTTATACCACCAGGTACTCTTTTTAAAATTAATTAATTAATTTATTTATTTGAGACCGAGTCTGGCTCTGTTGCCCAGGCTGGAGTGTAGTGACGTGATTTTGGCTCACTGCAACCTCTGCCTCCTGGGTTCAAGCGATTCTCCTGCCTCAGCCTTCCGAGTAGCTAGGACTACAGGCGCCCACCACCACGGCTGGCTAATTTTTGTATTTTTAGTAGAGACAGGGTTTCACCATTTTGGCCAGGCAGGTCTCGAACTCCTGACCTTGTTATCCGCCTGCCTCGGCCTCCCAAAGTGCTGGGATTACAGGCATGAGCCACTGCGCCCGGCCCACCACCAGGTACTCTTTCAATGCAATACAAGTTAAACAATTAATTATATGGTCATGTGTTTAATGCTGTGCTATCTTTGCCATTACAACACAAGCTCTGGTACGGTTACTAAGTCTGGTTTATTCATTGCTGTATCTTCAGTGCTCAGTACAATACCTTTCACATAAAAGATACACACACACACATATATATATATACACACACACACATATATATATATTTTTGAGACGGAGTCTCACTTTGTTGCCCAGGCTGGAGTGCAGTGGCACAATCCTGGCTCACTGCAACCTTGGCCTTCCGGGTTCAAATGATTCTTCTGCCTCAGCCTCCCGAGTAGCTGGGACTACAGGCACGTGCCACCATGCCTGGCTAATTTTTGTATTTTTAGTAGAGACGGCGTTTCACCATTTTGGCCAGGTTGGTGTTGAACTGCTGACCTCATGATCCATCCGCCTCAGCCTCCCAAAGTGATGGGGTTACAGGTGTGAGCCACTGTGCCCGGCCAAAGATATTTAATAAATAGTTTTTGAGTGATTAAGTGAAGCAGCTATAAATCAAGAGACTGGAGTGCAAGTCCTATCTTTACTTCTGCTTGTGACATTGGCCAGTTATTTATCCTCTCGATCTCAATCTTCATATTCCATAAAATGAGACAAGTAGAGTAGATCAGAGATTCCCAAGCTTGGCATCAACTGGAAGGCCATTTAAACAATATAGATTGTGGATTTCCACCTGTAGCTACTCTGATTTATTAAGTCTAGGGTAAGCCAGATAATCTATTTTTAAAGCTCCTGAGGTTACAGTGTGCAGCTGAGGTTGGAAACCACTGCGGTAGCTCCAGTATTCTATGATTCTTTGTATATATTAGTCCTTAAGTCAAATTAAGCATATGGTGATTGAGGCTAAATATTACCAGCTAAATAAATGTGCTAAATATTACAAAAATAGGGACTAGTAATATGAGGAATATTTAGATTTTTCTGACCCTAAAAATGTGTCATTTGGCTGGGAGACACACAAGTGATCTGATATGTTAATGAACACATTGGTAGCACAGAATGCTGCAAAAGGCAGACAGAAGGCTTTCAACTAAGTCTGATGCTTAGGGAAAGATGGCAAGAGATCAAATCTGACCATTGAAGGAAAGGTAGGGATTAAGCAAGAGGGGAAGGCTTGTAATCAGAAAAGACAAAATGTGCAAAAGTCCAAGGACATGGGAAAATCTAGTTCACCAGAGTCCTGCAAGTGATTCACTGAAGTTGTAGCACAGCCAGAGGTAGGAGAGTTTAGCATTTTCTGGAGACAGAGCAGTTATTACAGTTCGGTGGCTGAGAGCAAGGATTTTTGAGCCAGAAAAATCTGGTTTAAATTCTGGTTTTGTCACACACAGCCTCTCTCTGCGAGTTGAGAAAATAACTTGTTCACACTCAATTTTCTTATCTGTAAAGTAGGGACAATACCTGTCTTATAAGATTACTATGAAGATTAAGTGAGGCAAAATGAGACAACATACATACAGCTCTTAACACAGTGCCTGGTAGATTGCAAGCAAAAAATACATCCAACAGAGCAAGTTCATTGCAGCTTTTCTTTGTGTATTTCAATTTTAGTGGCTATACAGTACTGATATTGTATTTAAACCTTTTTTTAATGTAATTATTATTTTCACATAAAAAAATTCAAATAGTATAACAGGTTATTCCGGGAAAAGTGAAGAGATCTTCCTCAAACCCTTGTGTCTTTTATACTATTTGTTTTTCCTAGAGGCAACCAGGATATACCATTTTTTAACATGCCCTCTAGAGATATTCTGAAGTACATTTGATATAGCAATAAATTAGAAACAATAAAAATGTTCATTACTTTGGGAAATGTCTGTGGAATAGCCACCCTTTGGATATTATGTGGCAATTTAAAAAAGCAGGCTGCAACATATGTGTTTATTGTGATATCTACCTTTTAAACAAACACAAAAATATAACATGAAAAATATAATTTTATATTTATAATATTATTTAATTATTAAGAATTAGGTGCACTTTGTTTTGGTATTTTTACAGTCTAACTTGACCTTTTTCTATTTATATCTTAATGATATAACAGTTTGCTTAATGAATAAATGTATTTTCTGGTCTGCTAACTTGAGGGAGTTACTCCCAAAAGTAATTTAGTCATAGTGAAAGGATTGCTGAGTAGGTCTGTATGGTTCCAATTTAAAGCCTTACACACTAACACATTGCTTAGAATTCTATGATTGTTTTTCCTCTGAAGGCCTTGTAATTTTATTATTATAGCCTTCTAGTAGAAACAGCTAGGTGAATGCCTTAGTGTGATGGGACGTAATACATATCCTGAGGTACCAATGGCTATAAGGCTCATTACTGATTTAGTCATAGATATTTTACCTATATATCACATGCATACACATTAATTGAATGGTACATTTGGATTTCAGAAATGATCAAATGGAAAACATCCTGTAGTCAAGTATACGTGATATTTAAATGACATTTCTGTATACTTTGTTAGAGACAGGTGAAAGAGGCAGCTTGTTACACTACAGGACTACGGAGACGTTCCATTAAGTATGATTTTTGTTTTCCAATATCTCATTCCTGTTTTCAAGTCATCTCAGCAGAAGAGGACATTGTTTGCATTACTTTCTTTTAGTTACAGTAGTTCAACAGTCTCAATTCCCTTCAGTTTTTTTTTTTTTTTTCTTTTTTTGAAATGGAGTCTCACTCTGTTACCCAGGCTGGTGTGCAATGGTGCAGTCTCGGCTCACTGCACCCTCTGCCTCCCAGGTTCAAGCGATTCTCCCAACTCAGCCTCCCAAGTAGCTGGGACTACAAGTGCCCACCATCATGCCTGGCCAGTCTTTAGATTTTTCATAGAGATGGGGTTTCACTATGTTGGCCAGGCTGGTCTCGAACTCCTGACCTCATGATCCATTTGCCTTGGCCTCTCAAAGTGCTGGGATTACAGGCGTGAGTCACTGCGCCTGGCCTATTTTTTTTCTTTTTTTTTGAGAGAGAGTCTCACTCTGTCACCCAGGCTGGAGTGCAGTGGCATTATCTTGGCTCACTACAACTTCTCTGTCTCCTGGGTTGAAGAGATTCTCCTGCTTCAGCCTCCCAATTAGCTAGGACTACAGGCATGTGCCACCACACTTGGCTAATTTTTGTATTTTTAGTGGAGATGGGGTTTCATCATTTTGGCTAGGCTAGTCTCAAACTCCTGATCTTAAGAGATCCGCCCACCTGGGCCTCCCAACAGTTTTGTTTTTAAGTACATAACAATCTATGTATACACTGACAGATTTCTTTTCTGTTTTCTTTTTCTTTTTTTTGAGACGGAGTTTTACTTTTGTCACCAGGGCTGGAGTGCAATGGCGCAATCTCAGCTCACTGTAACCTCTGCGTTCTGAGTTCAAGCAATTCTCCTGCCTCAGCCTCCCAAGTAGCTGGGATTACAGGTGCCCACCACCAAGTCCAGCTAATTTTTTTGTATTTTTAGTAGAGATGGTGTTTCACCATGTTGGCCAGGCTGTTCTCAAACTCATGACCTCAGGTGATCTGCTTACTTCGACCTCCCAAAGTGCTGGGATTATAGGCGTGAGCCACCACGCCCGGCCTTCTGCTTTCTTTTGTTTGTTTGAGGTGGGTAGTAATGGAAGAGAATGCATACTTGTCACACTAATGATACTAGAAATCAGATAATGTAATACATATGCCACGTTACATGACACACCTAGTGAAGTTCAGGATGGTATAAGTTGTCTAAACACGTTAATATTTGATCATAAAGATATATTTATGTATTATATTTATATAATAAATTATATTGTCATAATAAACATTCTACATTTCGTTTCATATAGGTTCAGGGCAGGTTGTGCTACCATATGAGTTTATGCCAAACTTACAGAAAGATATTTTATTGGCCAGGCGCAGTGGCTCACGCCTGTAATCCCAGCACTTTGGGAGGCCGAGACGGGCAGATCACGAGGTCAGGATATTGAGACCATCCTGGCTAACGTGGTGAAACTCCATCTCTACTAAAAATACAAAAAACTAGCTGGGTCTGGTGGCGGGCCCCTGTAGTCCCAGCTACTCCAGAGGCTGAGGCAGGACAATGGCGTGAACCTGGGAGGCGGAGCTTGCAGTGAGCCGAGATCCAGCCTGGGCGACAGAGTGAGACTCAGTCTCAAAAACAAAAAAACAAAGATATTTTATTACACACATTTGGTCGTGGACTCTTATTCTCTCTCTCTCTCTCTAATACACATAAATGTGTATGCGTTTGTATATTGTATGTATATATCATATACATATGTATATATAAACATATACACACACACTTACGTACAGTTCTTATATCCTATGTTTCCTATGTCTAGCCAAAGGTGTTAGAGTCAGTAGCTTTATTATTTAATAAACAATTTAATTTAATGTCTTTTTTCATTCACATGTTTTGTTTGGCTGTGAAGGGCATTTTTCTCTTCTGTCAAGGTGCAGTGTGGGAACATCGGTGATTTGAAGAAATAATTAGGCTCTTTTTCTTAGCAATTCTGCTGTATCAGTAGGGAATGGAAACGACCATTAAGAACATTCCCAAAGCATAAACTTTACAAACAGACAGAGTCTAATTTGAATCCCAGCTCTACTGTTAGTTGGCACACTAATGACATGTCAACAGGGGCTCATGTAAGTCCACCTTGGATACAAGTAGATTGTCAATTGTAGAAGCTGGTTAGTGATTAACTGGGAAAGAGGAAAAGAATAGTGGCTGGAAGAGCAAAAGGGAAGTAGCCAGATTGTAATACTTTATTTCTTTTTCTTTTTCTTTTCTTTCTTTTTTTTTTTGAGACAGAGTCTCACTCTGTTGCCCAGGCTGGAGTGCAGTGGCCCGATCTCTGCTCACTGCAAGCTCTGCCTCCCGGGTTCACGCCATTCTCCTGCCTCAGCCTCCCAAGTAACTGGGACCACAAGTGCCCGCCGCCACGCTCAGCTAATTTTTTGTATTTTTAGTAGAGACGGGGTTTCACCGTGTTAACCAGGATGGTCTTGATCTCGTGACCTCGTGATCCGCCTGCCTTGGCCTCCCAAAGTGCTGGGATTACAGGCGTGAGCCACTGTGCCCCACCTACAATACTTTGTTTCTTGATTTTGGTGGTTGTTGCCCCAGTATGTGAACTGTGATTATTCATCAGGCTGTATAACCTATGCACAGTACTTTCTGTGTGTACTATTTATGTGTGTATTATTTAATAAAATGTTTATAAGAGTGATAGTCTGAATCTTTGTGTCCCCCACAAACTGATATGTTGAAACCTAATCCCCAGGGCAATGGTATTAAGAGGTGGGGCCTTTGAAAGACAATTAGGTCAGGAGGGCTCCATGCTCGGGAATGGGATCATAATCCTTACAAAAGGGGCTTGAGGGAGCTTGTTTGACCCTTCTGTCACATGAGGATAAATAGAAGGAACCATCTTTGAAGCACAGAGGAAGCCCTCACGAGACACTGAATCTGCTGGC
This sequence comes from Chlorocebus sabaeus, assembly GCF_047675955.1. Classification (NCBI taxonomy): domain Eukaryota; kingdom Metazoa; phylum Chordata; class Mammalia; order Primates; family Cercopithecidae; genus Chlorocebus; species Chlorocebus sabaeus. Next base: position 29,235,858 of record NC_132925.1, read on the forward strand.
ACTTTGACCTTAAACTTCCCACCCTCCAGAACCATGACCAATAAATTTATGTTGTTTTAAAATTACCCAGTCTAGGCCAGGCACGGTGGCTCATGCCTGTAATCCCAGCACTCTGAGAGGCTGAGGTGGGCAGAACACTTGAGGCCAGGAGTTGAAGACCAGCCTGGTCAATAAGGTGAAACCTCATCTCTACTAAAAATACAAAAATTAGCCAGGGGTGATGGCAGGAGCCTGTAATCCCAGCTGCTCGGGAGGCTGAGGCACAAGAATCGATTGGATCCTGGAGGCAGAGGTTGCAGTGAGCCAAGATAGCGCCACTGCACTCCAGCCTGGGTGACAGAGGGAGACACTGTCATGCTATTTCTGAAGTTCTAGGGTGTAGAGGACTACGTGCTCACAGACGAGACGTTCCTGATAAGTCCTGCTCTTGCAAACGAAGCAAGGCATTCCGATAAGTCTTGCTCTTGCAAAGAAGCAGGGCGTTCCTTCCCTACAAACAGGGAGGACAAAGGAACCAGTTGCAAACAGCAGACCCTGGGGGCTTGTTTATGTGTAAACATCTTGAAAATCCAGAAAGTCAGGGAAAGATCAGAAAAACAACAATGTGTCTTGTGACTTGGCAACATTCCACAAACGACTGTATAAAATAAAGCAGAGCCTGCCATTCGGGGCGGCCGCCATGTTTGTCTTGTCTTGTGTTGTCTTGTGTGTTCATTCCTTTGTTTAGGAAACACGCGGACCCCAACACTGGGGTGTAAGTCACCAATACTTAGATGTGATTATCATGAAATAGTAGAATCAACTGCATAAATGGTTTAGTTTTTTATTACGTGAATATATTAAAAACAACTCAGAAGAAAAATTACCAGCATCATATATACATATTTTTTACTCTGAAGACTAGTGTTTTATGAAACACAGTTTAAGAAATGTTGGTTTGGGGGCCGGGCGCGGTGGCTCAAGCCTGTAATCCCAGCACTTTGGGAGGCCGAGACGGGCGGATCACGAGGTCAGGAGATCGAGACCATCCTGGCTAACGGTGAAACCCCGTCTCCACTAAAAAATACAAAAAATTACCCGGGCAAAGTGGTGGGCGCCTGTAGTCCCAGCTACTTGGGAGCCTGAGGCAGGAGAATGACGTGAACTGAAAGGACACAAAGACAGATGTGTACCTGCCCCCCCCACTACACCCTCTGTTCTGCTCTCTAATCTTTGCACATACCAGAGATTTCGTAATTCTGTGAGTACCTGTTTTTCTGCACGTACCAGAGATTTTGTTTTGCACATACCAGAGATTTCATAAGTTCTATGAGTACCTGTTTTTCTGCACATACCAGAAATTTTGTAAGTTCTAAGGCAAGGTCACAAGATGTGTTTAAGTAGGATAAACTCTCGCTGCCATAAACCTGCTCTCCCGCCTCAAAGGTTGAACCAAAATATCAGAAATGGCAGGAACCAATCATAGTTAGCCAAATCGCTTTGTTCAAACACTAGCCAATCATATATCTGATTTGTATAATAATTCTATGCCCACTTTTCTTAGACTATATAACACTGCTCGGAGCTCAGTGGGGGAGCTCTCCTGCCCGTCTCATTTCGCGAGCGAGGGAGAGTTCCAGGTTCGAACCTGTAATAAAGATCCTTGCTGCTTAGCTTTGACTCTGGACTCTGGTGGTCTTCTTCGGGGAATAAATGGTCTGGGCATTACAGAACCCGGGAGGTGGAGCTTGCAGTGAGCTGAGATCTGGCCACTGCACTCCAGCCTGGGTGACAGAGCGAGACTCCGTCTCAGAAAAAAAAAAAGAAATGTTGGTTTAGGCCAGGGGTGGTGGCTTATGCCTGTAATCCCAGCACTCTAGGAGGCTGAGGTGGGCAGATCACCTGAGGTCAGGAGTTCAAGACCAGCCTGGCCTATATGGTGAAACTCCATCTCTACTAAAAATACAAAAATTAGCTGGGTGTGGTGGTGCACACCTGTAATCCCAGCTATTTGGGAGACTGAGGCAGGAGAATTGCTCCAACCCAAGGCACAGAGGTTGCAGTGAGCCAAGATTACGCCACTGCACTCCAGCCTGGGTGACAGAGTGAGACTCAGTCTCAAAGAAAAAAAAAGAAAAGGGCCGGGCGCGGTGGCTCAAGCCTGTAATCACAGCACTTGGGAGGCCGAGACGGGCGGATCACGAGGTCAGGAGATCGAGACTATGCTGGCTAACACGGTGAAACCCCGTCTCTACTAAAAAATACAAAAAACTAGCCGGGCGAGGTGGCGGGCTCCTGTAGTCCCAGCTACTCGGGAGGCTGAGGCAGGAGAATGGCGTGAACCCGGGAGGTGGAGCTTGCAGTGAGCTGAGATCCGGCCACTGCACTCCAGCCTGGGCGACAGAGCGAGACTCCATCTCCATAAAAAAAAAAAAAAAGAAAGAAAGAAAAAAAAGAAAAGAAGAAATGTTGGTTTAGATTTCAAACTTTTGAGTAAAAGGAAGCCATTTAGTATTTTAAGAATGAGAATGACAGTCTCATATTCAGTAGGGGGAATGTGAAGGCTAGAATAGAAGTAGAGAAATAATAGATATGAGAATATTTCAGTAGTTAATGGGAGATATGATGAGAATCTTAACCAAGACCGGCAGGGTCAATTGAGAAGAGAGAATTGATCCAAGAAATTTCAAGGTGGTAAAACTGACAGGCTTAATGACTATGGTGGATACCTGAAAGGAAGACCCATTCCCAGATCTCTCTGCAAGGATGTTCATTTACTCCATTTTCTGGGAGTGCCAGTTTCTGAAAATTATTATTATTATTATTATTATTATTATTATTATTTTTGAGATGGAATCTCATTCTGTCACCCAGGTGTGATCTCGGCTCATTGCAACCTCCGCCTCCCGGGTTCAAGTGATTCTTCTGCCTCAGCCTCCTGAGTAGCTGGGACTACAGGCACATGTCATCACACCTGGCTAATTTTTGTATTTTTAATAGAGATGGGGTTTCACCATATTGGCCAGGCTAGTCTCGAACTCCTGACCTTATGACCCGCCCACCTTGGCCTCCCAAAGTCCTGGGATTACAGGCCTAAGCCATTGTGTCCAGCCTGAAAATTATTTTAAAAATATTTATGTAATAAGAAACTAAACAATTTATGCAGGTTTTGTTTCTTTTTTCCAAAGTGAGATCTTGCTTTTTTGCCCAGGCTGCAGTGCAGTGGCTCTCAGCTCACTGCAACCTCTGCCTCCCAGATTCAAGTGATTCTCCTGCCTCAGCCTACCAAGTAGCTGGGACTACAGACACGCGCCACCACGCCTGGCTAATTTTTTGTATTTTTTAAGTAGAGACAGGGTTTCACCATGTTGGCCAGGCTGGGCTTGAACTCCTGATCTCAAGTGATCCGCCCACCTTGGCCTCCCAAAGTGCTGGGATTACAGGTGTGAGCCACTGCACTTGGCCTATGCAATTCTTTTCAATATTTCATGATAACCACTTCTAAGTATTGGTGACCTCAGGACTTCAGAAGTAGCATCAGAGACCTCCTAATAAAAAACATGACATCTTCATTTTGCACACTGACTCCTGCTATTCCCAGCTTCTGGGAGTGCCATTGGCAAATCGTCTTCAGTTGCCAGCTTCTTCAGGGATTGCCTCAATTGCAGAGAAACCTTTCCCATATCTAATGAGTGGTCAGGAGGGCTTCATGGCTCCATGGCTCCAGAGCTAAGCTCCATAGGCTTAGCTTCATGTGTGGGTGACCTGTGCAGTCACACAGAAGGGGGCCAGTGCATGGTGTTATGTTTCCTGTCACCTTCTTACAATTTGTAATTTTTAAACAAGGAGTTCTGCATCTTCATTTCGCACTGGGCCCTGGAGATCATATAGCCATTACTAATGTGGTAGTATAAAGGCCTTGCCATATGAGCTCATCTCAGAGTAACTCTGAAAAGTCACTCCAGCTTCGGAGCTCTCCATGGAGTCAGGTGAGGCAGTTATTGGGCCTTCATTACAGTTTGACTCCATTTCTCTTCCTGCTCAGTCCTGCCTGTTTCCCCTTCCCTCTTTAGGTATTGGTCCCAAGGACTCTCCTTAATAAACTGCCTGCTCACAAACCTCCATCTCAGAGTTTGCTTCCTCGGGAACTCAGCGTGCAACCGTGACATTTGGCTGTGAAAGCTGACTGTGAAAGAGGAGTCAAGGACACCCCTGACATGTTTTGTTTTGACTTAGTGGATGATGGTGCCATTCACAGATGAGGGGACCCGAAAGAGGAAACATTTTGGAAAGAAAAAATAATGAGGTCGTTGTATTAGAATTTAATACTTCAGTTTTGTATGTTTAATTTTGATATGACTGAAGGCCATCCAGGTAGAGACAGGATATTAATCTGGAGTTCCACAGAGACATTTGGGCTGGGGTCTTGAGCTGATTCTAAAGAGTGAATGTCATTGTTTACGAATGATAAACAAAGAGGGGGCTAAGGAGAGACAATCTCCATCTAAGAACTGAGCAAAAGGATCCAGCAAAAGGATGGAGAAGTAATAGCTTGGGAGAAAGAAAGAGAGTTAGGAGAGAATGTGCATGGATGGAAGCCTGAGTGAACTGAACTGAAATGAATGGTATTTGGAGGTAAGAAAGGGGAGACCAATGACCCATGGCATTTCATCCTGAAATGTGGCCATGAAAGGAAGGCAAGGGACTGGGGCAACTGGAAAGGCAACAAGGTCAAGGAAGAGAGTTTTAAAATTATTTTTGTTAAGATGAAAGACATCTGAGAGTGGTTATTTTGTAAAATAAGACAAAACTGTACACTTTTCATAGAAGAGGCCTGATTAGATTAAGAATGACTGACAAAATTAAGTGATAGCTCTTCTGTTAGTCTTCAAATCAAGCCTTCACCACTTTCTCCCTCTCTCCCCTTAAAATAGTGGTCTTGGCTGGGCACAGTGCCTCACGCCTGTAATTCTAGCACTTTGGGAGGCTGAGGCGGGTGGATCACCAGGGCAGAAAATCGAGACCATCCTGGCCAACATGGTGAAACCCCATTTCTACTAAAAATACAAAAATTAGCTTGGTGTGGTGGCACGTACCTGTAATCCCAGCCACTTAGGAGGCTGAAGCAGGAGAATGGCTTGAACCAGGGAGTTGGAGGTTGCAGTGAGCCAAGATTGTGCCATTGCACTCTAGCCTGATGACAGAGCGAGACTCCATCTCAAAAAAGAAAAAAAAAAAGTAGTCTTCAGTTATAATGTTTTCTATGTGGAAATTTTCTGAAAATTCTTCAAAAAGAGTGCTTCTTTTATGCCATAGTACATGATGAGACCAGTATACCCAATTCATCCTGGTTTCACAGACTTGCAGAGTGGCAAATCACTAGAGGGCAAACGTCCACTGCCTTGGAAATGGAGCTAGTATTGGTGAATTCAAGAAGAGCAAAGAGGACCAAAGGGAGGAGGAAGAGGGAAGATTTTAATGCTGTGCAGTGGTGCTCAGGTCTAGGTCAAGAACAATGAGCCTCATACGGTCGTCTCTTGACTTTGGCTATCATGGTAGGACTTTACTGACAAGCTGGGTAATAACAGGAAAATCCTATTCCTTTTGCCTTCAAAATTTATTTTGTCTTTATTTCACTTGACCCAATTCATTTCTTATTTCAGCAATATTTGTTGAACACTATCATGATTAATCAGGCACACCAGGTGCTGGTGACAAGAACAGTGAACAAAACGGACAAAAATTCTTATAATCATGGAGCATATATTATAGTATGGAGATAAAAAAAGTGAAATAAGCTAACGCATACAGTATGCTACAAGCTGTAAGCTGTTGTATGTTGTGGAGAAAATAAAGCAGGGAAAAATGAGTCAGAGAATGGCGGAGGGGTTTGCAGTCAGACTACCTGCTTAGCTGCGTCCTGCACAAGGATATTTGGACAGAGATAAGTATGAGCTGACATCCAGCCATCTTCTGGTGAGAAGGTGCCTTTTTCTGAGTAATGACAGGGCTCCAAAAGCCTCAGGTACTGACCAAAATGTTAATATCTGCCTTTAAATGGGACACTTTCGAAATGTCCTTCTGGTGATATCGAGTTCTTAAGCTTTTGAACGCGTTGGATATAAGCTTTTGCCAAGGTTTTAAAATTTTATACTATAACTTTAAACTTTTTTGTAGATGAGAAAATCACGTATTATAGAATTAAAATCTTATTCAAGTCTAACAACATTCCATCAGTTGTATTTACTTTGTCTATATGGCCTGGTAGGCTCTTACGGGAGAGTAGCAAATGGGTTGATGAGATTATCTTCAGAGAATCAGAGTCAGGCTGAGCATTCTTCCACACGTGGCACTGTTGTTGTCTTTGGACTGATTATGTGAAGAGTAAACCCAGCATCTTCCTAGGACTCCAAGGAAAGTTGCATATTCTATAATTTATAGGGCCTCACAATTTTTCTAATTAAAAATGAATATAACTTCTGCCCTTTTTAAGCATAGCACTTATGTTCTGTCTCCCAATGTTCCTTAGTAAGAGATAATGGCCTGGCAGTGTAGGCTAATTTCTTGAGTATTTTAAGTTGGAAGCCAATTAGCCCTCCCTATCTAAAGCACACTTTGACATTTTCTTCCCAAGACAAGCCAGTCTTGACTTTCTGCCCCTCTCTTGGTACAGATAGTGCATATTACATGTATTAAATTATAATTATTTTAATAAAAAATTAAGATTACAGTTTGAAAACATAGTCTACTTAGAGATACCAAGTTGTGGAGTGTGCTATGTAAAATGAGTACAAAATTTTCACTGAACATCTTCTTTCCCTTGATACCACTAATTTTTTTTTTTTTTTTTTGAGACAGAGTTTCACTTTGTCATCCAAGCTGGAGTGCAGTGGCACAATCTCAGCTCACTGCAACCTTCACCTTCCAGGTTCAAGTGATCCTCCTGCCTCAGCCTCCCCAGTAGCTGGGATTACAAGCATGTGTCACCATGCCTTGCTATTTGTTTTATATTTTTTATTTATTTTATCTTATTTATTTATTATTTATTTTTTTTTAGACAGAGTTTTGCTCTTGTCACCCAGGTTGGAGTCCAATGGCATGATCTCAGCACACTGCAACCTCTAACATCTGGGTTCAAGCGATTCTCCTGCCTTAGCCTCCTGAATAGCTGGTACTACAGGTGTGCACCACTAGGCCCAGCTAATTTTTTTTTTTTTGAGACAGAGTCTCACTCTGTTGCCAGGATGGAGTGCAGTGGCGTGATCTTGGCTCACTGTAACCTCTGCCTCCCAAATTCAAGTGATTCTCCTGCCTCAGCCTCCCAAGTAGCTGGGATTACAGGCGCACGCCACTATGCCTGGCAAATTTTTGTATTTTTAGTGGAGACGGGGTTTCACCATGTTGGCCAGGATGGTCTTGATCTCTTGACCTCGTGATCCACCCGCCTCAGCCTCCCAAAGTGCTAGGATTACAGGCATGAGCCACTGTGCCCGCCATTTTTTTTTTGTATTTTTAGTAGAGATGGGGTTTCACCACTTTAGCCAGGCTGGTCTCGAACTCCTGACCTCAGGTGATCTGCCAGCGTTGGCCTCCCAAAGTGCTGTGGTTATAGGCATGAACCACCATGCCAAGCCTGTATTTTTGGTAGAAATGGGGTTTCACCATGTTGGCCAGGCTGGTCTCAAAGTCCTGACCTCAAGTGACCTGCCGCCTCTGCCTCCCAAAGTGTTGGGATTACAGGCGTGAGCCACGGTGCCTGGCCAATATTTGATTCCTACCTTTTATTTCCCTTGCAATTTCTGTTTTGCTTTGATCAACTGATTTTGTCCTATAAGTTTCTATGCTCTCTTTTAGTGAGGATGAGACTATGGCATTAGCCTCAGAATTATAGAAAAACTCAATTTAGAATTGTTAAAGGAGAAGATAGAAAAGGACATTAGCTTGTATGGAAGAAGAGGGTTTGTCATTCTAACCATTCTGGAGTGGATGAAAGTTAAATGTTAATTAGAATTATTGAGTCTCGGCGTCTTTTTTCTATTTGTGCTATTTCTCTCTTCCCTTGTCTCTCTTCATCACCTTGTTGAGCATTCCCCATGGCTTTGCTTGGGTAAAAGCCAGACAACCAGTCACTGCAAGAGCACCCAACCCCTCCCTTGATTCTACCCTTCATTTGTGTCTAGATTTCACTCGCCTGTATCTACCTCCATTACATTTTCTTTGTATCTACTGACTAAGGGATACAGATCTTCTTCCAATACAGAGTGTGATTGCAGCACAATTACAATTGAAACAAAAAGGAGAAGCTGACTTGGCTGAAAATATGCCATATTCATTCTGAATTCCTTTAAACTGCAGCACATATGCTTGTAATCATGACAATACGAATTTGTAAGAAAAGGAAGAGAAAAAAGATCTGCCTTCCTTCCCTGCAAAATGGCATCACACATGACTGTCAGAGACTGAATGTACAAATAAATGAACAATGGTTGGACCATATATAAAAAAAAATAGAACTCTGAATTATGCAGCAACCTGCCTTGGAAACTAACTTCTTTATCTACAATAAATAGTTCAGGACGCCAACCTGCTACAAGTTGTGGGGACCCACTTGAAACACGAGAGTTGATATGAAGATTATTTTAAACTGAAGATATCTGAGATTCAACAGATACAGAGGATAGCATCCTTGGAGCTTGTCTTATCTGATTAACAGCAGCAACTTCTGAAAAATGAGGCTACATAAATCTCCTCTCCTCGGGAGTTTCATGGCCATGAAGAAGATGGAAAGACCACCCACATCTGCATAAACAAACATTATAGCAAATTTTCTTAACTCCTGTTTGTTCTCCTAAAAACTCATTTGTTTTCCTAAAGAAACCTATTTGTTCTATGAGAGCCATTTCTGCCCTCTCGCTTTTCTCTACTAAATTAGGTATATGAACCTCTAACTTCAATTAGCAAGCTACTTCTTCGTTGTATGCGAAGAAAACTTTTTTTTTTCCTTTTTAATCTTTCTTTCATCAGTATAGGCCCCAGGTACTGAAGATAAGAAAAGAATATAGAGAAGTTTTTCTTCTGACAGATTTGCTGGAAGCCAGGTTGCTATCGCTCGTAACAATCCAGGAAGCTAACAGATAACTTCTGTAACAACTGGCCCCACACGGCCAGGACTTGATTAATAACTGACATCTACCCTAATTTTTGTGCCTACATCCAATTTAAGACCAAACAGAGAAAGCGAAACATGCACCCCTAACCGATCATGCAGTATGCCCCTACTTCTGTTTACCCCGCTTACAGCTTCTCCATGGCAACAGCCTCCAATCAGGATACACCTGAACCCTTCCGTCCCCACCCACCACCCCACTATAAAGCGTTCTCATTTCTCTGTCTTTGAATCACTGCCAAAACACAGCGACAGTAGTTGACTCCCTTGCAGTATAGCAGGCTGTGAAAAAATAGCATTTGCATTTCTCATTTGATTGGTCATTTATTTCTATAACCATGTGTTTCATTCATGCAATTCAGAAGTTTCTTTGGAATAACTTGCAGAGTAAACTAAAAAATATTTATTTGCTATGATACTTTCTGTATATTTTCTGCTTATTTAAGTTCCCACTGAGGTTTTGAAATTCTCCCTGATGCTGGTAGTACAAAAATCTTATTTGAAGCAAATCAATTAATCCTGAAGATGACTGAAAGATCAATATGAGATAGCTGCAGATAAACCAACTATTCTCTAAGCTCTAGGACACCTTTGAACAGCACAAACATTCTGCATTTTATTTTTTATTTTATTTTATTTTTTTTTGAGACGGAGTCTCGCTCTGTAGCCCAGGCTGGAGTGCAGTGGCCGGATCTCAGCTCACTGCAAGCTCCGCCTCCCGGGCTTACGCCATTCTCCAGCCTCAGCCTCCCAAGTAGCTGGGACTACAGGCGCCCGCCACCTTGCCCGGCTAGGTTTTTTTTGTATTTTTTAGTAGAGACGGGGTTTCACCGTATTATCCAGGATGGTCTCGATCTCTTGACCTCGTGATCCACCCGTCTCGGCCTCCCAAAGTGCTGGGATTACAGGCTTGAGCCACCGAGCCCGGCCAACATTCTGCATTTTAATACAAGTATTTACACACTGATTTCAGTTGTAAAGAAATGAGAAACTTCAATTATAAAAAGTTTGGGACTATGAAAACCCAGCATTTTGTCTAAACATCTTTTGTTGTTGTTCTTGTTTAAAAAAGGCTTCGGGCCTGGTGGCGCCCACCTGTAGTCCCAGCTACTTGGGAGGCTGACGCAGGAGAATCGCTCAAATCCAGGAGGTAGAGGTTGCAGTGAGCCACGATCGTGTCACTGCACTCCAACCTGGGCGACAGAGTGAGACTCCATCTCTGGGTGGGTGGGGGGCGGGTGGGGAAAGGCTTTCAGACATTTCGTAAAGTTTTAAATTTGAAGCATCCTTTGTCAATATCTCCCCTATCCTCCCCCCCCACACATGTGCACACCCCCTACTGCCACCGCCACTAAAAATTGAATAGAGACTAAATGTCCCAGCTAGACATTAAAGGCTAGAGCAATTAAAATGTCATTAGATACTAGACAGATTAATGTTTATGCTAATGATCAACACAAAGAGATTTGGGAATCAAGCCTTGCCCTCAACTATTCTGAAGTGGGCTAGTGCAAATGGACTCAGGCCCTGGAGCAAAAGTTGAGGCCAGGGGCCATGGTGAGTGCTGGAACACATCACAGATATTATATTTTATTGTATAATTAAGCTGCTAGTTCAGTCGTGAGAGCCTGAGGCATGATTTAGAGTAACTGGTGATAGTTCTCCCTGGGAATGCTCCAGCCTTAGCTAACCTGGGGCATTTACTTTCTATTCCCTTTCAGTGGTGGTGGTGATGGGGTGTGTGTGCTGTAAAAGAAACCGATAATTTGGTAGATAGATAATTTTTGTAGAAAGCCACAAAATGACCTTGTGAATCTCTTCTAATTTCCAAATGCTTCTGATTTGCTTTCATTCCTGGACATCTAGTCATATCTCCTTTGTTATTAGTACTTCTACTGTTTATTTAGAACTGAAATACATTTAAGTATAACTAAACATATGTAAAATATTATTCATGCTGGCTATTTTTCTTCCTCCTAGAATAGTAATTAAAAAAACAAACTCAAAAAAGTAAAGTGAAAACAGCATAGGCTTTGTAGCCAGACAGACCCGAGTTTGATTCTCCACTCCACCTGCATGTAATGATTATTTATGGTTCTGGGGCAGGTCAGCTTTATGTTGACATGTCAGCAAGTTCAGAGCCTATGTGCACCTTATTTTCGTGTGTGTGTGTGTGTGTGTGTGTGTGTGTGTGTGTGTGAGAGAGAGAGAGAGAGAGACAGACAGACAGACAGATAGACAGACAGTGTCTTGCTCTGTTGCCCAGGCTAGTGGTGGTGTGATCTCGGCTCACTACAGTATTGACCTCCAGGTCTCAAGCAATCCTTCTGACCTCAGCCTTTGACCTCAGCCTCCTGAGTAGTTGGGACTACAGGTGCATGCTACAGCACCCAGCTGATTCTTTGTTTTTTTGTAGAGATAAGGTCTCACGATGCTGTCCAGGCTAATCTTGAACTCCTGAGCTCAAGCTATCCACCAACATTGGCCTCCCAAAGTGCTGGGATTACAGGCCAGAGCCACCACACCAGGCATTTTTATCATCTTTTAAGTCGCTATAAAATATTTATCTTCCAAAGGTTTTGATAAAAATTAAAACACATAGAATTGTTCAAAGCAAATAGTAGAAGAGAAGTTTAGTTTTCTTATGTCCCTCTCTAACTCCATCTTTTGGTCTTACAAAAGATGCCTGCTAACTTTCTTTTTTTTTTTTTTTTTTGAGACAGCATCTCGCTCTGTTGCCCAGGCTGGAGTGCAGTGGCCGGATCTCAGCTCACTGCAAGCTCCGCCTCCCGGGTTTACGCCATTCTCCTGCCTCAGTCTCCTGAGTAGCTGAGTTCAAGTCTCAAACATCAGTTGCCTCATTATAACTAGGCCCTCATAACCATTTATTCTTTGGGAAACTCAAGGTCACTTTTTTGAGGTTTGGTTATTTTTTTTTTCACCGCGGCCTTCTTTTCATTTCTACTGCCTGGCAGGACTGGGAGGAGATGGCAGTACCCAGCTACATGCTTCACATCCACTGGTCAAAGTATAGGCTTGTTCGTAATGGATTATACTGAGAAATACAGCAAATGACTCTGTGTTCTGTGACTCCTGTCCCTCCATACACCCACCTGCATACTTCCTGTCATGGCTATGAACTATAAAACTTGATAGGCGGCCGGGCGTGGTGGCTCAAGCCTGTAATCCCAGCACTTTGGGAGGCCGAGACGGGCGGATCATGAGGTCAGGAGATCGAGACCATCCTGGCTAACACGGTGAAACCCCGTCTCTACTAAAAAATACAAAAAACTAGCCGGGCGAGGTGGCGGGCACCTGTAGTCCCAGCTACTCGGGAGGCTGAGGCAGGAGAATGGCGTGAACCTGGGAGGCGGAGCTTGCAGTGAGCTGAGATCTGGCCACTGCACTCCAGCCTCGGCCTCAGAGCGAGACTCCGTCTCAAAAAAAAAAAAAAAACAAAAAAAACCAAAAAACTTGATAGGCTATGAGTTTATAGGTTTCTTTCTTTCCTTTTTTTTTGAGACAAGGTCTTATTTTGTCACTCAGGCAGGAGTTCAATGGTGCAATCACGGCTCACTGCAGGCTTGGCTTCCTGGGCTCAGGTGATTCTCCCATCCTAGCCCCCTGAGTAGCTGGACTACAGAAGTGCACCACCACACTTGGTTAATTTTTTCATATTTTTGGTAGAGAGAGGGTTTCGCTATGTTGCCTAGGCTGGTCTTGAACTCCTGGGCTCAAGTGTTCTGCCCATCTCGCTTCCCACAGTGCTGGGATTACAGGTGAGCCACCATGCCCTTTTGTGATAAAGCTAATTAAGCGAGAGCAATAGAAAAAGCAATAGAGAAAGCATTCTCTCCCCTGCCCCCATTAGTTATCACTTAATTAAAACTATTCCCATTTTCTAGATGAATAAATTGAACCTGTTGACAAACGTGTATGGCTGCTTTGGAAGGCATGGGAATGCCTTTAAACCTTAAGCACGTGCTCCATTTTTTTGGTGTTAAAACATAGTGCTCATGCCTGTAATCCCAGCACTTTGGGAGGCCGAGGCAGGCAGATTGCCTGAGGTCAGGAGTTCAAGACCAGCCTGACCGACACGGTGAAACCCTGTCTCTACTAAAAATACAAAAGTTAGCTAGGCGTGGTGGTGGGTGCCTGTAATCCCAGCTACTCGGGAGGCTGAGGCAGGAGAATCGCTTGAACCCAGGAGGGGGAGGTTGCAGTGAGCCAAGACTGGGCCATTGCACTACAGTCTAGGCAACAAGAGTGAAACTCTGTCTCAAAAAAACAAAAACAAAAACATAGCTACTTATCTGCATTATCACAACATGAAGTTGAGTACACTCCAGCTAGCACAGCCATTTTTAGTGAACAGTTTCAGCCTGGATCATAATTCCCTCAGGCTCAATTCTTTAGGTTTTAGCAGCTTAAGTGTACACAGTATAGAGAAGGGCTTTGTTTGGGGTTTGGAAAACAGGAAATCATTAGGCATCTTTAAAATGTTCAGAATATTTGAATGAATGCAACTGCACTGCAACTTGCTAATGTAAAATATTAGATGAACCCTAAGTAACAACAACAGCTTGGAGAGACTCTAATAGTCCCTCTTTAATTTTGTTGCTGACACCTGGCAACATTTGGAACTATAAATAGAGTAGCAGGGACAGGGAAGAAAGCCAAAGAGATTTCCTGTTGCTGTCTCAATACATAAAATGAGGTCTTTAAAGAAAGAAGAAGAAAAATCACATCTGGAAAAAAATCAGGGGCCCATTCTACTGAAAAATGCACCTGCTACAGGCTCTAGCAGAGTATATTGTAGTTTAAACACCCTGAATTCTGGTTAGATTTATAGGACTTGCCATAATTATGCGTGAAGCTGCAGGAAGCTGCTTAATTGTTCCAATATTAAAACTTGATTTAGACCCCCAAGACTCCAGGCTATAAAATTAGGGTGCAGGAGCACTGCCTCCTCTATTTGGGTTTCCATTCCCAATTATCCAACGTTGGATAAAGCAGAGGGAGTAGAACAAAGAAGGGAGGTAGAGGGTTACAAAATGGCCTTGACTGGGCCCGCGTAAGGATCTAATTAGTGGCGTCAGCAAAGTAACCTATAGCCAGAGGGTATTCTAAAAATTCTGCTTAATAGATAGACTATTACATTTACTACCAGGCAGACAGAAACAGAATCTCTGCCTCTGTCTCATGTGAATTGGCTTCTTCCTTAATTCTCCCTCTTTCAGAAATCTAGGAATATATGAAGCAGAAATCATGACTTTTGGTAGACTGAATCATCTGTTAGCAATTGTGAAGGTGTCAAGAGCATAAACCGAGAACGTTAAGCAGACTGGGCTTCAGTCTCAGCCCTGCTTCCACTAGCCTTGTGATTTTTTTTTTTTTTTTTTTTTGACAGAGTTTCACTCTTGTCTCCCAGGCTGGAGTATAGTGGTGAGATCTTGGCTCACTGCAACCTCCACCTTCTGGGTTCAAGTGATTCTCCTGCCTCAGCTTCCGGAGTAGCTGGGATTACAGGTGCGCGCCACCATATCTGGCTGGCTAATTTTTTGTAGTTTTAGTAGAGACGGGGTTTTGCCATGTTGGGCAGGCTGGTCTTGAACTCCTGACCTCAGGTGATCTGCCCACCTTGGCCTCCCAAAGTGCTGGGATTACAGGCGTGAGCCACCGCGCCCTGCCTAGCCTCATGATCTTACTTAGGCTTCCCAAGTCTTGGTTTCCAAAAATCCTCACCTCATAAATATGCTGTGAGAATTAAATAAGATGATCCCCATCAAGAGCCTAGTGTAGTGCTGCTGCTTAACCCCTTTTAGTTTCTTCCCTTCCCCTGAATACTGAGACATTTACTTTTTGGATAAATTTATTTAAGTTTTTTTTTCTTTATTATTTTAACATTGCTGTAATGCTAGAAGAGAAAAAAAAAATCACAATGTTTTCTTACACAGGGGAAACTCCAGCCATCTCAAATTTAGGAGTAAATTTAATGATGCACAAGTCTAAAACATTTCTCTATAGCCAAGTTCCTAATCCTTGTCTTGTACCAAAGGAGTCTAAGAGATTCGAGCATAATATTCAGCTATTTTAATAGGATTTCTAAGACTGTGAATTGGCTTATTACACAGGAAGGTCCTTCTTTTCATGCTGGGGTTGAAAGTCAACAATTTTTCCTGAGGATTATCTTTTATACTGTATTTCATAAACTGTTATAAGAACTAAGGAACTCAATAAATGTTAAATATTGATATCAAATGTGAGTTTTCTTCTTCTTCTTTTTTTAACATAAATGTATTAAACTGTGAATCTTTAAGTCTCTCTATCCAAGTCATTTATCCCAACTTAGTCTAGCAAAAAAAAAAAAAAAAGAAAGAAAAGAAAAGAAAAAAGAAAACTGAAAAACTCACAAAATCCTTTATTTGCAAGTGGTCAAGCAAAACCAAATTGACACAGAAGAGGGATACCCTCTTCTTTGCGACATTTTCTCTGCACGTGACCCAGCCTGAGCAGGACTCTAGCTTCTATCAGTTTTCTTTTATTAACCTCTGATAGCAGCCTCCACACTAGTTGCTCCAAATCAAATCTTTCCATGCTATGGAGCAGTAAAAGATTCTGTGTGTCACAAAACTTTGCAGGGAAAGTTTCGGCGCATCCATACCAGAAGAAAAGTGACGTTTATTACCATATGTTATCAGTGTTGAGACATACATTTAACATTTCTGAAATTGGCATGTGTCTAGGGCACCATATATGAACGATCTTACCGTCTAGGGCATCTTACGTTAATTATCAGCTGGGGTAGATGTGACTAGTTGCCATTACCCAGGTATGAGAGTCCTACATTGTTAGGACTTGTTTCGCTCTTGTTGCCCAGGCTGGAGTGCAATGGCGCAATCTCGGCTCACTGCAACCTCTGCCTCCCGGGTTGAAGTGATTTTTCTGCCTCAGCATCCCGAATAGCTGGGATTACATACCTGTGCCATCACGCTTTGCTAATTTTTTTGTATTTTTAGTAGAGACGGGGTTTCTCCATGTTGGTCAGGCTGGTCGCGAACTCCCGACATCAGGTGATCTGCCCGCCTTGGCCTCCCAAAATGCTGGGATTACAGGCGTGAGCCACCGCGCCTGGCCAAGAGTCCCACATTATTATTCCTGGTGGAGTGACTGGGAAACTGCAACTCCTCAGCATTGCAACCAATGGATCATTTCAGGAACATTTGCGAAAGACTATAAATCCTGGCTGTGGATTAGAAATCTTATACTGACACTTTTTAGTGAGATGAGAGAAGTCCCCAGAGATCACAGTGTTCTTTTGCTCTGATGGTATAATGCACAAAGTTGGTGGAAAAGCTTGGGCATCAGTAATACTGAGTTGAAAAGTAATTCAGAAAATCCAACCTGTGAATGTGAGGAAATATTAGGAATATCTTGACCTGCTGACTTTGTGATCTGCCTGCCTTGGCCTCCCAAAGTGCTGGGATTATAGGTGCAAGCCACTGCCCCCAGCCAGAATTTTCCTGTGTTTTTAAAAAAGAAGGCTGGGCATGGTGGCTTACGCCTGTAATCCCAGCACTTTGGGAGGCCGAAGGGTGGGGGGGGTGGATCACAAGGTCAAGAGATCGAGACCATCCTGGCCAACATGGTGAAACCCCATCTCTACCAAAAATACAAAAATTAGCTGGGCATGGTGGCTTACTCCTGTAGTCCCAGCTACTCGAGAGGCTGAAGCGGGAGAATTGCTTGAACACAGGAAGTGGACGTTGCAGTGAGCCAAGGTCGTTCCACTGTACTTCAGCCTGGTGACAGAGCGAGTCTCCGTCTGAGAAAAAAATAAAAAAGAAAGAAAAAGAAGAGAAATGAGAACATAGCTAGAACAGAATTAGTTTTGTTTTTGTGTATTGATAGCAAAACAGAGTGTTGATAAAATTGTCCAACTGAGGCTGGGTGTGGTGGCTCACTCCTGTAATCCCAGCACTTTTGGAGGCCGAGGCAGGCAGATCACCTGAGGTCAGGAGTTAGAGACCGGCTTGGCCAACATGGCAAAACCCCGTCTCTACTAAAACTACAAAAATTAGCCGGACATGGTGGCAGGAGCCTGTAATCCCAGCTATTCCAGAGGCTGAGACAGGAGAATCACTTGAACCCAGGAGATGGAGATTGCACTGAACTGATATTGCACCACTGCACTCCAGCCTGGGTGACAGAGCGAGACACTGTCTCAAAAAAAACAAAATGAAACAGAGCTGCTGAAGTCATTTCTATTTTAGAAAGGTTGTAGGCATGAGTTTTTCTACATATTAACGACAATTTATGGTAATTTGTGAAATGTTTTTCTGTTTCCAGGAGGCGGAGATTGCACTGAACTGAGATGGTGCCACTGCACTCTAGCCTGGGAAACACAGCAAGACTTCGTCTCAAAAAACTGAAAAAGAAAAATTGTCCAACTGAAAGAGCAGAAAAAAAATTAGAGAGGAGAGATTTGCCTAGGCTGGCGCAGGTTGCAGTGGGCAAGTGGAAAAATTGGTTTCGTAAGGAGCCACTGAAAATTCATCTTTCAGACTTGCCAATCATGTTTTGTGCCATTCTCTCGTGTTCTTCTCTTTGCCCGAGTCCATTCTGTCTTTCATTGATAGCAACTCCCATTTTCATCTATTCAGTAAAGTGTTTTCTTTTTATCCCAGCTCATGAATTCAGAGATCTCCCTCTCCTCTGAATTCACTGCTCTTGTAATCTGTTCCATTAAATTGATTATTAGTCATTTTTTTCTATGCACAGCTGTCTTTTCCATTAAATTGTAAGCCCCTTGATAGTAGAAATCATGCCCCGCCTATGGTAAGTACCCAGTAAAGCTCGCTGACTCTGTCTCTGCCACTTTCACTGAGAATGATTTCCTGCCTTATAATCCCCTAAGGAGAAAAGCCTATTATTACTCTCCAGGTGAAGGTCCTTCATGTGTTAAAAAGTACTATTAAACTGCTGCTTGGTCTTATCTATTTCATTCTTTATTTTAATTCTCTGTTTTCTTCTCTACTTTTTAAATTCTGTTTTTGGTTTCTTTCCTTTGGCACCTCTCCACGTGCATCTCTTTTTCTTTTCATTCTCCTTTTTAAATGTTCTTCCTTTGTTCCTTTATTCCTCTGTGAGTTTAACTGGGGAATCAAAGATGTGTGCAGAAGATGGGAACCCAGAACAGATTGAGGAGTAGCTGCTTTCTACCAGAGTGAGGACAAAGTGTGGGGGCGCTGACCAGATCGTGGAGCGCGGGGTGTGTGGGTGTATGTGTATGTATATGTATATGTGTGTGTGTGTGTGTTTGTGTGTGTGTTTATGTGTACGTGTGTGTGTTGACATGCCAGGTAAAGGGAACAATGTGTAAAAAGGTACAGAGATAAAACCATGACATTTTGTCTCATACATAGTTAGATATTTATTCTCTAGCCCTCAAATATTTGTTAAATGAATAAATCAATGAGTTAACTACTCTCATAATGATCCATCAATTTTTTTTCTTTTTTTTTGAGACAGAGTCTCCCTCTGTCGCTCAGGCTGGAGTGCAATAGCGCAATCTCGGCTCACTGCAATCTCCACCTCCCAGGCTCAAGTGATTCTCCTGCTCAGCCTCCCAAGTAGGATTACAGGCATGTGCCACCGCGGCTGGCTAATTTTTGTAATTTTAGTAGAGACGGGATTTCACCACGTTGGCCAGGCTGGTCTCGAACTCCTGACCTCAGGTGATCCACCTGCCTCAGCCTCCCAAAGTGCTGGAATTACAGGTGAGAGCCACAGCACCCGGCCTCAATCAATTTTTTTCTGTCAATGAGGGCTAACCACTAGTGTTCTTTCTATGTAAACACAGGCACAGGCGCATCATTTATTTATTTATTTATTTATTTATTTTTAAGGAAGCTTTATGGGATTTGGGATAGCCTTTACTTTTTTTTTTTGGACAAGGTCTTGCTTTGTCACTCAGGCTGGAGTGCAGTGGCGATCCCAGCTCACTGTAATCTCTACCTCTCTGGTTCTAGCGATTCTCGTGCCTCAGTCTCCTGAGTAACTGGGATTACAGGTGCACACCACCACGCTTGGCTGATTTTTGTATTTTTAATACAAATGGGATTTCGCCATATTGGCCAGGCTGGCCTCGAACTCCTGGCCTCAAGTGATGTGCCTGCCTCGGCCTCCCAAAATGCTGGGATTACAGGCATGAGTCACTGTGTGCGGCCCGGGTTCATCTTTAGAATATGATTTTAGTTATAATCTGTTCACTACCCTAAATTCCTAAGCAGTAATAGTTAATATTAAGTCAACAAGTATGTGAGACAATAGAGCCGAGTGATAAAAAGTTTATACTGAGGATCCATATGCCAGTTCAAATCTCAGCTCTGCCACTTGTCAGCTGAGTGACTTTTGGACAGATTACTTATCCTCTCACCCGTTTCCTTACTTGTAAAATGGAATTAATAATCATATATATTTTGAAAGGACACAAAGACATAAAAATGCGTACCCGCCCCCCCCTCACTACACACCCTATTGCTAAACCCTTTGTTCCGCTCCCTAATCTCTGCACGTACCAGAGATTTCGTAAGTAAGATAACTAGTACCTGTTTTTCTTTCTGAGGCCAGGTCACAAGATGTGTTTAAGTAAGATAACCATAAACTGGTTGTGCAGCCTGACGTGATTAACTGCCTTTGTGTAAAACTGCTCTTCCGCCTCAAGAGTTGAACTGAAATATCAGAAATGGCGGGAACCAATCATAGTTTGCCAAATCGCTTTGTTTGAACTCCAGCCAATCATACATCTATTCTGTACAATGATTCTATGCCCACTTTCCTTAGACTATATAACGCTGTTCAGGACTCGGGGGGGAGCTCTCCTGCCCGTCTCGTTTCACGAGCAAGTGAGAGTTCCAGGTTCGAACCTGTAATAAAGATCCTTGCTGCTTAGCTTTGACTCTGGACTCTGGTGGTCTTCTTCGGGGAATAAACGGTCTAGGCATAACAATTTCAGCGGGTGGTTACAAAGGTTCAATGACGTAAAGTCTTTTAGTAATCCTAATCTTAAATCTAAATCTAAATTTAAATCAATATAAATCTTTTTTTTTTTTTTTTTTTTTTTTGAGACTCAGCCTGTCACCCAGGCTGGAGTGCAGTGGCACAATCTCGGCTGACTGCAAGCTCTGTTTCCCAGGTTCAGGCCATTCTCCTGCCTCAACCTCCTGAGTAGCTGGGACTACAGGCGCCCGCCACCACACCTGGCTAAGTTTTTGTATTTTTAGTAGAGACGGGGTTTCACCGTGTTAGCCAGGACGGTCTCGATCTCCTGACCTCGTGATCCACCCGCCTTGGCCTCCCAAAGTGCTGGGATTACAGGCGTTAGCCACCACATCCGGCCTAGATCAATATAAATCTTAATTTTTAAAAAGATGAGTTAACTGAGGTTTAGAGAAGTTAAACAGCTTCCCCACAGCTATCCAGCTAGTAAACAGTTAGGGTTTGGTTCATCTTTACTACATAATCTGTCCACTGTACTGGTAGGAAAGACCTAGACAATAAAATAAGTTGTCTCTACCAATGCTTTTTTTTTTGATGGAGTTTCACTCTTGTTACCAAGGCTGGAGTGCAATGGCGCAATCTCGGCTCACTGCAATCTCTACCTCCATGGATTCAAGCGACTCTCCTGCCTCAGCCTCACCAGTAGCTGGGACTACAGGCGCCCACCAGCACGCCTGACTAATTTTTTGTATTTAATAGAGACTGGGTTTCTCCATGTTAGTCAGGCTGGTCTCAAACTCCTGACCTCAGGTGATCAGTTCGCCTCGGCCGGCCGCCAAAAGTGCTGGGATTACAGGCATGCGCCAATGCCCCAGGGCCTAAAGGCCTCTTTTTAACATAAAAAAGGAAAGCTGGAACTAAGGACCATAGCTAGTGGAAGTAAAGTGGTATTCTTGAGGAAATGACTGTGGGGAGCCAATCTGAGGAGAGAGGAAGTTAATGGAGAAGTAACTAGAATGCCTAAAGGCTGGTGTTCACACAAGCTAAAGAAAAGAGGCAATTGTCAAGAAAGAGGAGGGTAGTGAACATTCCTCCACTCTGGACTCAACCCACTTCTACTTCCAGAGCTTGTTCTTAGATGCACTGTCAACTGGGCACAGTGGCTCAGGCCTGTAATCCCTGCACTTTGGGAGGTCCAGGCGGGTGGATCACGTGAGGTCAGGAATTCGAGACCAGCCTGGTTAACATGGTGAAACCTGGTTTCTACTAAAAACACAAAAAATTAGCCAGGCGTGGTGGCACGCCTGTAATCCCAGGTACTCTGGAGGCTGAGGCAGGAGAATTGCTTGAACCCGGGAAGTGGAGGTTGCAGTGAGCCGAGATCTCGCCATTGCACTCCAGCCTGGGCAACAGGAGCGAAACTCCATCTCGAAAATAAGTAAATAGATAGATAGATAGATGCACTGTCTTGGAAAACCTAAAGACCATATTCCCGTTAGAAAATAAAAATTATTTCCAGACTCTCCTTGCCAAGTTATGACGCGGACATTACATGAGGAAACAAAGCAGGATGGGTGGCCTTGTTTCTAAGCCCCATTTCCAATCTTCATTTCCAAGGATTTATTGCCATCATTTTTCTTGCAAATGACCAAATTACTTAATTATGCTGTCTAAGAATGGCAGAGCTATAAACCTTAATTATTCAACAATTTACCCCTTTAAAGTTGTTACTGGGACAATATTTTGAAAATTTTCAGGAGCTATTCTGGTATCTCTACTATTCCCATATTCTTTTTTTTTTCTTTTTCTTTTTGAGATGAAGTCTTACCCTGTTACCCTGGCTGGAGTGCATTGGTGCGATCTCAGCTCACTGCAAGCTCCCCCTCCCAGGTTCAGGCGATTTTCCTGCTTTAGCCTCCTGAGTAGCTGGGACTACGGGCACATGCCACCACACCGGGCTAATTTTTGTATTTTTAATGGAGACGAGGTTTCAACATGTTGGCCAGGCTGGTCCCAAACTCCTGGCCTCAAGTGATCCGCCCGCCTCGAACTCCCAAAGTGCTGGGATTACAGTCGTGTGCCACCATGCCCAACGGGGTTTTGCCATATTGGCCAGGCTGGTCTCGAACTTCTGACCTCAAGTGATCTGGCCGCTTCGGCCTCCCAAAGTGTTGGGATTACAGGCGTAAGCTACAGCGCCCGGCCTCTATTCCCATATTCCTCTCCCTTTTCATCATAATCCTGAAGGAAGAAGTCTAGAAAGAAAAAAAAAAAAATGGAAGTAAGGTTTTGGAGGCGCGGGTTGCAGCTTTCGCTGGACAAGTGGTGTGAGCAGCCTGAGCCCCGTGCTTACTTGCGCAGGGCTTTCTTCCTGACTGTGCTTGGGGCTGCTCAGAAATGCGCTCTCCTCTTGCACCACATGCTGGGCTCACCACTAGGAAGATGCCTTGTGTTTCTAGGGAGGTGAAAATGGAACCCTCCACCGAAAGGCAATATCAGTCATTTAACGTTTTGGCAACGAAAACTGTAAGTCATGAGGCATTAAATGGAGGTATATATAGTGCAATTCCAACAGAGAAAGTGGACGGAACATGTTGTTACATTACTACTTACAGAGATACCTTTGGGCTTGATTAGATAGAAAACCTAACAAACAACCTGTTAAAAGATTTTAAAATTTTCTACATTCAAAAGAAAACTTCAAAGAATTTTCTTGGAATGTTGAGGAGTACTTCAAAGCTACTCCAGAGTGCTGGATAGCAGCAAAGGCAACAGAAAAATTAAATAGGAATCTGGTCCATGATGAAACATGGACACTTTCCTGGTTGGGCACCAGAAGAGAAAAATTACAAATAGCATTACTGGCATTCCTCTGTGGTTAATTATGAATTTGCAATTGCTCTGGTACTAAAGCATCATCCTGAGGATCCTAGGCTTTTGGAAATTAGTGTAGTGCCACTATCAGGTCTCTTGGAACAAATATTGCAGCTTATAGGAACAAATATCAATGGAAACCCATATGGGTTAGGAAGGAAGAAGCATCCACAATATGTTAGACCACATAGACCATTTCAAATAAGAAACCTGCCTACATTGGGCTGGGTGTGGTGGCTCACGCCTGTAATCCTAGCACTTTGGAAGGCTGAGGTCGGAGGATCACTTGAGGTCAGGAGTTCGAGACCAGCCTGGCCAACGTGGCGAAACTCCGTCTCCACTAAAAATACAAAAATTAGCTGAGCGTGGTAGTGGGCTCTTGTAATCCCAGCTACTCAGGAGGCTGAGCCAGGAGAATCACCTGAACCCAGGAGGCGGAGGCTGCAGAGAGCAGAGTTGCACTACTGCACTACAGCCTGGGTGACAGAGCGAGACATCGACTCAAAAAAAAAAAAAAAAAAAAAAAAGAAAAAAGAAAAGAAACCTGCCTCCATTGAAGCACAATGATCTGTTGTCCTGGTTTGAAAGTCGCAGAGTAGGTAAAGTGGAAGGAATAGTATGGGATTGCAGTGATGGCTGTTTAATTAAGGTCCATTACCATCGTCTATCGTCTTTGTTTACACTGGCCAATTGCAGATGTTTATATGAATTCAAAACCAGTTCTTATCAATATGAAATTTAACAAATATGACTATGCTTTTAGTACTGTTTAATAATTTTTTTAAATCAGAAATTTAGTAGGCTTAAAGATACAATACTTGTCATATAAAGTGCAATTAAAATTAGTTTTATTTATTTATTTTTTGGAGACAGGGTCATCCATGCTGGAGTGTAGTGGTGTACTCACAGTTCACTGCAGCCTTGACTTCCCAGGCTTAAATGATCCTCTCACCTCAGCCTCCTGAGTAGCTGGGATTACAGGAGCGTGCCACCATGCCTGGTTAATGTTTTTAATTTTTAAAATTTTTTGTAGAGACAGTGTCTCAGTGTGTTGCCTAGTCTGGCCTTGAACTCCTGGACTCAAGTGATCCTCCTGCTTTGGCCTTCCAAAGTGATGGGATTACAGGGGTGAGCCACCTCGCCTGGCCAGAATTAGTTTATTATTAAAAAAAAAAAAAAAAGAGAAGACAAGCCACGAAACAGAATAAAGAATACATCTGTTAAAAACTGCAAAAGATGACTGGGTGCGCTGAATCGTTTGAGCTCAGGAGTTCAAGACAAGCCTGAGAAACATGGGGAAACCCCGTCTCTACCAAAAATACAAAAATTAGCTGGGCATGTTGGTGTGCCTGTGGTCCCAGATACTTGGGAGGCTGAGGCTGGAGGATGGCTTGAGCCCGGGAAGTGGAGGTTATAGTGAGCTGAGATCATGCCACTGCACTCCAGCCTGGGCAACACAGTGAGAACTCATTTCAAAAAAAATTACAAAAGACTGGGAGAAAGCAGAAACAAGAATTGGGAAGACTGTGCTATGTGTAGAACCTTCCTGTTCCACTAATAAGGATCTTTGATCGATTGTGTATAGGGAACATATAATGGAAGCATTAAAGGGGTGCATCTTCCTTACTTTTTGCCTCCACTCTACACTTTTAGGTCAGACATTCCCCGAGAGGGGTATTATCAGGCCTAGAGTAGAGACAGATGAGAGGTGGTTGAAATTACTCTGTTGTATAACATAATTAATATAAGCAGTGACTCTATGGGATCCTTTAAAGCTTTTATTTTCTGGGTAAACATTTGTATTTGGGCCAGTGCTGGAAGTAGTGACTGCTTCCCACTCTTTCTGCTTTTCTTCTCTTGATCACCAGTGGCAGGAGGGTGAGGCTAGGTAGGAAAGAAAGGTTGATGTAGACTCTGGACATGTCCAGGGAGGGTTTGGGTTGTAGCTGGTCCTCTAATTCCACCTAGAGGTAAGAACTGGATGTGGTCAGGGAGAATCCTCTGGCTACTGCTCTCTTGGCTACAAGCTAGCAGGCTCCTGTTTTACTAAGGAACACGAAAAAGTCCAGAAGAAGGCTTATACACACACACACACACATACACATGATCATATTTTTTGGTTCATTTTAAAATTTTTTATTGTCATATAATATGCACAATAAAGTGTACCAACCTTAAGTGCTCCATGAACTTTTACATGTGAAAACACCTTTTAACCACAATTCGGTTAAAATTATCTGAATATACGCAGCAGCCCAGAAGGTAATATGAGGTGTGTTTTCAGTAAATACTATCATCCAAAGTAACTAATATTTATTTTTCTACCCAAATATAGATGTACATTGGATTAACTTCTGGTATGGACTATTATAAAGTTACTTTAAATATTCTTGCATATATATATATATATATATATATATTTTTTTTTTTGAGATAGAGTCTCGCCCTGTCACCCAGGCTGGAGTGCAGTGGCGTGATCTTGGCTCACTGCAATCTCTGCCTCCCAGGTTCAAGCGATTCTCCTGCCTCAGTCTCCCAAATAGCTGGGATTATAGGCACGTGCCACCACACCCAGCTATTTTTTTGTATTTTTAGTAGAGACAGGGTTTCACCATGCTGGCCAGGATGGTCTTGATCTCCTGACTTCGTGATCTGCCCACCTTTGCCTCCCAAAGTGCTGGGATTACAGGTGTGAGTCACCCGGCCTGGCCCACAATATACATATTTTTCCCCTACCTGCTTTTAAAATTTTTCCATGTGTCATGAATATCATGTCATGGCATACTCTGAAAACAAAATTCAGATTCCTGGCATCTACAGAAAAACCTCATGAACAGAAACCTTTAAGAGTAAAACTTAGAAATCCATATTTTTTAAAAGGACCCCAGGGAATTTTGCTGGAAAAACTAGATTTGAAGCACAGGCCACGGTTAACTCCTGGAGAGCAGAGACTAGATTCACACATATTTTGGATGAACGACTCCTGTGTACTCCTGACTCTGTTAAGTGAATTTTAATGGTTCTGCTTTCTCCTCCATATTGATTTTCTAGACCAGATTTTATGTTTGACCTCTCTGGAGAAATGAGGAGGAAAATCTTGGTCAAAGATAACTTCATTGATACCATTTTAAACACAAAATAACTCAGGGATCAATTGAGTGTCCCTAGAAAATGAGTTGACAACTTTTTCTCTCCTGCTGTCTTCGTCAGATCATTTAGTTATAAGGTATTAATAATCGAGGCTGGATTGATCAAAACAGAGATATTACATTTAGTTTTTCACTGGGAAAACTAAGTGTGTGTCGGGATAGGGACTGTTAAAAAATAAAACCCTATTATCAGGAAACTTAAAAAGCACATAGCAAAGAGAATTTCAGTGGCCCAGAAGAGCCTGGAAAGAAGTAAAAGCACTGGCAAAGATTTACTTTGCAATTTATAGTAAATATGGGATTTTTTTTTTGTTTTTTTTTTGAGACAGAGTCTTGTTCTGTTGCCCAGGCTGGAGTGCAGTGGCATGATCTTGGCTCATTGCACCCTCTACCTCCCACGCTCAAGTGATCCTCCTGCTTCAGCCTCCTGAGTAGCTGTGATTACAGGTGCTTGCCAACACACCTGTTTATTTTTGTGTTTTTAGTAGAGACGGGGTTTCACCATATTGGCCAGGCTGGTCTGAAACTCCTGACTTCAAGTGATCTGCCCACCTTGGCCTGCCAAAGTGCTGGGATTGTAGGCGTGAGCTGCTGCCCTGGCCAAATATGGGATTGTTGATGTAACTTTTTTTCAGACCGAGTTTCACTCTTGTTGCCTAGGCTGGAGTGCAATGGCGTGATCTCAGCTCACTGCAACCTCCGCCTCCCTTGTTCAAGCGATTCTCCTGCCTCAGCCTCCCGAGCAGCTGGAAATACAGGCATGCGCCAGCACGCCCGGCTAACTTTGTATTTTTAATAGAGACGGGGTTTCACCATGTTGGTCAGACTGGTCTCGAACTCCTGACCTCAGGTGATCCGCCTTCCTGGGCCTCCCAAAGTGCTGGGATTACAGGCATGAGCCACCATGCCTGGCTTGCATTACTTTCTTTGGACTGCTGTAAGAAATTACCACAAGCTCAGCAGCTTAAAGCAACTGAAATTTATTCTCTCACAGTTTTGGAGGTTTTAAGTCTGGAGTCAAGATGTTGGCAGGGGTGGTTCCTCCTGGGGGCTTTGAAAAGGATCTGTTCCATGCCTCTCCTCTAGCTTCCGGTGGTTGCAGGCAATTCTTGGAGTTCCTTGGCTTATAGATGCATCACTCCTATCTCTGTCATTGTCTTCACGAAGTATTCTTCCCGTGGGTCTGTGTGTCTCTGTGTCTTTACAGGGCCTTCTGAAAAGGACACCTGTCATTGGCTTATGGACTACCCTACTCCAGCATGATGTCGTCTTAACTAATTACATCCACAAAAATCCTACTTCCAAACAAGGTCACATTCTGAGATTCATTATGGACATGAATTTTGGGGAGACACTATTATGGTCATTATTATTTTAGAGATGGGGTCTTACTATGTTGCCCAGTCTGGACTACAGTGGTATGATCATGGTGCACTGCAGCCTTGAACTCCTGGGCTCAAGCCATCCTCCTGTCTAAGCCTCCTGATAGGTGGGACTACAGGCACATGCCACTGTGCCAGACTGGGTGGACACTCTTGAACCCAGTACATTACCTACTTACTGTAGCAGACAATCCTACTATAGGCTGAACTAGAGAAACTGGAGCTGATGTTTCTGTACATTCTTTTTTTTTTTTTTTGAGATGGAGTTTCACTCTGTTGCCCAGGCTGGAGTGCAGTGGCGTGGTCTCGGCTCACTGCAACCTCTGCCTCCCGGGTTCAAGTGATTCTCCTGTCTCAGCCTCCCTAGTAGCTGGGATTACAGGCGTGCACCACCATGCCCAGCTAAGTTTTTGTATTTTAGTAGAGACAGGGTTTTGCCGTGTTGCCCAGACTGGTCTTGAACTCCGGAGCTCAGGCAATCCACCCGCTTCGGCCTTCCAAAGTGCTGGGATTACGGGCGTGAGCCACCATGCCTGGCCTGTTTCTGCATATTCTTAGCAGAAGTTTTAAAAAGGGGAGAGAATATTGTTAGATCCTTTCCTTCTTCTTTTTCCAGAAATGAAGCGTTTGGGCTTCCCTCTGTCTTTGTTACTTTGTTAAGGGAAGAGCAGAAATAGGTGCCTGAGAGACAGCGGCATCCCTGGCATCGTCTTTCAGGCCTCCACAAGCTCCGTGCTCATAGTTTCTAGTGGCGCTGCTTGGTTTCTCAGCCACCCTTCCCTAGAATGCTAACCAATACAATTTTTTGGGGGGCACCTTTAATTCTCAGTGTGGCCCTGGTAGCGGAGGAAGAT
Source organism: Chlorocebus sabaeus (assembly GCF_047675955.1). Classification (NCBI taxonomy): domain Eukaryota; kingdom Metazoa; phylum Chordata; class Mammalia; order Primates; family Cercopithecidae; genus Chlorocebus; species Chlorocebus sabaeus. Next base: position 29,264,263 of record NC_132925.1, read on the forward strand.
AATATGAATTTTTCTTCTTAAAGAGTTACAGTTAGTTCCTGTTTTGGCTTTTAATTTTTCTTTTTGGAGTTGTAATCTATATCTTTTCTTTTTTCTTTCCGCTGGTTCCCCAGGGCAAATGTCAGGGCAAGAGTAGCTCGTCTTGCCAAGGATAGCTTCCAGAAGCTGCTTTTGTTGGCTCCTGTATAAGCCGGTTACGTAGGTACTTTAAGTTTTTGTTTTTCTCAGCATCATCATTTCTAGACGTCAGCTTGTTATTATGTTCTTACCGGGCTATTGCTGATGGTATTCATACTATTCCACAGATCATCCAAGGACAAACTTCACCAGCCTGTGTAACCTTATAGAGTGTCATACGCCCAACTGCTCCAGCTAAACAATTCTTGGAAAATTTGACATCTGTATGTATGAGAGAGAGAGAGAGAGAGAGTGCGTGTGTGTGTGTGTGTTTGTAAAAGAGAGAGAAGCAGAGGGCTTGTCTGAGTTTGGGCTGCTATAACAAAATGTCATAGACAGAGTGGTGTAAACAACAGACATTTATTTCTCACAGTTCTGGACGCTGAAAAGTCCAATATCAAGGTGGTGGCAGATTCAGTTCCTGGTGAGGGCCCTCTTACTGACTTACAAATGGACACTTTCTATGTTCTCACACGGTTGAGAGGGAGAAAAAGGAAAATCTCCGTTGCTTCTTGTAAGGACATCTCGCCCATCATGAGGACCTACACTCCTTGCCCCATGTAAACCTGATTATGTCTCCAAATCCCCATCTCCAAGTGGGATCACACTGGCGGTGAGGGCCTCAACACATGGATTTTGAGGGGACACAATTTAGTTCATAGCAGAGCAGTTTAATATAAAGTGGATGTCATCTCCTGGACTCAGAAAACTTGAAGGCAACAATAAATTTAATGTTGATAGGAAATTATTTCAGTTTTCCTTGTTTCCTTAAAAGACTTTTAGGAGATGTCTAATGTTCTATTCCTCACATTTTTACTTTTGATGATTTTTAATGAATGGGGAAGAATCACGGCGACCTTCTCTTTTTCCTCCCAATCCATTGAGATAGGGCATTTCAATTTTTAAGCCCAAGACAAGCATATTTACTTTGTCTTCCTCTCCTGCCCAGATGGTTAAAGATCATTAGCTTTAGGCCGTTCAAATATTTTCAGTCAGGACTCTTCTTTTTTTCTTTTTTTTTTTGAGACAGGGTATCACTCTGTCGCCCAGGCTAGAGTGCAGTGGCGCAGTCTTGGCTCACTGAAGCCTCTGCCTCCTGGGCTCAAGTGATTCTCGTGCCTCAGCCTCAACCAAATAGCGGGGATTACAGGTATGTGCCACCACATCTGGTTAATTTTCCTATTTGTAGTAGAGACAAGATTTTGCCATATTGGCCAGGCTGCTCTCAAACTCCTGGCCTCAAGTGACCCACACGCCTCAGTCTCCAAAAGTGTTAGGATTACAGGCGTTAGCCACCGCACCCGACTCGTCTTCTAAAATTTTTTGTTGTTGATTTGAGACAGGGTCTTGCTCTGTTGCCCAAGCTGGAGTACAGTGGCACGATCACTGCTCACTGCAGCCTCAACCTCCCCAGGCTCAGGTGATCCTTCAACCTTAGCCTCTTGAGTAACTGGACTATAAGTGTGAGACACCACACACAGCTAATTTTTTTTTTTTTTTTTTTTGAGACCGAGTCTCACTCTGTCACCCTGGCTGGAGGGCATTGGCACCCTGTCGGCTCATTGCAACCTCTGTCTCCTGGATTCAAGCAATTCTTCTGCCTCAACCTCTCGAGTAGTTGGGATTACAGGCACCCACTGCCATTCCCAGCTAATTTTTATATTTTTAGTAGAGACGGAGTTTCACCATGTTTGCCAGGCTGGTCTCCAACTCCTGACCTCAGGTGATCCACCTGCCTTGGCCTCCCAAAGTGCTGGGATTACAGGCGTGAGCCACCATTCCCAGCCAATTTTTATTTATTTCATTATTTTTATTTTCATTTTATATATATATATATATATATATATATATATATATATATTTTTTTTTTTTTTTTGAGATAGAGTCTCGCTCTGTCACCCAGGCTGGAGTGCAGTGGTGTGATCTTGGCTCACTGCAACCTCTGCCTGCTGGGTTCAAGCGATTCTCCTGCCTCAGCCTCCCGAGTAACTGGGATTACAGGCATGTGCCACCATGCCCGGCTAATTTTGTGTTTTTAGTAGAGCGGGGTTTCTCCATGTTGGTCAGGCTGGTCTTGAACTCCCAACCTCAGGTGATCTGCCCGCCTCAGCCTCCCAAAGTGCTGGGATTACAGGTGTGAGCCACTGTGCAGGCTTTATTTTTTCTATTTCTTATAACCATTGTGTTTTATTTTCTGGGAAGTGTTACCCATTTTACTATTAAGTCATAGGTTTATTTATTTTTATTTTATTATACTTTAAGTTCTGGGATACATGTGCAGAACATGCAGGTTTGTTACATAGGTATACATGTGCCATGGTGGTTTGCAGCATCCATCAACCCATCATCTATATTAGATATTTCTCCTAATGCTATCTGTCCCATTGCCCCCCTCCCTCTGACAGGCCCCCGTGTGAGATGTTCCCCTCCCTGTATCCATGGGTTCTCATTGTTCAACTCCCACTTATGAGTAAGAACATGCAGTGTTTGGTTTTCTGTTCCTGTGTTAGTTTGCTGAGAATGATGGTTTCCAGCTTCATCCATGTCCCTGCAAAGGATATGAACTCATTCTTTTTTATGGCTGCATAGTATGGTGTATATGTGCCATATTTTCTTTATCCAGTCTATCATTGATGGGCATTTGGGTTGATTCCAAGTCTTTGCTATTGTAAATAGTGCTGCAATAAACATATGTGTCTTTATAGAATAATGATTTCTAATCCTTTGGGTATATACCCAGTAATGGGATTGCTGGGTCAAATGGTATTTCTGGTTCTAGATCCTTGAGGAATTGCCACACTGTCTTCCACAATGGTTGAACTAATTTACACCCCCACCAACAGTGTAAAAGCGTTCCTATTTCTCCACATCCTCTCCAGCATCTGTTGTTTCCTGACTTTTTAATGATCGCCATTCTAACTGGCATGAGATGGTATCTCACTGTGGTTTTGATTTGCATTTCTCTAGTGACCAGTAATCATGAGCTTTTTTTCATATGTTTGTTGGCTGCATAAATGTCTTCTTTTGAGAAGTGTCTGTTCATATCCTTTGCCCACCTTTTGATGGGGTTGTTTGTTTTTTTCTTGTAAATTTGTTTAAGTTCCTTGTAGGTTCTGGATATTAGCCCTTTGCCAGACGGATAGATTGCAAAAATTTTCTCCCATTCTGTAGGTTGCCTGTTCACTCTGATGATAGTTTCTTTTGCTGTGCAGAAGTTCTTTAGTTTAATTAGATCCCATTTGTCAATCTTTGCTTTTGTTGCCATTGCTTTCGGTGTTTTAGTCATGAAGTCTTTGCCCATGCCTATGTCCTGAATGGTATTGACTAGGGTTTCTTCTAGGGTTTTTATGGTTTTAGGTCTTACGTTTAAATCTTTAATCTATCTTGAGTTAATTTTTGTATAAGGTGTAAGGAAGGGGTCCAGTTTCAGTTTTCTGCATATTAGGATAGCCAGTTTTCCCAACACCATTTATTAAATAGGGTATCCTTTCCCCATTGCTTGTTTTTGTGAGGTTTGTCAAAGATCAGGTGATTGTAGATGTGCGGTGTTATTTCTGAGGGCTCTGCTCTGTTCCATTGGTTTATATATCTGTTTTGGTACCAGTACCACGCTGTTTTGGTTACTGTAGCCTTGTAGTATAGTTTGAAGTTAGGTAGCGTGATGCCTCCAGCTTTGTTCTTTTTGCTCAGAATTAGCTTAGCTATGTGGGCTCTTTTTTGGTTCCATATGAACTTTAAAGTAGTTTTTTTCCAATTCTGTGAAGAAAGTCAATGGTAGCTTGATGGGAATAGCATTGAATCCATAAATTACTTTGGGCAGTATGGCCATTTTCATGATATTGACTCTTCCTATCCATGAACATGGAATGTTTTTCCATTTGTTTGTGTCCTCTCTTATTTCCTTGAGTATTGGTTTGTAGTTCTCCTTGAAGAGGTCCTTCACAACTCTAGGTATTTTATTCTCTTTGAAGCAATTGTAAATGGAAGTTTACTCATGATTTGGCTCTCTGTCTGTTATTGGTGTATAGGAATGCTTGTGATTTTTGCATTGATTCTGTATCCTGAAACTTCGCTGAAGTTGCTTATCAGCTTAAGGAGATTTTGGGCTGAGATGAGTTTTTGGGGTTTTATAAATATATAATCATGTCATCTGCAAACAGAGACAATTTGACTTCCTCTCATTCTATTTGAATACCCTTTTTCTTTCTCTTGCCTGATTGCCCTGGCCAGAACTTCCAACACTATATTGAATAGGAGTGGGGAGAGCAGGCATCCTTGTCTTGTGTTGGTTTTCAAAGGGAATACATCCAGCTTTTGCCTATTCAGTATGATATTGGGCGTGTGTTTGTCATAAATAGCTCTTATTATTTTGAAATATCTTCCATCAATACCTACTTAATTGAGAGCTTTTAGCATGAAGGGGTGTTGAAGTTTATTGAAGGCTTTTTCTGCATCTATTGAGATAATCATGTGATTTTTGTCATTGGTTCTGTTTATGTGATGGATTACGTTTATTGATTTGCGTATGTTGAACCAGCCTAGGATCCCAGAGATGAAGCCGACTTGATCGTGGTGGATAAGTTTTTGATGTGCTGCTGGATTTGGTTTGCCAGTATTTTATTGAGGATTATCGCATTGATGTTCATCAGGGATATTGGCTTTAAGTTTTCTTTTCTTGTATCTCTGCTAGGTTTTGATATCAGGATGATGCTGACCTCATAAAATGAGTTAGAGAGGAGTCCCTCTTTTTCTATTGTTTGGAATAGTTTCAGAAGGAATGGTACCAGCTCCTGTTTGTACCTCTGGTAGAATTCGGTGGTGAATCTGTCTAGTCCTGGACTTTTTTTGGTTGGTAGGCTATTAATTACTGCCTCAATTTACTGGTGTATTCAGGGATTTGACTTCTCCCTGGTTTAGTCTTGGGAAGGTGTATGTGTCCGGGAATTTATCCATTTCTTTTAGATTTTCTAGTTTATGTACCTAGAGGTGTTTATAGTATTCTCTGATGGTGGTTTGTATTTCTGTGGGATCAGTGGTGATATCCCCTTTATCATTTTTTATTGTGTCTATTTGATTCTTCTCTATTTTCTTCATTATTAGTCTGGCTAGTGGTCTATTTTGTTAAAGTTTTCAAAAAACCAGCTCAAGGATTCACTGATTTTTTGAAGGGCTGTTTTTGTGTCTCTATCTCCTTCAGTTCTGCTCTGATCTTAGTTATTGTCTTCTCCTAGCTTTTGAATTTGTTTGCTCTTGCTTGTCTAGTTCTTTTAACTGTGGTGTTAGGGTGTTGATTTTAGATCTTTCTCGTTTTCTACTGTGGGCTTTTAGTGCTATAAACTTCCCTCTAAACACTGCTTTAGCTGTGTCCCAGAGATTCTGGTATGTTGTGTCTTTGTTCTCACTGGTTTCAAAGAACTTATTTATTTCTGCCTTAATTTTGTTATTTACCCAGCAGTCATTCAGGAGTAGGTTGTTCAGTTTCCATGTGGTTGTGCGGTTTTGAATAAATTTCTTTTTTTTTATAGTTTAATATATTTTAATAGCATACTTACAGGAACTGCACAGCAGACAGACAACATTAAAAACATGTACTTGCCTGGGTGCAGTGGCTCAGGCCTGTAATCCAAGCACTTTGGGAGGCTGAGGCAGGCGGATCATGAGGTCAAGAGATGGAGATCATCCTGGCTAACACGGTGAAACGCCATCTGTACTAAAAATACAAAAAATTAGCTGGTGTGGTGGCACATGCCTTTAGTCCCAGCTACTTGGGAGGCTGAGGCAGGAGAATCGCTTAAACCCAGGAGGTGGAGGTTGCAGTGAGCCTAGATCTTGCCACTGTACTCCAGCCTGGGCAATAGAGCAAGACTCCATCTCCAAAAAAAAAAAAAAAAAAAAAAAAGGAAAACAAACAAACATGTACTTGCATAGGACATCTCAGTTAGAAAACTATAGTGAATGAATGGAATCTACTGTATGATAAAAATGCTACAAATACCATTTAGTTGCTGTCAATAAGAAATTTACTTGTTTTAAAAAAATGCTAATGCCGGCATTGTCTAGAAAAATTTAACAGGTTTGTTTATAATTATTATAAAATTGAACCACTGAAACCTGTTCACTGAAACATTTAACTTGCATTAATGCTTTACATCTCCACATTTATATTAAAAATTTACACACAAATAAAAATTGAAAAACCACCATTACCTGATTTCTGTCCCCTATTTTTCCACTTGCAATCATATACTTCGGTATCTTTTTTACCCCATGGAAAAAAATCTAACCTTCAGAACTACCAATAACAGGAAGAAGATAATTGTTTTCTTTTTGAGAATTAAATGTTTCCCATCACAGTGGATTCTTAGGCACGTTTTCCGTTTATCTGGCCTGCTAGCTGGATGTCTTGGCATAATCGTTACACGTTTGGCATGGATAGCACACAGGTTGCTGTCTTCACAAAGGCCAACCAGATAGGCCGCACTTGCCTCCTGCAAAGCACCCAAAGCTGCACCCTGGAAGCCTAGATCTGTTTCCAAGTCCTGAGCAATTTCTCGCACCAGACGCGGGAGGCGAAGTTTGCCAATCAGAAGTTCGGTGAACTTTTGGTAATGTCTGATTTCCCGGAGGGCCACAGTACCAGGCCTGTAACGATGAGGTTTCCTCACCCCTCCAGTAGAGAGCCTACTCTTGCTAGCGGCTTTTGTAGCCAGTTGCTTCCTGGCTGCTTTACCGGTCCATTTGCAGGCAGTCCGCTTTGTAGGAGCCATGGTATAGCGACCTCCTTACTTACCTCCCTTATCCTTCAGCTGGAGCTCTGCGAGCAAGAGGCGGCGCTGGCCTTGGAGAGTGATGGCAATATGGCGGCGGGACGGCGGCTGCGAACACCTTTGAGTGAGTTCTTAATCCTCAGTTCTAATTTGATTGTAATATGGTCTCAGAAACTTTGTTATGATTTCCGTTCTTTTGCATTTGAGGAGTGTTTTACTTCCAATTATGTGGTCAATTATAGAATAAGTTCTATGTGGTTCTGAGAAGAATGTATATTCTGTTGATTTGGCGTGGAGAGTTCTGTAAATGTATATTAGGTCTGCCTGGTCCAGAGCTGAGTTCAAGTCCTGAATATCCTTGTTAATTTTCTGTCTCATTGATGTGTCTAACATTGACAGTGGGGTGTTAAAGTCTTCCATTATTATTGTGTGGGAGTCTAAGTCTCTTTGTAGGTCTCAAAGACCTTGCTTTATGAATCTGGGTGCTCTTGTATTTTTTTTTTTTTTTTTTTTTGAGACGGAGTCTCGGTCTGCCGCCCAGGCTGGAGTACAGTGGCCGGATCTCAGCTCACTGCAAGCTCCGCCTCCCGGGTTCCCGCCATTCTCCTGTCTCAGCCTCCCGAGTAGCTGGGACTATTTTATTTTGTTTATTTATTTTTTGAGACGGAGTCTCGCTCTGTCGCCCAGACTGAAGTGCAATGGCAGGATCCTGACTCACTGCAATCTGTGCCTACCGGTTGCGAGTGATTCTTTCACCTCAGCCTCCCAAGTAGCTGTGACTACAGACGTGCACCACCGTGCCGGCTAATTTTTTTTTTTTTTTTTTTTTTAGAGACAGGGTTTCATCATGTTGGCCAGGCTGCTCTTGAACTCCTGACCTCAAGTGATTCGCCCACCTCAGCCTCCCAAAGTGCTAGGATTACAGGCGTGAGCCACTGCGCTCAGCCTAATTTTTATATTTTTTGTAGAGGTGGGGTTTCACTATGTTGTCCAGGCTGAGGACTCATCTTTTAAGGAAGTATAGCTATTTGTTTCTGATTAAATATTTTGAATTAAAAGATTACTTTTTAAAAATATCAATGGCTTTTTGTAAATCCATGCCTCTATTTAACCAAGAGGACAGTACTAAGAGTTCATACTAAGTTATAAACGGGCTGGGTGCAGTGGCTAACAACTGTACTCCTAGCACTTTGGAAGGCCAAGAGGGGAGGATTGCTTGAGTCAAGCAGTTTGAAACCAATTTGGACAACATAGGGAGACCTCCATCTCTACAAAAAATAAAAAGAAAATTAGCTGGGCTTGTTGGCATGTGCCTGTGATCCCAGCTACTCAGGAGGCTGAGCTGGGAGGATCACTTGAGCCCAGGAAGTTGAGGCTTCTATGAGCTGTGATCAAGCCACTGCACTACAGCCTGCGTGACAGAGTGAGACCCTGTCTCAAAAAATTATATATATTAATTAATATATAATACATAATTTATATATAATATGTATATTTATATATAATATATAATATGTATATTTATATATAATATATATAAATGAAGGAAAAAAGACTATACAGTTCCAATTTCCTGACACATACCTCACTCTGGGTCACTTTTAGATAGCTTTGGATGGTCTCAAGGGTTAGGCATTTCTGGGATTCAAAAAGATCACTTTTTTCTGTTATTTGTCATATTTACAATTTTAATAGCAACATGATCATTACTACCGGTTTCCACATGTTAGATTCTAGGTTCTGATTTCCAGGTTATAAGCGACCTAGAAAATGATACTATATAGAGTCGGTGTGATAATGAGCTTTTGTGTATTTTGTATATTGGGGAGTAAAATCTTGAGTTAGTCATAACGTACAGTCTAAGACTACCGTTTTGTCATCATTTTCTGATCCTTCTCGGTTCTCTTTGTTTTGCTACACTAGTGTAAATGTATTCCCTTGTTTCAATATAATAACCCCACATGGCCATAGGCCCCTGAAAACACACAGCAAACAACAATATAGAGTTTACTATTCTAAAGTGTTTAAGATTTCTACTCAGATGCTTTGATTTGCTTCCACAGTCAGATACTGAATGTATCCCCTGTTTAAAGAATAGAGATGAGGAAAACAGCACTCTGTGTGTGTGTGTGTGTGAAATAGAATGGTGTGATGGATTGGGACAACAGGTTGGGTTAATGACATCCTCTTTTTATAAGGACACCAGTCATATTGAATTAAGGCCCATTCTAATGACATTGTTTTAACTTACTTCTGAAAAACCCAATCTCCAAATACAGTTACTTTGTGAAGTACTGGGAGTTAGAACTTAAGTGTAAGAATTTTGAGGGAACACAATTCAGCCCATGACACATCCATAAAAGTGGAGAAACAAAAGGAAGAATTTGAAATTACCAACCATTAAAGGCTTACAATAAGGGCCCTGCAGATCTAACACTCAGACCTTTGAGAAAAAGGGGGAGTTGGTCTGGTGCTTATATCTCAGAGCTCAAAAACCTATGCCACAGCACAAATTTAAGATACAAATATCTTACTACCAAGATGGAATCAGAAGTACTGGAGTTTACTGTCTTCTATGAAAAACCAAAGGAAAAAAACCCAAATAATAGACAAAAATATATGAAACCAGTTTTTATGACATCAAGCAATGAAGGGCAGTAATCTTGGAAAATGGGAAACAAGTGAGCCCTGTGATTACACAGCCTCCTGAACTGAGAGAGATCCCAGGCTGTGACAAAGAGAGGGGGAACCCAGGTGGGTCTGGTAGACTGTGTATGTTGAGGAGACAGAGTTGAGAGTCTGGGGAAAAGCAGGCAGCTAGCATTCTCAGGACAGAGTGCCGCAAGTGAAGGAGCTGTCCCAGAAAGAACTCTGGAGATCTGTAGAGGGTGTCCCTTAGTATTCAGGAGAAAGCTGGTCAGCACATCCATGAGAGGAAATGACTCAAAGCTGGGGGAAAACCGTTGAGAGGATTGGAGAGAAGAGCATATAACACTCACACAAGGCCAGGGAAACTGCTCTCTTACTAGCTAGACTGGAGAAGCTCACAATTCATAGGATGCTGGGGACAATACTGAGAAGGGCCTTGACTCAGTAGTGCAGAATAATTAAGTTAACCCAAGACTAATCATGGCTCTGGTCATTCCTAATTTTTTCTTTTTTTTTTTTTTTTTGGAGTCTTATTCTGTTGCCCAGGCTTGTGTGCAGTGGTATGATCTCAGCTCACTGCAGCCTCCACCTCCTAGGTTCAAGTGATTCTTGTGCCTCAGCCTCCCCAGTAGCTGGGATTACAGGCATGCACCACCATGCCTGGCTAATTATTGTATTTTTAGTAGAGATAGGATTTCATCATGTTGGCCAGTCTGGTCTTGAACCCTTGACCTCAAGTGATCTGCCTGCATTGTCCTCCCAAAGTGCTGGTATTACAGACATGAACCCACACACCCGGCCCATTCCTAATAAGTCTTAAAAGCAAGACCAAAAGAGGATCCAACCATTTCCAAGTAACTTAACTATATCTGAAAACAAAGCTTAAGAATATTTAGAAAATATTCTAAATATTTTCAGAAAAGATGCAGAACTCATCAAGATGAAATTCACAATTTTACTAGGCATGAAAAGAGGCAAAAAACCCCCCAAAAAACAAAAACCTGATGCATGATGAAGAGAAAATCAATCCATTGAGTTGGAATAAGAAGTGATACAGAGGCCGGGCACGGTGGTTCATGCCTATAGTCCCAGCACTTTGGGAGGCGAGGTAGGTGGATCACCTGAAGTCAGGAGTTTGAGACCAGCCTGGCCAACATGGTGAAACCCCATCTCTACTAAAAATACAAAAATTAGTACCGGGTGTGGTGGTGGGTGCCTGTAATCCCAGCAACTTGGGAGACTGAGGCAGGAGGATCACTTGAACCTGGGGGGTGGAGGTTCAAGTGAGCGGGGAGATCACGCCATTGCACTCCAGTCTGGTGACAAGAGTGAAACTCTGTCAGAAAAAAAAACAACAACAAAAAAAATTCAGATGTTGGAAGTAAAAGTAAAGAACATTAAAGCCAGTTATTATAACTCTATTTCATATGCTCAAAAATATATTTTTAAAGACCTAAAGTGAGTTTCTACAGGTAAAAATGACAATGCCATCACAACAGCTTTATTTGTAATAACACAAAAAAAGGGATATAATCCGTATGCCACGAACAGGTGAATGGTAAACTGTGGTATAACTATACAATGAAATACTGCTCAGCAATAAAAGGGGCAAACTATTGATACATACAACAACATGGATGAATCTCAAAATAATTATGCTAAGTGAAAGAAACTGGGCAAAAGGAGAACACACAAAATGTGAATTTACCTACAGTGATAGAAAGTAGATTAGTAGTTGCCTGGAGATGGGAGTGGGTAGGGATTAAAAAAGGTTATGAGAAACTTTCAGGGGATGGTTGGATTTGTTCATTATCTGGATTATGATGTTGGTTTCATGAATATACATACATCTATCAAAACTTATAAAATTGTATACTTCGAATATGTGATGTGCAACTTATGGCATGTCAATTGGTAAAGCTGTGTGTGTGTTTTTTCAAAAATAATGATTGACATGAATATTTAAGGTCTGTCTTAAAACTGATCTCTTCTGGAGGTTGCTACACACCAACCTGTACTTGTACTTTATACTCAGAAGCACTAATGTGCAGTTGCCCTATCAGTAACTTGCTTTGATGGGTAGTTCTACCCACAGGCTCTTAGTAGGAACATTAGCTAGCCTTTGCCTTCAGCTTTGCTTCCAGTGACTCTTCTCTTCCTGACAGGATTTTTGCAGCCCCAATAACCTCATATGATATTTAGAGGGTGAGACATTTAATATTAACTCACAGCATTCTCACTAACTGGGTCAATGGAAAGAAGTATCGACAAGGAATAGAGTCTTGCTGAAATTATGCTGCCACTGAGTAGACACACATAGAGGTAAAGCGTTCACTGCATGGTGATGGTCTGTTCTCAACTTTCTAGTATTGTATTGTCTTCTGCAATTATGCAGTGTCTTCTGCCTGGAAATCTTCCAACTGTCCCACAAGATATTTGATTTTACAAGATCCATGTGAAGAAAAGTTACAATAATCAAGACTTGCTAACCTCAACAAGGTCAACAACAGGTTTTTAAAATCTTTCTTTCTTTTTCTTTATCTCTGCTGTTGTTAAATAATTCAGGAAATACCTAGTAAGGGCTTAGTGCGGGGCACGCGTAGCTGTCATGTACGTCTACAGTCTTGTTATTCAAAGGGTATTTAATGGAGGACAGTCTCTGCATCAGCTGGGAACTGATTAGAAATGCAGAGTCTTAGTCCTCCTCCAGACATACAGGATCAGTTTGTGCATTTTAACAAGATCCCTCGGTGATTTGTATGTACATTTAAGAAGCAGTGTGCTGGAGAATTCTCCTTAGCTCTGCCACTTAAATTCTGCCATGACTTTGAGAAAGAGGCTTCACTTCTTTAAGTCATTAACAAATGAGGGGTGTGGGAATAATAGTAGAACCCACCTCATATTTTTGGGAGGATTTAGTGAGACAAACCTTCTAAAACTCTTAACATACTAGCTGCTAAGTGCTTTTAAAAAATTACCCTTTATTGTTATTACTATTACTATTTTGTAGTTGAAAGAAAAAACACTTTTTAAATAAAACATCTGTCATAGGCACTTACTCCCTAGTTCATTTATGTGTTCATAATGATGACAGAGAGACATTATTGCAACAAACATGAAAAATAAATATGACACTTGATCCTGAATTAGAACTGGAAGAAGAAAGGAAATGAGGGAAAGGGAATGTCTTAGCTTGAACTCTCATAACAAAATACCACACACTGGGTGGCTTAAACAACAGATATGTATTTTATTTATTTATTTTTTTTGAGATGGAGTCTCACTCTGTCGCTCAGGCTGGAGTGCAGTGACATGATCTCGGCTCACTGCAACCTCCAGCTCCCTGGTTCGAGTGATTCCAGAGTAGCTGGGACTATAGGCATGTGCCACCATGGCTGACTAAATTTTGTATTTTTAGTAGAGATGGGGTTTCATCATATTGTCAGGCTGGTCTCAAACTCCTGACCTCAAGTGATCTGCCTGCCTTGGCCTCCCAAAGTCCTGGGATTACAGGCATGAGCCTCGGTGCCTGGTCTCTTCCTCGTATAAAGCACTAAGCCCGTCAGGAGGGCCCCACCCTCAACCATAATTGCCCTCAGAGGCCACATCTCCAAACACCATTACGCTGGGAGTTAGAATTTCAACATATAAATTTTGGAGGGACACAAACATTCTGTCCATAGCTGAATGTTATTCTCTAATTCTTTTTTTCCCTTTTTTGAGATGGAGTCTCACTCTGTTGCCGAGGGTGGAGTGCAGTGGCACAATCTCAGCTCACTGCAACCTCCACCTCCTGGGTTAAAGTGATTCTCCTGCCTCAGCCTCCTGAATAGCTGGGATTACAGGCACCTGTCACCATGCCTAGCTAATTTTTGTTTTTTTAGTAGAGATGGGGTTTCACCATGTTGACCAGGCTTGTCTCAAACTCCTGGCCTTAAGTGATCTGCCCGTCTCAGCTACCCAAAGTGCTGGGATTACAGGCGTGAGCCACCACGCCCAGCCTTGTTATTTTCTAATTCGGCCATTTCTTGTACATTTGTTATTTGTTAGCTGGCATTGTACTGTAAGATAGATCTTTTTTTTGAATATCAGTTTGGTCTCATGGATTCTTATTTTGTTGAATCAGTTATGCTGTATTATTATCCTTAACTATTATCTTATTACAGCTTTATTGACATATATTTGACATACAAGAAATTGCATATACATAAAATGCACAGTTTGAAGAATTTTCTGTACTTACAGAGTGAGTAAATCACCACCGTAATCAATGAAGTAAACATTTTCATTAATCTCCAAAAGTTTCTTTGTCCTTCTTAGTAATCCAATCTCCCTTCCTCTCTCTCCATCCTCTGGAAAGCACTAATTTGATTTCTGACACTGTAGATTAATTTCCATTTTCTCTAGAATTTCATGTAAATGGAATTCTACAGTATGCATTTTTGGAGTGAGGGTTCTGGCTTCTTTCACATGGTGTAATTATTTTGAGATTAATCCATGTCGTTGAATCTATCAGTGGTTTCTTATTTTTATTGGTGAGGAGTATTCCATTGTATTGATTTACCATGGTATGTTCACCCGTTCACTTATTGTTGGGTATTTATTTTTTTCTAGTTTGTGACTCTTACTAATGAAATTGCTGTGAGCAAGTAGAAGTCTCTGTACAAGTCTATGTCTGTGTCTTTGTATGGATATATTCTTTGATTCTCTTGGTAAAACATCTAGAGTTGGAATGGCTGTTATACAGTAGATCTATGTTGAACTTCTATGAAGCTGTTAAGTTATCAAAGTGTTTGTACCACTTTACAGTCTCCCCAGCAATATATGAACACGTTCATTGTTTGATGTCTGCACCAGTGCTTGGTGTGGTCATTCTCTTTAATTTTTTTTTTTTTTTAAATTATTATACTTTAAGTTCTAGGGTACATGTGCACAACATGCAGGTTTGTTACATATGTATACTTGTGCCATGTTGGTGATTTTATCCATTACATGATGGGTGTACTGGTACTACTTCATCGTTTTGATTTTTCATTTTCCTAATAACTAATGATGTTAAACATTTTTAAATGTACTTATTTACCATTCATGTATCTTCTTCACTGAAGTGTCTGTTCAAATCTGCCCATTTTTACTGGGTCATTTGTCGTCTTCTTATTGAGTTGTAAGAATTTTTATTTTTTATTTTTATTTATTTATTTATTTTTGAGATGCGGTCTCGCTCAGTCGCCCAGACTGTAGTGCAGTGGCGCAATCTCAGCTCACTGCAAGCTCCGCCTCCCGAGTTCTCGCCATTCTCCTGCCTCAGCCTCCCCAGTAGCTGGGACTGCAGGCGCCCGCCACCACACCCGGCAATTTTTTTGTATTTTTAGTAGAGACAGGGTTTCACCATGTTAGCCAGGATGGTCTCAATCTCCCGACCTTGTGATCCACCCGCCTCGGCCTCCCAAAGTGTTGGGATTACAGCCATGAGCCACTGAGCCCAGCCTGAGTTGTAAGAATTTTTCTTACATTCTAGAAGTAAGTAATTTATCAGATTGTATATTTTGCAAATATTTTCTCCACTCTTGCCTTTTCATTTTCTTTTCTTTCTTTCTTTCTTTTTTTTTTTTTTTGAGACAGAATTTCACTCTTGTTGCCCAGGCTGGAGTGCAATGGCATGATCTCAGCTCACTACAACCTCCACCTCCTGGGTTCAAGCAATTCTCCTGCCTCAGCCTCCCGAGTAGCTGGGATTACAGGCATGCGCCACCACACCCGGCTAATTGTGTATTTTTAGTAGAGATGGGGTTTCTTAATAGTGTTACTAGAAGAGCAAAGGTTTTTTGATTTTGATGAAGTCAGCTTGGAAGTAGATCCTCCAGTCGCAGATGACTACATCCCAGGCCAACAGTTTGCCTGAAACCCTATGAGAAACCCTGAGCCAAAACCACCCAACTGAACCACTCCTGGCTTTCTGACCCTCAGAAACTATGTAGAATCATAAATATTTGTTGTTTTTAGCTACTAAGTTTTGGATAAAATGATATGCTGTGATAGATAACTAATATACACTGGTTTAAAGTGAATATGCCTTGTAATTTTCTTCATAAAGAAATTTTTAATAATTTCAACTATTATTTTATATTCAGAGGGTGCATGTGTAGGTTTGTTAGCTGGGTATATTGCATGATGCTTAGGTTTGAGGTATGTATGATTGATTCTATCACCCAGGTACTGAGCATAGTACCCAATAATTAATTTTTCAACCCTCCCCTCCAACAGTCCCTAGTATATATTGTTACCATCTTTATGTCCATGAGTACCCATCATTTAGCACACACTTACAAGTGATAACATGCTGTATTTGGCTGTTTCTGTGTTAATTCACTTAGTGTAAGGCCTCCAGATGCATCCATATTGCTGCAAGGGAAATGATTTTATTCTTTTTTATGACTGTGTAGTATTCCACGGTATATGTATACCACATTTTCTTATTCCAGTCCATCATTGATGGAAACCTAGGTTGATTCCATGTCTTCACAATTGTGAATAGTGCTGCAATTAACATACAAGTGCATGTGTCTTTTTGGTAGAATGAGTTATTTTCTTTTGGATATATACCTAGTAATGGGATTACTGGGTTGGCTGGTATAGTTCTAAGTTCTTTGAGAAATCTACAAACTGCTTTCCACAGTGGCTGAACTAGTTTATATTCCCACCAACAGTGCATAAGCATTCTCTCTTCACTGTAGGCTCACCAGCATCTGTTATTTTTTGATATTTTAGTAATAGCCATTCTGACTGGTATAAGATGGTATGTGGTGTGGTTTTGATTTGTATTGATTTGTATTTCTCTGATGACTAGTGATGTTGATCATTTTTCGTTAGTGACAGTGAGCATTTTAAATTATTTCAGTATATATGTTATATAAAATACATATTTTTTGTTTGGTGTTCGTTGAGCTCCTTTGATCTGTGGGTCTTTTTTTTTTTCCATTGCTTTCTTCAAGTTCACTAACTTTTTCTTCTGCAGTGTCTGGTGTTAATGTAATCTGGCACGTTTTTTCCAGATACTGCATTTATTATCTCCTGAAATCAGTTTGTGCTTTTTAAGTATTTTAGCATACTTACCATTTACCACGCTCTTTGCCATACGTACCATTTACATTCTTTTATATGAAGTATGTTTATAGTAGCTATTTTAATAACTATATTAATTTTATTATCTGTGTCATTTCTGTGTCTCTTTCCAATCATTAATTTAATCTTTATTATAAATTACATTTTCTTGCTGCTTTGCATGCCTTTTAAATTTTATTGGATGCCAGATATTTTGCATTTTATGTTGTTTGCTGGGGTTGTTTGCATTTCTTTAAATAGTTTTGGTCTTTTTTTTTTTTTTTCTGGCAGGCAGATATCTGGAAACAATTTTATTTTTTTAAGGTTTGCTTTTAAATTTGTTAGGAGGGTCCTAGGGCGAATTCGGCTCTAATACTGAGGCAACACCTTCTGAAAATTCTGCTTGATGCACCATGTGTTAACAGACCTTCCCACACTGGCTAGTGGCCATATGAACTCTTGACCTGTGTGAACTCTGGTGATTGTTCCACTTGTTTCTTTCTGAAGTTCTTTCCCTGGCCCTGGGACATTTCCTCAGACACGTGCTAATCAGTGGGCAGCTGAAGAATCAAGGGCAATTGTCTATAGATCTCTGGAGCTTTTGCTCTATCAGCTCTCTCTTCTCTGGTCATCTGGTCTATAAATTCTAGCTGTCTTGGAGTCCCCAACCTCTAAACTTTGTTTCCTCACTTCAGGGAACCCTTGCGAATTTCCTTTAGGGGCTTCCTTCCTGAGCTGCACCCTGTAAACTCTAGGCAGTGAAGCAATTTTAGGGCTCACATTGTTTGCTTTCTTTCAAGAATCATGTCCCTGTGCTGTTTTCACATATCTGAAAACCATTGCTTCATTTATTTCTCATTTTTAAATACTATATATTATATATAGTCTCACTCTGTCGCCCAGGCTGGAGTACAGTGGTGCAGTCTCGGCTCACTGCATCCATAGCCTCCCGGGTTCAAGTGATTCTCCTGCCTCAGCCTCCTGAGTAGCTGGGATTACAGGTGCCCGCTACCACACCTGGCTAATTTTTGTATTTTTAGCAGAGACGGGGTTTTACCACGTTGGCTAGGCTGGTCTCGAACTCCTGACCTCTAGTGATCCCCCCTCCTTGGCCTCCCAAAGTGCTAGGATTACAGGTGTGAGCCATTGTGCCTGGCTCAGATTTTAATTTTCGTAGCAGTTTTAGATTTTCAGAACAATCAAGAAAGTACTACAGAGTTCCTATATACCCCACATCCAGTTTTCCCTCTTATTGTCTTACATTTGTATGATACATATCATAATTAATGAACCAATATGGGCACATTATTATTAACTAAAGTCCATAGTTCTTTTTATTTCCTTAGTTTATACCTTTTTTTTCTTCTTTTCTTTTCTTTCTTTTATTTTTTTGAGACGGGTCTTGTTCTGTCATCCAGGCTGGAGTGCAGTGGCATGGTGATGGCTCACTGCAGCCTCGACCTCCCAGGTTCAAGTGATCCTCCCACCTCATCCTCCTGAGTAGCTGGGATCATAGGCACACACCACCACACCTAGCTAATTTTTAAATTTTGAGTAGGGACAGGGTTTTGCCATATTGTACAGGCCAGTCTTGAACCCCTGGGCTCAAGCGATCCACCCACCTTGGGTTCCCAAAGTGCTGGGGTTACAAGCGTGAGCCACCACGCCCAGCCCCTAATGCTCCTTTTCTATTTTAGAATCCCATCCAGGATACTGCTTCACTTTTAGTTGTATCTCTCTAGGCTTCTCCTGGCTGTGACAGTTTTTCAGACTTTCCTGTGGTTCTGATGACCTTTACAGTTTTAAGAAGTACTAGTCATGTGTTTTATAGGATGTCCTGCTATTTGACATACAGACCAATGGAATAAAATGGAGAATGCAGAAATTAATTCACATATTTATAACTATAATTTTTTTTTTATTTCCATAGGTTATGGGGAACAGGTGGTGTTTGGTTACCTGAGTAAGTTCTTTAGTGGTGATTTGTGAAACTTTGGTGCATCCATCACCCAAGCAGTACACACCCTACCCTATTTGTAGTCTTTTATCCCTCACCCCCTACTCTTACTCCTTCCCCCAGAGTCCCCAAAGTCCATTATGTAATTCTTTGCATCCTCATGGCTTAGCTCCCACTTATAAATGAGAAGATACAATGTTTGATTTTCCATTCTTGAGTTACTTCACTTAGAATAATTGTCTCCAGTCTTATCCAGGTTGCTGCAAATGCCATCAACTCATTCTTTTTTATGGCTGAGTAGTATTCCATCATATACACACACACACACACACACACACACTATATATATACACCACAATTCTTTCTATATATATACCATATATACCACAATTATATATATACACACACACACTATATATACACACCACAATTCTTTCTATATATATATACCATATATACCACAATTATATATATATACACACACACACGTGTGCACGCGCCACAATTTCTTTATCCACTCGTTGTTTGATGGCCATTTGGGTTGGTTCCACATTTTTGCAATTGCGAATTGTGCTGCTATAAATGTGTGTGCAAGTATCATTTTTGTATAATGACTTCTTTTCCTCTGGATAGATACCCAGTAATGGGGTTGCTGGATCAAATGATGGTTCTACTTTTAGTTCTTTAAGGAATCTCCACACTGTTTTCCATAGTGGTTGTACTAGCTTACATTACAGTTAGCAGTGTAGAGGTGTTCCCCGTTCACCACATCCACACCAACATCTATTATTTTTTTATTTTTTTGATTATGACCATTATTGCAGGAGTAAGGTGGAATTGCATTGTGGTTTTGATTTGCATTTCCTTAATAACTAATATATTGAGCATTTTTTCATATGTTTCTTGGCCATTTGGATATCTTTTTTTGAGCATTGTCTATTTATGTCCTTGGCCCACTTTTTGATGGGATCATTTGATTTTTTTTTTATTGCTAATTTGTTTGAGTTTGTTGTAGATTCTGGATATTAGTCCTTTGTCAGATGTATAGATTGTGAAGATTTTCTCCCACTCTGTGGGTTGTCTCTTTACTCTGCTGACTGTTCCTTTTGCTGTACAAAAGCTCTTTAGTTTAATTAAGTCCCAGCAATTTATCTTTGATTTATTGCATTTGCTTTTGTGTTCCTGGTCATGAAATCCTTGCCTAAGCCAATGTCTGGAGGGATTTTTCTGTTGCTATCTTCTATAATTTTTATAGGTTGAGGTCTTAGATTTAAGTCCTTGATCCGTCTTGAGTTAGTTTTTGTATAAAGTGAGAGACGAGGATCCAGTTTCATTCTCCTACATGTGGCTTGCCAATTATCCCAGCACCACTTGTTGAATACGGTGTCATTTCCACATTTTATGTTTTTGTTTACTTTGTTGAAAGTCAGTTGGCTGTAAGTATTTGGCTTTATTTCTGGGTTCTCTATTCTGTTCCATTGGTCTATGTGCCTATTTTTATACCAGTACCATGATGTTTTGGTGACTATATCTTTATAGTGTAGTTTGAAATCAGGTAATGTGATGCCTCCAGATTTGTTCTTTTTGCTTAATCTTACTTTGGCTATGTGGGCTTGTTTTTTGTTCCAAATGAATTTTAGGATTTTTTTTTCTAGTTCTGTGAAGAATGATGGTGGTGTTTGATGGAAATTGCATTGAATATGTAGATTGCTTTTGGCAGTATGGTTATTTTCATAATATTGATTCTACCCATCCATGAGCATGGCCTGTGTTTCCATTTGTTCATGTTGTCTATGATTTCTTTCAACAGTGTTTTGTAATTTTCCTTGCACAGGATGTCTTTTACCTCCTTGGTTAGGTATGTTCCTGAGTATTGTATTGTATGGTATTGTAAAAGGGGTTGAGTTCTTGATTTGATTCTCAGCTTTGTTGCTGTTGGTGTACAGCAGAGCTACTGATTTGTGTGCATTAATTTTATATTCGGATATTTTGCTGAATTCTTTTAACAGTTCTAGGAGCTTTTTTGAAGAGTCTTTAGGGTTTTCTAGATGTACAATCATGCAAGCAGCAAACAGTGACAGTTTGACTTCCTCTTTACCGATTTGGATGCTCTTTATTTCTTTCTCTTGTCTGATTGCTCTGGCTAGGATTTCCAGTATTATGTTGAAGAGGAGTGGTGAGAATGGGCATCCTTGTCTTGTTCCAGTTCTCAGAGGGAATGCTTTCAACTTTTCCCCATTCAGTATTATGTTGGCTGTGGGTTTGTTATCGATGGCTTTTATTATATTGAGGTATGTCCCTTGTTTTTTTTTTTTATTATTATACTTTAAGTTCTAGGGTACATGTGCACAACATGCAGGTTTGTTACATATGTGTACATGTGCCATGTTGGTGTGCTGCACCCATTAACTCGTCAGTTACATTAAGTATATCTCCTAATGCTATCCTTCCCCCGTCCCCCCTCCCCACAATAGGCCCTGGTGTGTGATGTTCCCCTTCCTGTGTCCAAGTGATCTCATTGTTCAATTCCCACCTATGAGTGAGAACATGCGGTGTTTGGTTTTCTGTTCTTGTGATAGTTTGCTGAGAATGATGGTTTCCAGCTGCATCCATGTCCCTACAAAGGACACGAACTCATCATTTTTATGGCTGCATAGTATCCCATGGTGTATATGTGCCACATTTTCTTAATCCAGTCTGTCACTGATGGACATTTGGGTTGATTCCAAGTCTTTGCTATTGGGAATAGTGCCGCAATAAACATATGTGTGCATGTGTCTTTATAGCAGCATGATTTATAATCCTTTGGCTATATATCCAGTAATGGGATGGCTGGGTCAAATGATATTTCTAGTTCTAGATCCTTGAGGAATTGCCACACTGTCTTCCACAATGGTTGAACTAGTTTACAGTTCCACCAACAGTGTAAAAGTGTTCCTATTTCTCCACATCCTCTCCAGCACCTGTTGTTTCCTGATTTTTTTAATGATTGCCATTCTAACTGGTGTGAGATGGTATCTCATTGTGGTTTTGATTTGCATTTCTCTGATGGCAAGTGATGATGAGCATTTTTTCATGTGTCTGTTGGCTTTATGAATGTCTTCTTTTGAGAAGTGTCTGTTCATATCCTTTGCTCACTTTTTGATGGGGTTGTTTTTTTCTTGTAAATTTGTTTGAGTTCTTTGTAGGTTCTGGATATTAGCCATTTGTCAGAGGAGTAGATTGCCAAAATTTTCTCCCATTCTGTATGTTGCCTGTTCACTCTGATGGTAGTTTCTTTTGCTGTGCAGAAGCTCTTTAGTTTAATTAGATCCCATTTGTCAATTTTGGCTTTTGTTGCCATTGCTTTTGGTGTTTTAGACATGAAGTCCTTGCCCATGCCTATGTCCTAAATGGTATTGCCTAGGTTTTCTTGTAGGGTTTTTATGGTATTAGGTCTAACATTTAAGTCTCTAATCCATCTTGAATTAATTTTCGTATAAGGAGTAAGGAAAGGATCCAGTTTCAGCTTTCTACTTATGGCTAGCCAATTTTCCCAGCACCATTTATTAAATAGGAAATCCTTTGCTTTTGTCAGGTTTGTCAAAGATCAGATGGCTGTAGATGTGTGGTATTATTTCTGAGGGCTCTGTTCTCTTCCACTGGTCTATATGTCTGTTTTGGTACCCGTGCCATGCTGTTTTGGTTACTGTAGCCTTGTAGTATAGTTTGAAGTCAGGTAACGTGATACCTCCAGCTTTTTTCTTTGTTAGGATCGTCTTGGCAATGCGGGGTCTTTTTGGTTCCATATGAACTTTAAAGCAGTTTTTTCCAATTCTGTGAAGAAAGTCATTGATAGCTTGATGGGGATGGCATTGAATCTATAAATTACCTTGGGCAGTCTGGCCATTTTCACAATATTGATTCTTCCTGTCCATGAGCATGGTATGTTCTTCCATTTGTTTGTGTCCTCTTTTATTTCACTGAGCAGTGGTTTGTAGTTCTCCTTGAAGAGGTCCTTTACATCCCTTGTAAGTTGGATCCCCAGGTATTTTATTCTCTTTGAAGCTATTGTGGATGGGAGTTCATTCATGATTTGGCTCTCTGTTTGTCTGTTTCTGGTGTATAAGAATGCTTGTGATTTTTGCACATTGATTTTGTATCCTGAGACTTTGCTGAAGTTACTTATCAGCTTAAGGATATTTTGGGCTGAGACGATGGGGTTTTCTAAATATACAATCATGTCATCTGCAAAGAGGGACAATTTGACTTCTTCTTTTCCTAACTGAATACCCTTTATTTCTTTCTCTTGCCTGATTGCCCTGTCCAGAACTTCCAACACTATGTTGAATAAGGGTGGTGAGAGAGTGCATCCCTGTCTTGTGCCAGTTTTCAAAGGAAATGTTTCCAGTTTTTGCCCATTCAGTATGATATTGGCTGTGGATTTGTCATAAATAGCTCTTATTATTTTGAGATATGTTCCATCAATACCGAATTTATTGAGAGTTTTTAGCATGAAGGGCTTTTGAATTTTGTCAAAGGCCTTTTCTGCATCTATTGAGATAATCATGTGGTTTTGTCTTTGGTTCTGTTTATATGCTGGATTATGTTTATTGATTTGCGTATGTTGAACCAGCCTTGCATCCCAGGAATGAAGCCCACCTGATCATGGTGGATAAACTTTTTGATGTGCCGCTGGATTCGGTTTGCCAGTATTTTATTGAGGATTTTTGCATCTATGTTCATCAGGGATATTGGTCTAAAATTCCCTTTTTTTGTTGTGTCTCTGACAGCTTTTGGTATCAGGATGATGTGGACCTCATAAAATGAGTTAGGGAGGATTCCCTCTTTTTCTATTGATTGGAATAATTTCAGACGGAATGGTACCAGCTCCTCCTTGTACCTCTGGTAGAATTCGGCTGTGAATCTGTCTGGTCCTGGACTTTTTTTGGATAGTAGGCTATAAATTATTGCCTCAATTTCAGAGCCTTCTATTGGTCTATTCAGGGATTCAACTTCTTCCTGGTTTAGTCTTGGGAGAGTGTAAGTGTCCAGGAAATTATCCATTTCTTCTAGATTTTCTAGTTTATTTGCATAGAGGTGTTTATAGTATTCTCTGATGGTAGTTTGTATTTCTGTGGGGTCAGTAGTGATATCCCCTTTATCATTTTTTATTGCATCTATTTGATTCTTCTCTCTTTTCTTCTTTATTAGTCTTGCTAGCAGTCTATCAATATTGTTGATGTTTTCAAAAAACCAGTTCCGGGATTCATTGATGTTTTGGAGGGCTTTTTATGTCTCTATCTCCTTCAGTTCTGCTCTGATCTTAGTTATTTCTTGCCTTCTGCTAGCTTTTGAATGTGTTTGCTCTTGCTTCTCTAGTTCTTTTAACTGTGATGTTAGGATGTCAATTTTAGATCTTTCCTGCTTTTCCTTGTGGGCATTTAGTGCTATAAATTTCCCTCTACACACTGCTTTAAATGTGTCCCAGAGATTCTGGTATGTTGTATCTTTGTTCTCATTGGTTTCAGAGAACATCTTTATTTCTGCCTTCATTTCGTTATGTACCCAGTAGTCATTCAGGAGCATGTTGTTCAGTGTCCATGTAGTCGAATGGTTTTGATTGATTTTCTTAGTCCTGAGTTCTAGTTTGATTGCACTGTGGTCTGAGAGACAGTTTGTTATAATTTCTGTTCTTTTACATTTTCTGAGGAGTGCTTTACTTCCAACTATGTGGTCAATTTTGGAATAAGTGCGATGTGGTGCTGAGAAGAATGCATATTCTGTTGATTTGGGGTGGAGAGTTCTGTAGATGTCTGTTAGGTCTGCTTGGTGCAGAGCTGAGTTCAATTCCTGGATATCCTTGTTAACTTTCTGTCTCGTTGATCTGTCTGATATTGACAGTGGGGTGTTAAAGTCTCCCATTATTATTGTATGGGAGTCTAAGTCTCTTTGTAAGTCTCTAAGGACTTGCTTTATGACTCTGGGTGCTCCTGTATTGGGTGCTTATATATTTAGGATAGTTAGCACTTCCTGATGAATTGATCCCTTTACCATTATGTAATGGCCTGCTTTGTCTCTTTTGATCTTTGATGGTTTAAAGTCTGTTTTATCAGAGACTAGGATTGCAACCCCTGCTTTTTTTTGTTTTCCATTTGCTTGGTAGATCTTCCTCCATTCCTTTATTTTGAGCCTATGTGTGTCTCTGCATGTGAAGTGGGTCTCCTGAATACAGTAAACTGATGGGTCTTGACTCTTTATCCAATTTGCCAGTCTGTATCTTTTAATTGGACCATTTAGTCCATTTACATTTAAGATTAATATTGTTGTGTGTGAACTTGATCCTGTCATTATGATATTAGCTGGTTATTTTGCTCGTTAGTTGATGCAGTTTCTTCCTAGCTTCGATGGTCTTACATTTTGGCATGTTTTTGCAATGGCTGGTACCTGTTGTTCCTTTCCATGTTTACTGCTTCCTTCAGGATCTCTTGTAGGGCAGGCCTGGTGGTGACAAAATGTCTAAGCCTTTGCTTGTCTGTAAAGGATTTTATTTCTCCTTCACTTATGAAACTTAGTTTGGCTGGATATGAAATTCTGGGCTGAAAATTCTTTTCTTTAAGAATGTTGAATATTGGCCCCCACTCTCTTCTGGCTTGGAGAGTTTCTGCGGAGAGATCTGCTGTTAGCCTGATGGGCTTCCCTTTGTGGGTAACCCGACCTTTCTCTCTGGCTGCCCTTAAAATTTTTTCCTTCATTTCAACTGTGGTGAATCTGACAAGTATATGTCTTGGAGTTGCTCTTCTCAAGGAGTATCTGTGTGGCGTTCTCTGCATTTCCTGAATTTGAATGTTGGCCTGCCTTACTAGGTTGGGGTAGTTCTCCTGGATAGTACCCTGCAGAGTGTTTTCCCACTTGGTTCCATTTTCCCCATCACTTTCAGGCACAGCCATCAGACGTAGATGTGGTCTTTTCACATAATCCCATATTTCTTGGAGGCTTTGTTCATTTCTTTTTACTCTTTTTTCTCTACACTTCTCTTCTCACTTCATTTCATTCATTTGATCTTCAATCACTGATACTCTTTCTTCCAGTTGATCGAGTCGGTTACTGAAGCTTGTGCATTTGTCACATAGTTCTCGTGTCATGGTTTTCATCTCTATCAGTTCTTTTATGGTCTTCTCTGCATTGATTATTCTAGTTATCCGTTCATCCATTCTTTTTTCAAAGTTTTTAGTTTCTTTGCACTGGGTATGTAGTTCCTCCTTTAGCGCTGAGAAGTTTGATTGACTGAAGCCTTCTTCTCTCAACTCATCAAAGTCATTCTCCGTCCAGCTTTGTTCTGTTGCTGGCGACAAGCTGCGCTGCTTTGGAGGGGGAGATGCGCCCTGCTTTTTTGAATTTCCAACTTTTCTGCACTGTTTTTCCCCTATAATTGTGGTTTTATCTGCCTTTGGTCTTTGATGATGGTGATGTACTGATGGGGTTTTGTTGTGGGTGTCCTTTCTGTTTATTAGGTTTCCTTGTAACAGTCAGGACCCTCAGCTGCAAGTCTGTTGGAGTTTGCTTGAGGTCCACTCCAGACCCTGTCTGCAGAGGCTGCAGAAGATAGAATATTGCTGAACAGTGAGTGTTGCTGTCTGATTCTTGCTCTGTAAGCTTCGTCTCAGAGGTGTACCCAGCCATGTGATGTATGAGGTGTCGGTCTGCACCTAGTGGAGGATGTCTCCCATTTAGGCTACTCAGCAGTCAGGGAACCACTTGAGCAGGCAGGCAGTCTGTTCTCAGATCTCAACCTTCATGCTGGGAGAACCACTGCTGTCTTCAAAACTGCCAGACAGTGACGTTTACATCTGCAGAGGTTTCTGCTGCTTTTTGTTTAGCTATGCCCTGTCCCAGAGGTGGAGTCTACAGAGGCAGGCAGGCCTTCTTGAGCTGCGGTGGGCTCCACTCAATTCGAGCTTCCCGGCGGCTTTGTTTACCTACTTAATCCTCAGCAATGGCGGGCCCCCTTCCCCCAGCCTTGCTGCCGCCTTGCGGTTAGATCTCAGACTGCTGTGCTAGCAATGAGGGAGGCTCCATGGTTGTGGGACCCTCCGGGGCAGGTGTAGGATATAATCTCCTGGTGTGCCGTTTGCTAAGACCCTTGGTAAAGCACAGTATTACGGTGGGAGTTACCAGATTTTCCAGGTGTTGTGTGTCTCAGTTTCCCTTGGCTAAGGAAAGGAATTCCCTTCCCCTTTGCGCTTCCCAGGTGAGGCGATGCCTCACCCTGCTTCAGCTCTTGCTGGTTGGGCTGCATCTGCTGACCAGCACTGACTGTCCCACCCACCCCAGTGAGATGCACCCGGTACCTCAGTTGAAAATGTGGAAATCACCAGTCTTCCGTGTCGCTTACGCTGGGAGCTGGAGGCTGGAGCTGTTCCTATTCGGCCATCTTGGGTGCCCCCCTCGAGGTATGTCCCTTGTATGTTGATTTTTCTGAGAGTTTTAATCATAAAGGGAAGCTGGATTTTGTTGAATGCTTTTTCTGCATCTACTGAGATGATCATGTGATTTTTTGTTTTTAATTCAGTTTACGTGGTGTATCACATTTACTGATTTGCATATGTTAATCTTACATCCCTGGTATGAAACTCACTTGATCTTAGTGTATTACATTTGATATCTTATTGGATTATGGTTAGCTAGTATTTTGGTAAGGATTTTAGCATCTATGTTCATCAGGGATATTGGTTTGTAGTTTTCTTTTTTAGTTATGTCCTTTCCTGGTTTTGGTATTAGGGTGATACTGGCTTCATAGAATGATTTAGAAAGGGTTCCTTCTTTCTCTATCTCGTGAAATAGTGTCAAAAGGATTGGTACAAATTCTTCTTTGGATGTCTGGTAGAATTCAGCTGTGAATTTATCTGGTCCTGGCCTTTTTTTTCTTGGTAATTTTTAAATTACTATTTCAATTTTGCTGCTTGTTATTTGCCTGTTCATGGTGTCTAATTCTTCCTGATTTAAGCTAGGAGGGTTGTATCTTTCCAGGAATTTATCCATCTCCTCTAGGTTTTGTTGTTTATGTGCATAAAAGTGTTCATAGTAGTCTTGAATAATCTTTTTTGTTTATATGTTCTTAGTTGCAATATCTCCCATTTCATATCTAATTGAACTTATTTGGATTTTCTGTTTTCTTGGTTAACCTTGCTAATGGTCTATCAATATTATTTATCTTTTCAAAGAATCAGCTTTTTGTTTCATTTATCTTTTGTATTTTTTTTTGTTTCAATTTCATTTAGTTCTGCTCTGATGTTGGTTATTTCCTTTCTTCTGCTAGGGTTGGGTTTGGTTTATTCTTGTTTCTCTAGTTCCTTGAGGTGTAACTTCAGATTGTCTGTGGTCTTTCAGATTTTTCGATGTAGGCATTTAGAGTTATAAACTTTCCTCTTAGCATCGCCTTTGTGGTATCCTAGAGGTTTTGATAGGTTATGTGACTATTGTCATTCAGTTAAAAGAGTTTTTAAATTTCCCGCCGGGTGCAGTGGCTCATGCCTGTAATCCCAGCACTCTGGGAGGCCAAGGCAGGCAGATCAACTGAGGTCAGGAGTTCAAGATCAGCCTGGCCAACATGACGAAACCCTGTCTCTACTAAAACTACAAAAATTAGCCAGGTATGGTGGCGGGCGCCTGTAATCCCAGCTACCCAGGAGGCTGAGGCAGGGAGAATTGCTTGAATCTGGGAGGTGGAGGTTGCAGGTAGCCAAGATTATGCCACTGCTTAGGCAACAGAGTGAGACTCCATCTCAAAAAAGAACGAATTTTAAAATTTCCATCTTGATTTCATTGTTGAACCAGTGATCGTTCAAAAGCAGGTTATTTGATTTCCATGTATTTGCATGGTTTTGAAGGTTCCTTTTGGTGTTGATTTCCAGTTTTATTCCCCTGTGGTGTGACAGAGTGCTTGATATAATTTCAATTTTCTTAAATTTATTGAGGCTTTTTTTGTGGCCTATCATATGGTCTATCTTGGAGAAAGTTCCATGAGCTGATGAATAGAATGTATATTCTGTGGTTGTTGGCTAGAATGTTCTGTTAATATCTGTTAAGTCCATTTGTTCTAGGGTATAGTTTAAATCCATTGTTTCTTTGTTGACTTTCTGTCTTGATGACCTGTCTAGAGCTGTCAGTGAAGTATTGAAGTCCCCCACTATTATTGTGTTGTTGTCTATCTCATTTCTTAGGTCTAGTAGTAATTGTTTTATAAATTTGGGAGCTCCAGTGTTAGGTGCATATATATTTAGGATAGTGATATTTTCACGTTGGACAGGGCCTTTTATCATTATATAGTGCCCCTCTTTGTCTTTTTTAACTGCTGTTGCTTTAAAGTTTATGTCTGATATAAAAATAGTGAATCCTGCTTGCTTTTGGTGTCCATTGGCATGGAATATCTTTTTCCACCCTTTTGCCTTAAGTTTATGTGAGTCCTTATGTGTTAGATTAGTCTCTTGAGGGCAGCAGATGGTTAGTGAATTCTTACCCATTCTGCAATTCTGTATCTTTTAAGTGTAGCATTTAGGCTATTTACATTCAATGTTAGTATTAAGATATGAGGTACTATTCCATTTATCATGCTATTTGTTGCCCGTATACCTTTTTTTTTTTATGGTTTTTTTTTGTTTTGTTTTGTAGGTCCTGGGAGGTTTATGCTTAAAGAGGTTCTGTTTCCATATGTTTCAGGATTCATTTCAAGATTTAGAACTTCTTTTAGTAGTTCTTGTAGTGTTGGCTTGCAATTCTTTTAGCATTTGTTTGTCTGGAAAAGGTTGTATCTTTCCTTCATTTATTAAGCTTTGTTTAGCGGGATATGAAATTCTTGACTGGTAATTGTTTTGTTTGAGAAGGCTGAAGATAGGGCCCCAATCCCTTCTAGCTTGCAGGGTTTCTGCTGAGAAATCTGCTGTTAATCTGATAGGTTTTCCTTTATAGGTTACCTGGTGCTATTGACTCACAGTTTCTAAGATTCTTTCCTTCATCTTAACTTTAGATAACCTGATGACAATGTGCCTAGGCGATGATTTTTTTGATATGAATTTCCCAGGTGTTCTTTGTGCCTCTTGTATTTGGATGTCTAGGTCTCTAGCAAGGCTCAGAAAGTTCTCCTTGATTATTCCCCCAAATATGTTTTCCAGACTTTTAGATTTCTCTTCTTTCTTGGGAACTCTGATTATTCTCAGGTTTGGTTGTTTAACATAATCCCAGACTTCTTGGAGGCTTTGTTCATATTTTCTTTCTTTCTTTGTCTTTGTTAGATTAATTTGAAAACCTTGTCTTCAAGCTCTGAAGTTCTTTCTTCTGCTTGTTTGATTGTATTGCTGAGACTTTACAGGGCATTTTGCATTTCTATAAGTGTGTCTGTTGTTTCCTGAAGCTTTGATTGTTTTTTATTTATGCTATCTATTTCATTGAAGATTTCCCCTCTCATTTCTTGTATCATTTAAAAAAATTTCCTTATATTGGGCTTTGCCTTTCTCTGGTGCCTCCTTGATTAGCTTAATAATTGCCCTCCTGAATTTTTTTTTTGAGTAAATCAGGGATTTCTTCTTGGTTTGGATCCATTGTTGGTGAGCTAGTGTGATTTTTTTGGGGTGTTAATGAGGCCTTGTTTTGTTATATTACCAGAGTTGGTTTTCTGGTTTCTTCTCATTTTGGTAGGCTCTGTCAGATGACTGAAGGCTGTTGTTCAGATTCTTTTGTCCTGCAGGTGTTCCCTTGATGTAGTACTCTTCCTCTTTTCCTAGGGATGTGGCTTCCTGGGATCCAAGCTATAGTGACTGTCATCTCTCTTCTGGATCTAGCCACCCAGCAGGTCTACCAGGCTCTGGGCTGGGACTGGGGGTTGCCTGTACAGAGTCCTGTGATGTGAACCATCTATGGGTCTCTCAGCTGTGGATACCAGTACCTGCTCTGGTGGAAGTGACAGGGAGGTGAAACGGACTCTGTGAGGGTCCTTAGTTTTGGCTGTTTAATTCACTATTTTTGTGCTGGTGGGCTTCCTGCCAGGAGATGGTGCATTCAACAGAGCATTAGCTGTGGTAGTATGGGGAGGATCAGGTGGTGGGTGTGGCCCTAGAACTCCCAAGAGTATATGCCCTTTGTCTTCAGCTACTAAGGTGGGTAGGGGAGGACCAGCAGGTGGGGGCAGGGCTAGGTGTGTCTGAGCTCAGACTCTCCTTGAGCGGGTCTTGCTCAGGCTGCTGTGTGGGACAAGGGTGTGGTTCCCAGGTCAATGCAGTTATATTCCCAAGAGGCTTATCGCAGGCTCTGCTGTGTCATGCAGGTTGTCATGGAAGTGGGGGAAAGCCAGCAGTCACAGGCCTCACCCTATTCCCTTGCAATTCAAAAGGCTGGTCTCACTTCCACTGTTTCCTGTACCCCCACAACAGCACTGAGTCTGTTTCCAGGCAGTGGGTAAGCAGGGCTGAGAACTTGCCCCAGGCTACCAGTCTCCCAGCTGCAAAAGCAAGTAGGGCTTTCGTACTTTCCCGCCTGTGGAGCCTGCACACCAGATTTGCGTCCTCCCCTGAGTTCCGGCCAGAAGACTTCTCATTTGGTTGAAATTGTTACAAAGTTCAACTGGAGGTTTCCTTCTCCCTGTGGCCTTTTCCTAGTACCCCCAGGCAGCCTGCTCCAGGGACCTCTGTGAGGCAAGGCAGAAATGGTTTCTTAGGAGACCCAGAGAGCCCACAGGGCCTTTCCTGCTGCTGCTTCTACCCCTGTGTTTTGCTCAGCTCTCTAAATTGACTCAGCTCCAGGTGAGGTCAGAATCTTCTCCCATGCGCTAGACCTTGAGGTTCCCCAGTGAGGGTGTATGTTTGAGCGCAGACGATTCCCCTTTCCCATTTCCACCATTTGGGCACTCACAGTATTTGCAGTGTCTCCCGGGTCCTGCAGGAGCAATTCGCCTCCTTCAGTGGGTCTTTGGGTTCTCAGCTTTCCTGATTTATTCCTGCAGCAGTTCTAGAGCAAAAGTTCATGATGTGAGTCTCCACATGCTGCTCTGTCCATCCGAGTGGGAGTTGCAATCCAGTCCTGCCTCCCGTCCACCATGATCCTCTCTGGCCCCCACTATTTGAATTTGACTGATGTTTTCCTCATGATAAGACAGGTTTGTGAGTTTTTGGGAGGAAGACCACAGAGGTAAAGTGCCATTTTCATCTCATCATATCAAAGATATGTATTATAAACACAGTTTATGGTTGCTGATGTTCACCAAAATCTCCTTATTTATGTTTGCAGGGTCTAGGATATTTATTTTACACTTTGAGTTATAATCCAATACAACTTTATTTATTTATTTTTGCTTAACTCCTTCCATTTTTGGCTACTGAGAGCTCTTTCAGTGGCTTCTGTTGTTACAGAACTGAACTGGGGTCCACTCGCCTGGCACAGTAAAAATAGATGCCTACACTGAAGTTTTTGCAGTGCTAGAAAGGAAGACGTTTATTGCATAGTACTACACAAGGAAGATCGGACAGCTAAATGCCCAAGTCTAGACTCCCCAATGAGTTTTTTAAGGCAAGGGTAAATTTCAGAAATGCAGAAGTTACAGGCAAAATAATAATATGGTGGTTACATATTGGTTTGAGCTTAAAAGGGCAGGATATCTTGCAGTGGGGGTTTACAGGTTGTAGGTAGATTCAGGAGCTTCTGATTTGCCATTGGTTAAGGAAGAGAAGCTTTGTTTAAAAATTTGGGGTCAGTGGAAAAATGTTAACTGGCCTGGCTATGGGGACTTTTTTTCTTCAAGCCCTTCAGAAAGAAACAGAATAAAGGGTGAATGAAGTTTAGTCTTCACGTCCTCTTTATTGGGATACACATGCCAGTGGATCCATTTGTGGGGGTCCGAAGTGGGAGTACAAGCTCATGAAAGATAACTCAGTGACATACGTTGTTATTCGTAGTTTCTATAGGGAAAGCAAACATCTCTGGAACTTTAATTTCCTTGGCTATTGTTTTAGGCTACGATTTGCTTACTTCTGGGGCTAACTAGATGCCTGGAATTTCACTTGAAGGAATTTCAGGATTCTCCTTTATGTTCATGCTTGAGATTCACAGGACCCCCAAAAGAGACCCCCTGCTGTGTCTCACTGTGTCTGTAGCAATGTGGCTTTTTGTTTTTATTTTCAGCTCTTCCTTACTTTTTGACACAAGATGCTCCAGGCTCATCTTGTGTATTTCCTCCCCCAGGCTTAAGCCAGTCATTTCTTCAAAGATCCCTTATTCCTTTTGCTGGAAATGATTGGCACTTGCCTGTAATCCCAGCTACTTGGGAGGGTGAGGCGGAAGAATCGCTTGAACCCAGGAGGTGGAGGTTGCAGTGAGTCAAGATTGCCCCATTGGACTCCTGCCTGAGCAACAGAGCAAGACTCCGTCTCAAAAAAAAAAAAAAAAAAAAAAAGTTCTGGGACCTAATGAGTTTTTGTTGAGTTTTTGTTGCTACAAGATATTGTTATTTCTTTAGGCCTGCAGAGCAAAAAGTGTATGTGCATATACTAGCCCATGCATACATAGGTATCTGTACATCTTTGTATCTATTTTAAGCTAAACATGAATTTAGATTGATATATAGAACTGAAATCCATTATTACTACACAGGTTACTCTTGATTTTGATTTTTTTTTCTAGTTTTATTAAAATATAACTGCAAATAAAAATATATATATTCAAGATTTGCAACATGATGATTTGATGTATGTATACGTTGTGAAATAATTGCTACAACCAGATTAACCCATTTATCATCATCCATAATTACTATTTTCTGTGTAAGTGCTGTGTGTATGTGTGTGTGTGTTTGTATGAAGAAGACACTGAAAAACAGTTCTTTTATCAAATTTTAAGTAAACAACACAGTATTATTAACCATGGCCACTTTCCTGTACATTAGATCCTCAGAACTTATTCACTTTGTAAATGAAAATTTGTACCCATTGACCAACATCTCTTCAGCTCCTCCACCCCCAAGCCCTTGGCAGCCACTGTTCTAGTCTCTGCTTCTATAAGTTTGACTTTTAGGGAAATGAAATCAGTATCTCAAAGAGATATCTGGCTGGGCGTGGTGGCTCATGCCTGTAATCCCAGCACTCTGAGAGGGGTGGATTGCTTGAGTCTAGGAGTTTGAGACCAGCCTAGGCAACATAGTGAAACCTTGTCTTTACTAAAACTACAAAATGTTAGCCTGGCGTGGTGGCATGTGCCTGTAATCCCAGTTACTCCAGAGGCTGAGGTAGGAGAATCACTTGAGCCCAGGAGGTTGAGGCTGCAGTGAGCCGAGATCACACCGCTGCATTCCAGCTTGGGTGACAGAGTGAAACCCTGTCTCAAAAAAAAAAGAGATATCTGGAGATACCTGTACTCCCATTTTCATTGCAGCATTATTCACAATAGCCCAGATATGGAAACAACCTAAATGTCTATGAACAAATGAATATTTATAGAAAATGTGCTGTATAGATTCAATGGAGTATCATTCAGCTCTGAAACAAGGAAATCCTGCCATTTGTAAAAACATGGATGAAACTGGAGGAAATTATGTTAAATGAAATAAGACAGACACAGAAAAACAGATACTGTATGATCTCACTTATATGTAGAATCTAGAAAATTATTTTTAAAAATTAAATTTTATTTATTTCTTTGATCAGTTAATTTAGTTACATGACTAAAAAAGTAAAAGGGGCATGTGGTGAAAATTCTCCCTCTCTTTCCTTTCCTACAGTCACACTGATTGCCTTCTGAAGGTGACTAACATTACCAGTTTCTACAGGGGAATTGAGATGAGAAGATCATCTTTCTTTCTTTGTTTTTTTTAGAGGTAAACTCTCACTTTGTTGTCCAGGCTGGAGTGCAGTGTTGCGATCCTAAGTTACTGCAGCTTTATACTCCTGGGCTCAAGCAATCCTCTTGCCCCAACCTCCCAGGAAGCTCACTACAGGCACGTGCACCATGCCTGGCTAATTAATTTTTTTTTTTTTTTTGTAGAGATGATATCTTGCTATGTTGCTCAGGCTGGTCTCGAATTCCTGGCCTCATGTGATCCTCTCACCTCAGCCTTCCAAAGTGCTGGGTTCACAGACTTGACCCACAGCACAGCTCTACTTTAGTAGAGCTATCAGTTGAAGAAGATAGTACCAATCAGTTGAAGTACTATCAGTTGAAGAAGATAGTACTCATACCATTTTAAGAGTAAGAATGGGAAATAAAAATTTGTTTTTCTTCTAAATAAGAAAATTGTATAAATTCATAATGTGGACAATTTGAGAAGCACTATGGAAACACTCAAACTTTAGAATCAGGATTTGACTGTAGTATAAATCCCATCTCTGCTGGTTCATAACTATTTAAACCTGACATATCTTTTAAACAATCTGAGTCTCAATATTTTCATCTGAACATTGGACTCAAATATTGGATGGAGAGATTGCTAGCTATTTTTTTCCTTAGCCATCTAGTGGGGGCCATTGCTGGAAAGTGGCATGTTCCTTATTTTAACAGCAAATCTTTGAAGGACAATTCTGGCTTCTTTCTCTCCATAGAAATGCAAAGTCAAATATTTGGAAAATAAATGTTAAAATTGTCTTTTTTCATCCAATAACTATATATTGGAACTCTCTTCAAGTATATAAAGCATTTTTGGGATGCCTTTATAAAACAGATAATTTATGCCCTGAGAGAAAAACCTTAAACATGGATAAGATTCTAAATAAGTCTAAGGGACAGTTTGCAGTAAGAGAGGACATTTCTATCTACCTAAGCTGCTCTCAACAGTGGACATTTAAGCAGGCTAATCAAATGTGACTTCTATCATCAAAATTAGTAGGGCATGAAAAGTTTTTATGAGATCATTCATTACATTGCCTGTTTGAAAATATGATCTCATGTGCTTTCTTAAGAGTCGTCACTTTGGGCTCCCTCTTCAAGGTGAGGGTTTCAGATTTTCAGGATGTTGCTAAGCAGACCAGGATTTGCTAATCCCTATGAAAGTTATTTAATGTTTTTTGTTTGTTTGTTTTGTTTTTTTTGAGACAGGGTCTCACTCTGTTGCCCAGGCTGGAGTGCAGTGGTGCCATCGTGGCTCACTGCAGCCTCTGCCTCCTGGGCTCAGGTGGTCCTCCCATCCCGGTCTCTTGAGTAGCTGGGACTACAGCTGTGCACCACCATGCTCAGCTAATTTTTGTATTTTTTTGTAGAGATGGGGTTTCACCGTGTTGCCCAGGCTGGGCTCAGACTCCTCAGCTCAAGCAGTCTGCCCATCTTGGCTTCCCAAAGTGTTGGGATTACAGGTGTGAGCCATCATGCCCTGCAATGTTTGTGTTTTTGAAGGAGCAATAGACTTCTTGCATTTGGATAGTACCATTATTAGAACTCTTTCTCTTTTACTCTTTTTAACTTGGGCAGTTTTTAAATAATTAGTGCTATTTTTACCAAAGGTCATATTCTTTTCCAAGTTTATCTTCTTGATTTTATATTACTGCTATCTAGAAGAGGGAAATCTCTAATTCAGTAGGAATAAGTTAAGTAAGACAAAGAATGTATGCGAGTATTTCCAAATTTATTCATATCTAATAGTCTTTTTTTTTTTATTCAAGAAATATAGCCATCAAATCTAGCACACCTAGGGACACATATATAACATAATAACACATATACATTTGTTTTATTTTTCATCCCCAGGAATTTTCACTTCAATCTCTAATTTGGTCAAAAAGTCGTTCATTTTTCTAATTACTCATCATGCAATGGTGTTTCCCCTGTTTATGTCTTACATTTAAACAATAATTTGACAGGGGATTTCTAGCTAAATAAACCTCAATGAGCTTGTTTTTGATTTAGGAAAGTGCAAATTTTATTTAATTGGTGAATCAATCTTTGTCTATTAGATATCCTCCTGAAGTGCAAAGTCTAGGGAATAATTTAATACCAGAGACTTGTCAGTTTGGGTACACATGCTTCTGTGGACCTTTAGAAATAAGATGCATATTTATCTGTCTAATTGTGGCTTGGCAGATGTGCTGCTGAGGTCTAGTACATAGTCAGTTCTAAAGGTGAATTTTCAAGACTTTCAACCAATGCCCGTCGGAGGAATGCATAAGTCCACAAATGCCAGGGATTAACAGATATAACCTGAAGAGATAGTCTCGGGCTTTGAAGGACTGAATAAAAAGAAGTGGCTGATGATGTCAGATGGTGCTGGGGTTTCTCAGTGGTTGCTAGACTTTAAATAAATACAATTATTTGTACTAAATAAATGAAAATATTTGGGATAAAGTTAGATCAGAGAAAATATTGATTTGGTCACTCTAGATGATGGGTTGATATGGAGCACTTTATATAACTGTGTGTGTGAGCTTGTGTCTTATTTCTCTAACTTGTAAAATTCTGGCTGCTTCTATGTTGTAATGCATCATAGTATGAACCAGAGTCATAAAATAGGATTTTCTATGATGATGGACATGTTCTACCTCTGCACTGCCTAATATGATAGCCACTAGACTCATGTGGCTGTTGAGCACTTGAAATATGGCTAATGCAAATGAGTTATATAATTTTTAATTTAATTTCAATGAAAAGAACCACATATGGCAAGTGGCTACTATATTGGACAGTGCAGTTCTAGTCATTGACATACAATAAATACTCCTTTTCTAAGCCCAAGTGAAAAAAATTGCTGGTTTCACATGCGTTGTGGAGGAGTAGCTACTAAATACTTGTATTTCAAATGTAAAATCACAGAATTTTCTCCTCTCTTAACGCTAGAGTAAACTATATCATTGATCTGTAGCTGTATCACTTATTTGATTAGTATCATGTATTTTTTCAGCCCTTTCTTTTTCTGTGTCTTTTCTCCATGACAAAAATTAATAGCCCATGGTTTCTTTGTATTTCTCTTTGATTTAACACATGTTTATTGAGCATCTACTATGTGTCAGGCACTGTGTTGGTGATGGATATGTGGCAGTGAATAAGACTGATCTCACTGAAATTACTTTAAAACATAATTATGTAAAAATTATTTGAGAACAATTATGGTAAGTTTTTAGTGTATTTACCTAGAAATAGCTAAAAAATTGTTGATTGATTGAGAATTGTCACTGTCTGCAAACTGTTTCTATTAGGCATTGATCTTGACAACTTTTTTTTTTTGAGACAGAGTCTCACTCTGTCTCCAGCCTGTAATACAGTGGCATGATCTTGGCTCACTGCAACCTCTGCCTCCCGGGTACAAGTGATTCTCCTGCCTCAGCCTCCTGAGTAGCTGGGACTACAGGTGTGCCCCACCACGCCCAGCTAATTTTTGCATTTTTAGTAGAGATGGGGTTTTACCATATTGGCCAGGTGACCTTGACTACTTTAAAAGGGCTGTCAGTTTATTTTATTTTTTTTAGAGAGGAGGTCTTGCTTTATCACCCAGGCTGGAGTGCAGTATGATTATAGATCACTGCAGCCTTGAACATCTGGGCTCTAGTGATCTTCTTGTCTCAGCCTCCTCGTAGCTGGGGCTCCTCAGTTTAAATTAGGTATGTAGGAGTGGGGAAAAGATGAATGGTAGAGCAGGGGGAGAGAAAAAAAGGAATAACATTTCTTCTTTAGTTCTGCATAACTCCACTTGAATGTAACCTTCTTGCAGAAGGAATTAGCCTATTCCCTTCCATAATCCTCAACTAGCCTGTGTCCCCAGCACCTGAGCTAGCGTCTAGTGAGTGTTACTAAAACAAAACCAAACACCACATAAAATCTTTCTGGATTTTCCTTTTAGATTGTTTCTAATTTTGTGAGGAACTTAATGATTTCTTAAATCGTTCTTCTACAGTCATTTTTGTTTTGTTGCCTTTTTTCATTCAACCGATTAAATGCTTCAGGTGTCCATATTGGAGTGGCTGAAAATCATTATAGAGCTGCCCTTTGATCATCCCATTTCCTTCTTTCTTCCCCTTTTGGTCTTTGCTATGGTGTGAATGTTGGAGTCCTTCAAAAATTCCTATGTTGGAACCTAATACTCAGTGTGATAGTATTAAGAGGTGGGTCCTTTTGGGAAGCAATGAAGTAGTAAAGCCTCAACTCTCATGAATGGAATTGGTACCCTTATAAAAGAGTTAATAGGGAATTGCCTTGCCCCTTCTGCCATGTATGGATACAGCAAGAGGTGCAATCTGTGAGGAATAGGCTCTCACCTGACATCAAATCTTTGGCACCTCGATCTTGGACTTCCCAGCCTTCAGAACTATGAAAAATAAATTTCTATTGTTTACAAATTACCCAGTCTAAGGTATTTTGTTCTAGTAGGCTGAACAGGCTGAGACAGTCTTTTTTCTTATTTTCCCCATTAAGTTTGAAGTAGGAGATGAGGAAGGAAGCAGATAAATGGTCAGGGTTCTGAAGTTAATAATTCCAGTTCTTTTTTCTTTACTTTCCTTTCTCTTCCCATCAAGCTATGAATCCACAGCTGACTTTTCCCTTCATTTGCGTTTCTTATATTTTAAGGCTATTTCCAAATTCTCAATATCTATCTCCTTCTATTCTAAAACTTTGGCTCACTCTTCTTTGAAGAGCAGGTCAACATAAAAGAAAACTAAAAGTCAACCTTGATGTCATTGGTTGCAAAGTGTACGTCCTGCTTGATTCACATCATATTCTTATCACATTCTTTTAATCAACTTAACATTTTGGGGAAATGTCCCTATAGGAATTTTCTTCTGTAGTTTTCAGCTTTGTGGTAATTATCAATGTAGACATTAAACTAGATTTACAGAAAATATATATTTATTCCAATGAGAACACCTTTATTTTGTTTGGATAAGCCAACGCTCTCTGGTGTGAAAATATACTCAAAGTAATTATACCATTAAAAGTTAATTTTGGCTCCACTTTAGAATCAAATCTGAGATTGGATTCATGTTTTCAATAACTTCACTCCTGAAGCTTTGCATTTTTTAGTAATTGTAGAGATCCATTTAGGTGGTTGAGCTTCTTGTTATAACTGGTTTTGAATTGTTCATGGGAACTATAATCATTAGGAACAATAATCATAAGCAGTTGTAAGTGCCAGAATGATAACTGCTTCCTTTCCTACTGCTGTTGTAACAAAATATTATGAACTGAGTTGCTCATCGCAACACAAATTTTTTTTCTTACAATTCTGGAGTCAAAAGTCCAAAAATCAAGCTGGGTAGGCTAAAGTCAGCAGGGCCATGTTCCTTTTTGAGGCTCTGGGGGAGAATTTGTTTCCTTGTCTTTTCCATGTTTTATTGGCTGCCCATATCCCTTGGCTCCTGCCCCTTTCCCTGCATCACTCTGACCTCTATTTCTGTTGTCACTTCTTATCTCTCACTTCGACCTCTTTCCTCTGTCTTTTGAGAATCCTTGTGATTACATTGGGCCGTCTGGATAATCCAGGATAATCTCTCCCTGCCAAGATGCTTAGCTTAATCACCTCTGCACAGTTCCTTTTACCATGTAAGGTAACATTCATAGGTTCTGGGGATGCAGAAGTGGGCATCTTTGGGGACCATTTTTGTGCCTGCCACACCAACTCTAATTTAAACAAGAAAATAGCACATCTAGGTCAGAGCCCCACGTGGTGTCACTAGGGCTCCCTCTCTCTCATTTCTGTTCTTTTGTGTTGGTCTCCTTTTCAGGCAAGATCTTCCTATAAAGTGAAAAAAATGGTCACTGGAAAACATGACCTAAAATTCTGTCAGTACAGAGTTTTTTTTGACAGAGTTTATATTTTCATGCTTCTTCTGTAGCCAGTCTGCAATCTCTGACTCCTATTTGGCTGTCTGAATTGAGGAGGGGAACAAGTTTATCCTTACTTAAGCCTCATGAACTTAATTGTGAAGAAAGGGTGGTTTGCCTAATGAAAATTGAGCTGCTTTTACCAGAAGAAGAGAAAGTGGGATGTTGTGTAGAAAAACTAATATTCGTTCACTACATACTCCTTAGATGTAGGAATCTATGTGTTTTCTTTGAAAGGTTTATAGTCCACAGAACACTTTAAAGCCCAAGAAACTTTATTATCAGGCTCACAAAGTTGATCTAATTCCTCTAGAAAGACTCAGCATGGATTCCTCTGGGTGAAAGGCGCTAATTCGTTATCAATCATCATTATCAGGGTGCACACATGATTTAGATGCTTTGCCGTTCCCCTGCTAGGCAGTAATGAAAATAGCTAAACATGGGAATTTCTCTGTGCTTTGTCTATAAAGCATTGCTCAGAAGAGAAGGGTTACTTCAAAAAAGGTTTCTTTTTATTCACAGTAACAAAAGTACATTCCCCTCACACCTCCCCCATATAAAAAGTGAATAATAAAAATGAAACTTTATAGATAAGGCCAAATTTCAATAGATGACCCTCTCCTACTTCATAATGGTCCCCTTCTGATTCCACAGACAACAGCTGGGTTTTCAGACATTGGTCTGAACGTATAAACTAGGTTATATGTAGGTTACTTTGAAAGCTTTAAATGACATGGTGTTTAGCCTACATTAGAAGTTGTAATTTATTTGATTATAATTGATTCAATCTTCTATTAGAAGTTATAATCAATCCTATTACCTATTCTATTCTATCATGCAAATTTTTACAATGAAGAAAAGTTTTCTTGTCTTCAATTACTTGGGGAATAAGAAAGAAAACAAAGTTTGTTTATTATATAACCATTCCAGATACTTGATCAGATTGACTTTCACTTGCATCTGGGCAAAACTGATACTAATTCTTTCAGTTTTTCCCTCTAGGTCAACTTTCTAATTTTTTCATTATCTTTGGTTGGGGAAATGTCAAAGATACTTTTAGACAAGTAGATAATTTACTAAAACATTGTCATTTCTGAAAATTTAACCATGTACAAACCCACATATAAGCTACAAAGATGACTCTTATATATTTATTCTTCAATTTCAGTACTTACCAACTCATGACTAAATTATTTTAAAACAAATCTCAGACAAAAATTTAATTATAAAGATAATTCTTTATTAAAAAAATACTACTGACCAAGGAGGTGGAGCAAGATGGCTGCATAGAAGCCTCCACTGATTACCCTCCTGACAAAAACACCAAATTTAACAACTGTCTCCTCAAAAAAACACCTTTGTAAGAACCAACAATCAGGTGAATGATCACAATACCTGGCTTTAACGTCATATCACTGAAAGGTACTGAAGAGGGTAGGAAAGACAGTCTTGAATTGCCTGCACAACCCCTACCTCATCTCTTGGCAGTGGCAATGTGGCACAAAGATGGGTGCCACACGGGGTGTGCTTGGCGGAGGGAGACTACAGCAATTGTGGGACTTTGCATTGGAACTCAGGACTGCCAACACCAGGCAGAACTCAGCCAAAACCCACAGAGGAAGCATTTAGACTAGCCCTAGCCAGAGGGGAATCGCTTGTTCCAATAGTCAGAACTTGAGTTTCAGCAAACTTTGCCACTGTGGGCTAAGAGGCTATGGGGTTCCAAATAAACCTGAAAGGTAGTCTAGGTTGTAATTCCAGGCAAGACTATAATTCCTAGGCAAACTCCAGTGCTGCGCTGGGCTTGGAGCTAGTGGACTTGGGGGACACCCAGCTTGTGAGTCACAAGCCGGAGTGGATAAGGGAGTACTTATATCAGCCCTCCCCTCAACCCCAGGCAGCACAGCTCATAGCTCCAAAAGAGACCCCTTCCTTGCCCTTGAGGACAGGAGAGGGAAGAGTAAAGAGGACTTTGTTTTGCAACATGGAAACCAATTCAGCCATAGTAGGACAGGACATCAAGCAGAGTTGTGAGGTTCTCCATTCCAGGCCCTAGCTCCCAGATAACTTTTATTTTCTTCTCTTTTCATTTCTTTTATTTTTTTCTTTCTCTTTCCTTCTTGCTTTCCTTTTTCTTTCTTCCTCCTTCTTTTCTTTCTTTTTGAATATACCATTGAGCTTTTTTTTTTTTTTTTTTTTTTTTTTTGGACAGAGGCGGGCTCTCTGGCTCTGTCACTCTCCCCTAGGCTGGAGTGTGGTGGCACAATCTCAGCTCACTGCAACCTCCACCTCCCAGGTTCAAGTGATTCTCCTGTCTCATCTTCGCAATTAGCTGGGATTACAGGTGCCCACACCACAAAAAATACAATTTTTTTGAACTTTTAAT
Organism: Chlorocebus sabaeus; assembly: GCF_047675955.1. NCBI lineage: Eukaryota > Metazoa > Chordata > Mammalia > Primates > Cercopithecidae > Chlorocebus > Chlorocebus sabaeus. Next base: position 29,307,056 of record NC_132925.1, read on the forward strand.
AGAGACGGGGTTTAACCATGTTGGTCAGGCTGGTCTCGAACTCCTGACTTCAAGTTATCCACCTGCCTCGGCCTCCCAGAGTGCTGGGATTACAGATGTGAGCCACTGAGCCCAGCCACCATAGAGCTTTAATTATGATTCAGCATATAAAATTGCATTTACAGCCAACTGTTCAGTTATTAATGGAAGGAATGTGTCTATCATTATGGGCCCAAGGTTCTGAAATCTTCATACCCTGCCCCACCAGCAGCAAGCAAAATGGAACAAGTGGTTTTTGTTAAAGAAAAAGTTCTTATTTAAAAATTTATTTATTTATTTATTTATTTAGAGATGGCATCTCGCTCTGTTGCCCAGGTTGGAGTGCGGTGGCATGATCTCAGCTCACTGTAGCCTGCACCTCCCAGGTTCAAGCGATTCTCCTGCCTCAGCCTCCTGAGTAGCTGAGATTACAGGCATGTGCCACCATGCCTGGCTAATTTTTGTATTTTTAGTAGAGATGGGATTTCACCATGTTGATCGGGCTAGTCTCAAACTCCTGACCTCGTGATCCTTCTGCCTTGGCCTCCCAAAGTGCAGGGATTACAGGCGTGAGCCACTGTGCCTGACCAAAAATTCATTTTTTGTTTCAATAGATTTTTACGGAGCAGGTGGAATTTGGTCACATGAATAAGGTTTTTGGTGATAATTTCTGAGATTTTTTTTTTTTTTTTTTTTTGAGACGGAGTCTTGCTCTGTCACCCAGGCTGGAGTGCAGTGGCACAATCTCAGCTCACTGCAAGCTCTACCTCCCGGGTTACGCCATTCTCCTGCCTCAGCCTCCCGAGTAGCTGGGACTACAGGCGCCCGCCACCTCGCCCGGCTAGTTTTTTGTATTTTTTTAGTAGAGACGGGGTTTCACCGGGTTAGCCAGGATGGTCTCGATCTCCTGACCTCGTGATCCGCCCGTCTCGGCCTCCCAAAGTGCTGGGATTACAGGCTTGAGCCACTGCGCCCGGCAATTTCTGAGATTTTTAGTGCACCCATCACCTGAGTAGTGTACACTGTACTGAGTGTGTAGTCTCTGATGACATTTCTAGACACACTCTGTGCTAGAAGGAAACTCGCTGCCTTAAAGGGAAGGACCCAGTTGTGGCAGAATTCATCACCTGCTGCCTAAAGAGCTCTTGAGTCCTGAAAAATCAGCAGTAGTAACCAGGTAGTGCATAATGTGAGCCTTGGGTGATACTCTGAGATGTGCTGGCTTCAGGTGTGACCCAGCATATTCACAACTGTGGTGGCTATGAGGAAAAACTCCTTCTGAGAAAAGTAGAGGGAAGAATAAAGGGGACTTTGTCTTGCAGCTTAGGTACCAGCTCAGTCACAATGGGGAAGAACACCAAGTGGGCCCTTGGGGTCCCCGATTCCAGGCCTTGGCTCTTGGATGGCATTTCTAGACCTACCTTGGGCCAGAGGGCAGTCCACTGCACTGAAGAGTGAGTCCCAGGCCTGGTAGCATTTCACACAAGCTGATTGAAGAGCCCTTGAGCCTTAAATGAACATCAGCAGTACTGTCCATGGCCTCGGGTGGTGGTGGATATGGAGACAGACTTCCCTGGTTGGAGAAACAGGAGTGGGGGGCAAAAGGACTTTGTCTTGCAGTTTTGGTGTCAACGTAGCTACAGCAGAATAGAGTACCAGGTAGACTTTTAAAGTTTACAGCACAAGGCCCTGGATCCTGGACAGCAACTCTGGACCTGCCAGGGCCCAGGGGAACTTAGCACTCTGAAGAGAAGAACACAGACTGGCTGGTTTTGCCATCAGCTGATTGTAGAGCACTAGGGCCTTGAGCAAACATAGTCAGTAGCCAGGTAGTGGTTGCATTGGGCCTTGGGAAGATCTAGTACCATGCTGGCTTCAGGTCAGATCCAGCATAGTCCCAGTAGTGGTGGCCCCAGGGGTGCTTGTGTCAGTGCTCCCCCAGCCTCAGGCAGCTCAGCACAGAGAGAGGGACTCCATTAGTTTGAGAGAAATAAGGGAAGAGAACAAGAGTCTCTGCTTGGTAACCCAGAGAATTCTCTTTTAAAAAAATTATTTTTTTATTTGTTTGAGACAGAGTCTCACTGTATCTCCCAGGCTGGAGTATAATGGCATGATCTCAGTTCATTGCAACCTCCATCTCCTGGGCTCAAGTTATCTTTCTGCCTCAACCTCCCAAGTAGATAGGACTTACGGGTGCACACTACCATGCCTGGCTAATTTTTGTATTTTTTGTAGAGATGAGGTTTTGCTATATTGCTCAGGCTGGTCTTGAACTCTTGGACTCAAGCAATCCACCTGCTCAGCCTCCCAAAGTGCTGGAATTGCAGATGTGAGCTACTGAGCCTGGCCTCAGAGAATTCTTCTGGCTCTTATCCAATACCATCAAGGCAGTACCTCTATAAATCTGTAAGAACCACAGCATTCCTGGGCTTGCAGTGCCCCCTAATGCGGACACAGCTACAGTAACTAGAAACTTAGACTACCAAAGCAAAGTCCCTTTGAATAGATGACAAGCCCAAGAAGGAAGGGTACAAACAAGCCCAGACCGTGAATATTACAGTACCTAACTTTTCAATGTCTAGAAACTGACAAACATCCACAGACATCAAGATTATCTAGGAAAACATGACCTCACCAAATGAACTAAATAAGGCACCAGGAGCCAGCCCTGGAGAGAGAGAGATGTGTGACTTTTAAGACAGGTAATTCAAAATAACTTTTGAGGAAACTGAGAAATTCAAGATAACACAGAGAAAAAATTCAGAATCCTATGAGATAGATTTAACAAAGAAATTACAGTAATAAAAATAATCAAACAAATTCTGGAGTGGAAAAATGTAATTGACTTATTGGAGGATGCATCAGAGTCTCTTAATAGCAGAATGGATCAAACGGAAGAGAGAATTAGTGAGCTAGAAAGCTGGCTACTTGAAAGTACGTGGGCAGAGGAGACAAAAGACAAAAAAATAAAAAACAATGAAGCACAGTTAAAAGTTCTAGAAAATAGCTTCAAAATGGCAAATCTGACAATTACTGAACTTATAGAGAAAGAAGAGAGAGAGAGAGATGGGGTAGAACATTTATTCAGAGAGATAATAACAGAGAACTTCCCAAACCTAGAGAAAGATATCAATATCCCAGTACAAGAAGGTTATCGAACACCAAGCAGATTTAACCCAAAGAAGACTACCTCAAGAGATTCAAAAAACTCCCAAAGGTCAAGGATAAAGACAGGATCATAAAAGCAGCCAGAGAAAAGAAACAACATACAATGGAGCTCCAGCACAACGGGCAGCAGACTTTTCAGTGGAACCCTTACAGGCCAAGAGAGAGTGGCATGACATATTTAAAATGCTGAAGGAAAAAAAATTACACTAGAATAGTATATCTGGCAAAAAATATCCTTCAAATATAAAGGAGAAATAAAGACTGTCCCAGACAAACAAAAGGTGAGGTATTTTATCAATACCAGCCATGTCCTGTAAGAAATGCTAAAGGGAGTACTTCAATCTCAAAGAAAAGGATGTTAATGAGCAATAAGAAATAATCTGAAGGTACAAAACTCACTGGCAATAGTAAGTACACAGAAAAACACAGAACATTATAACACTGTAACTGTAGTATGTAAACCATGCTAATCTTAACTAGAAAAATGAAAAGAACCAATCAAAAATAATAACTGCAACAACTTTTTAAGACATAAACTGTACAAGGAGGAATAAATAGAAACAATAAGTTAAAAAGCAGGGAGATGAAGTTAAAGTATTAGTTTTTATTAGTTTTCCTTTTTCTTTCTCTTTGAGATTGAGTCTCCCTCTATCACCCAGGCTGGAGTGTGGTGGCGCATCTCAGCTCACTGCAACCTCCACCTTCTGGGTTCAAGCAATTCTCCTGCCTCAGTCTCCTGAGTAGCTGGGATTACAGGTGCCTGCCACCACACTCGGCTAGTTTTTGTATTTTTAGTAGAGACGGAGTTTCACCATGTTGGCCAAGTTGGTCTTGAACTCCTGACCTCAGATGATCTGCCTGCTTCGGCCTCCCAAAGTGCTGGGATTACAGGCGTGAGTCACCACACATGGCTTAGTTTTCTCTTTACATGTTTATTTATGCAATCAGTGTTAAGTTGTCATGATTTTAAAATAATGGGTTATAAGATATTATTTGCAAATCTCATGGTAACCTCAAATCTAAAAACATATAATAGATACACAAAAAATAAAAAACAAGAAATTAAAACATACCACCAGAGAAAATCACTTTCACTAGAAGGAATACAGGAAGGAAAGAAAAGACCACAAAACAAACAGAAATCAAATAACAAAGTGGCAGGAGTAAGTCCTTACTTATCAATGATAACATGGAATGTAAATTAACTAAACTCTTCAACCAAAAGACATGGAATGGCTAAATGGATTAAAAAAGAAAGACCCAATGATCTGTTGCCTACAAGAAACCATTTGCATTGAAATGGTTTGGAAATAAAGGGTTGGAAAAAGATACTCTATGCAAATAGAAACCTAAAAAGATCAGGAGTAACTATAGTTATATTAGACAAAATAGATTTCTATACAAAATAAAAAAATAGAGAAAAGAAGACCCTTATATAATGGGTCAGTAAAGAATAAATAAAGCAAAAGGGCATACTAATTGTAAATATATATGCAGCCAACACTAGGGCACACAGATATATAAAGCAAATGTTATTAGAGCTAAAGAGAGACACAGACCCCAGTACAATAATAGCTGGAGACTTTAACATTCCACTTTCATCATTGGACAGATCTTCCAGACAGAAAATCAACAAAGAAACATCAGACTTAATCTGCACTATAGACCAAATGGACCTAATAGATATTTACATACCATTTCATTCAGTGGCTGCAGAATACACGTCCTTCTCAGCACATGGATCATTCTCAAGGATAGACCATATGTTAGGCCACAAACAAAACTTGAAATATTCAAAAAATTTTAAAATAATACCAAGCATCTTCTCTGACCACAATGGAATGCTGTATTTTGCCTGACCCCCGCAGGCAGTCAGACCTTATGGTTGTCTTCCCTTGTTCCCTGAAAATTGCTTTTATTCTGTTCTTTCTCAAGGTGCACTGATTTCATATTGTTCAAACACATGTTTTATAATCAATTTGTACAGTTAAGACAATTATCATAGTGGCCCTAAGGAGATATACATCCTCAGTTTACGAAGATAACAGGATTAAGAGATTAAAGTAAGACAGATGTAAGAAATTGTGAAAGTATTATTTGGGAACTGATAAATGTCCATGAAATCTTCACAGTTTATGTTCCTCTGCTTCTGCTCCAGCCGGTCCCTCCGTTTGGGGTCCCTGACTTCCTGCAACAGTCTATTGAGAAAATAATGTTTTTTATTTTCTATTTTTCTACTAATATGGTATATTACATTGATTGATTTTTGTAGCCTAAACCACCAACCTTACATTCCCGGAATAAATCCACTTTGGTCATGATGGACTTTTATATTTTGTTGAATATAGCTTGCTAGTATTTTGGTGATAATTTTTGTGTCTATATTTATAGTGATATTGGTTCATTGTTTTCATAATCCTTTTTGTAAAACATTAGTTTTTTTTTCTTTATGAGACAGGATCTCCCTTCCTCACCCAGGCTGAAAGTGCAGTGGTGCGATTTTGGCTCATTGCAACTTCTGCCTCCTGGGTTCAAGTGATTCTCTTGCTTCAGCATCCAGTGTAGCTGGGACTACAGGTGTGTGCCACCACGCCTGGCTAATTTTTGCATTTTTAGTAGAGATGGATTTTTGCCATGTTGACAAGGCTGGTCTTAAACTCCTGGCTTCAAGTGATCTATCTGCCTTGTCCTCTCAAAGTGTTGGGATTACAGGAGTGAGCCACTGCACCCGGTGGGAAACATTAAAAAAACTTTTTGAAAAAATTTCAGACTTAATAAAAGGACATAGAATCCCCCTACACTTTTCATGCAGATCTATCAAATGTTAGCTCCTAAACATACATACCTGCTTTAGCACTATCTATCTATCTATCTATCTATCTATCTATCTATCTATCTATGTGTGTAATTTTTTTCTCTCAAATCACAATTTGAGCCAATTTGGCCACCTTTAATGTTCCAGATATGCCCAGCTATCTTCCACATTGGGAACATCTATTTATATAGGCATCTCTCTTTTTCTGTAGATCTTTTACTTCCTATTTTCAAGAAGTAACCTCTTCTCATCTTCTCAGTTTCAGTCAAAGTGATACCTCGTCAGTGTAATCTTCCAATACCCCACCTGTGTAAGGCCCACCGTTCTTTTCTGTTCCCGTACCCTGACAATTTCCTCTATGAAGATTTTTGCAATTTGAAAATCTGTATTTATTTGTTAGTTACCTTGATTGTTCTTTATCTTTCTCACTGGTTTTTAAACTCTGAGAGGACGGTGTCATGTTTCTTTTATCCACCATGGCATAATCAATGTTTAGCACAGTGCCTTGCATGCAGTAATTATTCAAGAGATATTTATTGAAAAATAAATTAATAAAATAGGGAATAAATGCTTAGATGACTAGTATATGTTTTCAGGGCTTGATTTTTGTGTGAATTGGTTCAAGCAGTATGTGTTTCTCTCTGGAAGGAGAGTGAAAAAACAATTAAATGTTATTCAATATAGTTCAATATGCTTTTAAATTAAATATTAGATGCCATTACTGCTGTAGTTTGGATCTTTGTCCCCTCCAAATCTCATGTTGAAATTTGATCCGCAGTGGTAGAAGTGATGCCTAATGGGAGTGTTTGGGTCATGGGAGCAGATCCCTTATGAATGGCTTGATGCTGTAGTAGTGGTAATGAGCATGCTGTCATTCTATTAGTTTCCCTAAGAGCTGATTGTTAAAAAGAGTGTGGCATCTCCCTCCTCTCCCTTGCTTCCTCTCTCACCATGTGATCTCTGCACACATGGGCTCCCCTTCACTTTCTGCTATGAGTGGAAGCAGCCTATGGCCCTTACCGGATGCAGATGCTCAACCTTGAACTTTCCCAGCCATGAAAATCATGACCCACATAAACCTGTTTTCTTTCAGATTATTCAGTCTCAGGTATTTCTTAATAACAACCCTAAATAGACTTAGACAATGACTTATTTCACTTTGAAAGAAATCAAAGTAGGGAGTAAGAGTTTGTTTACTAATGAAATAATACAAAAAGGATACTTGTGAATTAAAATTTGAGGAAGTGAGGAAGTAACATATACCAAAACTAAGATATTTAAAGGTACTATATAAAAAATGCAAATAAATAACATGAGTCAACAAAGGAAAGAAACAAAACCAAAACCAAAAGCCCTCTATTAACAAAAGGGGATGGGGGAGGGGTGCATTTTGTTCCTCTAAACTTCTAAACTTAGTATCTAACTTTAAGGAAAGCATATTTACTAAAGATTTTTCAGGGCCTATATTAAGGATTCAATAATATCGACAAAGAGTGGCAAATGTGTTTATTTTGTTTTGGTCTCCTGATTATTTTAGCAGGTGTGATTTTTAGAAAATTGTGTCACTTTGAGGTAGGCAGTTAGAGGCCTGGGTACCAACTGGTATTTTACAGAAACAGAACATTACATACAGCAGGAAAAGTTATTCTTTAGTATAGCTTCAGGTTAAACTAGAGTTGGAATATATATAGAAAAGTCCAGTTTGCAAAGCCAAAAATGACGACTATGGTGCAATAATCATTGAACATCTGACAAAAAGAAAGCTATTTCAGGGGAAAAATACAAACAAAGTTGAATTTATTCTTTAATATATGTGAAACATAAAAATTTTACAAATACTGTTAAATATAATTGTAAATATTAGTTATTTTAAAGTTCAAGACTGTATAATATTTTTGTGTTTCTTCATGCAGTATTACAATTAGCTAAACATCTTGAAATTCTTATGGAAATATTTATTTTCTACTAAATAATAATGCATTAGTTCATTCATTGTATCATATGAGCTCTAACAATTTTAATTAAATGATTTTGCATATATTTGAATTAACAATAGTACAATGAATATCATGGTAATGACTGACTCGATCACTAGACAGAGAAAGACTAAACAAAGTCAATATTCCAACTTCTTTAACATGGTGATGTTTCTTTCTCTGTTGGTATTTTCTAAAGACACCGTCTTAAGGGGCAGCATGCTAACAGTTGGGAAATATGGCTTAGCCAAGGGCTGCTTAGCTACAAAGAGCAGAGACCCGAGTTTAAGTTGGCCTGGGGTCATTATGCTGTCACAGGCAGTAGAAGGGGAGGGAGGTCCTCAGAGGAGACAATAAAGACTAAAAACTTACACTCAGACCAGGGTATAGGGGCCAGTGTCTAAAGTCAGGCCAAGAGGCTGAGTTACTTCTAAATGAGGAATCAATCAAGAGATTAGCTGCTTGAACAAAAAAGAGGAAATAAATACAGTAGGAACATTAAAAAGGCCTTGGGGATATTTCCCTTTTATATTTAGTCTTTTAGGTTGGTGCTGTGACTTCCAAAGAATTATTAAAATTTGAAGGAGTGTGATGCTTTTCTGGTATGTTTGCACATTTTAAAACTTCCTGTAACATCAGGCCGGGCACAGTGGCTCACGCCTGTAATCCCAGCACTTTGGGAGGATGAGGTGGGTGGATCACCTGAACTCAGGAGTTCAAGACCTGCCTGGCCAACATGGTGAAACCCCCATCTCCACCTAAAAAAAAAATACAAAAATTAGCTGGATGTGGTGGCGGGTGCCTGTAATCCCAGCTGCTCAGGAAGCTGAGGTAGGAGAATAGCTTGAACCCGGGAGGCAGAGATTGCAGTGAGCCAAGATGGTGCCACTGTACTCCAGCCTGGGCAACATAGCAAGACTCCATTTAAAAAAACAAAAAGACAAAAAACACTTTCTATAACATTAGATATGTGAAATTAAGCTACCCAGTGAACCTTGTAGTTTTGATATTAAATGAAAAATTCCCATTAATTTTATTTTTTTTGACCCAGGCTGGAGTGCAGTGGCACGATCTTGGCTTACTTGCAACCTCCACCTCCTGGGCTCAGGTGATCCTCCCAACTCTGCGCTCCAAGTAGCTGGGACTACAGGCAGGTGCCACCACGCCCGGCGAATATTTTGTATTTTTTGTAGAGATACGGTTTCACCATGTTGCCCAGGCTGGTCTTGAACTCCTGAGCTCAAGCCCATCTCAGCCTCCCAAAGTGCTAGGATTAAAAGCATGAGCCACGCGCCTGGCCTCATTCATTGCACTTGACTATTGCCGTTACCTTTAAAAGTTAGCAGTAAACTTGAAGTCCTACCTTTTCTTTTCACTAACTGAGGAATCTTGGACAAATCACGTTACTGCTCTCAGCTGCAGTTTCTTCATATGTGAAATGGAATAATGGAGTGAGAGAGAAGAGTGAATAAATTTGTGTCTAAGGAATAAGACAATCATTTTAGAGCTGCAAAATACTGTATAAATAGAAAACAGAATTGCCTCGTGCATCAATTCTTACATGGTCTGGGTAGCTACTAGGCAAACTAATGTTTTCCATTTGTAAAACTGAGACAATGCCTATTTACACTGTAGGTGTTAGCATTTATATAATGTACATCAAAGTCATAATCCAGCATCTAGCATATAGTATGTACCCAAAATTATGGCTACGATTATTGATTACTTTTTATTATCGTTACCAATGTTGGGCACCTTTATATCTTTACAGTACTATAAAAATATTTGTATTTGGCAAATTATTCAGTGATAATAAAGGAACTTGTCCATTGTGAAACACATCTTCCTTATATAAAATACTCAGATACATTTCTCCAAGGTATATTTCAGTGTGTTCACAATGTTGTTTAACATAAACACACAGACATGCAACAAGCCTATAAGAATATACTAAGGTGAACTTTAGAAAAAAATCATATCATATTTATATATGTGTTTGTGTGACTATGTGTACACACACAGTATATGTAATATCGATACCACAAATACTGTTTATACCAGTATTTGACAAACTGTTGGTTAAATGTGGTCTACCACTATTTTTATAAATAAAGTTCTATTGGAACATAGCCAGACTTCTTTGTTCACATATGGTCTGCAGTCATCTGTGCACTACAATAATGCAGTCAAGTAGATGTGATAGAGACTGTATGGCTTTCAAATCCTAAAATGTTAACTATCTAGCTCTTCACAGAAAGGTTTGCTGACCACTGATATACTATATATATACACACACACGTATCTATAGGTATTTATATATTATATTTATAAATGTATAAATATGTATAGATATATAGATATGTATTTAAATAAATATACATTATTGACATACTTTAGCAATAGTATATATATGTAGATTAACATATACATATACCTACACAGAAAAGATAATAATTACCATTTATTCATCATTTACCTAGTGCCAAGCATTTTACATGTATAAGTTTATTTAATTGTAATAACATTAGGTTGTTAAAATTATCTCCTTCCCTATAGAGGAGGAGGAGGAAACTGAGATCCACAGAGATTAAGGGACATATCCAAGATTGCATAGCCAATAAGTAGCTGAGTAGTGTCTGAAGTCATGCAGTGTAACCTAAGGGCCCAGCTGGCTTAAATCAAATGGTGGTGTACCTTCATATTGGCCCTTGCTGCATGAGGTCCCAAGTGAAAAGGGGGCTCTGGAGATTCACAGCTTCTCAGCCATGAGTAGGGCTTATTGAAGGAGGAAGGAAAAATATGTTTTGCTTTCGAAGTCATTCAGAAAGGGGTGTGTGTGTGTGTGTTCTGGAGAGTGTGCTACGATTCCTTAGAACCCTCAGAGGGCATCTTCTGTTTGTTCAAAAGGGAAGGTACATTTCACCAAACTTCCCTGTTGTTGGCATGAGTTTGCACTAATGTAATAATATGCAGGTATCCATGATCACATGAAAGTTCTGCCTGTTAGTTTATTAATATGACACTGAAAGTGGCAGGGAGTTAACTTTTTTTTCAGAATTATGTACAATTTGTAGAAGCTATATTCTTATATTTTAACAGTTATTTTTAAAGTTATTTACCAGCATGTGACAATAATTATGTGTCACCATTTGTTAATTTATACAAAGAGCAAAAATTTACAAACTGAACATCCCCACTGAATTTGTCCTGAGAATGACCTTTTGATGAAATAATGTCCTTTATCCCCCAAATCCTCCTGCTACAAAACTCCTCACTGTCTAGAACCTATTGCCAGAGCTAGACTGCCTGGCAGTTGAAGACGACAAGTGCACAAGGGAACAAATATAGGCTCAATTAAAATCCAACCTTGTCCTCTCTCTGACAAGGTAAAAATAAAAAAGCAATGTGAATGGAAAACTGCATTTATGTAAATTGTGGTAACCACCACACTACATATCCGTGAAGCAGGTATCAGTTATAATAGAGAAAAGTACACAAATTGTATGCATATAGCTCAATAAGTTACCACAAACTAATACATTTATAAGCAACTATCAATAAAAAATTAGTAAGTACCCAGAAACCCCTCTAATGTCTCATTCCAATCTAATATTCCTTTCCTCCTCTCTTAAAAGCTATGCTTTATATTCCAAAATTCACAATTATCCACGGAAAACTGTGTGTGGCTCTTTCAAAGTTCTGTCACTAGATTCATGAACATTGCACCTGATAAGAAAAAAATGAACATTCATATTTTCCATAAAATACATGTGTAGGTGTTTAAAATGAACTAATATTTTGCTCATTGTGCTGAACGATACTAGGTTACTTTGGATAAGGCTAGTGAAGTTTTATATATTCCCGATAGTGACCCTATTTTTGTTGCACATATTTGTACACCTGTCTTTTGTGCAGCCCATTGCAAAAACAACTTTAAAAACTCTTTGTGAACAAGATCAACTTTGTAAGTGTCTTATAGGTGGTTAATTGCTTCTTAATTATCAAGACTAATCAATAAGTATATATCTTATAGCAATAATTGAAACTTTAAAGGGATGGTAGCAGCTTTATTACAAATGCAATTAGGGGATTGAGGAGATTGGAGCTTAAAAACATTGGATCTGTTGATTTATGCTAATATTTGGTATAGTCATACCCAGTGTGGTTGCTTAAACAAATTCATATTCTTACAATTGGTAAGTTTTTTTTCCAATAAAATGATGTATCTTGAAATGTGCATGATTAAAGGGTAAAGTGAAAATAAATATAAGCCATTCCTTGGACAAATGTATTTTAGGTGTTGCATGGGACTTTGTATGTGTGGAGACTGTATCCAGCCAAGAACAAAATAGCCTTTGAAGCACATGTTGGGAATCTTAAGTGCAAAATTAATTGCCTTCCAAAGCATAAAATGTATATACTATCTGTCATGAAACCTTATTTGATATTCAAATGTTTACTGTATATTCTCTACTCACCCCACAGGACTGTTCTATTACGACAAACTTCCTATGAAGATTTTGTTTTTGTTTTTAATGCCACTTGTGACAAATACAGTGGTAAATAATCATTGCTGGGGAAGTTATTTGTAGTCTTAGAAATGTAATATATTAAAAATATTTTTGAAGGGTTATGTCTTCATTACTTCAGCTGTGCCTCAAACTTCAATTTCAAAAAGGATAAAGAAAAATCAAGTAGAGAAGAAACAAAAGACAACTAAATGATGATGAGCTGTTGAATATTTGGGTGATATAAATGTATGAGAATTTCAAAAATAGGAATAAAAACAACAGCCCAACTCTTCATGGTTCAATAAACAAGGTGGGAACTGCCTCTTCCCAAATTGTATTTTAATCTTTTTCAATTTTTCTGCTGTCTCTTCATGTAATTAGTGGTCGATAGTTATTAATTTATTTGGCATTTATTATGCCAATGTTAATTCATGCATATCTAATATGCCTTAATTGGAATTGGGAGGAATTTTCTGATATGATGGAGTAATTCTAATGGAGTATTTATTGAGAGAAAATAAATATTTTCAAATGGATCCCACTGTAGTTTATTAATTAATTAGTCTTATACTTCAATATACACAGTGACATTGAAATATATACTAAATGAAATAGCAGTTTCAAAATTGGTCAATATTTATGTTGCTATTTAATGCATCTCTTTTGGCAACCACATGTAAGAACAAATTATCCAGCAATCAAGTTATCCTACAAACTATATTTTTATTTTGTGCTTTGTAGACTGGGACTCTTACAAGCTGAGCTACACCTCTGTTAGTGAGGAGCTGGTGGCTGAAATGAACCCATTTTTTTGTAATCGTTGTTACCTTGATCCCTGCTCCTTCCAGAGCCCATTCCTGTGCACCAGCCGCCTGCCTCTTGCTTCTCTTTCTTGTTTGGGTTTATCTTTGGCCTTTCTTTTGCTTGAAATTTAGTGTCTGGTCTAAGGCCGAGTTCTGGAGAATCAGGCTATGAGAATTGAGTTCTAAAGATCATGGAGCCCACGTTTTTCTGTGAATGTCACGTAAAGGTTGGCAAAAGCAATATCTTTTACTGCCTTTGATACGAGTAAGTACTTACTCTGTGATTTCCGTGAGTTAACTCCATTTTTAACGTGTGGAAAGAATTGCTTAATACTGGTGTTTCCATGGGCATGTTTCTAATCTGTATTAGGTGTTTTTTCCTTTACTACTGCTAATGAAACTTCTTATTCTCTTTGTTCTTTTACAAAAAGGATTCTGATCACTTGAATGGGCTACAGGTTTAAGGATGTAGAATCAATTTAAAATCAAGAACAATGAAAATTAAATGTATTGAGTGCCAAATATTTGTAGGCAGGTGTCAGTGAGATGATCTACATTTTAAAATTCAGCACTTTATTACTCAGAAAAGAAAGATATTTAAACGAACTACCTGAATTTTACAAACAAATTTGTAAAACATAATGTAACTATGTGTAAATATAAATTTGCTATTAAACATATTATACGATTATAAACATCTTTAGAGTAGAGACTTTTTCATGTTTGCATTGGCTGAACCTACCGCATAGTATGCACTTGGTAAATTTTTTAATGAAAATGAATAAGTAACTTTAAAATTTTTTGTTAGAGTAAAACATATATAAATATGTGATTAATTTCCAGTATATTCTCTAATTTTCTCAATGTGAAGACTTAGTAATTTCTGATTGCAAATATTTTAAAATGATAGCAAATTTGGCTCTACAGTTTTAGCTAATATATTTGTTAATAACAATAGCTTTAGTTAAGAGTGGAACAGCGAGCAGACCTATCACTTTAATATTTAAGTAGACTTGTCCAATAATCTCAAACCAGAAACTCCTTTTCCAGGTATTCGTAAAAAATACATCACAAACTGCATATAAGGTTGAATAGCTATTATGTTGCCCTTTAAAGACAATTAAGTCGTGGTTCAATAATATTAAATGCCTGCCAAGGTTATAGTAAATAGCATATATATAATTAGTATCTCATTTTTTAGATTTTAACCCATACTTGTATCATAGAGACTGTCTTTATACTTATAAAACAATGATTTTTTATTACCCAAAAACATTACTCTTAATTTTTTTCATTCATTTAGAATTAGAGATTAAAGTCAAAGTCAGAAAATAAATCAGATAGTCCTTTCTAAGTACCGAGAATACCGCTGCTGGAGAAACTGTCCTGTTTTTCTCTAGTTCCAACATGGCAGACTTAATTAGGTCCATCTCTGGCCTCCCAGAATAAGATGTTTATTTTCCTCAAACAATTAAATTGATAGTAATCTTAGCTACCATTTATTTAGTAGTCAGTAGTGCTGCAAACTTTACTAATTATTTTAATGTATTATCCCACTTAATCTCCATAGGCAGGTTTTATTATTCCATTTTACAGATGAGGAAATAGTTTCAGGGTGGTCAAGCAACCTAGCCAGTTTGCTCAGTCCTCAAGAGTAAGAGCTGGAATTTAAACTCAGGTCTGGGCGCTCCAAAGCCTGCATTCCTACTGCTTCCTAGGCTATGGTAACCATCATCATATTGTTTTGTTGTGGAATCTCTAATACCCAGAAACTTGATTTCCTCAGCTATGTTTCTTGTGTTACAAGTACTGAGTCCAATTATTATGTGGTAAATGAAGACTTAACAGTAAGGGACAAATGAGGTGAGGGGGAAAGTATTGCTTCCCTCTCAGTCCTATTCCTGGCTCTGAACGAGCAATTTTGGCTTGCAGGGGTTCTATTTTAAAATTGTTTACTTTTCCATAGGTTACTGGGTAACAAGTGGTGTTTGGTTACATGTGTAAGTTCTTGAGTGGTGATTTGTGAAATTTTGGTGCACCCATCACCTGAGCAGCATACACTGCACCCTATTATGTAGTCTTTTATCTTTCACTCCCACCCCTTCCCCCTGAGTCCTCAAAGTCCATCGTGTCATTCTTATGCATTTGCGTCCTCAAAGCTTAGCTCCCACTTATGTGTGAGAACATACGATGTTTGGTTTTCCATTCCTGAGTTACTTCACTTAGAATAATAGTCTCCAATCTCATTCAGGTCGCCGCAAATGCCATCAGCTTATTCCTTTTTATGGCTGAGTAGTATTCTCTCATGTATATATACCACAGTTTCTTCATCCACTGGTTGATTGATGGGCATTTGGTCACATTTTTGCAATTGTGAATTGTGCTGCTATACACATGCATGTGCAAGTACCTTTTTTGTATAAAGACTTCTTTTCCTCTGGGTAGAAACCAAGTGGTGGGACTGCTGGAGCAAATGGTAGTTCTACTTTTAGTTCTCTAAGGAATCTCCACATTGCTTTTCATAGTTGTTGTACTAGTTTACATTCCCATTAGCAGTGTAGAAGTGTTCCCCATTCACCGCATCCATGCCAATATCTACTATTTTTTGATTTTTTGATTATGGCCATTCTTTTTTTTTGAGATAGAATTTCACTCTTGTCACCCAGACTGGAGTGCAATGGCATGATCTTGGTTCATTGCAAACTCTGCCTCCTGGGTTCAGGTGATTCTCCTGCCTCAGCCTCCTGAGTAGCTGGGATTACAGGCACTCACCACCACACCTGGCTAATTTTTGTGTTTTTCATAAAGATGGGGTTTCACCATGTTGGCCACGCTGACCTTGAACTCCTGACCTCAGATTATCCCTCACCTTGGCCTCCCAAAGTGCTGGGATTACAGGTGTGAGCCACCGTGCCCACCCTGATTATGGCCATTCTGGTAGGAGTAAGGTGATATCGCATTATGGTTTTGATTTGCATTTCCCTGATCATTAGTGATGTTGAGCATTTCTTCATATGTTTGTTGGCCATTTGTGTATCTTCTTTGAGGTGGATGATGTTTCTGCTGATAATGATGGGAGCATCATACAGTAGAAGTTTTGGGGGGCAAAAGTAACCTAATGGTAAATTGGAGTTTTGCCACTTAGTAGCTGTGACAAGGTGTCTTCAAAGATGTTCCCAAAGTGAACCATACCTTGTTTTATTCATGCTTTTGGCTGTTCCCATGTGCACTGAAGCTGGGCTGACATTCATTGACAAAGAAAATGAGGTAAAGTGACACAGCTATATCTGGGCTTAGTTTTTAAGAGACCTGGCAGCTTCTGCTTCCTCTCTCTTGGAATGTTTGCTTATGAGATCCCTTGGGTGATAAATAAAACATCTATTTTTTTTTTTTTGGTAAATTCACCCACTGAGGGACAATGCAATTATTTCCCACTTCCCATCATAACAAACAATGCTGAATGGAACAACTCAACATCCTCATGAAAATCCCCATAGAGACATTTAAGGATTTCTTTAAAATGCCCATGAATAGAAGTGCTGAGTTGATGCTCATTTTGACCAGGTATTCCAGATTGCCACCAGATTGAGGACAACTGGTCACCCAGTATCTAGTTTCAATAAATGTGCACCTCATAGGGCTTTTTGTGCTAACTTAATTTTTGCTCACCAATGCAGGTAGTCTGCAACCCGGGCCATTGTTCCTAATATTTAAGAAGAAAGACTGGGCAATGAAAAACCTAAGGCAAAACAACTGAGAGGCAAGAAGAGGAAAAGTTTTCTTCCAACTTCTGTTCTTACCAACACCCCTCACTACTTTCCATCCCAGGGTGGGAGTCACACAACAGTCTTCTTTTCCCCACGCTTCTACTCCATACTCTAGACCAGGGGTCCCCAGTCCCCACGCAATGGACTGGTAGCAGTCCATGGCCTATTAGGAACTGGGCCGCACAAAAGGAAGTGAACAGTGGGCAACTGAGCATTACCACCTGAACTCTGTCTCCTGTCAGATCAGTGGCACCATCAGGTTCTCATAGGAGCACGAACGCTGTTGCGAAACTGGGCATGTGAGGGATCTAAGTTTTGCGCTCCTTCTGAGAATCTAATGCCTGATGATCTGAGGTGGAACAGTTTCATCCCAAAGTCATTCCCCACAACCCCTGTGTGTGGAAAAATTGTCTTCCGTGAAAATGGTCCCTGGGGCCAGAAAGGTTGGGCATCACTGCTTTAGACAATCTTTGCTCTCCTTAGAGTCTCTTACATTATTTTTCTAGTTTTTGTTATTTTTACTTTTGTCTCTTTATAGTTTTTTTCTAAGGTTGATTTAGGAATATCTGACCATGCTATTTCACCATCTTTCCAAGATCTAAAGAGACCCAAGATTATTATCCAGTTACGTCAGATCTTAGTTTTATTATCATCCACTAAAGAAAGCCGTGTCAGGGCAGGGGGTAGGCCAGTGGACCTGCTCATTGCATGAGGGTCTGATGAAATTCTTTTTAATTAATAATTTCTTTTTAGCAACTAATTCTTGCTCTGTCACCCAGGCTGGAGTTCAGTAGTGCAATCATAGCTCACTGTAACCTCAAACTCCTGGAGCCAAGCCATCCTCTCACCTCAGCCTGCCTAGTAGCTGGGACTACAAGTATGCATCACCATATCTGGCTAATTTTTTTATTTTTTGTTTTGAAGAGACAGCATCTCACTCTGCTGCCCAGACTAGTCTTGAACTCTTGACCTCAAGGGATCCTCCTACTTCAGCTTCCCAAAGTGCTAGGATTACAGTGGTGAGCCATGGCACCTGACTGAGTCTGATGAAGTTCTTGAGAAAGGCAGTGGCTGGATGTGTTCAGAATAATGCTCAGATCTCTGAAAACTAAGGCGTCTTAAGCAATCAGGAAAGAACCGTTCTTAAACCTTGATGACAGCATACATTTTCTTTTTTTTCCTGATAATTTCAATTTTTATTTTAGGTTCGGGGTTACATATGCAGGTTCGTTACATGGGTATATTACATGATGATGAGGTTTGAGGTATGATTGATTCTGTCACCTAGGTACTGAGCATAGTACCTAATAGTTTTTCAGCCTTTGCCCCCTTATTCCCTCCCCTGCTAGTTGCCCCCAATGTCTATTGTATCCATTTTTATGCCCATGAGTACTCATTGTTTAGTTTCCACTTATAAGTCAGAGCATTCTGTATTTGGTTTTCTGTTCCTGTGTTAATTTGCTAAGGATAATGGCCTCCAGATGTATTCGTGTTGCTGCAAAAGGCATGCTTTAGTTTTTTTTTAATTGCTGAATAGTATTGTATGGTGTACATGTGCCACATTTTTTCTTTTTTTTGAAGACATGTTTTATTTTTATTTTACCAACAATTTTCAAACCATCTTATGTATTAATGACTTACTTAAGTCATGTAAATTAAAAGGTATTTAGGTTAATTACTATACATTTCTTATTTTATATGAGTACTCATTTATCTTTGAGGAATTTCTGGTTGATTATATATCAGGTTTTACCATGTGGACACAACATATAATACATGTACATATGCATAAATGCATCCAAGCATATATATATACACACACACATATATATACACATACACCAAAATACAGACCTTATAGCTTTCATTTTAGAATCTAATTCATGAGGTAATAACACAAACTCACTAGCTTATAAATTACAGTTGGATCCAAATTATGTTTCTGACAGAATTGGGAAGTATTCATATAGCTAAATGTTATTTGCCCTGATAGGTAACCTAATGAAGGCTACGGACCAGAATTTTGGGTAAAGAAGTTTCCATGGTAGTTTGATTTTTTAACAAACAGTCTCTTTAGTCTCTTTTACTTTCCCTTTTTTCTTTTTTATAGTTTCAAATTATTTTAGAGTTAATTTTGAATTATTTACATTTTAATAGGAACTGGCTAAATTTTATAAGAAAAAGAAAATCTCCAAAGAACCTTGAATTAATAAGTTTATCTCCTTTTTGCCAGTCTAGTTTGTTTCATTAGCAAATCAAATGCAAGTAAAAAACACTCTTAGCAGTTGTGTCTGTGGGTTTTTTTTGCTGTTTTTATTTTATTTTGTTTTTAAAAGTCAACTTTTATTTTAGATAGTAGGTACATGTGAAGGCTTGTTACATGGGACATATCATGCCCAGGTGTTGAGCATAGTACCCAATAGGTAGATTTTCAACACACATTCCCCTCCTGCTTCTTCCCTCTGGTAGTCCACAGTGTCTAGTCCCATGCTTATGTTTATGTATGCTCACAGTGTAGCTCCCACTTATAAGTGAGAACATGTGGCATTTGGTTTTCTATTCCTGTGTTAATTTGCTTAGGATTGTGGCTTTCAAGTTCATCCATGTTGCTCCAAAGGACATGATTTTGTTCTTTTTTTATGGCTGTGTAGTATTCCATGGTGTATATGTAGCAATTTTGTTTATCCAATCCATCACTGAAGGGCCACCTAGGTTGATTCCATATCTTTGCTATTGTGAATAGCATTGCAATGAACATGTGAGTGTATGTCTTTTTGGTAGAACGATTTATTTTCTTTTGCATATGTAACTAGTAACGGGATTGTTAGATCAAAATGTAGTTCTGTTTTAAGTTCTTTGAGAGATCTCCAAACTGCTTTCCAGAGTGGTGGCTGAACTAGTTTATATTCCCACCAACAGTGTATAAGTGTTACCTTTTCACTATAGCCTCACCAGCATATGTTGTTTTTTGACTTTTTAAATAATAGCCTTTCTGACTGGTGTGAGATGGTATCTCATTGTAGTTTTGATTAGCATTTCTCTGACGATTAGTGATGTGGAGCATTTTTTCATTATGTTTGTTGGCTGCTTGTATGTCTTCTTTTGAGAATTGTCTGTTCATGTCTTTTACCCATTTTTTAATGGAGTTATTTGTTTTTTGCTTGTTGAATTACTTAAGTTCCCTATAGATTCTGGCTATTAGGCCTTTGTCAGATGCATAGTTTGCAAATATCTTCTCCCATTCTGTGGGTTGTCTTCTCTGTCTTCTTTTGCTGTGCAGAAGCTCTTTAGTTTAATTAGATCCCATTCAATTTTTGTTTTTGTTGCAATTGACAGCACACATTTTGGAGAAGAAATAGCCCTTTATGAAAAAAGTCAAGACATGTAATCTTGATCCACAGATAATGATTTGAAATTGGAAGAAAGAAAATCATTGAATGTAGTATATAGGGTAAAAAATAAAAATAAATAAAGCCAGAATACACCATCAAGTTTAAGAGTCTCATCCATAGCTACTGTTGTAAACCAAGGAGCCCCCTAATTTAGTAGTACTGTGGAGAAACAGAACATGAATCCTTGGGGATGATAGAGTATTTGAAAATGGATTTTGTTAATGAGGAAGTCCACTAATAACATTTGGTAGCTTATGTCAACCTATTTCATCCTAGGATCTCAACTTTCTTTATAAATATAGCTTTCAATAAAAGTAATCAGCCATAGTTTACAAGTGTATAACCGAAGTTGTAGCAATGAAGTCATATATATAATTAGCCATTGAATGCAAGATTGAGAATGGCCACTTACCCATCACCTAATTACTTACCTACAATGTTCCATTTTGTTTATGTCCAACTTTTTTTTTTTTTTTTTCTATTTTGGGATACCTGAAGGGTTAAGCTTGGCAGGGGGTGAGAGTTTCAAGCTTTTTTTGTATATGTATGTCTGCATATGTCTGTGTGTATATGGCTGTGTATACACATATATATCTTCACTCTGTTCTATTTACCATAATATGTTTTGTGAAAAAAAAATCACTATTAACAAATGATTTCACAGAACATGTCTAAGGCTGATACTTTAGAGTATTTTATTATGAAGCAAACTTTAAGTAGTAAAATTTGAGTTTGAGATGAAGTGGCTGATTAGAGGTAGAATTCAGAACGATTTCCAGATGGGAAGCTAAGACGAAGCCATGAGATTTGGTATATATTTATTTCCATTTGTTTTCTTTGGTGGTGGAAGCAAATGTCTGAAATGGTTCTGTAAAGACCAGAGACAAACCAGAACATTAAAAAAAAAAAAAAAAAATCAAGTTCCTAGATTGTTTTTTTCCTTTGTCAAAGATAATCACAGAATATTGTCAGACATATTTTTTTCTTAAAATTATGTGTTTTCAAATACGAAGCCAGAAGGAGTATCCATCCTTTAGATATACTCTGTGTAACACTAAGTGGTGTACTAACAAAACTGACAAAATGTGTTTTTTTGAAGCACACTGACAGGCACAGAGTTTTTTCTTTTTTCTTTTTTTTTTTTTTTTTTTTGAGACAGAGTCTGGCGCTGTTGCCCAGGCTGGAGTGCAATGGTATGATCTCGGCTCAATGCAACCTCCGCCTGCTTGGTTAAAGTGATTCTTCTGCCTCAGCTTCCCAAGTCACTGGGATTACAGGCATGTGCCAGCACGCCCGGCTAATTTTTTTATTTTTAGTAGAGATGGGGTTTCACCATATTGGCCAGGCTGGTCTCGAACTCCTGAACTCAAGTGACCCACCCACCTCGGCCTCCCAAAGCAGGCTTGAGCCACTACGCCTGGCCTAAAGTTTAATAATATTGGAGGCCGGGCACGGTGGCTCAAGCCTGTAATCCCAGCACTTTGGGAGGCTGAGACGGGCGGATCACGAGGTCAGGAGATCCAGACCATCCTGGCTAACACGGTGAAACCCTGTCTCTACTAAAAAATACAAAAAACTAGCTGGACGAGGTGGCGGGCGCCTGTAGTCCCAGCTACTTGGGAGGCTGAGGCAGGAGAATGGCGTAAACCTGGGAGGTGGAGCTTGCAGTGAGCTGAGATCCGGCCACTGCACTCCAGCCTGGGTGACAGAGCGAGACTCCATCTCAAAAAAAAATAAAAAAAAAAAAAAAAAAATATTGGAAGCTGGAAGCAACAACAAAAACCAGTTGAGCTTTCAGTATAAAGCTGTCTGTCAGACTTATAATTAAAATGCAAATGTCAATACATTAAATACTTTTGCTGCAGCACAGCAAAAGAGAGAAACAGCTCAATGATGTACACTGCAGGAAACTGGGTTGAAAAATGCTGTTTCAATTTTCTGAAAGTTGCGTAAGACTATAACATACTCCAGTAAATTAGGCTTTTACTTTAACAGGTTTGGTTTTTCATTTAGGGAGGAAAAAAGGAGATTAAACTCTAAAATCTCTTCCCATTCCATCCATTTTGACAGCTTTAAATGAAGAAAAGTAGTTTTTTGGTTATTACCTTCCATCATCATAATATTTTTTCTCATACTTCTCTGGCACATATGACATATCCTTTGCTGTTGTCAATGTGTCATAGCATTTTCCCTTCATATTTAACTTGCTTTGTTCTAAACCAACTGTATCAAGTAGATATAATTTTTTGATGTAACTTTTCTAGCACTACAACCTGTCATTTGAGTGGAAATGCCTGGTAAACAGAATTTAATTTTCCAAAGTGTTTGTTCTTGGACTTTGTGGAAATTCTAGCTTTGAACTTTTTTCATTTTCTACCGAGTTCTGTGCTCACAAGATAAGTGATTCTTTCTGGGAACTTAGTTTATCTAGAGTACAGGAGCACCCTAGTCTGTTAAAAAACATATAAACATTCATATGCAAAAAGAAGTTGGGAGAGTTTTTCATAAGTGATCTTTAACTTACTGAAAAGATCTGTCAAGGGGTTACTTCTAGAAGCCAGCTGTAAAAGTACATCTGCTTATTTTATACATAATTAACTACTTTATAAAGAAACCAGGGCAGAGAAAATTAAAGAATTAGGAATTCACTGCCAATTATAAAGGAATTAAAAATTAAGACATGTTTATCTAAAATCATAGTGGAAACCAACATGAAAACATAGTCTCTGTGCCTAATGGGAGCACATGTTACAGAGTAGTCTGTGTGAGAAGCTGACATTCTTGATATTCATTGAATCGTCTCCTATCCTGGACTGCGCTTCGTTTGAAGGCCGCGAAAGTTGTTTTAGTTTAAATATATATCAGCTTTGTTCTCAACGGACTTATAGTCTAATGAGAAGGATCAAATTGATGAATGCTTGACTCTTGCACATTAGGGAGGAGTGACTTGCTCTGGAATTGAGATTAAATGCTATAGTTAGTGGTTCTCGGTTAGTCAGAAAAATCTTCCAGTAAACAGGTTTAGGTGTATGACCTAAGTATCAAAGGGAAATGTTTCCAATCCTATGGAGCAAGCTAACAATTTAGTGAGGTAGGAAAAAGGTATAGTTTAGATCTGGAAATCTGATTTATCTCTTAACTATGTGAGTTGGGGGAAGTTACTTTCTCTAAGCTTCAGTTTTCTTCATCTTAAAACTAACAGTCTTTATCTACTTCATAGCATTGCTGTGGAAACTAAATGAAATATACTTGGAATGTGATTTGCACAGTCCTTGGCATAATCTCTCTAACTGACTTTCTATAGAGAGGTTGGGAGGAGAGTCTCTGAGGACATGGTTGACACTAATAAAGAGCAGCCTGTTGGCTAGACTGCTCAGCTTAGAGGCACTAAGTCTGTAAGACTGGAAATTTGAAACACTTCAGCAACAAAGGGAGAAAAAACAAAAACAAAGGTCAAAATGAAAGAGGATTTAAACAGAGGAAGAATTAGAGAATTCCTTTGATGAATGATAATTTTCTTGAGAGCAGAGATCAATGTTCTGCAACATAAAAATTGGTTTGTATTTTTTTATTTTATTTTTTTTAAGACAGAGACTTGCTCGGTCGCCCAGGCTGGAGTCTAGTCAATGGTGTGATCTCAGCTCACTGAAACCCCTGCCTCCTGGGTTCAAGAGATTCTCCTGCCTAGACGTCCCAGGTAGCTGGGACTACAAGCACATGCCACCATGCCCAGCTAATTTTTGTATTTTTAGTAGAGATGGGGTTTCAGTATGTTAGTCAGGCTGCTCTCAAACTCCTGACCTCAAGTGATCCATCCACCTCAGCCTCCTGAAGTGCTGGGATCACAGGTGTAAGCCACTGCGCCCAGCCTATAATTGTTTAATGAATGCACAAATAGGAAATCCCTGTTTACTGGGCACTATCACGGTTTTCTGCATACATGTGCCTCGACACTGACACACTGTCGAGATGGATTAGGAATGGTGAGTGCCTGTGACTTTCCCTTTCAGTGCCTGATACAAATTCAGAGAAGAGGTGATAACCCTTATGGAATTTAGGCTGCTGGTATCTGGAACTCAATTTCCTCTTTGGTTCAAGCAGAAAATACTAGAAATCCAGAGAGTCAGTGGTTAATGCAGTGTTAGAGTGGAACAGGAGAAGTAATTCTAGACAATGATTCTTCTACCGATGGCTAACAGGTGTCCATGGGACAGCATGGGGGTGGGAACACTCAGCAGCTTAGGGAAATACTCATACTCTGTCACTGGTAATAACAAGAGCCAAAAGTAAGATGATATATATAATAATTTTTACATTTCCGGACCACTATTTTTTTTAAAAAAGGATTATATTAGGAGGTTTTCTGCTTCAAAAGTTCCCCATTCTGTCTGGTTAGGTACAAGATACTGGCTAAAATATCCAATGGATACAGGTAGACCAGAGATACCCAGCTGTTCTCCTCTTGGCATGAAAAAGACTTTTTTCTTGCTAGTTATTATTTTACTAAATGCCCAAAGGCTGTCAGATGGTGACATTTTTTTTCTTCCACAGATAATCTAATAGACTATTAGAAGTAACCACTTATATAACAGTGGACACCTGAGCCTCTCCTGTATTAACTTTTCTTCAGTATTACCTTTAGACGTGGGCCTGACACCAGAGAGATGGATGTTAGCTAGAGGTCAAATTTTAATGCATCAAGTCAGGTTTGTTTCTGAGAAGCCACCTGTTCCACAGAAACAGAAATGGTAGGGTGGAAGGGTAGAGTGAGCGGTCACCCAGTTTATCCCCCTATCTCTATGCAGTACATGGAGGGACCCAAATATTACATTAATTTTAATTGTACTTATGCTGAGCTTGGTGATGTGTCATTTCCTGCCTCTGTTCCTCAGAGTGTAGGATTTGTTTCGCTGATAATGCTGATAACTGCTGCCATAATGTCATCAAATCAAACATGAATTGATTTTGTGATTGAAACTGCAGATGCCACTATTATCTGATTTCTTTAAATGCCTTTCTAAAGATACATTTGGCCTCCGTCTAATTCTCTCTGTTTTGATTTTCCTAATATCCTCAGGGTTGACTTGTTACTGAAGGGTGAGTGCATCCTGTCGATATATAAATGATTCTCAGGGACTGGGGAAGAAACAGGAACCCTAGACTTCTGGACTACAGAGCCTCCTTTTCGGTTCCTTTTAATTACATGTCCTTTAGATAATACTATTTTCATAGGAGAAGACAAAATGAAGCTGAGAGTTCAGTTCTTTTTTCTAAGAAGAAACTCACGAAGCTTAAGTATCCTGAGTTATATTGAAAGTGAGCTGACAACCCAGGCCCCTCCAGTATATCTGTAACCTCCACCAAGATCCAAGAAAATCCAGCGCAACACTCTTGTCTCTGATACCTTACACAACTCACCCAGTTTTCTTTTTTTTTTTTTTTTTTTGAGACGGAGTCTCGCTCTGTCGCCCAGGCTGGAGTGCAGTGGCCAGATCTCAGCTCACTGCAAGATCCGCCTCCCGGGTTCACGCCATTCTCCTGCCTCAGCCTCCCGAGTAGCTGGGACTACAGGCGCCCGCCACCTCGCTCAGCTAGTTTTTTGTATTTTGTAGTAGAGATGGGGTTTCACCGTGTTAGCCAGGATGGTCTCGATCTCCTGACCTCGTGATCTGCCCGTCTCGGCCTCCCAAAGTGCTGGGATTACAGGCTTGAGCCACCGCGCCCGGCCCCAGTTTTCAACATGGTACAATCTAGCTGCAAATAGATGACAGATGGGATTTTTGTTGTTGTTGTTGATTAAGTATGAGACTCTCCTGTAGCTGCAAGAGATCCTTAAACTTTTTATTTTGGTCAGTAGACTAACGACAAATAGCTTGATACAAAAGCATTCAGAAATTAGTCAGGCTTTTTATTGAGATTCTTCAATGTCATCTAACTTTTCCAGAATTTAAAATTAGCTTGTCTGTACCTGTATGTTTGCCTCTGTGTGTGTGTGTGTGTGTGTGTGTGTGAGAGAGAGAGAGAGAGAGAGGAGAGAGAGAAATTGATTTTTCATACCCTACCTTATAATTTAATTAGCATCTTCTCCAGTGATAGAATGGAGAGATTGTTCATTAAGTCTGCAGATGGAACTATGCTGGGCAAGTTAACAACATGTAAAGTTAGTTAATTTCAGAGTGCACAAAGCAATGGAGAAGTAGATGAGACTGTCACGAAGTGTGGAAATTGGAGTGGGTCATGAATGAGAAATAAAAGAACCATAGCTTTGTAGAGAGAAGACCAGGAAAATTAAAATAGCACAGTGGAAAACATTTTCAGAAATATAAAATTTAGGACAGTACTCTTCAGTGAAAATTGAGAAGAGCTGCAAGAAAAACCTTTATAACTTATAGATATAAGGCTGGATAATTGCTAAATATTATTATAGAATAATAAATATAAATTTATATTATTATAGAATGTCTGAATAATAAAAGACTAGTTAAAATTAGATGACTGCATTGCATTTTATAGTGGTAAGGTAGAAGTCAACTAGATCAAGTGATAATGTGCTTTATTTGTATATAAAAATTAGATAAATTTATTAATTAAAAATATGTTTCGCTCACTTTATATGTGACCTCCTTTAAACCATTTTCCATATTGCCAACACAGTACTTTTTAAGTTTTTTTGGAATAATTTTAGATTTACATAAGTTTCAAAAATAAATTCCATATACTCTTTATATAGATTTCCCAAATGTTAACATTTTACCACATTTATCTCTCTCTTGTTTCCTTTCTCTCTTTCTTCCTTCCCCTTTCCCTTCCTTCCTTCTTTCCTTTTTTTCTCTCTCTATAGTTGTATATTTTGAACTGTTTGAGAGTAAATTGGAAACACGATACTTCTTTATATTGAAATACTTCAGTGTGTATTTATTTAAAATAAATAGTTTTTTTATATGGCCAAAGTACAGTGATCAGCATCAAAAAATTAACAATATAAGACTATTATATAATTATAAATTTTGATCACATTTTCAGATTTCCCCACTAATATCATCATCGTACAATAATTTTTTTCTCTGATTCAGACATGTATCCACGTTCACAAATTACATTTAGTTGTCATCAGAATAATCATCTAAAAAAACTCAGATCTGCTAGTACCACCCCCTAGCTAAACGTTTTATGATGATTTTGTTGTCTTCTTAAGATAAAGTATCCCAGGCTATGTGTGATATTCAGCTGGTATGAAGCTCTAAAACCATATTGACTTGTTAATGGCTTGTCCAATTGTCTTGAGTTCATTCATTCACATTGGTTAGTGCCTGTGTTAGAATAGTTGTTCAATATTTGCAATATTACTTCTGCCCATGTCTCATAAAATCCTGCTTTCTTTTCCAGATTCATATTTTGAAATTCTCTCCCAAGCTGTCTTTGCTGTGTTCCTACTTGTCACAAACTCCAGAGGGGAAAAGATTTTATGCTACTTGAAAGCTAACAATGTAGCTGCCACAGTTTCACAGATGCTGCCAGAAGACACAAAACCCCTGGGTCAGAGACAAAGAATATTAGTGTGCACGGTACAAGAGGGAGATTAATGTTCACATGGTTCTCTTGACCCTCAATTCCCATGAGGATGATGTGGAGGAAGACTCAGGTGGATTCCACAGAAATGTTAGAATTTTATGTTCATCAAGGATATTGGTCTATACTTTTCTTTTTTTTGCTATGTGCTTTTCCGATTTTGGTATTATGGTGATACTAGCTTCATAGAATGATTTAGGGAGGGTTCCCCCTTTCTCTATCTTGTGGAATAGTGTCAAATGGATTGGTACCAATTCTTTGAATGTCTGGGAGAATTCTGCTGTGAATCCATCTGGTCCTGGACTTTTTTTTTTTGGTAATTTTAAAATTACCATTTTAATCTCACTGCTTGTTATTGGTCTGTTAAGGGTGTCTAATTTTTCCTGGTTTCAGCTAGGAGGATTGTATCTTTCCCATAATTTATATCTATCTATTCTAGGTTTTCTAGTTCATGTGAATAATGGTGTCCATAGTAGCCTTGAATAATCTTTTTTTATTTCTGTGGTATTAGTTGTAATATCTCCTGTTTTGTTTCTAATTGAGCTTATTTTGATTTTCTGTCTTCTTTTCTTGGTTAATTTTGCTAATGGTCTATCCATTTTATTGGTTCTTTCAAAGAACCAACTTTTTGTTTCATTTATCTTTTGTGTTTTTTTGTTTCAGTTTCATTCAGTCTGCTCTGATCTTGGTTATTTCCTTTCTTCTGCTGAGTTTGGGTTTTGTTTTGTTTTGTTTCTCTAGTTTCTTAAGGTGTGAACTCAGATTGTCTGTACTCTTTTGGACTTTTTGACGCAGGCGTTTAGGGCTATGAACTTTCCTCTTAGCACCGCCTTTGCTGTGTCGCAGAGGTTATGGTAGGTTGTGTTACAATTGTTGTTTCATTCCAAGAATTTTTAAATTTTCATCTTGATTTCATTTTAGACCCAATGATCATTCAGGAGCAGATTATTTAATTTCCATGTATTTGCATTGTTTTAAAGGTTTCTTTTGGAGTTGATTTTTAGTTTTATTCCGCTGTGGTCTGAGAGAGTGCTTGATATAATATCAATTTTTTTTTGAATTTATTGAGGCTTGTTTTGTGGCCTATCATATAGTCTATCTTGGAGAAAGTTCCATGTGCTGTTGAATAGAATGTATATTCTACAGTTGATGGATGGAATGTTCTGTATATTGCTATTAAGCCCATTTGTTCCAGGGTATAGTTTACATCCATTGTTGGTCTTTGTTGACTTCCTGTCTTGATGACCTGTCTGGTGCTGTGAGTGGAGTATTAAAGTTTCCCACTATTACTGTGTTGCTGTCTTTCTCATTTCTTTGGTCTATTAGTAATCGTTTTATAAATTTGGGAGCTCCAGTGTTAGGTGAATGTGTGTTTAGGATTGTGATATTTTCCTGTTGGACAAGGCCTTTTATCCTTATATAATGCCCCTTTTAAAACTGCTGTTACTTTAAAGTTTGTTTTGTCTGATATAAGAATAGTTACTCCTGCTTGCTTTTGTTGTGCATTTACCTGAAATGTCTTTTTCTATCCCTTTACCTTAAGTTTGTGTGAGTCCTTATGTGTTAGGTGAGTCTCTTGAAGGCATCAGAGAGTTGGTTGGTAAATTCTCATCCATTCTGCTGTTTTGTATCTTTAAGTGGAGCATTTAGGCCATTTACATTCAATGTTAGTATTGAGATGTAAGGTTCCATTCCATTCACTGTGCTATTTGTTGCCTGTATACCTTGTTTTTTGTTTTTCATTTTTGTTTTTTAAATTGTATTTTTGCTTTATAGGTTCTGTGAAATTTATGCTTTAAAGAGGTTCTGTTTTGATGTGTTTCCAGGATTTGTTTCAAGATTTAGAGCTCCTTTTCCCAGTTCTTATTGTGGCTTGGTAGTGGTGAATTCCTTCATCATTTGTTTGTTTGAAAAAGACTTCATCTTTCCTTTATATATGACGCTTAGTTTCACTGGATACAAAATTATTGGCTGATAATTGCTTTGTTTGAGGAGGCTGAAGATAGGGCCCCAATCCCTTCCAGCTTGTAGGGTTTCTGCTAAGAAATCTGCTGTTAATCTGATAGGTTTTCCTTTATAAGTTAACTGGTACTTTTTTCTCACAGTTTTTGAGATTCTTTCCTTCATCTTAACTTAGATAACCAGACAATGTGCCTAGGTGATGTTCTTTTAGCAATGAATTTCCCAGGTATTCTTTGAGCTTCTTGTATTTGGATGTGTAGGTCTCTAGCAAGGCTGGGAAATTTTCTTCAATTATTCCACCAAATATGTTTTCCAGACTTACAGATTATGTTCTTCCTCCGGAACACTGATTATTCTTAGGTTTGGTTGTTTAACATAATCCCAGACTTCTTAGAGGCTTTGTTCATATTTTCTTATTCTTTTCTCTTTGTCTTTGTTGGATTGGGTTAATGTGAAGACCTTGTCTTCTAGCTCTGAATTTCTTTCTTCTACTTCTTCAATACTATTGCTGAGACTTTCCAGAGCATTTTGCATTTCTATAATTGTGTCCATTTTTTCCTGAAGTTTTGACTGTTTTTTATTTATGCTATCCATTTTCTTGAATATTACTCCCCTCACTTCTTGTATTGCTTTTTTGATTTCCTTGCATAGGACTTCGCCTTTCTCTGGTGCCTCCCTGGTTAGCTTAATACCTAACCTCCTGATTTCCTTTTCAGGTAAATCAGGGATTTCTTCTTGGTTTGGGTTAATTGCTGGTGAGCTAGTATGATTTTTTTTAGAGGTATTTAAGAACCTTGTTTTGTCATATTACCAGAGTTGGTTTTCTGGTTGCTTCTCATTTGGTAGGCTTTGTCAGAGGGAAGTTCTAGGGCTGAAGGCTGTTGTTCAGATTCTTTTGTCTTACGGGGTGTTCTCTTGATTTAGTATTATCCCCCTTTTTCTGTGGATGTGGCTTCCTGTGAGCTGAGCTGTAGTGATTGTTATCTATCTTCTGGATCTAGCCACCCAGCAAGTCTACCCAGCTCCAGGCTGGTACTAAAGGTTGTCTGCCCAGAGTCCTGTGATGTGAACTATCTGTGGATCTCTCAACTGTGGATACCAGCACATTATTTGGGGTGTCTCCTGGGTCCTGCCAGAACAATCTGCTTCCTTCAGGGGGTCTGTGGGTCCTGTCTTTCAGATTTATTCCTACAGTTGTTTTGGAGCAAAAATTCACGATGCAAGCCTCCATACACTGCTCTGTCTGTCCAAGTTGGAGCTGCAATCTAGTCCTGCCTCCCATCCACTGTAATCTTTCCGCTTGTTTTTTTTCTTTACGGAGGTGATCTAGTTACAGCTGATTTTGATAGAAGCACCAAGAACACTCATTGGGGAAAATACAGTTTCTTCAATAAATGTTGCTTGGAAAACTGAATATACATATGCAGAAGAAGGAAACTAGACTCTCACCTCTCACCCTAAAGAATACTCAAAATGAATCAAAGTCCTAAATGTAAGACCAAAAACTATTAAACTGCTAGTAGAAAACGTAGGGGAAATGCTTCAGGACATTGGCCTGTGAAAATATTTTGTGAATAAGACCTCAAAAGCACAGGTTGGAAAAGCAAAAATAAACAAATGGGATTATATAAAACTGAAAAGCTTCTTTAGAGCAAGTGAAACAACCAAAAGAGTGAAAAGACAACTCATTGAATGAGAAAAAAATATTTGTAAACTATTTATCCAACAGGGATTAGTGTCCAGAATATATAAGAACACAAACTTCTCAACAGTAAAAAACAAAACAAAGCAAAAACAAACAACACACACACACACACACACACACACACACACACACACACACACACACACAAACATAATTCTATTAAAAGAAGGGCAAATGATCTGAACAGACATTTCTCAGAAGAAGGTATATGAACGGCCAAAAAAATATGAAAAATGCTCAACATTATTAATCTTCAGGGAAATGTTAGTCAAAACCACAATAAGCTCTCATCTCATCCCAGTTCGGGTGGCTATCATAAAAAATACAAAAATAACAAACGCTGGCAAGGATGTGAGAAAAGGTAACTCTTATACACTGTTGGTGGGAATGTATACTAGTATAGCCACTATGGAGAGCAGTGTGGAGGTTCCTTAATAATCTATTAAATAGAACTACAGCAATCTCACTTCTGGGCATATACCCGAAGGAAAGGAAATCCTGCACTCTCATGTTTGTTGTAGCACCATTTATAATAGCCAAGATATAGAGTCAACCTCGGTATCCAATAACAGATGAATACATAAAGAAAATGCAATATATATATATATAGAGTTAATGAACTACTATCAGCTATGAAAAAGAATAAAATCTTGTCATTTGTGGCAACATGGATGTTCTTATTCATATGTAGAAGCTAAAAAATGATCTCATAGAAGTAAAAATTAGAACAGAGCATACTGGAGACTGGGAAGTAAAGGGGGAAGGGAAGGATAGGGGAAGATTTGTTAAAGGATACAAACTTACAGCTAAATATGAGAAATAAGTTCTAGTGCTCTATAGCACTGTAGGATGACTACTGCACTCCAGCCTGGGCGACAGAGCGAGACTCCGTCTCCAAAAAAAAAAAAAAAAAAAAAAAATAATAATAATAATATATTATGTAGTTTCAAATAGCTAAAGGAGGATATTGAACATTCCCAACACAAATAAATGATAAATGAGATGATGTATATGCTAATTACCCTGATCTGATCACTATACTTTGTATTATCATAACGTCACTACATATTCCATATATGTATAATTATTATATGTCAATTAAAACAAATTAAAAAATAAAAAATGTTAGTAAATTATTGTATTCAATATTGTTTAAATTTATTTAACTTTATGAAATCTGGAATTTTAGCCTCTGGTTGTATGGAGGTCTAGATAACCTGGATGCCTTTCATATTAGAATAAAACTTTGTTAAACTAAAAAAAAAGTTTAAGAAAGACTTGACCATGAACCAAATAGTTTTAGAAATTAAATTTTGACCATTAGTGAAAATAGTTAAAATTTATAATCAATATATAAAAATAAAACTTGTAGAAACAATAATATTGAAGAAAAACAACTTTGTAAGGTATGAGAGTAAAGTACAATGTGTTTTTCTATGAAAAGTATGCCAGGAATATAGAATGTGTTTTTGTTAAGGAAAAAAGCAGAATAATTTTGTCTTAAAATGAGAAAAAGGGAAAGCATAGGACAGAACCCAAATGAATCTAGAAAGTTGTAGAAAGTTTGCAAAAAGGGAATTTAATTTTGTGAGATCAAAACTGGCTAAGATTAAATGACTTTATTTATAAGACTTTTTTTTTTTTTTTTTTTTTTCCCTCAGAGGTAGGGTCTCTCTCCGTCACCTAAGCTGGAGTGCAGTGGTGTGATCATAGCTTCCTGCAGCCTTGAACTCCTGGCTCCAAGTGATCCTCCTGCTTTGGCCTCCCAAATTGCTGAGATTACCAGCGTGAGCCATTGTGCCTGGCCAGATTCTTTGGTTGGTTTGTTTTTCTTGAGACGGAGTCCTCCTCTGTCACTCAAGGTGGGAGTGCAGTGGTGTGATTTCAGGTCACCGCATGCCTCCCGCTCCTGGGTTCAAGCAGTTCTCCTGCCTCAGCCTCCTGAGTAGGCACACAGGTGTGTGCCACCATGCTTACATAATTTTTTTGTGTTCTTTGTAGAGATAGGGTTTCGCTATGTTGGCCTGGCTGGTCTTGAACTCCTGACCTCAGGTGTTCTGCCTTTCTTGGCTTCCCAAAGTGCTGGGATTACAAGGGTAAGCCACCATGCCCAGGCTTTTTTTTTAAAATTAGGAAAATAATGTCTTGACACAAGAGTAGATTTTTATTTTCTCTTTGTTAAAGTGATAAAGTTTCTTGGCTTATCAATCTGTTCTTAATAAGAGATTATAGCTGGGCATGGAGGCTCATGCCTGTTACTCCTAACACTTTGGGAGGCCGAGGTGGGTGGATCACTTGAGCACAGAAGTTCTAGACCAGTGTGGGCAACATGGTGAAGCCCCATCTTAAAAAAAAAAACAAAAACAAAAGAGATGATAAAATGTTTCTGTTTAGTCTGGAAAACAAAGATTCTGTGTCTTTTCAAAATAGTTTTCTGTGCTGTGTTGTTTTTATCATGTCTTCGATTTTTTAAGAGAACAGATTCTTTCATGTTATCTCCCATATTTATATTTGAGATATTTTATGACCATTACTGTTAAATAGATAATTAAGTATTTTTTCACAATTACCTATGATCTTATGTAATTGAATATTCAAACCTTTTGACATTTTGGACAACTTTTCTTGACCTTGAAGTGAACTTGAGGTTTCCCAGAGAGCCCCTGGAAAACATCAAAGGATTTGTTTCCTTACCTTGTTAAAAGAGAGATGCTGTACTAGTTAGGTTTATTATTATTATTTTTTCACTAAATTCCATGGGAAACATTGTCAAAGAAGAGATATTATTTCAGAAGGAATATAAAGTTCCTATAAATCATCAATGCTCTTACTGTTTAAGATATGTCCTCATATAATGTTATTGGTTAAAAGTTCAGTTATTATTTAAAATGTCATGTAATAAAGCAACCAAATTGCCTCATCAATTGTGTTTTTATAATGAACTTTCATTAGATCTTTAACTATAACCATATTGTCTTCTCATCCATAGATAGTTATTTTACTCCTATGCTTTCCTAAGAGCTCTTACAGCTACAGAACACTTGTCTTTTTTTATTATACTTTAAGTTCTAGGATACATGTGTACAACGTGCAGGTTTGTTATATATGTATACATGTGCCATGTTGGTGTATTGCACCCATCAACTTGTCAGCATCCATCAACTCGTCATTTACATCAGTTATAACTCCCAATGCCATCCCTCCCCCCTCCCCCCTCCCCATAATAGGCCCCAGTTTGTGATGTTCCCCTTCCCGAGTCCAAGTGATCTCATTGTTCAATTCCCACCTATGAGTGAGAACATGCAGTGTTTGGTTTTCTGTTCTTGCGATAGTTTGCTGAGAATGATGGTTTCCAGCTGCACCCATGTCCCTACAAATGACACGAACTCATCCTTTTTTATGACTGCATAGTATTCCATGGTGTATGTGTGCCACATTTTCTTAATCCAGTCTGTCACTGATGGACATTTGGGTTGATTCCAAGTCTTTGCTATTGGGAATAGTGCCGCAATAAACATACGTGTGCAACGTGTGCATGTGTCTTTATAGCAACATGATTTATAATCCTTTGGGTATATACCCAGTAATGCGGTGGCTGGGTCATATGGTATTTCTAGTTCTAGATCCTTGAGGAATCGCCATACTGTTTTCCACAATGGTTAAAGTAGTTTACAATCCCACCAACAGTGTAAAAGTGTTCCTATTTCTCCACATCCTCTCCAGCACCTGTTGTTTCCTGACTTTTTAATGATTGCCATTCTAACTGGTGTGAGATGGTATCTCATAGTGGTTTTGATTTGCGTTTCTCTGATGGCCAGTGATGAAGAGCATTTTTTCATGTGTCTGTTGGCTGTATGAATGTCTTCTTTTGAGAAGTGTCTGTTCATATCCTTTGCCCACTTTTTGATGAGGTTGTTTGTTTTTTTCTTGTAAATTTGTTTGAGTTCTTTGTAAGTTCTGGATATTAGCCCTTTGTCAGATGAGTAGATTGCAAAAATTTTCTCCCATTCTGTAGGTTGCCTGTTCACTCTGATGGTAGTTTCTTTTGCTGTGCAGAAGCTCTTTAGTTTAATGAGATCCCATTTGTCAATTTTGACTTTTGTTGCCATTGCTTTTGGTGTTTTAGACATGAAGTCCTTACCCATGTCTATGTCCCGAATGGTATTACCTAGGTTTTCTTCTAGGGTTTTTATGGTATTAGGTCTAACATTTAAGTCTCTAATCCATCTTGAATTAATTTTCGAATAAGGAGTAAGGAAAGGATCCAGTTTGAGCTTTCTACTTATGGCTAGCCAATTTTCCCAGCACCATTTATTAAATAGGAAATCCTTTCCCCATTTCTTGTTTTTGTCAGGTTTGCCAAAGATCAGATGGCTGTAGAAGTGTGGTATTATTTCTGAGGGCTCTGTTCTGTTCCATTGGTCTATATCTCTGTTTTGGTACCAGTACCATGCTGTTTTGGTTACTGTAGCCTTGTAGTATAGTTTGAAGTCAGGTAGCATGATGCCTCCAGCTTTATTCTTTTGGCTTAGGAATATCTTGGCAATGCGGGGTCTTTTTTGGTTCTATATGAACTTTAAAGCAGTGTTTTCCAATTCTGTGAAGAAAGTCATTGGTAGCTTAATGGGGATGGCATTGAATCTATAAATTACCTTGGGCAGTATGGCCATTTTCATGATATTGATTCTTTCTATCCATGAACATGGTATGTTCTTCCATTTGTTTGTGTCCTCTTTATTTCACTGAGTAGTGATTTGTAGTTCTCCTTGAAGAGGTCCTTCACATCCCTTGTAAGTTGGATTCCTAGGTATTTTATTCTCTTTGAAGCAATTGTGAATGGAAGTTCATTCATGATTTGGCCCTCTGTTTGTCTGTTTCTGGTGTATAAGAATGCTTGTGATTTTTGCACATTAATTTTGTATCCTGAGACTTTGCTGAAGTTGCTTATCAGCTTAAGGATATTTTGGGCTGAGATGATGGGGTTTTCTAAATATACAATCATGTCATCTGCAAACAGGGACAATTTGACTTCTTCTTTTCCTAACTGAGTACCCTTGATTTCTTTCTCTTGCCTGGTTGCCCTAGCCAGAACTTCCAACACTATGTTGAATAGTAGTGGTGAGAGAGGGTATCCCTGTCTTGTGCCAGTTTTCAAAGGGAATGCTTCCAGTTTTTGCGCATTCAGTATGATACTGGCTGTGGGTTTGTCATAAATAGCTCTTATTATTTTGAGATACGTTCCATCAATACCAAATTATTGAGAATTTTTAGCATGAAGGGCTTTTGAATTTTGTCAAAGGCCTTTCCTGCATCTATTGAGATAATCATGTGGTTTTTGTCTTTGGTTCTGTTTATATGCTGGATTACGTTTATTGATTTGTGTATGTTGAACCAGCCTTGCATCCCAGGGATGAAGCCCACTTGATCATGGTGGATAAGCTTTTTGATGTGCTGCTGGATTCGGTTTGCTAGTATTTTATTGAGGATTTTACTTGTCTTTAAGCTAAAAAAAACTGTCTCAGAAACTCATGGAAAAGGACTATGGTAGATATTTTGAGATATAGAGTTCTGATGTCATTGCCTAAGTAATTTTGAGATCATACCAATGATCAAGATTTCCAAAACTCTAAGAAAAATCTGATGAACTCATAAAATTGCTGTTTTAGTCAGTTTGGGCTGCTATAACAAATTACAATAGACTTGGCTAGGTGTGGCGGCTCATGCCTGAAATCCTAGCAGTTTGAAGGGTCAAGGTGGGTGGATCACCTGAGGTCAGGAGTTTGAGACCAGCCTGGCCAATGTGGAGAAACTCCATCTCTACTAAAAATAAAAAACAATTAGCCAGACCTGGTGGTGTGTGCCTGTAGTCCCAGCTACTCAGAAGGCTGAGGCAGGAGAATTGCTTGAACACAGGAGACAGAAGTTGTGCCACTGCACTCCAGCCTGGAGTATAAAAAAAAAAGACTGTCTCAAAAAAAAATATTTACCATAAACTAGATGTCTTACACTATATAAACATTTATTTCTCACAGTTCTGGATGCTGAGAAGACCAAGACAAAGGTTCTGGCAGACTCAGTGTCTCGTTATGGCACTCCTCCTGGTTTGTAGGAGATCTTTTTTTGTCATATCCTCACATGGCAGAGACAGAAGAGAGAGAGAGAGAGAGAAAGAGAAAGAGAATGTTTTCCCACAGCTTTCAAACCCCTTGCAGGAGGGGATGCATGCAGGCAGACGGGTGCAGGAACCAGAGCAAATGAACGCTGGGACTGACTGGTTGCTCCTCTCTGGGGAGAGCAGGCTTTGTGCAGGCCCGGCAGCAGCGTCCAAACATGTGACAATGCTCTTTTAGCTCTGCTGTCCAGGAGGGATTGTCTGCCACCCCTGGAGCCCCAGAGGTGTCTCTTACAATCAGTGCTCTTTTAGTATTTGCCATCCATGGATGGCTAAGTGTTAACCAGCTCAGTGGAGGGTCAGGTTGACAGGTTTTACACCATACCCTCTTAGTACCTGAGTTCCTTCTCAGCATTCAGGAAGAATCAGGTCACATGAATGAATTGAAGGGTGGTGAATGTGGAAGACTTTATTGAGCAGTGGAAGTGGCTCCAGAGGGAAGGGGAGCTTGAAAGGGGGTGGAGTGGGAAGATAATCTTCCCCTGGAGTCCCATCGTCCCCAGCCGAACTCCTCTTTGACTAGAGTCTCTAATATCCAGCTGCTGCTTCTCCTCTTGATGTCCAGATAATTCTCTCTTCTGTGTGTGTGTATGCTCTGAGTCTGGGGTTTGGGGCTCTTATGGGCACAGGATAGGTGGTGGGGCTGGCCAAAAGGCAACATTTGCACAGGAAAACAGAACTAGTTCTCACTTTGGGTGGTGGGTCCAGGATTGAGGGTGGAGCCCTCGCCAGGGATCATGCCCTCTTCCACCCAGCATTTCCCTGCATCCTCTCATATCATCACCACACAGTTTTAAGGAACTATGGTTAACTGTATTAAGTCAGTGCTTACAAAGCACTCTCAACAAACAAACAAACAAACAAAAAACAAACTAGGCTGGTACCTGGCTTACAGGTTTCCTAGCCTTATAGGTGAGTAAGAAGGTTCACCTTCTGGCAGGCCCAAGAACCTTAGGATATGCACTCAAGAAGATTGAGTTTCACTCAAATCTATAGATACTACAGATGAAGACTAATGATAAATTCCTGGCTTGGCTTCATAGCCTCAAGAGGATTTTAAACGTGCAGCCTAAGATTTTTTAAAATAAAAAGTTTCATAAAGCATATCTAAAAAGGCCTGTATGGTCAATTACTATTCTTGTTGAAGTTACCTAAATAATCAGGTCAAATTTAATGAGAAAAATATTTTATACTCAATACTACTTTGATTTATCTCTAATCTAAAAGGAGGTTAACTGTAGAGAAAAATACATTTCAATGAAATAATATAACATGCCCTTATGGTTATCAGATTATACATCTACTTATTGCCTTTAAGGTTTTATTATCTACCTGTAAATTGAACTGATCCAGCCATTTTACACCTTTTTTTCAGGCCTAACCAAATTCTCAATTTTTCTGGTTTCCTTCAATATCCAGTTATAACTTTCCAAATTGACATTTCCAATTTTTCTTCCTCCCTCTTGACTTGGCATCACTGAGAACTAAAACTTGACTGCCCAGATCATTATAAGGACTCAATTTGGCATGTATCTTCCCTTTCCCCAGGATCTGAAAAAGCCCTCGCACAGAAGCCAGGCAAAGTGGTATAAACTTTAAAGACCTGCAACAAACCGTGTATGAGCAACCTTTGTTTCTGGAGCTGCTACTCCGTGGGCCACTCAGAAATGTCACAGGAACTCCCACATCTTCCAAACTCTGCTCCAAAAAATAGCTATAACTGTGATTCTGATGTCTATGCCATTATCACAAACATTCAAACTGTAAACTGGGAAGTCCATTGGTCAGCCCCTGCTGTCTTCACTCCACCGTCTAAAAACACTGAGAGCTCAATGTCTAGAAATCTTCTCAACTCACTGTCTTCTGGACTAAAAAACTGGGTTTATAGTCTGTTCCAAGCATTAATCTTTGTTTTTGTTTCCATAAAGATACCCCTCATTAAATGCCTGATTGCTCACATCATCCAGCAAATATCCTCTACTACTATGTCTCAGCAGATAATTCAGCCGTTCTTTAATAAACAAAAGACAATTCTTTCTTCTCTCCTGAAACAACCTTTATGATGAATTTAGTGTATACCCTATTAGTTCATTTTGCTACATTTATATGCAGCCTAAAACCTTAAATTCCTTATTTTTAAAACAATGTATGTATTATACTACACATATCTTTTTGCTGCCATTTATTTTACTTAGATCCATTGTGTAGATCTACCTCCCTGTTGATACATATACATCAATTTCATTCATGGAACTACTCTGAATATATATCATATTTTATTTGTCCACTACTGAGATATCTTCTTTATTAAATCATTATTAACTGTTAGTTATTAGAGAAATTTTATCAAAATGATAGGTACTTACGTTTTATTGAAAATGCACTCCAATCCCTTTTTAAACACATCTTACCAGCATATCTTTCTGACAGCCATTTGAAGATGCTGACATATAATGATGAAGTCTACTCTTCCCTCCCTACTGAGTATCATGAGGTCTACGTCAATGTCAGAAGGCTTCAATTCCCCTGAAAACCCAAGGACATTCTTGGAGGACTTTTTTAGGAAGTGCTCGTATACTGAAGGAAGTCTATGATTTTGATACACTAAGAAACTGCGGTGTATAGTGTTTGCTCAGTCTCTGGATAGTAAATTTTTCCCCTTCCTTCCTGCAATGAGATATTTAGTAAATAACCATGTTTTATTTAAAATTATAAATCTGTGGTCCTCTTTGTCTTAACACCATTCTTTGATCAATCAATCATTGCATTTTCTTAATGCCTTGTGGTTATAAGAGTGATGAATTGAGCATATTTTTATGTCTCTTTGTGCAGAGTTTCAGTGTGAGGAACTGTGTGAAAGTTTCTACAGGATAAATACTGAGAAGGTTGAATTGTTGGGTATTTTCAGTTTTTCCAAATACTGCCAACTTGCTCTCCTAGAGGCTATTATAATTTGTTCTACTTCCTATGTGTAAGCGTTTCCTTTCTCACCATTTTTGCCAACAGTTGGCATTATCAAGCACTTAATCTGTTTGGTAAAAGTGATATGTTCTTGCTGTTTTTATTCATTTGATTTGATTACTTGTGACATTGTTCTCTATTCTGCACCACTGATCTATTTGGCTAGTCTTGCACAAATAACACACTATTTTAATTATTATAGTTTTATAACAAATATTGATACCAGTACAAGCCTATGCTCTATCATGCAATACTGCATAATATCACTGCATCGATATCCTACTTTTTACTTTTACCAGTATCTTTTTTTTTTTAATTCTTGTAAGCTTTTGGAAGTCAAGAAATGTTTATTAGGCATCACCTGTATACTGTAATAGGCTAAATGCTGTTGTGTATTTCTCAGTACTTAAAAGTACTTGGGGGGGCACCCAAGATGGCCAAATGGGAACAGCTCCAGCCTCTAACTCCCAGTGTGGGCGACACAGAAGGCAGGTGATTTCTGCATTTTCAACTGAGGTGCAGACCGACACATCACACCTCACACGGCTGGGTACACCTCTGAGATGAAGCTTCCAGAGCAAGAATCAGACAGCAACAGTCACTGTTCAGCAATATTCTGTCTTCTTGCAGCCTCCGCTGCCGATACCTAGGCAAACAGGGTCTGGAGTGGACCTCAAGCAAACACCAACAGACTTGCAGCTGAGGGTCCTGACTGTTAGAAGGAAAACTAACAAACAGAAAGGACACCCACAAGAAAACCCCATTAGTATGTTACCATCATCAAAGACCAAAGGCAGATAAAACCACAAAGACGGGGAAAAAGCAGTGTAGAAAAGCTGGAAATTCAAAAAATCAGAGCGCATCTCCCCCTCCAAAGGAGCGCAGCTCATCGCCAGCAATGGAACAAAGCTGGACAGAGAATGACTTTGACAAATTGAGAGAAGAAGGCTTCAGTCGATCAAACTTCTCAGAGCTAAAGGAGGAACTATGTACCCAGTGCAAAGAAACTAAAAATCTTGAAAGAAAGAATGGAAGAATGTATAACTAGAATAATCAATGCAGAGAAGACGATAAACGAACTGATAGAGATGAAAACCATGACATGAGAACTATGTGACAAATGCACAAGCTTCAGTGACCGACTTGATCAACTGGAAGAAAGAGTGTCAGTGATTGAAGATCAAATGAATGAAATGAAGCGAGAAGAGAAGTGTAGAGAAAAAAGAGTAAAAAGAAATGAACAAAGCCTCCAAGAAATGTGGGATTATGTGAAAAGACCAAATCTACGTCTTATTGGTGTGCCTGAAAGTGAAAGGGAGAATGGAACCAAGTTGGAAAACACTCTTCAGGATATCATCCAGGAGAACTTCCCCAACCTAGTAAGGCAGGCCAACATTCAAATTCAGGAAATACAGAGAACGCCACAAAGACACTCCTCGAAAAGAGCAACTCCAAGACACATAATTGTCAGATTCACCAAAGTTGAAATGAAGGAAAAAATGTTAAGGGCAGCCAGAGAGAAAGGTCGGGTTACCCACAAAGGGAAGCCTATCAGACTAACAGCAGATCTCTCAGCAGAAACTCTCAAAGACAGAAGAGAGTGGGGGCCAATATTCAACATTCTTTTTTTTTTTTTTTGAGACGGAGTCTTGCTGTGCCACCCAGGCTAGAATGCTGTGGTCGGATCTCAGCTCACTGCAAGCTCCGCCTCCCGGGTTTACACCCTTCTCCTGCCTCAGACTCCCGAGTAGCTGGGCCTACAGGCACCTGCCACCTTGCCTGGCTATTTTTTTGTATTTTTTTAGTAGAGATGGGGTTTCACCGTATTAGCCAGGATGGTCTCGATCTCCTGACCTCGTGATCTGCCCGTCTTGGCCTCCCAAAGTGCTGGGATTACAGGCTTGAGCCGCCACGCCCGGCCTCAACGTTCTTAAAGAAAAGAATTTTCTTTTTTTTTTTTTTTAAGAAAAGAATTTTCAACCCAGAATTTCATATCCAGCCAAACTAAGTTTCATAAGTGAAGGAGAAATAAAATCCTTTACAGACAAGCAAATGCTTAGAGATTTTGTCACCACCAGGCCTGCCCTACAAGAGACCCTGAAGGAAGCACTAAGCATGGAAAGGAACAACCGGTACCAGCCATTGCAAAAACATGCCAAGATGTAAAGACCATTGATGCTAGGAAGAAACTGCATCAACTAACGAGCAAAATAACCAGCTAATATCATAATGACAGGATCAAGTTCACACATAACAATAGTAACCTTAAATGTAAATGGACTACATGGTCCAGTTAAAAGACACAGACTGGCAAATTGGATAAAGAGTCAAGACCCATCAGTTTGCTGTATTGAGGAGACCCATCTCACATGCAGAGACACACATAGGCTCAAAATAAAGGGATGGAGGAAGATCTACCAAGCAAATGAAAAACAAAAAAAAGCAGGGGTTACAATCCTAATCTCTGATAAAACAGACTTTAAACCATCAAAGATCAAAAGAGACAAAGAAGGCCATTACAAAATGGTAAAGGGATCAATTCAAAAAGAAAACCTAACTGTCCTAAATACATATGCACCCAATACAGCAGCACCCAGATTCATAAAGCAAGTCCTGAGAGACTTACAAAGAGACTTAGACTCCCATACAATAATAATGGGAGACTTTAACACCCCACTGTCAACATTAGACAGATCAACGAGACAAAAAGTTAACAAGGATATCCAGGAATTGAACTCAGCTCTGCACCAAGCAGACCTAATAGACATCTACAGAACTCTCCACACTATATCAACAGAATTTACATTCCTCTCAGCACCACATCGCACTTACTCCAAAATTGACCACATAGTTGGAAGTAAAGCACTCCTCAGTAAATGTAAATGAACAGAAATTATAACAAACTGTCTCGCAGACCACAGTGCAATCAAACTAGAACTCAAGACTAAGAAACTCAATCAAAACTGCTCAACTACATGGAAACTGAACAACCTGCTCCTGAATGACTACTGGGTACATAACAAAATGAAGGCAGAAATAAAGATGTTCTTTGAAACCAAAGAGAATAAAGATACAACATACCAGAATCTCTGGGACATATTTAAAGCAGTGTGTAGAGGGAAATTTACAGCACTAAATGCCCAGAAGAGAAAGCAGGAAAGATCTAAAATTGACACCCTAACATCACAATGAAAAGAACTAGAGAAGCAAGAGCAAACACATTCAAAAGCTAGCAGAAGGCAAGAAATAACTAAGATCAGAGGAGAACTGAAGGAGATAGAGACATAAAAAGCCCTCCAAAACATCAGTGAATCCAGGAGCTGTTTTTTTGAAAAGATCAACAAAATTGATAGACCGCTAGCAAGACTAATAAAGAAGAAAGGAGAGAAGAATCAAATAGACACAACAAAAAATGATAAAAGGGATATCACCACTGACCCCACAGAAATACAAA
This sequence comes from Chlorocebus sabaeus, assembly GCF_047675955.1. NCBI lineage: Eukaryota > Metazoa > Chordata > Mammalia > Primates > Cercopithecidae > Chlorocebus > Chlorocebus sabaeus. The sequence continues at coordinate 29,351,329 of NC_132925.1, forward strand.
CTACCATCAGAGAATACTATAAACACCTCTACGCAAATAAACTAGAAAACCTAGAAAAAATGGATAATTTCCTGGACACTTACACTCTCCCAAGACTAAACCAGGAAGAAGTTGAATCCCTGAATAGACCAATAGCAGGCTGTGAAATTGAGGCAATAATTAATAGCCTACTATCCAAAAAAAGTCCAGGACCATACAGATTCACAGCCGAATTCTACCAGAGGTACAAGGAGGAGCTGGTACCATGCCTTCTGAAATTATTCCAATCAATAGAAAAAGAGGGAATCCTCCCTAACTCATTTTATGAGGCCAACATCATCTGGATACCAAAACCTGGCAGAGACACAACCAAAAAAATAGAATTTTAGACCAATATCGCTGATGATCATAGATGCAAAAATCCTCTATAAAATACTGGCAAACCAAATCCAGCAGCACATCAAAAAGCTTATCCACCACGATCAAGTGGGCTTCATTCCTGGAATGCAAGGCTGGTTCAACATACACAAATCAATAAACGTAATCCAGCATATAAATAGAACCAAAGACATAAACCACACGATTATCTCAATAGATGCAGAAAACGCCTTTGACAAAATTCAACAGCCCTTCATGCTAAAAACTCTCAATAAATTTGGTATTGATGGAACATATCTCAAAATAATAAGAGGTATTTATGACAAATCCACAGCCAATATCATACTGAGTGGACAAAAACTGGAAGCATTCCCTTTGAAAGGTGGCACAAGACAGGGATGCCCTCTCTCACCACTCCTATTCAACATAGTATTGGAAGTTCTGACTAGGGCAATTAGGCAAGAGAAAGAAATCAAGGGTATTCAGTTAGGAAAAGAAGAAGTCAACTTGTCCCTGTTTGCAGATGACATGATTGTATATTTAGAAAACCCCATCAGGGAGAGGGGAGAGGGATAACATTAGGAGATATACCTAATGTAAATGATGAGTTAATGGGTAGAGGACACCAACATGGCACATGTATACATATGTAAGAAACCTGCACGTTGTGCACATGTACCCTGGAACTTAAAGTATTAAGAAAAGATAAAAAGAAGTGTTAAAAAAAAAAAAAAAAGTGCTTAGTACTTGTGATACATCCAGGAAGTTGATGAATGAATAACATAGCAGATCTCTGTCAGGGTGAGTGAATGGAGACCTCATTAGACTGTGGAACTGGCAAGGTCCTCTCCTAGCTTTACTGGAGTTCCTGGAAGGAGTGCTGTTAAAGCTGATCCCTTAGTTCCTACTTCAGTTTCTGGAACGTCATTCCAATGGGTCTTCTCTGCCTCAGAGTCAAGAGAATATTATTTATGGACTAGGGCAGAAAGGAGAAATCTCTGAGTGATGCATAGCATTGGGTATTTGCTCATTGCATCTTGTTTAATGTACACAATTGAAAATGATGAATTAATAGAAGCGTAGAGTGACCTGGATACAAAAAAGAGCAATGTGACAATTATCATAACATCATTATTTTATACTTATTTTACACTTACCTTGCCCTTTTTTATTAGGAGATTTATTCTTTTTTTATACTAGAATTTTTAAAAATTATTATACTTTAAGTTCTAGGGTGCACGTGCCCAATGTGCTGGTTTGTTGCATATGTATACATGCGCGATATTGGTTTGCTGCACCCATTAACTCATCATTGACATTAGGTATTTCTCCTAATGCTATTCCTCCCCCAGGCCCCCATCCCATGACAGGACCCAGTGTGTGATGTTCCCTGCCCTGTGTCCAAGTGTTCTCATTGTTCAGTTCCCACCTATGAGTGAGAATATGCGGTGTTTGGTTTTCTGTCCTTGCGACAGTTTGCTCAGAATGATGGTTTCCAGCTTCATCCATGTTCCTACAAAGGACATGAACTCATCCATTTTTTCTGGCTGCATAGCGTTCCATGGTGTATATGTGCCACGTTTTCTTAATCAAGTCAATAAGTGATGAACATTTGGTTGGTTCCAAGTCTTTGCTATTGTGAATAGTGCCGCAATAAACATACGTGTGCATGTGTCTTTATAGTAGCATGATTTATAATCCTTTGGGTATATACCCGGTAATGGGATGGCTGGATCAAATGGTATTTCTAGTTCTAGATCCTTGAGGAATCGCCACACTATCTTCCACAATGGTTGAACTAGTTTACATTCCCACCAACAATGTAAAAGTACATCATCTCCAGCACCTGTTGTTTCCTGACTTTTTAATGACCGCCATTCTGACTGGTGTGAGATGGTATCTCATTGTGGTTTTGATTTGCATTTCTGTGATGATCACTGATGAGCATTTTTTCATGTGTCTGTTGGCTGCATAAATGTCTTCTTTTGAAAAGTGTCTGTTGATATCTTTTGCTCACTTTTTAATGGAGTTGTTTGATTTTTTTCTTGTAAATTTGTTTAAGTTCTTTGTAGATTCTGGATAGTAGCCCTTTGTCAGATGGATAGATCGCAAAAGTTTTCTCCCATTCTGTAGGTTGCCTGTTCACTGTGATGATAGTTTCTTTTGCTGTGCAGAAGCTCTTTAGTTTAATTATATTCCATTTGTCAATTTCGGCTTTTGTTGCCATTGCTTTTGGTGTTTTAGACATGAAGCTTTGCCCATCCCTATGGCCTGAATGGTATTGCCTAGGTTTTCTTCTAGGATTTTTACGGTTTTAGGTCTAACATTTAAGTCTGTAATCCATCTTGAATTATAAGGTGTAAGGAAGGGATCCAGTTTCAGCTTTCTACATATGGCTAGCCAGTTTTCCCAGCACCATTTATTAAATAGGGAATCCTTTCCCCATTTCTTGTTTTTGTCAGGTTTGCCAAAGATCAGATGGCTGTAGAAGTGTGGTATTATTTCTGAGGGCTCTGTTCTGTTCCATTGGTCTATATCTCTGTTTTGGTACCAGTACCATGCTGTTTTGGTTACTGTAGCCTTGTAGTATAGTTTGAAGTCAGGTAGCATGATGCCTCCATCTTTGTTCTTTTGGGTTAGGATTGTCTTAGCAATTTGGACTCTTTTTTTTTTTTTTTTGCTTCAATATGAACTTTAAAGAATTTTTTTTGAATTCTGTGAAGAAAGTCATTGGTAGCTTGATGGGGATGGCATTGAATCTATAAATTACCTTGGGCAGTATGGCCATTTTCACGATATTGATTCTTCCTATCCATAAGCATGGAATGTTCTTCCATTTGTTTGTGTCCTCTTTTATTTCATTGAGCAGTAGTTTGTAGTTCTCATTGAAGAGGTCCTTCACATCCTTTGTAAGTTGGGTTCCCAGGTATTTTATTCTCTTTGAAGCTATTGTGAATGGGAGTTGATTCATGATTTGGCTCTCTATTTGTCTGTTATTGTTGTATAAGAATGCTTGTGATTTTTGCACATTGATTTTGTATCCTGAGATTTTGCTGAAGTTGCTTATCAGCTTAAGGATATTTTGGGATGAGACGATGGGATTTTCTAAATATACAATCATGTCATTACAATCTGCAAACGGGGACAATTTGACTTCCTCTTTTCCTAACTGAATACCCTTTATTTCTTTCTCTTGCCTGATTGCCCTGGCCAGAACTTCCAACACTGTGTTGAATAGGAGTGGTGAGAGAGGTCATACTTGTCTTGTGCCAGTTTGTAAAGGGAATTCTTCCAGTTTTTGCCTTTTCAATATGGTACTGGTTGTGGATTTGTCATAAATAGCCCTTAGTATTTTGAGATATGTTCCATCAATACCTAGTTTATTGAGAGTTTTTAGCATGAACGGCTGTTGAATTTTATTGAAGGACTTTTCTGCATCTATTGAGATAATCATGTGGTTTATGTCTTTGGTTCTATTTATGTATTGGATTACATTTATTGGTTTGCGTATGTTGAACCAGGCTTGTATCCCAAGGATGAAGCCAAGTTGATCTTGGTGGATAAGCTTTTTGATGTGCTGCTGAATGCAGTTTGCCAGCATTTTATTGAGTATTTTTGCACTGATGTTCATCAGGGACATTGTTCTAAAATTCTCTTTTTTTGGTTGTATATCTCCCCGGCTTTGGTATCAGGATGATGCTGGCCTCATCAAATGAATTCGGGAGGATTCCCTCTTTTTCTATTGATTGGAATAGTTTCAGAAGGAATGGTACCAGCTTCTCTTTGTACCTTTGGTAGAATTTGGCTGTGAATCCATCTGGTCCTGGACTTTTTTTGGTTCGTAGGCTATTGATTATTGCCTCAATTTCAGAGCCTGTTATTGGTCTATTCAGGGATTCAACTTCTTCCTGGTTTAGTCTTGGGAGGGTGTATGTTTCCAGGAATTTATTCTTTTCTTCCAGATTTTCTAGTTTATTTGTGTAGAGGTGTTTATAGTGTTCTCTGATGTTAGTTTGTATTTCTGTAGGATTGGTGGTGTTAACCCCTTTATCATGTTTTATTGCATGTATTTGATTCTTCTCTCTTTTCTTCTTTATTAGTCTTGCTAGTGGTGTATCAATTTTGTTGATCTTTTCAAAAAACCAGCTGCTAGATTCATTGAGTTTTTGAAGGGTTTTTTTGTGTCTCTATCTCCTTCAGTTCTCCTCTGATCTTAGTTATTTCTTGCCTTCTGCTAGCTTTTGAATTTGTTTGCTCTCATTTCTCTAGTTCTTTTTATTGTGATATTAGGGTGTCAGTTTTAGATCTTTCCTGCTTTCTCTTCTGGGCATTTAGTGCTGTAAATTTCCCTCTACACACTGCTTTAAATATGTCCCAGAGATTCTGGTATGTTGTATCTTTATTCTCTTTGGTTTCAAAGAACATCTTTATTTCTGCCTTCATTTTGTTATGTACCCAGTAGTCATTCAGGAGCAGGTTGTTCAGTTTCCATGTAGTTGAGCAGTTTTGATTGAGTTTCTTAGTCTTGAGTTCTAGTTTGATTGCACTGTGGTCTGCGAGACAGTTTGTTATAATTTCTGTTCATTTACATTTACTGAGGAGTGCTTTACTTCCAACTATGTGGTCAATTTTGGAGTAAGTGCGATGTGGTGCTGAGAGGAATGTAAATTCTGTTGATATAGTGTGGAGAGTTCTGTAGATGTCTATTAGGTCTGCTTGGTGCAGAGCTGAGTTCAATTCCTGGATATCCTTGTTAACTTTTTGTCTCGTTGATCTGTCTAATGTTGACAGTGGGGTGTTAAAGTCTCCCATTATTATTGTATGGGAGTCTAAGTCTCTTTGTAAGTCTCTCAGGACTTGCTTTATGAATCTGGGTGCTGCTGTATTGGGTGCATATGTATTTAGGATAGTTAGGTTTTCTTTTTGAATTGATCCCTTTACCATTATGTAATGGCTTTCTCTGTCTCTTTTGATCTTTGTTGGTTTAAAGTCTGTTTTATCAGCGACCAGGATTGCAACCCCTGCTTTTTTTGCTTTCCATTTGCTTGGTCGATCTTCCTCTATCCTTTATTTTGAGCCTATGTGTGTCTCTGCATGTGAGATGGGTCTCCTGAATACAGCACACTGATGGGTCTTGACTCTTTATTCAATTTGCCAGTCTGTGTCTTTTAATTGGAGCATTTAGCCCATTTACATTTAAGGTTAATATTTTTATATGTGAATTTGATCCTGTCATTGTGATATTAGCTGGTTATTTTGCTTATTAGTTGACGCAGTTCCTTCCTAGCATCAATGGTCTTTACATTTTGGCATGTTTTTGCAATGGCTGGTACCGGTTGTTCCTTTCCATGTCTAGTGCTTCCTTCAGGGTCTCTTGTAGGGCAGACCTGGTGGTGACAAAATCTCTAAGCCTTTGCTTGTCTGTAAAGGATTTTATTTCTCCTTCACTTATGAAACTTAGTTTGGCTGGATATGAAATTCTGGGTTTAAAATTCTTTTCTTTAAGAATGTTGAATATTGGCCCCCACTCTCTTCTGGCTTGTAGAGTTTCTGCCAAGAGATCTGCTGTTAGTCTGATGGGCTTCCCTTTGTGGGTAACCCGACCTTTCTCTCTGGCTGCCCTTAATATTTTTTCCTTCATTTCAACTTTGGTGAATCTGACAATTATGTCTTGGGGTTGCTCTTCTCGAGGAGTATCTTTGTGGTGTTCTCTGTATTTCCTGAATTTGAATATTGGCCTGCCTTACTAGGTGGGGAAGTTCTCTGGGATAATATCCTGAAGAGTGTTTTCCAGCTTGGTTCCATTCTCCCTGTCACTTCCAGGCACAGCAATCAGATGCAGATTTGGTCTTTTCACATAATCCCATATTTCTTGGAGGCATTGTTTGCTTCTTTTTACTCTTTTTTCTCTCAACTTCTTTTTTCACTCCATTTCATTAATTTGGTCTTTAATCACTGATACCCTTTCTTCCACTTGATCGAATCGGCTACTGAAGCTTGTGCATGTGTCATGTACCTCTCGTGCCATGGTTTTCAGCTCCATCAGTTCATTTAAGGTCTTCTCTACATTGTTCATTCTAATTAGCCGTTCTTCTAATCTTTTTTCAAGATTTTTTTGCTTCTTTACTATGGTTTTGAACATCCTCCTTTAGCTCGGAGAAGTTTGTTATTACCAACTTTCTGAAGCCTACTTCTGTCATCTCGTCAAAGTCATTCTCCGTCCTGCTTTGTTCCGTTTCTGGCGAGGAGCTGCGATCCTTCGCAGGAGAAGGGGTTCTCTGGTTTTTGGAAGTTTCAGCTTTTGTGTTCTGGTTTCTCCCTATCTTTGTGTTTTTATCTACCTTTTGTATTTGATGATGGTGACCTACAGATGGGGTTTTGGTGTGGATGTCCTTTTTGTTGATGTTGATGCTATTCCTTTCGTTTGTTAGTTTTCCCTCTAACAGTCAGGTTCCTGAGCTGGCGGTCTGTTGGAGCTTGCCGAAGGTCCACTCCAGATCCTGTTTGCCTGGGTATCACCAGCAGAGGCTGCAGAACAGCAAATATTGCTGCCTGATCCTTCCTCTGGAAGCTTCATTTCAGAGGGCCACCCGGCTGTATGAGGTATCAGTCAGCCCCTTCTGGGAGGTGTCTCCCAGTTAGGCTACACAGGGGTCAGGGACCTACTTGAGGGGGCAGTCTGTCTGTTCTTGGAGCTCAAACACCATGCTGGGAGAACCACTGCTGTCTTCAGAGCTGTCAGACAGCGACATTTAAGTCTGCAGAAGTTTCTGCTGCCTTTTGTTCAGCTATGCCCTGCCCCCAGAGGTGGAGTCTACAGAGCCAGGTGGGCCTCCTTGAGCTGCAGTGAACTTCACCCAGTTTGAGCTTCCTGGCCACTTTGTTTACCTACTCAAGCCTCAGCAATGGTGGACGGCTCTCCCCGTTCTGGGGTTGCCGCCTCACAGTTCAATCTGGGACTAGCAGTGAGCAACGCACCCTGGGTGTAGGACCTGCTGAACCAGGTGCAGAATATAATCTCCTGGTGTGCCATATGCTAAGATCTTTGGAAAAGTACAGTTTTTAGTGGCAGTGCCCTGATTTTCCTGCTACAGTCTGTCATGGCTTCCCTTGGCTAGGAAAGGGAAATCCCCCATCCCCTTGTGCTTCCCGGGTGAGGCGATGCCCTGCCCTGCTGCAGCTGGTCCTCCGTGGGCTGCACCCACTTTCTGACCAGTCCCAGTGAGATGAACCAGGTACCTCAGTTGGAAATGCAGAAATCACCCATCTTCTGTGTCACTCACGCTGGGAGCTGCAGACTGGAGCTGTTCCTATTTGGTCATCTTGGAACGGAAAATATTTATTCTTTTAGCAGTGTCTATTGTTCTTTTTTTTTTTTTTTCCTGCTGCAATGATTTGCCCAAGGAAACACTAATGGACCAGTAATTCAATTTTAATAAAATGCAGAAGATCTGCTTTTGAGTCCTGTCCCCCATAGTTTCTCCAGTGCAAATCTCTCTTGGGACGATATAGCACATTTTCAGTAGCTAAATTAAATAATGTTGTATAGCCCTCAATTTGACACATTGGTTTTCTGCATCTTCTTATTAATCAGGACAACCATATGGCACCACCAAGACCGTCAGAATACTGCAGAGACTCCATGGGTCAAACCTTGGTAATTCTATAAGTTTAAATCTCTGTGCCATATTTTCCTCAATTCTGTTTTTGGGAGAGAAGACATTACTGGCTAGATTTACTTCTTACTTTAGTATCTGTTTTTGGAGAGCTGGATGCACTATGTTCTAAATTGATAAAATAGTTCTAGTTTAAAGAATTTTCTAGTTAAGGACTTCTATTAAAAATAGAGGAAGGCAGTATTGCAATAAAATTTTTGTTTCAGCCCTAGTAGTTGTTTCTTGGAAAATGGGGAATTTTGTATTATTGAACAAAAATGTCAAGGAGGGACTCACAACTAATGAGGTGGAGTCCCTAATAGTGGAGTAATGTCTTTTACCTAGAAAATGGAAAAACAAAGAAAGGATCTGAGAAAGACTTTGAGGAAATTTTTTTCTGGATTTTTGAACCACAGTATGAGGGGGTTAAACAACCACAATTTTCAGAGCTATCCCTGATGTCCCTGTCTAAGTTGGATTTATAGAGGAATCCCTCTTTTATTTTCTGAGTAACAAAATAGCGTGTATGATGCAACTTGGGGATCATTTTAAACAAATGCTGCAAAAAGACTTTCCAGAAAAATACAATGAAAAAATAGCAACATGTCATCCTCCGAAATATTACCCAGAGGATGGAGCAATGAAGAAAGGTAGCTGCATTCTTCTCACTACATTTTTGTATCCAAAGAGCAGTGAGAAGTTTGAATCACCACTTTGCCTGAAATCATCCCAGACTCACTGTCCCCACTATTTATACCTTGCTGGGGAATAAATAATTTTGTATTCCTATTATGTTCTGGTCAAAAAAATTTAAAAAATGAAGGAAAAAAAAGAAAAAAAAACCTCCTGTACCAGGATTTATTCTTTCATAAATAACCTTAATTGCACTAGCAATTCAAGAGTCTTAGGTCTATAATAATTAACTGAATAATTGTGTTAGATTGCTAAACAATTTAAATGTGTTCATAGACGTAAATTTTACAAAGTATGCAAATGCTATAATTTATGTGGTTAGGTTTTAAGAGATTGATCAATGTAATTTGTTTTCTAGTATCAACGTTCCAATGCCTCATCATCCCTGAAAGATTTTTATTTTGAGCTTGCTGGTGTATGAAATATATTGTTTTGTGGAGGAAAAAACAGAAAATTTCTCTTAACAAATATATTATTCTATGTTTTAATTTTGGTTAGCACTTTAGACTCTATAGCACACTTTAACATACATCATTTTCATAGAATCCTTTCACGGATTCGTTAGGGTTTATTTAATCTTTTATAGAGAAGAGAAGATTGAGACTCAGATGGCTGTGTGATTTTCCCCATGGTCACATGACTAGGTAGTGGTGGATTCAGGGAGGAGAAAAGCCACATGTTTTGGCTCCTGGTTTTTCCATACTGCATTTTTTTGTGGGGGTGGGGGGGTGTGTTTTGAAAAATCCCTGTACATTAATTCAGCAGTAAAAGACATCTCTTTGAAACATTTTTAGCATTTTTTGCATTTCTTTGGGGCATTAAATATTCAGGGGCCGCGCATGATAGCTCACACTTGTAATCCCAGCACTTTGGGAGGCCGAGGCGGGTAGATCACCTGAGTTCAGGAGTTCAAGACCAGTCTGACCAACATGGCAAAACCCTGTCTCTACTAAAAATACAAAAATTAGCTGGGCGTGGTGGTGATTGCCTGTAATCTCAGCTACTTGGGAGGCTGAGGCAGGAGAATCACTTGAATCCAGGAGACAGAGGTTGCAGTGAGCCGGATTTCACCACTGCACTCCAGCCTGGGCAACATAACGAGACTCCGTCTCAAAAAAAAAAAAAAAAAAAATTCAGGAGGCATCTGTTGACTTAGAGCACAGAAGGCAGAGCTTTAAAAGGACTTAGTAGATTTTAAGAAATAGAGATTGTCTTTGTGATGAAGAAAACTAATAAACAACTAATATTTTTCTCTAGCTCAGCAAGTGATATGAAGAGTGGGATTATTTTGCCAAATAATATGCCTAAAACTCAGCTGCCGGGTATATAGCAGGGTTTTAAGGAGGAATACATTTCAAATCTCAAAATTATGTATCATATTTGTCACTGTAAAAAACTAAAAATACTCAAAAATCCTCTTTGTTTCTAACGCTAAAATCATTATTATTAATACACAGTATATGTACCTTTGTATATTTTGTCTTCTTTCATGAAAATGAAACCCCTCCAAAATTTATTATTATCCCTTTGAATAGACTTTCTACTCCTATCTCTTGCTCTACCTCCTCTTTAAGGTCAGTAATTCTTAAATTTGCCCTTTTGAGATTACTTTCCAAACCCTGTAGGCATGCTTTACTGTTACTTTATTATTTTTCTTTTGTCTTCTCTGACTGTGTATTTTTAAATAGCCTGTCTTCAAGCTCACTAATTCTTTCTTCTGCTTGATCAATTATGCTATTAAAATACTCTGATGCATTCTTCAGTATATCAACTGCATTTTTCAGCTCTAGAATGTCTGCCTGATTCTTTTTAATTATTTCAATCTCTTTGTTTAATATATCTGATAGAATTCTGAATTTTTTCTCTTTGTTAACTTGAATTTCTTTAAGTTTCCTCAGCACAACTATTTTGGATTTTCTGTCTGAAAGATCATATATCTCTGTTTCTCCAGGAGTGGTCCCTGATGCCTTATTTAGTTCATTTGGTGAAGTTATGTTTTCCTGGGTGGTGTTGGTGCTAGTAGATGTTCTTTGGTCATTGTAGAGTTAGGTATTTACTGTAGTTTTCACTGTCTGGGCTTATTTGTTTTTTTTTTTTTTTTTTTTTGAGACAGAGTCTCGCTCTGTCACCCAGGCTGGAGTGCAGTGGCGCAATCTCGGCTCACTGCAAGCTCCGCCTCCCGGGTTCACGCCATTCTCCTGCCTCAGCCTCCCGAGGAGCTGGGACTACAGGCGCCCGCCACTGCGCCCGGCTAATTTTTTTCTATTTTTTTTTTTAGTAGAGACGGGGTTTCACCATGGTCTCGATCTCCTAACCTTGTGATCCGCCCGCCTCGGCCTCCCAAAGTGCTGGGATTACAGGCGTGAGCCACCGCGCCCGGCCTGGGCTTATTTGTAGCTGTCCTTCTTGGGAAGGCTTTCTAGATATTTGAAAGAATGTAGGTGTTGTGATCTATGCTGTATATGCTTTAGGGGGCACCCCAAGCCTAGTAATACTGTCATTCTTGCAGACTCATAGAGGTACCTCCTTGATGGTCTTGCACAAGGTCTGGGAGAATTCTCTGGATTACCAGGCAGAAATTCGTATTCTTTTCCCTTACTTCCTCCCAAACAAACAGAGTCTCTCCCTCTCTCTCTATGTTCTGAGCCAGCTAGGGCTGGGGAGAAGTGACACAAGCATCCCTGTGACCACCACCACTATCACTCTGCTGGGTCACACCTGAGGCCATCATAGTGTTGGGTCTTGCCCAAGTCCTGCTGTAACCACTGCTGGATACTTGCCTGTATTTCTCAAGGCCCTGGGGCTCTACAATCTGCAGATGACAAAGCCAGTCAGGCCTCTGTCTTTCCCTTCAGGATGGCAAGTTCTCCCAGTCTCCTGGTGGGTTCAGAGGTACTGTCCAGGAGTCAGGGACTAGAGCCAAAAACCGTAGATGTCTACCTGGTGTTCCACTGTACTGTGGCTGAGCTGACACTCAAACCTAAGACACAGTCCTTCCCACTCTTCCTTCCCCTTTCCAAAGGCAGAGGAGCCTCACCCCATAGCCACCGCCACCACAGGCCACAGGGTGTACTGCCAGACTACCTATGATGTTTACTGAAGGCCCAAGGGCTCTTAAGTCAGCTTGTGGTGTATGCTGCCTGGCCTGGGACTCACTCTTCAGGGCTGTGCTCTTCCCTCTGGCTTAGGGAAAGTCTGGAAATACCATCCGAGAGTCAAATCTTGGAATCGGGGACCCTAAGAGCCCGCTTGGTGCTCTATCACCCTGTGTCTGAGCTGGTACCTAAGGTGCAAGAAAAGGTCCCATTTGCTTTTCCTTCTGCTTTTCTCAAGCAAAGGAGTTTCATCCCATAGCCACCACAGTTAGTAATGTCCTGAGTCTCACCTGAAGCCCGTAAGTCTCAGAGGTTTACCCAAGGCCCTTGACATAGTACCTGGGTGTCACTGCTGATCAGTTAGGGCCCAAGGGCTCTTCAGTTAGCAGGCAATGAATGCTGTCAGGACTGGATCCTTTTCTTCAAGGCAGAGGATTCTCTTCTGGCCCAGCTTGTGTCTAGAAATATTATCTGGGAGAGAGGGCCTGGAATTGGGCCTCACAACTCTGACCAGTGCTTTATCCTGCTGAGGCTGAACTGGTATCCAAGATGCAAGATAAAGTCCTCCCCACTCTTCCTTCTCCTCTCTTCAAGTGAAAGGAAGGCGTCTAGTTTGGAGCTGTAAGTTGTGCAGCCTGGGGTTAGAGGAGGGGTGATGACATACCACTTTGCAGTTGCCAGAGGTGAGGAAGCGGTGGCATAGGGAATTCAGGGCTGTTTTATCTATCTCTTTGGTGCCCCTTTGAGCAATATGAAGTTAAAACCAGATACTATGAAGGCTCACCTAATTTTTGATTCTTATACAGTTTTTTTTTTTTTTTTTTTTTTTTTTTTAATTTTTTAGATGAAGTTTTGCTCTGTTGCCCAGGCTGGAGTGTGGGGGCACACTGTCAACTCACTACAACATCTACCTTCCAGATTCAAGTCATTCTCCTGTCTCAGTGCCCCATCATGCCCAGCTAACTTTTTGTATTTTTAGTAGAGATGGGGTTTCATGATATTGGCCAGGCTGGTCTGGCCTGTGTCTGTACTGTCTCAGACATAGGGTGGTAGACACAAGGCGGGCTCTTAGGGTCGTATTGGCCAGAACTCCTGATCTCAGGTGATTCACCCATCTCAGCCTCCCAAAATGCTGGGATTACAGGCATGAGCCACTGCACCCGGCCTTAGATAGTTGTTGACTTGTTGTCCATGTCGGAGGGAAAATCAGTGGAGCCTTCTACTCCTCCATCTTGCTCTGCCTCTCTCCCAAAGGAATTTAAGAAGTGATTTTGTATTCATTTTCTATTGCTGTGTAACAAATGACCACAAAGTTAAAACCCACCGAGTTGTCTCCTGGTTTCTGTAGATCACAAATCCCAGTGTGGCATCACTGAATTCTCTGCTCCAGGTCTCGTAAGACTGGAAGTAAGGTCTCAGCCAGTACTGTGTTCTCATTTGTAGCTTGGGGTTGCTCTTCCAAGCTCATTTAGGTTATGAACAGAATTCAGTGTCTTGTGGTTGTAATAAGACTGAGGTCCTAATTTTCTTGCTCACTGCTGGCTTGGAGTTGCTCTTAGCTGTTAGGGGCCATCCTCATGTCCTAATCACATGGCCCCATCCAAAGGCAATTCATAATGTGGCTATTTATTTTCTTTAAGGACAGCAGAAGAGCTCACTGATGCTTCCAGTATCTTTCAAAGGGCTCATCTATTATGTCAGTCCCACCCAGAGTAATCTCCCCTTTGATTAACTTAAAGTCACCTGACTAGGGGATTTCATTATATCTGCAAAAATCTCTTTTGCCACATAATGCAATGTAATCCTGGGTATAAAATCTTATATTCACAGATTCTGGTGACATTTCAAGATTATGCATGATGGGTACTCTAGAGAGCAGGAATTTTATGGGCAATTTAGAAGGCTCTGTGATCCAGATGTCCAGGCTCAAGTATACTCACTAGAAAAGATGTTACTATTTTTAGTTCTTATCCTTAAAAAATGGTTTTAATCTTCTTGTTACAGCATTCTGTGGATGTTTTTTCTCTTTCCTACCTCTCATCCTCTATCAAGTTTGTAGTGATCTTCCCTTCCTTCCTTTATTCCAAATGTAGAAAGTGACAGTCCTGTCTGATCCGCATGTTTTATCCCATCACTAGTGACTTATTTAGAGATGAATACGTGACAAGACTAAATCCCTTAGAAAGATTTCTGGGAATTTGGTTTGGTTGGAATTATTGAAAATTACAAGCTCTGTTTTTTCACTGGGAGTGTTAGATATAGGATAAGACAATGCTGGAATTGCCTGGGATACCACATTAGAGACCTTTCTAAGAATAAGCTCTACACTGGAGAAATCAAAGTCAAGGATGGTGAAGGAGTCCTGATGACATTGTTGGAGGTCATTCAGGTTTGAAGCCAGGTCTACTTGTACTCCTTTCAGTTGTGCAAATCAATATTATAATAATAACTAGTACTACCATTACTACTGCCACCACTACTATTACCACCACCATTATTATTTCTATTATTATTTGGATTAAAGTCTGTTTCTATCAAATGAACTCAACAACTCTAAAATTTTTCTTAAATTTTCTTAGGAAAGCCCAGTCTAAGGATGCTATATATTAGAGATCCAGAAACAGTATTTTTTTTTTTTGAAACAGTCTCTCTCTGTTGCCCAGGCTGGAGTGCAGTGGTGCAATCTCAGCTCACTGTAACCTCTGCCTCCTGGGTTCAAGCGACCCGAAGCAGCATCATGAATTTCAGTTGGAATGGCTGAGCACAGCATGCTTATTTGGTATGTCTTTTCCCCCTAGAATATTCCCCCCCAAATATTCCAAATAAGGAATCATATTTGGCGAACAACCAAAACCAAAGTATTTATGATAACGTTAAGGTGGGGGCCGATGACTGAAATTTGCAGGGCAGGCTTGCCGGGTGGAAATTCAGGCAGGGTTTTCATGTGGTAGTCTTGTGGAGAATTCCTTTTGTGTCAGGGAACCTCGGTTTTTGCTCATAAGGTTTCCAACAGATTGGATGAGGCCCATGTGCATAATGGAGATTAATCTTTTTCTCTTAAGGCAGGTGGATCACGTAAGCCCTGGAGTTTGAGAGCAGCTCGGACAACATAGCGAGACCTTGTCACTACAAAAATTTAACAAATTTTGCCAAGCATCACGAGATGTGCCTATAGTCCCAGCTACTCAGGAAGCTGAGGTGGGAGGATTGCTTAATCCCAGGAGGCTGAGGCTGCAGTGACCAAATCGCACCACTGCACCCCAGCCTGGGTGACAGAGTGAGACCTTGTCTCAAATAAATAAATAAATAAACAAATAAACAAATAAACAGATGGAACATTCTATTAAACAAATACCTTCACAGCAACATTTGGACTGGTGAAAAACTGTGTACTTATAGCTTAGCTGAGTTGATAAATGAAGTTAATAATCACAGTAAACGAGATACTTAATATTATTTTATCGTTTCTTATCTGTACTTTAAAACAAGAATGGTTGAAAAACTGAGAAGTTTTGATTGTTCTCATAATCTGAATTTATTCATCTCATACTTGCTGAGGATGTCCTAGTATTATTCACGAGAAAACTTTTTCTCTTTTTGTCTTCTCTAAGTACGTTTTGTTCATCTCTCCAGTAGTAAAGCTGACAGCTACAGATGCAAAGATAATCTGAGATACTACAAAATCTGAGATACCTTACCTAATTCTATTAGAGCAGTAAGCCAAAACAATGCAAATAGAATCTAAGAAAATAGTAATGAAGACTATTAGCATTTTTTTCTAATCCTCATTTTATAGGCGAGGAAATTGAGTCCGAGGAAATTGAGTCCCAGGAAATTAAATAATTGGTCCGTGGTTACCCAGTTTTTTTTTTTTTTTTTTTTGAGACGGAGTCTTGCTGTCTCCCAGGCTGGAGTGCAGTGGTGCCATCTCGGCTCTGCAACCTCCGCCTCCCAGGTTCATACCATTCTCCTGCCTCAGCCTCCCGAGTAGCTGGGACTACAGGTGCCTGCCACCACGCCTGGCTAATTTTTTGTATTTTTAGTAAAGATGAGGTTTCACTGTGTTAGCCAGGATGGTCTCGATCTCCTGCCCACATGATCCGCCCACCTCAGCCTCCCAAACTGCTGTGATTACAGGCGTGAGCCACTGCGACTGGCCTATTACCCAGTTTTAAGTGATGAAACTGGGGCTACCATTCAGCTTATCTGTCCTCGGCTGTATTTTTAAAACATTACATTGTGTCTCTACAATAAATATTTTCCATTTTTACATTCTAGTGTATATTTTGTTCCTAATTGATGTTTTTATAGGCTTTCTCTTTTTCCAGATTATTCATGGAAGTTTTTTTAGAAGACAGAGGCCTTAAATTAGGTGTCATATTCTTTATAGTGTAGGTGCCCTAAAATATTTGTTTTGTTGAAGAATATATTTTTAGGCAAATACTCCATGTCAGGCCTACTGCTAAGAGCTCAGAGACCCTAATTGGGAGTAGAGTAATGGCAGAGTTGATTGCTGTCAGAGCATTCTGTGAGAATCTTCATTAGAGCCCTTAATGAAGTCATGGTGGTATTTTCTCTTCACTCCCTCTTCTCATACTAAATTGTAGGTCTGTGTGCCCTTTAAGAGAACCTCTTCTGTCTTAGAAATCACAATAAAATCTTTGTGTTTACAGCATTTAGAATCTGACACTGAGTAGGTACTTAACGTGTGGTTGTCGAAGAAAGGAAAGAAAGGAAGGGGAAGGTGAATATATACTTTTTTCTTAATGAAGAATTGATACCTAGGTTGTAGGCTAAGCCTGTGAAGCAATCATCCTGAGCAAGTTTCTCAATCTTAGCCCTAGTTTCTTCATTTAGACAATAGGGATACAAATGCTTATATTACTTACATCACTGAGTTATGATAATAAAACAATGTGAAAGAAAGCACTTTGAAAAGCAAACAAGGAAAACTTTTATCAATGCTTTTATCATTTAGCAAACAATGAAAACTTTTATATCAAACAATGCAAACTTTTATCGAAGAAATTAAAAGTGTTTATTTCCTGAAGAGACCCCTTGAAATGTCAATATTGACTCCCTGGGACTTCTCTAAAGATTTTCTTAATGATTAAACTGACAATAAAATTGGAATGGGATGATGCATGTGCTGCAAGGAGGGCCTCACTCCACACCCAGTCAATTAATAGATTTTGTTTTTAAAATCCATTTCTGTTCTACTTGCATGTAAAATATTAGGAATCTTTGTTCCTAATATTTTCTTTTTGGGAAATAAATTCCTGAATTAATTATCTCAAAATATATTTTGTGGCTATATTTTTGATTTTAGAAAGAAAACGTTAACTGTAAAAAGCTTAGAAATTATAGAAGAGATTAAATCCAATGAGTCTACTTCCTGAAAACCAGTTTATATTTTATAATATTTTTGCATTATGTATGTAAGTGTGTATGTATCTGTCTATGTGTATCTATGTGTGTGTATATATATATCATGTATACATATATGTATATATGTATACATGATTCATACCATACTTTTTATTGTAGAAATTTGGAAACTACAAAAAGGATGAAAGAAAGATAATAGTGATTCATTTACTTAAAATTTTTTCAACTTTATTTTAGATACAGGGGTACATGTGCATATTTATTACATGGGAATGTTGTGTGGTGCTCAGGTTTGGAGTACAAATCCTTTCATCCTGGTAGTGAGCATAGTATCTGATAGGTATTTTTTAAACCTGCCTTCTAGTAGTCTACAGTGTCTGTTGTTCCCACATTTATGTCCATGTGTGCTCAATGCTTAGCTCTCACTTATAAGTGAGAACATGCAGCATTTGATTTTCTATTCCTGCACTAATTTGTTTAGGATGATGACCTCCAGCTCCGTTCATATTGCTGCAAAGCACATGATTTCATTCTTTCTTTATGGCTGTGTAGTATTCCCTGGTGTATATGTAGCACATTTCTTTATCAAATTCACCATTGAGGGCCAGGTTGATTCCATATCTTTGCTATTGTGAATAACACAGCCATGAATATACAAGTGCGTGTGTTTTTTGGCAGAATGATTTATATTCCTTTGGGTATATACCCAGTACTGGATTGCTGGGTTGAAAGGTAGCACTCTTTTAAGTTCTTTTTTTTTTTTTTGAGATGGAGTCTCACTCTGTTGCCCGGGCTGGAGTGCAGTGGCACCATCTTCACTCACTGCAACCTCTGCCTCCCGGGTCAAGCAATTCTCCTGCCTCAACCTCCTGAGTAGCTGAGATCACAGGCATGCACTACCATGCCCAGCTAGTTTTTAAATATTTTTAATAGAGAGGGGGTTTCACCATGTTGGCCAGGCTGGTCTTGAACTCCTGACCTCAAATGATCGGCCTGCCTCGGCCTCCCAAACTGTTGGGATTACAGGTGTGAGCCACCTCACCCGGCCTGTTTTAAGTTCTTTGAGAAGAATCCAGACTACTTTCCACAGTGACTGGACTAATTTACATTCCTACCAACAATTTATAAGCATTCCCTTTTCTCTGCATCCTTGCCAACATCTGCTGTTTTCTGACTTTTTGATAATAGCAATTCTGACTGGTGTGGAAATTGTATCTTATTGTGGTTTTGACTAGCATTTCTCTGATGATTAGCAGTGCTGAGCATTTTTTTCACGTTTGTTGGCCACTGGTATGTTTTTTTTGTCCTTTGCACTTTTTTTTTTAATGGGGTTGTTTTTTGCTGGTTGATTTGTTTAAGTTCCGTATAGTTCTATATGCCCAAAGATTTTATGTCTTTGTCAGATACATAGTTTGTGACTATCTTCTCCAATTCTGTAGGTTGTCTGTTTGCTCTGTTGAGAGTTTCTTTTGCTGTGCAGCAGCTCTTTAGTTTAATTAAGTCTCACTTCTCTATTTTCATTTTTGTTGCAATTGCTTTTCGTGACTTAGGCAAAAATTCCTTGCCAGGGCTGATGTTGAGAAGAGTATTTCCTAGATTGTTTTAAAGAATTTTTATAGTTTGAGGTATTACATTTAAATAATTCTATTAAAAACTTTTTAAATTTTAGATTCAGGAGGTACTTGTGTAGGTTTGTTACATGAATACGTTGCATAATGCTGGGGTTTGGGCTCCAATTGAACCCATCATTCAAATAGTGAACATAGTATCCAATAGGTAATTGTTCAACTCTTGCCCCAACCCTCTCTTTCTTCTTTTGAAGTCCCCAGTGTCTATCGTTTTCATCTTTGTGTCCATATGTACCCCTTTTTTAGCTCCCACTTATAAGAGAACTTGTAGTATTTAATTTGATTTTGTGTTTCTGCATTGATTCACTTATGATAATGGCCTCCAGCTGTATTCATGTTGCTGCAAAGAATATGACTTTATTCTTTTTTATGACTGTGTAGTATTCTATGGTGTATATGTCCCACATTGAAAGAAAATAATTCTTTTTTTTTATTATACTTTAAGTTCTAGGGTACATATGCACAACGTGCAGGTTTGTTACATATGTATACATGTGCCACGTTGGTGTGCTGCACCCATTAACTCGTCATTTACATTAAGTATATCTCCTAATGCTATCCCTCCCCTCTCCCCCCTCCCCACAATAGGACCCGGTGTGTGATGATCCTCTTCCTGTGTCCAAGTGATCTCATTGTTCAATTCCCACCTATGAGTGAGAACATGCGGTGTTTGGTTTTCTGTTCTTGTGATAGTTTGCTGAGAATGATGGTTTCCAGCTGCACCCATGTCCATACAAAGGACACGAACTCATCCTTTTTTATGGCTGCATAGTATCCCATGGTGTATATGTGCCACATTTTCTTAATCCAGTCTGTCACTGATGGACATTTGGGTTGATTCCAAGTCTTTGCTATTGGGAATAGTGCCGCAATAAACATACATGTACATGTGGCTTTATAGCAGCATGACTTATAATCCTTTGGGTATATCCCCAGTAATGGGATGGCTGGGTCAAATGGTATTTCTAGTTCTAGATCCTTGAGGAATCGCCACACTGTTTTCCACGATGGTTGAACTAGTTTACAGTCCCACCAACAGTGTAAAAGTGTTCCTATTTCTCCACATCCTCTCCAGCACCTGTTGTTTCCTGTTTTTTTAATGATTGACCTTCTTACTGGTGTGAGATGGTATCTCATTGTGGTTTTGATTTGCATTTCTCTCATGGCAAGTGATGATGAGCATTTTTTCATGTGTCTGTTGGCTGTATGAATGTCTTCTTTTGAGAAGTGTCTGTTCATATCTTTGCCCACTTATTGATGGGGTTTTTTGTTTTTTTTCTTGTAAATTTGTTTGAGTTCTTTATAGGTTCTGGATATTAGCCCTTTGTCAGATGAGTAGATTGCCAAAATTTTCTCCCATTCTGTAGGTTGCCTGTTCACTCTGATGGTAGTTTCTTTTGCTATGCAGAAGCTCTGTAGTTTAATTAGATCCCATTTGTCAATTTTGGGAAAGAAAATAATTCTTAATCTCTCCTACTAAAGGTTTGTAGTCTTACCTATTAAAATTCTTCCAGGCTTTTTCTTTTTAATATACATACAATATGAGTAAGTGTTTAGAATCCTTGAAGGAATATTCAGTATTTGTGACTTTACTCTGAATTCACATTTCCAGGAGGAAAAGTTTGAATACCTTCATCTTAGATTGGCAAGAGAAGGGAGATAATAGTCTCACCAAAAGGAATAGAACTGTAAGTCCTGAAAAAAAATGTGATTTTATTAGAAGAAGGAGAAGATAGTGTAGTGGACAATCATAGGCAATAGATGCTCACTTCAGTACCTAGGCATGTATATATTTTAAATGATGTTCTAGTGTTCCATATTTTGTTCCCTTTGTTTTCTTTTTAGTAATTTTTCTATTGTGGCCATATATAATAATACGAAATTTATCATTTTTAACATTTTAGAGCCATTAAGTACATTCACATTGTTGAGTAACCATTACGACTATTCATCTGCAGAACTTTCAAATCATCCATACTGGAATTGTATACTTATTAAATAAAAATGCCCTCTTTGCCCTTGCTTTCTTTATGAATTTGACTATTCTAGGTATATCTTATGAGTGAAACCATGAATATTTACTTTGTATCTGTCTCATTTCACCTCACTTAATGTCTTCAAGATTCATCCTTGTTGTATGTACCTAAATTTCACTTCTTTTTTCTTTTTTTAAGAGACAGAGTCTTGCTGTATTGCCCAGGCTGGTCTTGAACTCCTGGACTCAAGCAATCCTCCTGCCTTGACCTCCCAAAGTGCTGGGATTACAGGTATAAGCCACCATGCCTGGCCTAAATTTCACTTTTTATCTTTTCTACAGTAAGATAATATTGTGTGTGTGTGTGTATATATATATACACACATATATATACATGTATACGTGTGTGTGTGTGTGTGTATATATATATGCCATGCCATATTTTGTTTATTCATCTGGTACAATTTAGTATGTTTTTGTCCTTTGGCTATTGTGAATAATGCTGCTGTGAACATTGCTGCACAAAGATCTGTTTGAGTCCCTGCTTACAGTTTCATGATATATATACCCGGAAGTAGAGTTATTGTATCATATTACAATTCTATGTTTAATTTTTGAGAGAACATCATTTTCTGCAGCAGCTGCATCATTTTACATTTCTAACAGCAATGCATAAAAATTCTAATTTTCTGCACATCTTTGCTAACACTTGTTGTTTTCTGTTTTTTGATAATAGCCATCCTAATGAGTGTAAGGTGGTACCACGTTTGTTTTATATTTTATTCATTTTTTAATATGTCATACCTTATAATTACATGTTATTTAACTTTTCTAAACAAGTTAGTTTTCATTTGTGGCATAGTATTTTATCATATAGATACAAATAATGTATTTAATCATTTATTTGCTGATATGTATATTATACATATTCTAGATTCTTTCTATTCTGATTTTTTTTCAGTCTTAAATCTGATTTTGTAAGAAAGCCCAATGTTCTGTCCTTTTGTGTTCCAAGGAATGAGTAGTATATATGTGTGGGTATGTCTGTGAGTGTATGTCTGTATGGTTGGCAGGTGCAGGGTGGGTGGTGGTGATAATTTTAGCCACTTGCTTCGATCCTCTTTAAAATGTTCATGCTCAAGTCTTAAAATATACATTTTATGATGAAAGTGTTAATTATCTGTCACATAAAATTTCCATTGTCTTTCCTTTTAAGCTATATATGTTTTGTTGGGCCCTTTCTTGGACTGGATTTTTTGAGAAACAGACTCTGAGAGAGATCTGCACACAGGAGATTTATAGGGAAGTACCCTCAGCAACAAAATTTGTGAGTGAGTCTGAGGAGAGTAGGACTGTTTTTCACATTGAGCAGGCCAGTATGAAGGATGCTTCAGGGGATCATCTGTGTATCAGATTACAGAATGATTCACAAGCATATTATCATGCAATACAAAGAGTTTCACACATTATGTTCATTCCTCTATGTCAATCCACATGCCTCTTTTCCAGACTTCCCTGTGCCAGACCTCCCGGGGTTTTTTCCTTCTATGTATTGATTAACCAGTAAAGTCCTTTGCCATTGCTCATGAAACTAATGTATATATATGTATATGGGCCACTTTTCATTCCACACAAAGCAGATGGCTGGGTACACCTGCTGAAGCTCTGCCCATTGTGAGAAATTTTCTTTTTGCTTTTTTTTTCCAAAGTCATCTCTGAGTGAGATGTAGCAGCTGTCAGTTTTCAACTTGTAGTCACATACTGAGTCAGTCCATTCATGAAGAATTTCTAGTATTTCTGATTCATCTAATGTATTGCTTTCTTGTGCATCTCAGGCCATCTGAGTGGCATGGTAGTCCATCTCCCAGTGTTCTTGGAGGATGTTAAATCCTGCTTCACAGGATAGTACTCCCATATTGATAAACTCTCTCTTACCCAACTATATGTTCCAACACTCCTTGTTCTAGCCCCTTTAGATCCAGTTCTACATACGCTCTCCACGCTCCTGCTATTGAATGTGTCATATAACCCGCATTCTAGGCAACCTACTTTAAGAGTGTCTTGGTCCTGAAGGGGATCTGAGCTGCATGCCACAGGACCTGCTACAGACTCTCTTTTATATGAGGGTCATCTTTCATTGATGATTATTTTTCTGCATAAAGAAGCACATTTATATTATAATAATCATAGTTTCCCTTTACTGAGAACCTACTATATACTACATGATATGTCTATTAATGATTTACTAACTTTACTAATTTTTGCACACACTCTTCCAGGTAAGTGTGCTATAATTTTACAATTGTGGTAACTAAAGTTTAGTGAAATAGTCATTTACTCATGGTCACAGACATAGCTAGTATTTAAACTGAGGTCAAAATAACTTCAAAACCTATACTTGTGCCCTACATTGCTTGAGATAAAGTTTCACCATTTTAAAACAAATTAATTGTGGGTCTAGTCTTCAATTAACAGGGCAGTAAGGAAAACAGTATTAGTTTTTATTTGGGGTTCCTCCATATGATTCTATAAGACTTGAGTTGGGGCAAGTTGTGATGAGTAAGTGGTCTGATCCGTAGCCCAGCGTATCTTGATCATTACCACAGTTTATTCTGCCGCACAATACTTTGCACAGACTTGTCTTCTGTTATTTTTCTGGTAGAATTGTACTGGGCCATCTCAGATATCTCTGAGTGGTCCTACTCATTGGTACACAGATGCCCCTGATGCTGCTCTCAAGGCCTAGGTCCTTAGAGGCCAACATCAGTTACACCTCCCCATCCTCAATCTGTGGTCCTGTGTGCAGCTGAAACATGGGTCTCCTCCACTGGCTGAAAATTCAACCCTATCCAGCTCTAAGTCTGCAGGACGCTCACCTTCTCATTTCTTCCAGGCCACATTCTCATCTTTCATCTTTTTGCTCCCTTCCCCCACCTTTCTTAATGAAATTTAGCCATGTTCCTTTGTGAAAATGTTTGGAAAACAGAGGCTGTTGATTCTAATTTCTCTCAAAAGAAATTAGACTCAAAATCTTGGGTCTTTTCTTGAGAAAGGAAAGAAAAATATAATAGCTTTCAGTTGCATCAAAGAGAAAAACAAAACATAGACTAATATTTTAAGATATCCTGCTACAGTTTTAACATCTTGAAATTTGGTTATAATTATATTAGCTAACCTCTACTGAGTGCATAAAATGTACCAGGAACTGTTCAAAGTTTCTTTCTTTTAAAATTTCTTTATCGTTACAACAACTTGTGAGGTAGATACTCCCCTTACCCACATTTTGTAGATAAGGAGTTTGAGGCATAAAAGGTTAAATGTTGTGTTAAATCACAGAGCTACCCAGTGGTAGAGTCAAGAGTTGATTCAAGTATTTGTACTCATAAACATTTTTGTGTATTTTCTCTCATACTAGCTACTAAAATCAAAGGTAGTTTGTGATTTAGCAAGAAATGTTTTTGGGCATACATATGAAACATTTTAGATATGGATCAGAAATTGGGAATTAAGTCCAATTCTCACTTGTGCCTGCACTGGACACTTGGAAAAGTGTTCTAATTTCTTCACTCTGCTAGAGAAATGTATTTTAATTTCAAGTTTAACCTTCCATTGGAACCTTTGAAAGAGAAAACCTTTGCCTCACTTTAATGTTTCCTACATTAACATTTAGATAGAAATGTTTAGATAGAATAAAAAAGGATTGAAAGTAGAAATTATTTATTATCTATCTATCATCTATCTATTATATCTATCATCTGTGTTTATCTGTCTATTCATCTATTCTTCCATCATCTATAATTACTTTGACATTGTTTGTGCTATTGGCAGCCTAGTTCTTTCTCCATTACTGAAGTTACCATGAGCTGAGTAAAAGTCCTTGATAAAAATCACAGACTCTTATTCTCAAAATTCTTTTCAGAATGGATTAAAGCCACCACATTAAAAAGAAAACTGTCAGGATCAGGAATGACTGGTACTGCCCTTTTACTCTGCTTATAGTTATGCAACAGTTCCTCTGATAATTTCTGCTTCCAGGAAGGAACAGTGGATTATACAAGAGGAAAAGTACTAAAAGGTTTATTGAGAACACGTGTTTCCATTTATAATTCATATAAGTTGCCTGGCACAGTGAAGGAACTCATAAACATTAGTTAACTTCTGTGCTTCCCTAAGAATGTGGAGGAGGAAAAATGAATAGAAGGTAAAAGCAAGACTCTAGTTCAATAATTTAAAACTTTTCCAGAAATGCTTTCTTAACATTAAAAATGAAGAACTTAAAGGAACCCCACATGATAGATACTTTGGAGAAGTATCAATAACAGCAACATATTTTTGGGCTTCAGAGAACTGGGGCTTTGTTTTATTGGGTCTTGTCATTTGTCTTCTTCCTCGATGCTCTATTTCTTCACCTACAAGGTGGTTTTCTGTCACCTTGCTAGAGGCTGTGTAAAGATAAGATCATGTTTGTAAAGCAATCTGCAGTGCCTATTTGGGTTTTCTCACATAATTTATTGCTTCCACAGATGATTGAAGTCTGCGGTTGGTAACAGGGATTCTTCAAGGTTACTGGGATGTCATTCACTCATTTGGGAGGTCTTTGTGCCCCCCGACTTTGGCTGTTTATGTCACCTTATTGCTGGGAGCATGTCTTATTCTATCCATTATCATAAAGGTATTCAGAGTTAATGATGAGTAAACAATATATATTTTATGTGTTTTACAGGTAATTACCTTTCCTTTGCATCTTAGGTGGAACAATTTGACTGTGTTCACAACTATTATTTGAACACATTTTAAAAATTGCTTTGGTCATTATTTCAGGCACTTGTAAACTTACCCCCTAAGATTTCTGCTAAAAGTCCTATGCATTTAGATTCATGGCTATGCTTGTGGGCATTCTCCTGTTTGAGAAAAACATAAATATCTGCCAAAGGGCAATGGGTAGTTTTGGAAAAGATATGATCACTCTATTCCTATCAATCTTACGGTAAACCATTGTTTAATTCTTGGATCAGAGACATTCACATACAGAAGACACAGATAATCCCTTAGGCATGAAAGGTTACTTCCTAAGTTGCGCATTCAGTAGATTCCATTTGCATGAAAAGAGAGGTCCTCAGTTTCCTCTGTATTGTTTGTATTGCTTTATTAGGAAAGTAGCATAGAAATTTAGGTGAGAACAAGTGATTTTAACTTTTCATAGAACTGAGTCAAATCATGACTTTGCTGCCCTTGAATTGTACGATGACAGTCAAACCCCTTATGTTCTTTGAGTTTCAGCTTCCTCACCTATGCCATTCTTTTTTCGTTTTTTTTGAGACGGAGTCTTGCTCTGTCAGCAAGGCTGGAGTGCAGTGGTGCCATCTCGGCTCGCTGCAACCTCCGCCTCCCAGGGTCACGCCATTCTCCTGCCTCAGCCTCCCAAGTAGCTGGGACTACAGGTGCCCGCCACCATGCCCCACTGATTTTTTGTATTTTTTGTATTTTTAGTAGAGATGGGGTTTCACCATGTTAGCCAGGATGATCTCGATCCAGGATGATCTCATGATCCGCCCGCCTCGGCCTCCCAAAGTGCTGGGACTACAGGTGTGAGCCACCGCACCCGGCCCACCTATGCCATTCTTAACTCAGTGTTGTCTTGCAAGTTAAATGACCCAGCACTTAGACATAAATGTTCACATACTAAATTTTTAATAAGTCTTGATAATTAAAATAATTTTTAATTACTAGCTTACTTACATTTAGTAGGTAAGAGATCTAGGATTTTATTTTGACTTTATCCAAATTCAAAACCTATAGAAGAACATGATATTGTCCCAGGATAATATATTTTGCACAAATACACACAAACTCAAATTTATATAGACACACACAAATGTATATACATACATGCTGATCCACACATAGAAACACACATGTGCACACATGCATGGATAAAAGAATACAAACTATTACATATGAATTATTGAGAATAATACATGCAATGAGCGTAATATACAGATGTATATGTATGGAGTACTAGAAGTAGAACTGACAGACCCGTTGCACAGATGTGGGTACTGAGACTTACAGAGGTTAAATAATTTGCCTGCCCAAGACATCTCACTGAGTAAATGAGGAAGCTAAAATGTAATGCTAAGGCTTTATTCTGGTAAAGTACATGCTTTTAATTCATACGCTATACAGCTTCGCAAACCAGCATTTGGATTGGTGAAGTTTATCTAGTCCAGGGTTTGGTTCTCAGTTCTATACACCCAAAAACACGAGCTGTTAGCACACCAAGAATAAGCTTACTAACTAGGTTCACAGAGACCAATGCATAAGCCAGAGGAAGCTGACCCGTGTAGGCTCAGGCTTTATTTTTTAAATTTTCCATTTGCATGATTCAGATCTTTTTCTATGGAAAATTACAAGAGCCCAACTCAGGCTGGCTTATGCAAAACAAAATAAATCAAGATAAAAGTGGCTGGCTTTCATAATGAGAAAGAGCAGTGCTATCTTTAGAGACAAATCATCTCAGATATTTAGATTAGGTGGCACAGATTCTAACCTGTCTTCTGGCATTGTTTTCACCTGCATTAGCTTTACACTTAGGCAACCAAATATGGCAAAATTGGCCATATAGAACTTCAGGCTTATATTCTAGCAGTTTAGCAACTCTGTCAGGACGAGCACTTCTCATTTCAAATATTTGTAAATGGTTCCAGCAAAACTCCTGTGGCTGATTCTCATTGATCTAGATTTGATCACATCCATCATGAAACCAATCAGAGTAGCTTTGCCTTATCTAGGCCTAAATCACATTCCTATTCCTATATCTGGAAAGATGAATAATATTCACAAACATGAACTGAGGGAAATGAAAATGTTCTCTTCAAAAGAAGGCTGAATGATTGCCCGCTAGACAAAAATAACAGGTATCTACATAATCTGATACACAGCCTAAAATACTTAGCCTGAAGAGGGAGCATTTTTCAAGGTGAGAAGTTGTACCTGGAAACTTAAATTAAAACCAGAAGTTGTTTGGTGAGTGCCTTTGTGTGTTCAGGCAGCTATGATTAAAAAAACCATAGACTGGGAGGCTTATAAACAACTGAAATTTATTTCTCACAGTTCCAGAGACACAGAAGTCCAAAATCAAGGCACCAGAAAATTGTGTGTGGTGAGGGCCAGCTTTCTCAGCTCCAGTCATCTCACTCTAACCTCGCAAGATGGAAAGGCAAGGGGTCTCCTTTGGGCCTGTTTTATAAGGATAGTAGTTGTATTCTCTCCTATGCAGAGGAGCATCAGACTTTTTGTTTTATTTGGGCCTTCGACTGATGGGATGAGGGCTTTCCTCATACACATTAGGGGGTAAGGTGGTATCACACTGTGGTTTTGATTTATTGGCATTTCCCTGATTATTAGTGATGTTGAGCATTTTTTCATATGTTTGTTGGCCATTTGTATACCTTCTTTTGAGAATTGTCTATTCATGACCTTTGCCCACTTTTTAAGGGGATTATTTGCTTTTTTCTTGTTGATTAGTTTGAATTCCTTGTAGACTCTGGATATTAATCCTTTGTCAGATGCATAGTTTGTGAATATTTTCTCCCACTCTGTGGATTGTCTGTTTATTCTGCCGGTTATTTCTTTTGCTGTGCAGAAGCTTTTTAGTTTAATTAGGTCTCATTTATTTATTTATTTTGCATTTGCTTTTGGGTTCTTGGTCATGAAGTCTTTTCCTAAGCCAATGTCTAGAATAGTTTTTCTGGTGTTATCTTCCATAATTTTTAAGGTTTCAAGTCTTAGATTTAAGTCTTTGATCCATTTTGAGTTGATCTTTGTATAAGGTGAGAGATGAGGATTCAGTTTCATTCTTCTATATGTGGCTTGCCAATTATCCCACCACCATTTATTGAAGAGGGTGTCCTTTCCCCACTTTGTGTTTTTGTATGGTTTGTTGAAGATCAGTTGGCTGTAAGTATTTAAATTTATTTCTGGGTTCTCTATTCTGTTCCATTGGTCTTCATGTCTTTTTTTTTTTTTTTTAATACCAGTACCATACTGCTTTTGTAACTATAGTCTTGTAGTACAGTTTTAAGTCTATCACATAAGCTAATATGATGCCTCCAAATTTGTTCTTTTTGCTTAGTCTTGTTTTGGCTATGCAGGCTCTTTTTTGGTTCAATATTAATTTTAGGATTTTTTTTCTAGTTTGTTGAAAATGATGATGGTATTTTGATGCAAATTACATTGAATCTGTAGATTGCTTTTGGCATTATGGTTATTTTCACAATAATTTTACCCATTCAGGAGCGTGGGATGTGTTTCCATTCCTTTGCGTCTTCTATGATTTCTTTCAGCAGTGTATTGTCGTTTTCCTTGTAGAGATCTCTCACCTCCTTGGTTAAGTAGATTCCTAAATACTTTTTTTTAAATTTAATTTAATTTAATTCTATTTATTTTATTTTATTTTATTTATTTTATTTGCAGTTGTAATAAAGATTGAGTTCTTTATTTGATTCTCAGCTTGGTTGTTGTTGGTGTAGAAGTGCTACTGATTTGTGTACACTGATTTTGTATCTTGAAACTTTACTGAATTCATTTATCAGATCTAGGAGCTTTTTGGATGAGTCTTTAGCATTTTCTAGGTATATGATCATATCTGAGAACAGTGACAGTGTGACTTTCTCTTTTCCAATTTGGATGCCCTTTATTTCTTTCTCTTGCCTGATTGCTCTGGCTAGGACTTCCAGTACTACGTTAAATACAAGTGGCGAAAGTGGGCATCCTTGTTTTTTTCCAGTTCTCAAGGGGATTGTTTTCAACTTTTCCCTGTTCCATATGATGTTGGCTATGGGTTTATCATAGATGGCTTTTATTACTTTGAGATATGCTTCTTCTATGCCAATTTTGCTGAGGATTTTAATCATAAAGGGATGCTGGATTTTGTCAAATGCTTTTTCTGCTTCTGTAGAGATGATTATATAATTTTTGCTTTTAATTCTGTTTATGTAATATACCACATTTATTGACTTGTGTATGTTAAACTATCCCTGGACCCCTGGTATGAAATCCACTTGCTCATGATGTATTATCTTTTTGATATGCTGTTGGATTTGGTTAGCTAGTATTTTGTTGAGGATTTTTGAATTTATGTTCATTAGGGATATTGGTGTGTAGTTTTTTTTTTTTGTTGTTGTTATGTTCTTTCCTGGTTTTAGTATTTGGGTGATACTGGCTTCACAGAATGATTTAGGGAGGATTCCCTCATTTCTATCTTTTAGAATAGTTTCTTTAGGATTGGTAGCAATTCTTCTTTAAATGTCTAATAGGATTCAGTTGTGAATCCATCTGGTCCTGGACATTTTTTTGTTGGCAATTTTTTTTATTAGTTTCAATCCCTCTACTTGTTCTTGATTTGTTCAGTTTCTACTTCTTCATGATTTAATTTAATCTAGGAGGGATGTATATTTCCAGCAAGTTATCCATATCCTCTAGATTTTCTACTTTGTACACATAAAGATGTTCATAGTAATCTTGAATTATCTTTTGTATTTCTGTGGTATTGGTTGTATTATCTACTGTTTCATTTTGAATTGAGCTTATTTGGATCTTCTCTCTTCTTGGTTAATCTCACTAACAGTCTATCAATTTTATTTATTTTTTCAAAGAACTAAGTTTTCATTTCATTTATCTTTTGTATTTTTTAGTTTCAATTTCATTTAGTTCTGTGCTGATCTTTGTTTTTTGTTTTCTTCTGCTGGGTTTGGTTTTGATTTGTTCTTGTTTCTGTAGTTCCTTGAGGTGTGACCTTAGATTGTCTATTTGTGCTCTTTTAGACTTTTTGATATAGGCATTTAATGCCCTGGGCTTTCACTTTAGCACGTGTAGATTTTACTGTAGATTTAGATTTGAGGTTTTGATAAGTTGTGTCACTATTATTATTCAGTTCAAAAAATTTTCTAATTTTCATCTTGATTTCTTTGTTGACTCAAAGATCATTCAAGAGCAGATTATTTAATTTCCATGTGTTTGTATAGTTTTGAGGTTTTGTTTTGGAGTTAATTTCCAGTTTTATTTCACGGTGGCTTGAGAAGATACTTGATATAATTTTGGTTTTGTTAAATTTATTGAGACTTGTTTTGTGGCCTATCATAAGTGCCCCACTGATATCATGTTGCTGTCTACCTCATTTCTTGGGTCTAGTAGTAATTGTTTTGTAAATTTGGGAACCCCAGTGTTAGGTGCACATATATTTAAAATGGTGTTATTTTCCAGTAGGACTAATCCTTTTATCATGATATAATGTCCCTCTTTGTTTTTTCAAACTATTGTTACTTTGAAGTTTGTTTTGTCTGATATAAGAATAGCTACTCCTTCTCACTTTTGGTTTCTATTTGCATGGAATATATTTTTTTAACCCTTTACCTTGAGTTTATATAAGTCCTTATTAATTAATTAGATGAGTCTCTTGAAGACAGCAGATGCTTGGTTGGTGGATTTTTATCCATTCTGCCATTCTGTATCTTTTAAGTGGTGCATTTACGCCATTTACTTTCAACGTTAGTATTGAGATGTGAGTTACTGATCTATTCATCATGCTAGTTGTTGCCTGAATACCTTATTTTTTTCTATTGTATTATTGTTTTATAGGACCTGTGAGATTTATGCTTTAAGGAGGTTCTATTTTGGTGTATTTCGTGGTTTTGTTTCAAAATGTAGAACTCCTTTTAGGATTTCTTGTAGTACTGGTTTTGTAGTGGTAAATTGATATGGTTTGGCTGTGTTCTCATCTAAATCTCAACTTGAATTGTATCTCCTAGAATTCCTACATTTTGTGGGAGGGGACTGGGGGAGGTAATTGAATCATGGGGGCCAGTCTATCCCATGTTATTCCTGTGATAGTGAATAAGTCTCACAAGATCTGATGGGTTTATCAGGCGTTTCTGCTTTTATTTCTTCCTTATTTTCTCTTGCCATCTTTCACCTCCTGCCATGATTCTGAGGCCTCCCCCGCCATGTGGACCTGTAAGTCCAGTTAAACCTTTTTCTGTTCCCAGTTTCAGGTATGTCTTTATCAGCAGCGTGAAAATGAACTAATACAAAAATTATCTCAGCGTTTGTTTGTCTGAAAACACTTTATCTCTCCCTCATTTATGAAGCTTAGTTTTGCTGGAAACATAATGCTTGGCTGACAATTACTTTGTTTAAGGAGGCTAAAGGTTAAGACCCCACTGCCATCAGGCTTGTAAAGTTTCTTCTGAGAAGTCAGCTGTTAATCTGATATGTTTTCCTTTATAGGTTGCTTTTGTCTCACAGCTGTTAAGATTCTTTCCTTCATCTTGACTTTACATAACCGGATGACTGCGTGGCTAGGTGATGAACTTTTTGTGATGAGTTTACCATGAGTCCTTTGAGCTTCTTGTATTTGGATAGCTAGAACTTTAGCAAGGCTCAGGAAGTTTTCCTCAATTATTCCCTCAGATAAGTTTCCCAGACTTTTAGATTTCTGTTCCTTCTCAGAAGAAACAATTATTCTTAGGTTTGGTCATTTAACATAATTGCAGATTTCTTGGAGGTTTTAATTTTTTAAATTCTTTTTAAAAATATTTTTGATTGGGTTAATTTGAAACCCTTGACTGTGAGCTCTGAAGCTCTTTCTTTTACTTGTTCTAGTCTATTGTTGAAACTTTCCACTGCATTTTGTGTTTCCCTAAGTTTGTTTTTCATTTCTAGAAGTTGTAATTGTTTTTTCTTTATGATATCGATTTCTCTGGAGCATTTTTCATCCATATCCTGTATTGTTCTTAAAATTTCTTTAAGGGCTGGGCACGGTGACTCAAGCCTGTAATCCCAGCACTTTGGGAGGCTGAGATGGGCAGATCACGAGGTCAGGAGATCGCGACCATCCTGGCTAACATGGTGAAACCCCGTCTCTACTAAAAAATACAAAAAAAAAAAAAAAAAAAAAAAAAAAAACTAGCCGGGCGAGGCGGCGGGCGCCTGTAGTCCCAGCTACTCGGGAGGCTGAGGCAGGAGAATGGCGTGAACCTGGGAGGTGGAGGTTGCAGTGAGCCAAGATCCGGCCCCTGAACTCCAGCCTGGGCGACAGAGCGAGACTCCGTCTCAAAAAAAAGAAAATTTCTTTAAGTTGGTTTTCACCTGTCTTTGGTATTTCCTTTAGTAGTTTAATAGTCAACCTTCTGAATTCTTCTTCTGGTAATTCAGAGTTTTCTTCTTGGTTTGGATCCATTGTTGGAGAGTTAGTGTGATCTTTGCAGGTGTTATAGAACACTGTTTTGTCATATTACCAGAATTACTTTTCTAGTTCTTTCTCATTTGGGTAGAGTATTTCTTCAAATTCTTCTTGAATTTATTTTTGATTGAATTCTGTTTTTTTAAATTTAAATTTCTTTTTTTTTCCCCTCTTAAGGATCAGAGTTTAAAGTTCATTTTAGTCTAATTTGATTCTTGGTGTCAGTATGTGTGAAGACTCTGTATGAGATCCTTTGTTATAGAGAGTCTTTGTGCGTTGACTTTCCCCAATGGTGATGGTAATAGTTATAGTCTTAGTGTGTGGATGAGTTCATTGCCTCCTATGGAGTTGAATGGCAGGGATCTTGTGAAGCTTATCTCATTCTCTTGTGGTGTACACTTTATTTATTTAATTTGTCCCCAGTGTTTCATTTACTGAGTTGATGATTCAGGCTTCAGGCCAATAGGGGAGGTATCCCTGGGTAGGCACAAGCTGTGGCTAAGGCAGGTGTGTAGATGCAATACCTAATGCTGGGCTTAGGTCCTAGCCTTGATGAGGGTGCCTGGAGGGGCTCTCAGAAATACTGGGGTTTTATCAGGGTGAAGAGTGGGAGTTACCTCAGCTCCTCTGCCAGGTCAGCAGGAAAGCTATTCACCTCACAACCTCACTCCTCTGTTAGTGTTTCAGCTATTCAGATCAGAGAGGAACCTGTTTTTATCTATATGAATGTTGATATTTCAAGTAGGGAGGAATTGTGACTTTGCCTCTAGTGCAGACCTGAATCTGGGGTGTGCTCCTCCTGTGGGGCTGCACTCACCCTGGATTGTTCCAGAAAGGCTGTCTATAGGTGTCTCCATGCTGCATTCCTAAGAAGGAAGCTCCAGCTGTGTCTATGTGGGAGTGCTAGGGGGTACAAGGACCCCTTCCCCAAGGTCCTTCATGATCACAGAGGCTGCCCGCCTGTTGAAGTATAGGTACAGATATTCCCTACTGCGTCTAGCACTGCAATTTTGTTTCTGCTGTGAGAAACTTCCCACTAGCTGAAAGGTCTGGAACACAAGACCTGCTGTTCAAATTCTTTTGTCCTGTTGGATGATCCCTTAATGTGGTGCTCTCCCACTTCCCCTAGGGATGTGGCTTCCTGAGAGCCAGACTGGAATGATTGTTATTGCTCTTCTGGGTCCAGCCTCCCAGTGGGGCTACCAGGCTCTGGGCTGGTGCTGGGGAATGTCTGCAAAGAGTCCTGTGATGTGATCAGTCTTCATGTCTCCCAGCTGTAGATACCAGCACCTGCTCTGGTGGAGGTGACAGGGGACTGATGTAAACTCTGAGGATCCTTGGTCATAGGTTTAATGTGCTTTCTTG
The DNA here is from genome assembly GCF_047675955.1 of Chlorocebus sabaeus. Lineage (NCBI taxonomy): Eukaryota > Metazoa > Chordata > Mammalia > Primates > Cercopithecidae > Chlorocebus > Chlorocebus sabaeus. The sequence continues at coordinate 29,385,726 of NC_132925.1, forward strand.
AATGCTGGTTATGCTAGCAGTGAAGTTGTCATGTGGACAGACTTAGGACCTCTGGTTGACCAGGATGTTGCAGACAGTTGCATTAGCTGTTGTTTTCTCCTTCCTGGGAGCAGTGTTACTCTGTCATGAGTTGCTGTAATGGCCTAAATTGGTTAACCTCCAGCCAGGAGGTAGTACTTTCAAGAGAGCACCAGCTGTGGTATTAGCAGTGGAATTTAAGTTTGCCCTAAATTGGCCAGTGGAAGTATTCTGGTTTCTCAGGGGATGGGCAGGGCCATTAACCTCCCAAGAGTGTATGTCTTTTGTGTTCAGCCACTGGGGTAGGTAGAGAAATACCATCAGGTGGGGATAGGGTTACACGAGCCTGAGCTCAGACTCTCCTTAGGCTGAGCTTGCTGCAGCCACTGTAGGGGATGGGGAGTGGTTCTCAGGCCAATGGGGTTATGTTACAGAGTGGATTATGGCTGCCTCTGCTGTGCAGTATAGTTCACCAAAGAAGTGGGGGGATAGCTGGTAGTGAAAGGCCTCACCCAGTTCCAATGCAGTTGGTGAGGCTGGTCTCACTCCTGCATGCCTGCAAACAGCATCAACTTTAGATTCAGGAAGCCCGGATACAGAAGTCAGACCTGTCCCACCATAAGCTTCCTGACCAAGAAAGTAAGCACAGCTTTCAGGCCACGCCCCTGTCTGTCTGCCCACAACATTGGCAGCTTCTGTGCTCATATCTGGAGCAGTTCCTGCTTGCTCCCTGGATTCTGCTCAAGGAAGTTTGTGCCTACTCGAAATTATCACAAAATTCAGTTGAATGCTTCTTTCATCCTGTGACCCCTTCCCAATTCTGCTGGCAGCCTTCCCTGAGGGCCTCTGTGAGATATAGTCAAGGATGGCTTCCCTGGGCTCAGGCCGGAGACTGGGAGTACCTATAAGGCTCTTCCCACTGCTGCTTCTACTTTTGTATTTCACATAGCTTTCTAAATTTATTCCAGCTCTAGGTAAGGTCAAATTCTTCTCCTGTGATTTGGATTTTCAGATTCCCCAGTAGGGAATATGTATTCAGAGGCAAACATTTCCTCCTCTCACGCTTCAGGAACTCACAGTTTTTCATTTGTCTTGTGAAGTTTGCAGTGACATGCTACTCCTTTCAAAGGATCCGTGAATTCTTTTGATTTTCCTCATCCATTCCTGCAGTGGTTCTTGGAAGAAAAGTTCACAGTGAGAGTCTCTACACTCTGTTCTGTCCATCCAAATGGGAGATGCACATTAGCCCTGCCTCCTATCCACCATCTTGCTCCTATCATATTATGTTTTTTAATTAGATTATACTATCTTTTTCTCTTATAAATAGAAATAAAAATAGCTTATTTGTACAGAATCAAACATATTAAGAATTCATAATTTTACTAACTTTATGGATGTACCAAGTTATCTTAGACTTCCAAAATCTCTTAGACTTCCAAAAATTTTCATATTTTTATAATGAGTATAATAATATATCTCTCACAACATTGTTGGAAAACTTAAATAATAAATGAGAAAGAAGCTAGCAGTATGTATATGACTTACTCATAGTAGACATAAAGTCATGTTATTCATTTTCCCAGGTTTGATGTGTTAATTAATTAAAAACTGATTACAATATTTTGGACCAGGTGCTGTGACTGGAAGTTACTGAAGGAGGTAAGTAAACATAAATTATATTTTTGGTCATTTAATTGTATTGCTAATATCTTTTAGTTGGATTGTGGTGGTACTCTATTTCACTTTTCTCTCCATTTCTTATAAAGGGGGTTTAATTAAAGTGTTATTGTATTTACCTTTTTTTTTTTTTGAGACAGAGTCTTGCTCTGTCGCCCAGGCTAGAGTGCAGTGGCGCGATCTCAGCTCCTGGCAAGCTCTGCCTTCCAAGTTCACATCATTCTCCTGCCTCAGCCTCCCGAATAGCTGGGACTACAGGTGCCCGCCACTACCCCTGGCTAATTTTGTTTTTGTATTTTTAGTAGAGATGGTGTTTCACCGGGTTAGCCAGGATGGTCTTGATCTCCTGAGCCTGCCTTGGCCTCCCAAAGTGCTGGGATTACAGGCATGAGCCACCACGCCCAGCCATATTTGCCTTTTATAGATCCTCTTTGGTGAAATGTCTCTTCATGTCTTTTGCCATTTTCTTTTTGAATTTTTTTTTAACCGAGGAGTTTTGAGAGTTCTTTATATATTCTAGATTTATCTTTTGTTAATATTTGCAAATATTTGCATTTTTTCTTCACCCTCTCCTCTGGGTCTCTCACAGAATAAAAATTTTTAACTGTGATGATAAAACTCTACCATTTTTTTTCTCATTTATGAATCATGCTTTTGATGTCATTGAAAACTCTTTACCAAGACTTAGGTCCTGAAGATTTTCTTCTAAGTTATCTTCTATATTTTTATACATTTTACACTTAAATCTAAAACCTTTTGAATTTTTATATAAGGTGTGAAGTTTAGGTCAAGGTTTGTTATTATTATTTTGCCTATGAATATCCAATTGCTCCAGCACCATTTGTTGAAAATACTCTTCTTTTTCCATTTAATTCTTTGTGTACCTTTTGATAGGGTTGGCTCTGTGTCTCCTCCCACATCTCATCTCCACTTGTAATCACCATGTGTTGAGGGAGGGGCCTGGTGGGATGTGGTTGAATCATGGGGGTGGACTTCCCTGTTGCTGTTGTCATTGACAGTGAGTGGATTTTCACCACTTCTGGTTGTTTGAAAGCATATGACACTTCCCCCTTTGCTCTCTCTCTCCTCCATCACTGTGAAGATGTGCGTGCTTGCCCTTCATCTTCTGCCTTGATTTTCAGTTTCCTGAGACCTCCTAGTCATGCTTCCTGTTAAGTCTGGGGAAGTGTGAGTAAATTACACGTCTTTTCTTTACAAATTACACAGTTGCAGGTAGTTCTTTATAGCAGTGTGAAAACAAACTAATACACCTTTGTATATCATCAGTATGCTATACTTGTATGGCTCTATTTCTGGGTTTTCTATGATGGTCCCTTGATCTATGTGTTTATACATCTGTGAAAACCACATAGTATTGATTATTGTGGCTATATAATAAACCTTGATAAAATAATTCTTCCCACCTTATTCTTTTTCAAAATTGTTTTATATATCCAAGTTCCACTACCATTCCACATATTTTAGAATAATCTTGTATGTATCCACAAAAAATCCTGCTGAGACTTTGACAGGAATAGTGATAAACATTTATCAGTATGTACAACTTTACTATGTTGTCTTCCAACCATGATACAGTGTGATGGTTACTTTTATGTGTCCACTTTACTGGGCTAAAGAATACCCAGATAGCTGCTGAAATATTATTTCTAGGCGTGTTTGTAGGATGTTTCTGGAAGAGACTAACATTAAAATAGGCAGAATGAGTAAAAAAAAATTATTGCCACCAATGTGGATGGGCATTGTCCAATCCATTGAGTGCCTGAGTAAAGCAAAAAAGTGGAGGGAGAGTGGATTCAATATCTCTGTTTAAGCTGGATTATCTACTTTCTCCTGCCCTCAGACATCTATGCTTCTGGTTCTCAGATCTTCAGAACTGGATTGAGACTTACACTAATGGCTTTCATGGTTCTCCAGCTTGCAAATAATGGAACTTCTCAGCCTCTGTAATTATGTGAGCTAATTTACATAACAGATCTCCTCTTAAATATATCCTTAAATCTCCATCTATCTAATCTATCAGTCGATCTCTGTATCTCTATCTGTCTATTTATCTATTCTATTCTATATCCATTTTGCTTATCTGGAGAACCTGATTAATACATACAGTATGCTTTCCCATTTATTTAGGTCTTGGTTGGTTTTTTTTTCATTGGAATTTTGTGAATTTTCTGGATCTAGATCCTGTATGTGTTTTGTTAAATATACATCTAAGAATTTATTTTTTTAAAAGAAATTGTAAGTTTCAATTTTGATGTCCATGTGTTCACTGCTAGTATATAAAAATATAATTAATTTTTGTATGTTGATGTTACATCTGTATGTTGATCTGACCTTGCTGAAATCACTAAAGTAGTCAATAGATTCCTTTAAGTTTTATACATAGATGATTATGTCATCTGCAAATAGGGACAATTTTATTTTTTCCTTTTCAATCTGTATGTCTTTTCCTTCATTTACTTGCATTATTACATGAATGAGAATTTCGTAATTATGATGACTAGAAGTGATGAGAGCAAACATCCTTGCCTTGTTGCAGTCTTAGAGGAAAGCTTTCAGTCTTTCATGATTAAATGTGATGTTAGCTGTAGATGCCCTTTATTAAACTGGGGAAGGTCTCCTCTATGCTTAATTTTTCTCAAAGCTTTAATTTTGAATAGATGTTGAATTTTGAATTTTGTCAAATGCTTTTTCTCCAGCAATTGATAATGATTGTGCAGTTTTTCTTTATAGCCTCTTAATATGGTAGATTACACTTTTTTTTTGGTGGAGTCTCGCTCTTTCACCCAGGTTGGATGCAGTGGCGTGATCTCGGCTCACTGCAACCTCCGCCTCCTAGGTTCAAGCAATCCTCCTGCCTCAGCCTCCCGAGTAGCTAGGACTATAAGCATGCACCACCATGCCCGGCTAGTTTTTGTATTTCTGGTAGAGATGGGGTTTCAGCATGCTGGCCAGGCTGGTCTTGAACTCGTGACCTGGTGATTCACCTGCCTCGGCCTCCCAAAGTGCTGGGATTACAGGCATGAGCCACCATGCCTGGCCTACACTAAATTTTCTAATATTGAACTAGCTTTGCCTCCCTGGAATAAACATCCAACATGGTCTTATAAAATTCTTTTTACATATTGCTGAAATCCATTTGCAGGTATATTTATGAAGAATATTGGTCTGCAGTTTTCATTTTCTGTACTATCTTTGGAATAAGGGTGACACTGGCTTCACAAAATGAATTGGGCCATGTTGCCCTCTCATCTGTTTTGCAGAAGAAATTGTGTAGAATTGGTATTAAGTTTAATTTAAACATTTGGTCGTATTCTCCTGTGAAACCATTTGGGCCTGGGTATGCCTTTTTGAAGAGTTAAAAATTTATTAATTGAATTTATTTAACTGTCATGAACCTGTTCACATTACTGATTTCACTTTGCATGAGTTGTGGTAGATTGCGTGTTTCGAGAAAATAGTCTGTTTTATCTATGTCAAAATTATGTGTGTGTAATTGTTCACAGCATTCTTTTAATCTTTTGATATCTGCAGAGTTTGTAGTAGTACTTGTTTTCTTCCTGAGTGCTAATTTGTGTCCTCTCTCTCTCTTTTTCTTTGACGTTCTCGCTAGATATTTGTCATTTACAAAAAAGCTTTCAAAAAACAGGTTTCAGTTTCATCAATTTTCTCTATTTTTTGTTTTCAATTGTATTTATTTCTGCTGTTTTCTTTATTATTTCCTTTCTTCTGCTGACTTTGGGTTAATCTTGCTCTTTTCTTTAAGTTTCTTGAGGCAGAAACTTAGATTATTGACTTGTGATCTTTTCTCTATTCTCATGTGAGCATTTGATGCTAAAAATTTTTCTCTTATCATTGCTTAAGTTGTGTCCCACAAAATTTAACATATTGTATTTTCATTTTCATTCAATTCAATGTATTTGTAAAATTTTCCTCGAGACTTCCTCATTGATGCATGAATTACTTAGAAACATATTTAGTTTTCAAGTGTTTGAAGATTTTCCCATTATCTTTCACTTATTGATTTGTAGTTTGACTATTGTTATCAGGGATGATTCTCTGTAGCCATTGTTTTAGGGTAATTCTGCTGGTGACAGATTCTTTTAGCTTTTCTTCATCTGAGAATGTCTTTATCCTTCATGTTTGAAAAATGATTTTACTTTTTAAAAACTTTTCGAGGTGTGTTTTATGGTTCAGAATATGGTCAATCTTGGTATATGTTCTGTGGACACTTGAAGAGAATGAGTATTTTGCTGTTATTGGGTGGATTGTTCTATACATGTTAATTTAATCCTGTTAGTTGATGATGTTGAGTTCTTCTATATCCTTGCTGATTTTCTGTCTGGTAGTTCTATCATTTGCTTCAGAACATAGTGCTGACATCCTTAATTATAATTGTGGATTCATCTATTTCATTTCATTTTTTTTTTTAGCTCTATTAGTTTTTTGCCTTATGTACTTTGATATTCTGTTGTCTGGTGCATACATAATTAGAATTTCTGTGCCTTCTTGGTGGATTTATCCTTTTATCATTATGTAATGTTACTCTGTATCCTGGGCCTAATTTCTTTGCCCTAAAGTCTACTTTATCTGATATTCATATTAACATTCCTGTTTTCTTTTGATTAGTGTTTGCATGGTATATCATTTTCCATCTTTGAAAAATTTCCACCTACCTATGTTATTATGTATGAAGTGAGTTTCTTATAGACAGCATATATTTGAGTCTACCAATTTTTGATTTATGTATTTAAACCTTATATATTTAGTGCAATTTTTGATAAGTTAAGGCTTAAGTCTGCCATTTTACTTGCGTGTTCTGTGTATACTTTCTGTTTCTTATTTTTTCATTTTCTTTTCTCTCCTTTTCTATAGTTACTTGACCATCTCTGAGAATTCCATAGTAATTTATCTGTGGTGTTTTTAAGTGTATCTTGTATAGATTTTTAAATGGTTGCTCAAGGTATCACATTAAATATACATCACTTATCACAGTCGACTGCTGTTTATTGGTGTTCAAGTGAAGTATAGCAATCTTTCCTTCCTTTATGTCTCTTTAGCCTCACTCATGTATGGTATAATTAACTTACTTATTTTCTAATACATTGAGACAGTTTATAATGTATCATAAATTATTATATTTGTTTAACTGTCAAACATAATTTAGAAAATATAGAAGATGGGAACAATCTATAATATTTACCCACAATTTTTCTTTTTCTCTTATTCTTTCTTCCTTTCTGATGTTCTAAAATTTTTGGTTTATCAATTCCTTTCTGTTTGGAGAATTTTATTTAGCCATTCTTTAAGGTAACTCTGAGGGTGACAAATTATTTTAGTTTTTCTTAATCTGAGAATGTCTTTTCCCTTCATTTCTGAAAAATATTTTTGGCTGGCTAAAAAACTCTGAATTTGCATTTCTTTTATTTTAGCATTTGGAAAATGTTGTATTACTTCCTTCTGGCCTTCATGATTTTTAATGAGAAATCTGTTGTCATTTGAATTATTTTTCTCCTGTAGATAAGGTGTCATTTTTCTCTTCTTGCTTTCATGATATTTTTTATTTTGTAGTTTTCAGAATTTGACTGTGATGCGCCTACGTAGGATTTCTTTGGGCTTATTCTGTTTGGGATGTACTCAGCTTCTCAAATTTGTAAGCTTATGTTTTCTTGACAAATTCAGGACATTTTTTAGCCATTCTTTATTTGAATACCTTTTGAGCCACACCATCTTTCTCTTTTCCTTCCAGTTGTTCATGACATAAATGTTAAACTTTTGTCAAGTCCAAAAGGTCTCTGATTTTCTTTCTATTTTCTCTTTGTTGATCAGGTTGGTTAATTTCCATTGTTTTATCTTCCAGTTCACTGATTCTTTCCTTTATCCTTTCCATTCTACTTTTGGGCACATTTATTAAGTTTTTTTTTTTAAGTTTAGTTATTGTATATTTTAGTTCTAAAAATATCATTTTCTTCTTCTTTATATATTTTATTCCTTAGCTAATACTTTGTATTTTTTTTCATTTGTTCCAACGTATTCATAATTGGTGAAGTATTATAATTGTGGATCCTTTAAAATTGTTGCAAGATAATCCCAATGTCTGTGTCTCAGTGTTGGCATCTGTTGATTGTCTTTTCTTATTCTAGTTGAGAATTTTCTAGTATCATGAGTAATTTTTTCAGTTGAATTCTGGAAATATTGGTTATTTTGAGCTTATTTAAATCTTTGGTATAGCAGGCATTCTCTAACACCTTCTAGAAGGGAAAGAAAGGCATCATATCATTACTACCAAGTGTGGGTAAAAGTCCAGCTTGCCTACTTGATCCCCACTGACAGTGGCTCTGGGGTGCTCTTTGTTACTGCTGCGCAAGGGTAGGGGATCAGGCTTTTTACTATACATCCACTAATACCACTGTCTATGAGTAGGAGGGATTTCTCTTTACTTCTTTTATGGTCTACCTGACACTTTCAGCAGGGAGGAGGTTACTTTGTTACTAGTGAGTGTGGGTGAAAGTCTTGACTCTGCATTAGGCCTTCTCTGATATCAACTCAGCAGGGAGGTTGAGGGGCATCTCAAGACCTCTGGGTGGGGTGAAAGTGAAGTGAGACCATGTGGTCTCCACTACTCCATTGACCCCATAGTAAAAGGTCACTCAGTGGAGGAGAAAGTGCCAGCTTTTTTTGGCCTTCACTGATGTTTTCCTGGCAGAAGGATGGGGGTGACTTGTTACAGTTTAGTGAAGGTAGGAGCCTAGTCAGTTTTCTTTGGTGATGGAGGTGTGAAGGTGTTACATTTTTTTGTTTTTGTTTTTTTCCTGTGGTGTTTGGCTGGTGTATAGTGGTTATTGTCTAATTGTTTTTCCTACCTTGCTAGGTACCTCCTTATTTGGCTGGAAAGGGAAATTTTTTAGGAATTATTTTTGTGCCTATTGGTATTTCCAGGTGACTGGCTCCTTCAACACTCAGTCTGTGATGTGTATGGCAACACAAATATGTAGCTAATTCGTTGCTCAGAAGTACCCATCCTTCCAATTATGGAAACATTTCTTTGCTTCAAATTTTAAATTGGTTTTCTTCTGTGCTTTCTCTTCCCTAGGGGCTTAAATTTTAGCATTCTTAGGTTTTCAAGGTCAGTTGCTATTTATCTGCTTTCCAGTTTTTCAAAATTTTCTGTTTAGCATCTTCCCTTAATTACCTTGTTTTTATGGATTCATTTAAAAATGTAATGTTAATTTATTAGGACATTGTGATGAATATGCATGTCATTTTTGAACTCCTCGCCTCAAGCAATCTTCCTGCCTCAGCCTTCCAAAGTGCTGTGATTATAAGCATGTGTCACTGCAGCCAACTATGCATGTTATTTTAAAGGATCTGTTTTAAAGTACAGTTCTTCAAAAGAAATTCCTCTGTGTGTTTGTTTATTTAAAATATTTTGAGTCTGCTGTCTCCAAGTCAATGTTTTCATGCATTGTAAAAGTCAGTGGTCATCAGGAGACAGAAACCATATCAGTTATTTTAATGGAGAGAATTCAATATAAGAATTATTGACTAGATATTTGGAACTAAAAATAGACAACAAAAAGAACATGATGATATGGAAATAGTAATTGCAGAAAGTAGCTACCATTCCTACAGTTGAGAGAATAAAAGTAAGACGATACAAGGATTAAAACTTAGAAGGTTAGAGGAGGGGCTCATAAAACTGAAATCGTGAGAAGCTTGCTTCTCAGGTGGTGCTATCTCTGGGCTCAGAGGAGGGGTCTGTGAGGCTGGTATTTAGCCCACTGGGGAGTTGGCTGGTGGCTAGCTGTCCCTGAGGGTCTTTGATGGCACATAATAAGGCTGGTTTTGCAAGTGTTGGACCACTGCAAAGTGGATTCAACCGATGCTAGGAGAACAAATTACTGTCAAGCCTTCGGTGAATCTTGAGAATATAATCGAATTCTAATATCTTCTTATGACCTCTGCTTCTATCCCCCTTACCGACACCACCATCATCTCTTGCCTAGATTATTCCAAAAACCTCCTATTAGAATTCCTGGCTTCCTCTGTTGTCCCTCTTTAGTCTATTCTTTTTTAAAAATATAAGCAGCCAATGTAATCCTGCCAGATTTTAAGTCTGAGCATTTCACTGTACTGCTCAAAATTTTCCAGTGTCTTTTTATTTTACTGAGTAAAAACCAAAATCATCATAATACCCCACCAAGCCCTATATAGTTCCGCCTGCCTGCGGTTGTCACACACAGCTGCACCACTTCAGAGGGTGTCATTCATGTAGAAAATTATGTGTCACATGCCAACTCTAAGCCCACCACTCCCCCTTTTATCCTTCTGACTTTCCTTCCTATTACTTTTATTTCATTTATTCTGTCCCAATCCCGTTGGTCTGCTTGCTATTCCTCAAATATGCTAAATACACTTCAAGGCCATTGACCTTGCTGTTCTCTCTTATTCTCCTTTAGATATATGTATGGTTTCTTCTGTGCATTGTACAGATTTGGTTTTTACTTAAATGTATCATCTCAGTAATTCTTTCCCTGGCCTATTTGAAAATGCATCTAGTCTTTCTTCCTGTGGTCCCAATCCCTTTTCCCTACCTTATTTTTTTTCATGGCACTTAATACCATATAACACACTATATGTTAACTTATTATGTATTTTCTTTCCTCCTCCCAATCTAACTATAGTACTAAAAAAGAGGTTTTTTTCTGTTTTGTTTTTGTTTTTGGTCTGGTTCATCAGTCGTGTGCTCCAATACCTGGAGCTGTGCATAATCTATAGTAAGTGACCAATACATATTTTGTACTTTTGATTATAGAGAATAGTGTCTTAAATTACTGTTTCCATACTTTGTGAAGATTTGACCTGCCTTACAATAAATGAAAATGGATTTGTAATTTCAAATTCTAGAAAAGCATGAGAATCTGCACCAAGATGCCAATTTGATATGGTTAAGACTTGGATTTTACAATATGGAAGTTAGATTGAATTGAAAATTACATGTGTTTGCAATAGTAAAGCTGTGTCATATTGCCAAATTTAAATAATATTTATAATTGTGGAAGTTGCTCTATCCACCATCTACCAGAATATAGAGCTACCATGGTTATTTAGTCAATGTGAATCCCTTAAAACTGTTTTAGAAAAGAAGCTAAAATATTACCTATTGAAATACTTTCTGGGTGACTAGTTTTTGCACCTTTTAAAGAAAGTGGATATGCATGCAATTTTAGAATGCATTAGTAAATAAAAAAATTATGAAAGAAAAATGTTCTGGACCAAAAAAAAAAACCATATATATATATATATATATATATACACACACCACTGAAATTTAGCATTTGACAAAACTGTGGCTTTGTACTGACTTTAATTTTTGATCTTTAAGGATTACTAATAGAATGCAGTAAAAAAGTTCCATTGCTCTCTTTTGGCAAAGACACACGTTTAAACAGAATGACAAAATGCAATACAAACTTCAAGGTGAACTTTAGAATTACTGGATATGCAGGAAGTTACCATGAATTGATGTGCCAAACTTGTTAGTATTCCCAGCCCAGTCTCTACATAAACAATGTTACCTCGTCTTGTGATTCTGGAATTGTTTAATTGAAAATCTGCAGACTTTCTGTTCTGAACACAGCATAAGAAATAAAGGAGTCAGTGACCTATAGAATGCATTATCATTTTCCTCTTGATAATATCAAGCAAATGAAGCAGCGCAAAGTGGAAGATAAAAAACAACCCATCTGTTGGGGGATCAGAAATAGGGAAAAAGATAATAAGCTCTAGAATGTATTCAGGACACCATGAATAAGGCATCATAAAGCCTCCAGCATGCTTAGGTGCGGCAATATTATGTGGCTTGTGCTAGCAATTTCTGTTAAGCAAAAAATTAACATTGGACAATAAATTTCTTTTGGGTATTACCTTGTAACTACACTCACTATGTAACTTGCATTTCTTAAACTACCACTGGTTTGACAATGTTAATTTAATCAAAGAGAAATCCACTAGATATAAATGTATAATAGCTGAGAAATGAGATTATTATTGTTTTGGGAATATGGGAAGTAGGTAATATTACAGCTGAGAGGGTTAATAGGTGACATCAAATATTCATTTTTTTACCTTGTTGTTCCCAAGTATAGGCAATTGTAAGTGTACTAACTGTATCAGTTTTTGCTGACATGGTATAAATTTCATACTGCAAGAACTTTGTCTGGTTATGATAGAGATGTGGCTACACTTAGAAAATCAGAGTTTCATCTGACAGTAGAAAAGGCATAATCTGCTTGTCTTTCTCATGTTTACAAGAGGCTTTAGAAAAGGGTTGGGGCCAAAGAATATTTAAAAAATCCTCTCTCTACTGCAGAGATTTCTATTCAATTCTGCGATGATTGGTGTACTTGTACATGGTCACTTCTCAGAAATGTATTAGCGTTAGGTGCTGATAAAATAATCAGTGGGAATTCTGTATCCTAACATCCCTTTTCAAGCTCGTATTCAATTTAATAGCAGATAAAATTGGTCTTTTTCTTTAAATTTTTAGTTTAGCCTTATTCATTTTTTTAGTAGTAACTCATGTCCCATAATATAAAAATAAGTAAGAGTATATTTTTCTGTTAATTCATTTTTACATTTCACTGACTGAATAGGAAAATACTTACAGTTCTCACTCTTGAGGACATACAGCTTTGGGTCTATTTTTGAGGAACTAGAAGTAGGAATAGGTGAAGATTACAATTGGGAGAGAGAAACCAACTGGGAGATGTCAGTGGGCGGTGAGGGAGTGAGTGGAGTGAATTGCTTAGTTAAGGTGGCAGGGGCAACCTGAAAGTCAAAAGGGATAAATATATGATTCAGGCTATCATGGGAATGGGAGTGAATTCAGAATAGAAGGAAAAAAAATAAAATGAGTTAAATCCAAACGAACCATCTGCAGTTACCACATAGCAAGGGTGTGTCCAAGAGGATTTGTGAGGGATGTAAATCTAGTTGATAGTTCTCAACTGATCCATGAACAGATAGCTTTGTTCCTGTATGGCTCTGAAGATATCCCTTGTATTTTTGATATTGCCTAGTGAAGTAACTGGGACTCCAGGCTCACCTTTTCATCCTTTGTCCACCCTGTTTCTGGGTGACTCAGGTCTCTTCATTGCTTTTCTGTGCCACCAGTGGGATTTATATGGCCGATTGACAGCAGCAGCTGCTTCAGAGTTTATTTTCTTGACCTTGCTGCTTGTGATGGTTCATTTAAGGTGTCAACTTGACTGGATTGAGGGATGGCTAGATGGAGGGCAAAGCATTGTTTCTAGGTGTCCGTGAGGGTGTTTCTAGAGGAGATGAACATGTGAGTCAGTGAACTGAGAGAGGAGGACTTGCCCTCACATTGGGGGTCTGGCTGGAACAAACCTAGAGGAAGGGGAGTTTTCTCTTTCTACTTTCTCTCTCCCTTTTAGAACAGGACACTTTTACTCCTCCTACCTTTGGATGTCAGACTCCAGGTTCTTTGGCTTTTGAACTCTGAGACTTGTACCAGCAGCCTCTCAGGGGTTTCTTGGACCTGACTAGGGACTACATTGTAGGCTTTCCTGGTTCTGAGGCCTCAGACTTGGACTGATCCATGCTACCAGTATTTAGCCAATGCTGCTGGCATCTCCAGTTCTATAGCTTGCAGTTGTCCTATCGGGACTACTCCGTCTCTGTGTGAGCTGATTCCCCCTAATATATGCCCTTCCATATATCCTGATTTTGTCTCTCTGGAGAACTCTGATCAATACACTGCTCCTGTCCATTCCTTTGGCTACATACTCCAGCTCTGTCTTTTCTGAGAAGAAGGAGTTGTGTATACTCTGACCTATAGTGATGGCAAATTACTAGGTTCTTTAATGATTGCTGGCTCTTAGATTTCAATGTCTTTTGACTATTTTTTTTCTTTTTTTGAGACAGGGTCTTGCTCTGTCTCCCAAGCTGGAGTGTGATCATAGCTTACCGTGGCCTCAACCCCCTGAGCCCAGGTAGTCCTCCAGCCTCCCAAGTAGCTGGGACCACAGTCAAGTACTATCACACCTGGGTAATTTTGTTATTTTTTGTAGAGATGGGGTCACTGCATGTTGTCCAGGCTGGTCTTGAACTCCTGGACCTGACTCCAGACTTGGCCTCCCAAAGTGCTGAGATTACAGGTGTGAGCTACCATGCCCGGCCCCTTTTGACTATTTTAATACCTGCATTCTTTTGTATAGATTTTAGGATCAGTTTAATAAGTTAAAGAAAATCCTATGTAATTTTCATAGAAATTATCTGAACCCAAACTAGGGTGAGTCAGTGGAGGTGAATGAGGTATTTTCCTCAGGTCCAAAATGTAAGGAGTTGCCAGAAATATTCAGTAATCAAGATAAATAATATATATACTATTTTTTTTTTTTTTTTTTTTTTTTTTTTTAGATGCAGTCTCGCTCTGTTGCCCAGGCTGAAGTGCAGTAGCATGATTTTGGCTCACTGAAAGCTCTGCCTGCTGGGTTCACATCATTCTCCTACCTCAGCCTCTCGAGTAGCTGGGACTACAGGTGCCTGCCACCAGGCCTGGCTAATTTTTTTGTATTTTTAGTAGAGACAGGGTTTCACCATGTTAGCCAGGATGGTCTCGATCTCCTGACTTCATGATCTGCCTGCCTTGGCCTCCCAAAGTGCTGGGATTACAGGCGTGAGCCACCATGCTTGGCTGATAAATAATATTTTAATGCAACATTTTAAAAATGAAATTTAATGCACAAAGTCTTTAAGTAACAATATATCAACAATTTTGAGAAAGACAGGATCTGTCATAGCATTGTGCTAAACCATATGGAGGCAGAGGTGAAATGGAAAATCAGGACTGACCATGTCTTTTATTATTTCCTGAAAATTTTTATATTTTGTTAATCAGTGACTTTTTGCATTAATTTTGATTTTTGAAAACAATGCATTAAAATATTGCTTATGAAAAATATTGCTTATCTTGATGTCTGTATTTCTTGGTGGACTTTAAAATTTTGCACCCCAGCCAAGGCCCTCACTTACCTCACTCTCCTCACCCTAGGGCTGGTTCTGAAAAGTACAATATATTTATAGTTTTTTAAAGGAAAAATGAATATATTTTATGACTTTAAGTTTCTCATTTATGAATATTGTGTTTACTTACATATTTTATGTCCTGCAGTACTTTGTATTTTTTTCCTTGAAGGTCTTGCATACTTAAAAATGTATTTCAAGTACCTTATGATAGATGTTTCTTGCTCTTTTGAGTGGGTTTTATTTTTTGTTCTTTTTATAAAAGGTTATTTTTGCAGCTCATCCTTGTATCCATGCATCTCTTTCTTTCATTATATAAACAAATATTGATGCCATCTGTGTATCAGACATTGTTATAAGTGCTTTGATATAGCAATAAAGAAAACTAGTGAGGGAAGACCAAAAATAATCAAATAAGTCAATAAAAAGAAAAGGTCAAGTAATAAAAAGCATTATGAAAAAGTTAAAACAAGGTGAACTGACAGAAAATGACTAAGGGTATGGCAAAGATTGGGTTGTCTGAGTAAGTTTCATATAAGTTGTGACCTGAATGTCAAGAAGGAGGTGCATATCTGAAGGTCTAAGAAACTTGAGATAAAATCCACAGGATATTTGAGTAATATCAAGATGCAAGTTGCACATCTTGACTGTCTACTTCCTTAGGTTTACTTTCTTCTCTGGAACTGGACACTGCTTTTTTATTCTGTTTTTCTCTCATTTTACTTATTCATTATTCACTAAACCAAAAATACTAACAGTTTACTGTGCACCATTCCCAATTTTAGTGCTAAAACATCTTTGAAAATGAAACTATTGATAGGCTGGCAATGAAAAATGAGAAATTGAAATTTAATAAATACCACTACAAGAATATAAACTACTTACCTGTAAATCTTACAAAATATATTCAAGATCTACATGCTGAGAACAAGAAAATACTGATGAACAAAATCAAAGACCTAAATAAATGAAGGATAAGCCATATTCATGTACTGGAAGACCCAATGTTTTTCAGATCTTAATTCTTCCCAAATTGATCTATAGAGTCAATGAAATGACAATCAAAATGATGACAGGATGATTTTATAGAAACTAACAAGCTGATTCTAGAATTTATGTGGAAAAACAAAGGAAGTGTAGTAGACAAAACAATTTTGAAAAAGAATCAAGTTGGAAGACATGAAAAGATTCTGAAATCATTAGTCATTAGGGAAATACAAATGATAACTACAATGAGATTTTTCTATTTATATATTAGAATGGCTAGGATTAAAGACAAACAAATAAAAAAACTGACATTATTAAGTCTTGGTGAGGATGTGGAATAACTCTTATACATTGCTGGTGAGGATGTAAAATAGTGACCACTTTGGAAAATAGTTTGGAAGTTTCTTATATAGTTTGACATAAACTTACTATATCATTCAGCAGTCCTACTCTTAGCTACATGCACAAAAATCTGTATATGAATATTATGAATGTTTATAATAGCTTTCTTTTTGGTAATTGCCCCAAAGTGGAAACGACTCAAATGCTCCTCAACTTGGGACTAGTTAAGCAAATGGTGATACAATGGAATATTCTTTAGCAATAAAAGAAACAAACTACACAAAACAAAATAGGTGAGTCTCAGGTACATTATGCTAAGAGAAAAAAGCAGACTCAAGTGGTTACATACTGTCTGACTTCATTTATATGATATTCTGGAAAAAGTAAAACTATAGAAACAGAAAACATTGGTGGTTGTTATAGTCTAGAGGTGGAGGAAGGTTTCTTTTTTTCTTCTTCTTTTCTTTACAATAAGTCATGGGGTATTTTTTGGAATGATGTAGGTGTCTATATCTTTTTTTTTTTTTTTTTTTTTGAGATGGGGTCTTGTTCTGTCGCCCAGGCTGGAGTGCAGCAGTGCAATCTCAGCTCACTGAAACCTCTGCCTCCCGAGTTGGCCTCAGCCCCCCGAGTAGCTGGGATCACGCCATTTCATCTGGCTAACTTTTCTATTTTTAGTAGAGATGGAGTTTCACCATGTTGGCCAGGCTGGTCTTGAACTTCTGACCTCAGGTGATCCACCTGCCTTGACCTCCCAAAGTGCTGGGATTAGAGGTGTGAGCCCCTGCTCCTGCTTCCTATATCTTGATTGTAGTGTTGGTTACATGACTATATATGTTTGTCAAAACTTTCAGGGTCAGTTTTACTGTATGTAAGTTATGCCTTAATTTTCAAAAAACAAAAATAAATTGTAGAGGTATTATTATATAGTTTTCTTGTCTTTTTTGTGTTATTTATGTAACAACCAACCACAATAAAATTTAGTGGTCTGTTAAACTTTATTTTTATTTTTTAATTTGTATAAATTTATGTGGTACAACTACAAGTTTGTTACATTCATAGGTTGCATGGGTGTTAAGTCAGGGCTTTAGGGAGTATGCATCACGCAAATAATGTACATTATATCCATTAAGTAATTTCTCGGCTGGGCGCGGTGGCTCACGCCTGTAATCTGAGCATTTTGGGAGGCCGAGACGGGCGGATCACGAGGTCAGAGGAAATTGAGACCATCCTGGCTAACACGGTGAAACCCCGTCTCTACCAAAAATACAAAAAATTAGCCGGGCACGGTGGCGGGCGCCTGTAGTCCCAGCTACACGTGAGCCCGAGGCAGGAGAATGACGTGAACCCGGGAGGCGGAGCTTGCAGTGAGCCGAGATCGCGCCACTGCACTCCAGCCTGGGCGACAGAGCGAGACTCGTCTCAAAAAAAAAAAAAAAAAAAAAAAAGAAGTAATTTCTCGTCCTCCACCCCTCCCATCCTCTCACCCTTCTGAATTTCCATTGTCTATCATTCCACTCTGCACGTCTGTACACATTGTTTAGTACCCATTTATGATGAGAAAATGCAATATTTGACTTTCTGTGTCTGGCTTGTTTTACTTATGATAATGACCTCTAGTTCTATCCATATTGTTGATTGCATTCTTTTTAATGGATGAATAATATTCTATTGTGTATGTTTACCACACTTTAATCCTCCACTGATGGACACTTAGGTTGATTCCATATATTTGCTGTTGAGAATAGTGCTGTAATAAACAAATGAGTGCAGGTATCTTTTCGATAAATTTATTTCTTTTCCTTTCGGTATATATCCAGTAGTGAGAGTGCTGGATCGAATGATAGTCCTATTTCTAACTCTCTGAGAAATCTCCATACAGTTTTTCATAGAGGTTGTACTACCACAAATAGCATACATTTCCACCAACAGTGTAGAAAATGTCCCTTTTCTCTGCATCTTCATCAACATCTGCTGTTTTCTGTCTTTTTGTTAATAGCCACTCTGACCGGTATGATTAGTGATGTTGAACATTTTTTTAAGTATATATATACTATTGCCATTTGTATGTCTTTTATTAAAAAAAAGTCAATTCATGTTCTTTGCCCACTCAAACTTTATTAAAAAAAAATTGCTGCCTGAAATCCAAAGATTTGGGAACTGTTGGTTTAGAACACTGCTTCTCAAAATGTGGTGTCTAGACTAGCAGAATCAACATTACCTGGGAGCTAGATAGAAATGTAAATCCTCTGGCCCCACCCACCAAATCAGAAACTTTGGGGTTGGGGCCCAGATGTCTGTTTTAACAAGTCTGCCAGGTGGTTCTGAGGCACACTAAGGTTTGAGAGTCAACATGATGGTTCCTCTGCTTTATGTGGCTTAGTATAGTACAGGCTGAGGAATTAAAAAAAAAAACAACCAAAAAAACCAAAAAAAAGTTAAAAAACCTACCTTTGAATTCTGGGTTTTTTTCATTGTGTCAACTATTTAATCCTTAGGGTTTGATTTTTTCTTATCTCTAAAATGAGGATTTTAATATCTACTTCCTAAGATTGTTGTGAGGGCATCAATAGAATGATGCCAGTAAAGTTCTTAGCACAGTCTGAAACACAGCAAAAACTCAGTGTGATCTGATTCACATTCTTGAACTTCTTGTTTGTTTTTTGATGTATGCACAATCAAATTCCTCTTCAGCAGGCATTTCAAACTGCGACGTGGCTATTGCCATTGCAGTTATACAGGCAAGAAGCTCAACATTCTTCATTAGATGTTTCTCTTTTCCCTAGTGTTTTCCCCCAGACTTTCTATTTGTTCTTGCTTTTTCTTAGATTAAGAAAAAATGCTACTTGAGTAGAGAGACTCTGGTGTTTTGGCGGCTGAATATATTTCCATTTCACAGAACAATTATCTTTGTTTGCTTATTTATATTTTAGTTAATCATTACTTGGGCATTTGCAAAAGTTGAATTAAAAATCAATTTAAATGAAAAATTAGCTGACTAACCTAAGGCAGAACATTCGCTAGCAGATATGAATATGAAACCTTGTTCTTCTGATTAACAGTCTATTTCCATAATCACATTACAAGTTTAAAATGTAGTGTTATAGGTGAATGTGTGTGTGTGTGTGTGTGTGTGTGTGTGTGTGTGTTGAGAGAAGAATTTATTGAAAAAGGAAAGAGAGAACCATAGGGAAAGGAATATATAACTATCAAAGACAAGCAGGTAAAATTTAAAAAGTGCTATCTCTTAATTTCTCAAATACAGGGAATTAATAATTTTGTACCAGTTTATCAAGTGGGAATTACTGATTTTCAGGGAAAATGACTTTTTTGTTTTTTGCAGTTAGAGTTGAGAGGTACTTGATATTATCCTTCATTTTCTGTTTCCTGCAGGTGGTAAGAGTTGTTTAATTATTCATATGACTTAGTAATGCAACTACTTCTCAAATACGATTGACCTGCCAGGATATTTCACTAGATCCTTTTCACTCAATATGCTGAGGATTTATCTCCTTTCTCTTGTTTGGGAAAGTAGCAAAATAGCAAATTTATTTCCTTTTTGGAATGTTGACTTGTACATCTACTTCAATCAAATTTGAAAGTAAAAGTGGAATCTTTTGCATTGATGACTTTTGATTCCACCTTGACTTGTTCCCCTTTGCATGGAAACTGTTATTGTGCTGTGATAATACTAATAGTAAATAAATACCAGTATATGGTTCCTAATTGAGATAGTATAATCAGCCACATATAAGGCCTATTTGAGTAGAATTTGAGAGGGCAGTTGAGTCATTTTCCACACATGATATAAAGAAGCAATCTTTAAAAAAATTATTATTTTATTTTATTTTTCCATGAGTTATTGGGGTACGGGTGGTATTTGGTTACGTAAGTAAGTTCTTTAGTCATGATTTGTGAGATCCTGGTGTACCCATCACCTGAGCAGTATACACTGCACCATATATCTTGTCTTTTATCCCTCGGCCCCCTCCCACTCTTCCCTTCAAGTCCACAAAGTCCACCGTATCATTCTTATGCCTTTGCGTCCTCACAGCTTAGCTCCCACATATCAGTGAGAACATACGATATTTGGTTTTCCAGTCCTGAGTTAAAGAAGCAATGTCTTTTGCAGAAGATTCAGCATATCACTTGGGCATATCATTTGTTTTTCCTTCTCCCAAAGGGAAAAAACATATTAAAGAAATGGATATTTTCTCAACCATTTTGATCAATAATTGGATAACTTACTGCACATTAAGAGCTCTATAAGAAAATATATTCTTCCCGTTTGATAGTGTGGTGGTAGCCAAGAAGGAGAGCTGTTCAGATCTCCCTTTAAGAGAGAACTTGCTATTCTGCTACAGAGAGGGTGGGAGATTGACACCCTTCCTCTGCGGTATCTTCTGGATCCTCCTCAGCTTTTGTTCAAGCTGAGGGCACACTTTGTAAGTAGTCCACAGCAATGACAGCATCACAGGATTACTAGGGTCTGGTCATTTCTATTCAACATGAGATGAAACACCTCTAAAGGGCGATCTTTGCTTCAGAGTGCCCCACTGGGTTGGCTGAGATTTAGGATGATCTGTTTGATTATCTGAGGCTCTCCCTGACCAATCTTGCTTTTTGCTTTACCTTTCACAGGCATTACTTCCCAATAAAACACTTGTACTTCTCACTTGTCATACTGGCATATGCTTCCAGAAGGACCAATCGACACAGGACTGATTGCTATAAAATTAAACAAGAAAAGAGTATTTACCTTAAAGAATAAATTTCCCTTTCACCAGACTCCTTTCCATAGTTCCATCTCCTTCCCCACTCCAAATATATCTGCCTTGCATGCACATTTATTTTACATAGTAAGATCTTGCAGTCAAGTGTAGTGATTAAGAGCAGATTAGATGGCCAGGTGGGGTGGTTCACACCTGTAATCCCAACACTTTGGGAGGCGAGGCGGGCGGATCACCAGGTCAGAAGATCGAGACCATCCTGGCTAACACAGTGAAATCCCATCTCTACAGGCGTGGTGGCGGGCGCCTGTAGTCCCAGGTACTCAGGAGGCCGAGGCAGGAGAATGGCGTGAACCCGGGAGATGGAGCTTGCAGTGAGCCAAGATCGCACCACTGCACTCCAGCCTGGGCGACAAGAGCCAGACTCTGTCTCAAAAAAAAAAAAAAAAAAAAAAAAGCAGGTTAGAATCCAACTGCAGGGATAGCAGTCCTGATTCACGAGTTATTAGCTGTGTGATTGCAATAAGCCTCGGTTACTTCATTTGCAAAAGGGAAAGTAATGATGTCACTTTATGTGAATGTGAATATTAGCAAGAATAAATGAATTATTATACATAAAGCATTTAGTTTAGAAGAATATCTGCCACAAGTAAGTGCTAAGTGAGTTGCTATTAGTAGTAGTAGTATGACCCTGGACTTTGCTTTTTACACTTAGCGATATATAGTGGGAGTCTTTCTGCCCTTCTCATCTACTTTCTTTTGTGAGGAAACTGTACTTATTTAAAGTATAAAATTTAAGTTGGGCCGCATGGCACACACTTTTAATCCCAGCACTTCAGGAGGCCAACACAGGTAGATCACATGAAGCCAGGAGTTCAAGAACAGCCTGGCCAACATGACATAACCCCGTCTCTACTAAAAATACAAAAATTAACCGGGCGTGAGGGCATACACCTTGATCCCAGCTATGTGGGAGGCTGAGGCAGGAGAATCACTTGAACCCAGGAGGCAGAGATTGCAGTGAGCCAAGATCATGCCACCGCACTCCAGCCTGGGCGAAAGAGTGAGACTCCATCTAAAAAAAAAAAAAAAAAATAAGAAAAACTCAAAAAAGTATAAAATTGGATTTGTTTTTAAAGAGATGGGGAGTGGAAGGGTAGTCTCTCATCATGTTGGCAGGGCTGGTCTCAAACTCCTGGGCTCAAGTAATCCTCCTGCTTGATCCTCCCACGTAGCTGGGATTACAGGTGTGAGCTACCATACCTGGCCGAAATTTGGTGAGTTTTGATATAAGTATACACTTGTGAAGACATCACCACAATCAAGACAGTGAACATATTCTTCACTCCTGAGGTTTTCTCATGTGCCTTTGTAATCCTTTACTTCCACTCTTCCTCACTCCTCCCTCCCAGGCAATGACTGATCTGCTTTGGTCGTTATAGTTTAGTTTGGACTTCCTAGATTTTATATAAACAGAATTATGTAGCATGCACTCTATTTTGACAGATTCTTTTGCTCAACTTACTTATGTATTCATTCATAATTTTGCATGTATCAATAGTTCATTTTTTTCTGTTTCTGACTCCATTGTGTAGACATACAATGATTTGTTTATCCCTTCACCTGTTGATGGACATTGGGGTTGTGTATTAGTCTGTTTGGACTGTCATAACAAAATATCATTGACTAGGTAACTTAAAGGACCGAAAGTTATTTTGTCACAATTTTGGAACCTGATAAGTCCAAGACCAAGGTCCTGGCAAGTTTGGTTTCTGATGAGGGCTCTCTTCTTGACCTTCAGACAGCCGCCTTCTCACTATGTCTTTATGTGGCCTTTCTTTGGCATGAGCACATGGAAGGGGAGAGATCTCTCTCTTTTCCTCTTCTTATGAAACCATATGAAGACAGGGGAAAGTAATGATGCCACCTTATATAAATATTAGCAAGAATAAATGAATTATTATACATAAAATATAAACTTTTGTTTTTTATCTAAAAACTCTTGGGCTATCTAAAGGTTACAAGGACTTTCTCTTACGTTTTCTTAGATAAGTTTTGTTACAATTTTAGGTTTAGTATTTATACCTGTGCATCATTTTTGGTTAATTTTTGTACATGGTATAATGTTTAGACTAAAGTTTATTATTTTTTTGCTTATGGATATCCAACTCTTCTACCACCATTTGTTGAACACACTCTTTTGTTCTACTAAGTTGTCTTTGCCCCTGTGCCTATCTTTATACCAATACCATATTGTCTGGATTCCTGTATCTTTATAATAAATCTTGAAATCAGAATGTTAGCCCTCTAATTTTGTTTTCCTTTTTAAAAGTTATTTTGGCTTAGAATGATGACTTTAAGGATAGGCGGCAAAGGGAGAATTTAGCTTACTGCATTATTTCTCAAAAAGAATCAAGTCTAATTAAAATGTCACTTTTGCAGGAGAACTTCATTCTGGGTCTTGGATATGTAATTGTTGAGCAGAATGCTTCATTGCAGTGACATCTGTGGTGGTAGCAGGTGCTTGCCTGGCCACCAGCCTGTTGAGAGAATTTGTTGATACAATGTAGTCAGTAGTCACTGACTCAAATCACTTAGCGTAAGGTCTGAACGTCAACTTTCTGAAACACTTTCTGTCTTGTGGCAAGTTGATGGGAAGCTCACAGATACTGTATGCTGTAGTCTTTTGCACCTTTAACAAGAAGATGCCACTAAATCCTCAATACCGGAGTTGCAGTGATGCTGCTTAGAACTTGCCGTGTTAGGACATTATTGACTCCATTACTACTGCCACTGCTCAAAAGCCACACTGCTGCAAATTGAACAAACAAACCTCAAACTCAACCCTAAGTCAACACCCAGACAGTGTTTGGAGGACATAAAGTTCTCTCAGAGCTTTGGTAGTGAATTGGTGGAAGTGGGGCAGATGAGTCTCCGCAGAAGGCTGTTGTGGAGAGAGTTGAGTTCCTACTGACGGTGCTGTCATTAAACAGCCAGCTGGAGGTAGCAGGGGTTGGCTAGAGAAAGCAAACCCAGCCACCAGTTTATTGGAAGAATGTTCTTAGGTTCACTTTCCTATACCATTTAGGAAGAGAGAATCAAAGATAATCTTAGAGGCTGGGCACTGAAATATCCCAGGTAAGACTGAAACCTGTCAAAGCATCTGGACAGGCAAGGACATCTGACAGTAGATGATTAATGAGCTAAAGATGGAGATAAGTAGGTGAGAAACAAGAATTGATTACAGCAAATGCATATGTATCTGGTGGGGGAGGTTCATGGATCAATTAACACAGTCAGTGGATTTGATGTAGTTTGGTCAGGAAAAAAATATGCTTTATAAATTTTAAAGCATTTAAAGGATCTTGTTACCTAACACCCCCAAAAATATATAATTATATTCTAATTGATTCTACAAACAGCAAATCCTGACTGGGAGCTGGGAGTATGGTGATGAATGATAAGTCTTGGACTTTTGTCTTTAAGGAACTGTATAGAAGGCCAGGGTGACTTTTGGTTCCTTTGTTCTTCATGCAGCTGTGTGGAGCAACACTTGTGATTGAGGAATCTCATAGTTTTTCAGGGACCCATTACTGGAGCTGGTCTTTATTGGAGAGTCAGACAAGAAGGGAGCAGAGCTCAACATGGAAAACCAGCCAAGTGCTTTCAGGCTCCTTTGCCTTCATTCCTCTCCTTCTTCCTCTAATGGCTTGCCTGGAAGTTGACAGCAAAAGAAAAAAAAAAAAAAAAAGATGAAAAGAAAACAATCAAAAGTTAACATTATACACTGTTCAATGTAGCTCTCAGAAAAAACTCTTTGTTTAGTGTGAATAATTATTCCTTTTTGTTGTTGTTGTTGTTGCATTTAATGGCTTTGGCTTCTCAGTTTTAATGAGCTGCCAATTTTCACTCCTAGGGAGGAAGAAAAGAATGAAAGAAATATGTAAACAAAGAGGCAAACAAGTAAACACACAGGAAAAAGTAAAATGCTCAACATTTAGATTAGAGATGTTAGTTGATCACTGTGTTTGTGAACCAAAATTAGATGCACATCACATGTTTCTCAGATTTTGAGATGAAAATAATTTTATTTATAATAGGGAATTAAACCTTTGCCAAAAGACTGTCTAAAAGTGTTGGATATATTAGCAAAGGGCTGCCACCTCCTACTGATAGCTGATAATGATAAAACCCTGGATATTTGCTGCAAGTCATTAGGTATGATTTGGATAAATTATATAAAATTTAAACTTACAAAAAATTCAATTGGCAAATCTCATAGACTTCCTTTTAGCCTAACCAAACTCCTGAAGAAAAGAACTATAATCCCTATTAAAATATAAATAATAATAAAAGCAACTATTGTCAGATGTAATAGAAATCTTTTTCTATAGATTATTACTCCAAGAAGTTCTTGCCTAATACTTATGAGGGAAGTGACATATTAGATGGAGAAATTCTGCAATGACTTGACCGAGGACACATGTTAAGCTTGTGTCATATAAACAATTAAGCTGCAGTTTACAGATTCCCATCCTGAAGGCTCAGTTGTACAATGAATGAAATCAGCAAGTCTGTCTATGCCAATTCACTTCCTTTCTTATCATAACTCTTTAAGTCTAGCATTATTAGTCTCACTTTTCTGAAGAGGGAATTGTAGCTTAAAACAGTGAAATAACTTGCTTAAGATCTGATGTTCACTAAGGTATAGAAAGAACTTTAAACCCATGACCAGCTTTCCTGAATTCTTTGTCTTTCTTCCTGTCTGTTAAGTTTCAAGAACTCTGCATGGGGCAGATTTTATGTAAAGCCATTGTTGCTTTCAGTAGAGGACTCTGTTGTGTGTTCCCTGGCACATTTAAAAATATCCATCACTGAGATTGGCACAGCCATGGCAGTTACTGAATCTCTCAGGCAAGCAAGGTCATAGATTTGCAAGGGAATGCTTTCGTCTTCTTCATTCTTGATTCCAAGGGCCAATGTATTCATAATATTTCATTTATTAAGGTCAGTCCAAATCCCAAAAATAATGTAGAGAGAATATAAACAGATTTTATTGATGTGTGTTCTTTCTAGTTCAGTTACTGGTAAATAAAATCCAAATACAGATAATCTAATATTATATCATGCTTAATATCTGACTTGCCTTTGTTTAAATTTAATACAAATATTTTAAAATTAAATTTTTATAGAAATAACATATACATATAATTGCTTTATATTTGAAACATCTACTCTTAAATATTATTACTTGCAATTGGCAGTTCACAGGTATGACAGTGCATTAAAGTAAGAATAATCAATAACATTTCTTATTTTAGCCTTTAGGATACATATCCTGGAGTTGAAGCAAGTATTTTTGTTTCTGTTTTCCTCATTTGATTCAGGATCTTCATCAATCTCAAATTTTCTCTGTTGTAATTTCTCCATTTCCAATTTGAAAGTACCAGTAAAATGACTTGCCATCAATTAAGCTGATTTTTAGATTGATGATAATATGATTTAGGGGAATATAGAGTGCTAGATATATAACAATAGCAAGAAAAATAAAAAAGAATATTAAGTTTGTTTCAAATAAAGGAAAAGTCTGTATAATTGTTCATTATTGGTAATTTATATTTAAAAATTAGAGGTAGAACACACTAAAGGCACTAAATATTAGTTGTGTTCAAATCCACTTGTTCTGTTTCTGCAGTATAGAATATCCCTTTATCAAGTGTTTCTTCTGTCTTTCTCTGTCTCTCTGTGTATATATACATGTATATGTTAGATAACTGATAAAAACAAAGAATAAATAAAATTTAATTTTAATAATAAACTAAAAGTCAGAGAAAATTAAAATTTTATTAATAATTAGAGAAAATTAATTCACATAGAAAGTCAATTATACATTATATACTATTATGTTTGCTTTCATAATTATCATTAGGTTAAGTAATATTTTCAGTGTCCCACTCTGTCCCATTCAAAGATCTCAATATCGGATATAGGCAAGTTCATAGTAACAAAAGGTTAATGGCATTTTTAATCACTGAGTTATGCATGTAGAATGATGTATCTGTATTTACCATATGTCTGCTATTTAGAAGAGTCTTTTCAAATGCCCAGTATAAGTATGTGCAAATTATAGAAAACAAAGTCAATTTTTTGTAAATTATAGTCAATGAAGAATCGTTATATTTCTTTTACTAGATAAGGGGCATCTCAGTATAGAAAAAGGTGCTTAGGCTCCACCATTTATTAGCTATTTAACCAAATGTTATCACCTGGAATTAACAAAATCTACACGCCTTTTTATTTTGTGATCATTAAAAATAAGGCATTACATAATTACAACCAAGTGATCTCTGTCAAAGTCAACAGAAATAAACAGTAGGAAAAGGACACTGTATTCAGGAAACAGGACTGGGAAAATTGAATAGCCATATGCAAAAGAACGAAACTGGACCCATATCTCTTACCATATACAAAAATTATGCAAGATGGATTAAAGACTTAACTGTAAGATCTGAAACTGTAAAAATCCTAGAAGAAAACCTAGGAATAACTATTCTGGACGTTGGCCTATGTGAAGAATTTATGACAAAGTCCTCTAAAATAAAAGCACCAAATACAAGAAAAATATAAATGGAACTTAATTAAACTAAAAGCTTCTGCACAGCAAAATAAATAATCAACAGAGTAAATAGCCTACAAAATGGGAGAAAACTATATTTGCAAACTATGCATGTGACAAAGGACTAATATCCAGAATCTATGAGAAACTCAAATAACTCAACAAAAAAGAAAAGCAACCCCATTTAAAAGTGGACAAAGGGCATGAACGGACATTTCTCAAAAGAAGATATACAATTAGCCAACAAACATATGAAAAAATGCTCAACATCACTAATTGTATTAGTTTATGTTCATGCTGCTGATAAAGACATACCTGAGACTGGGCAATTTACAAAAGAAAGAGATTTAGTGGACTTAGAGTTCCAAGTGGCTGGGGAGGCCTCAAAATCATGGTAGAAGGCAAAGGTGCAAGTCACATCTTACATGGATGGCAGCAGGCAAAAAGAGAGCTTGTGCAGGGAAACTCCCCCTTTTAAAACCATCACATCTCATGAGACTCATTCACTGTCTCGAGAACAGCATGGGAAAGCCCTGCCGCAATGATTCAATTAACTCCCATCGGGTCCCTCCCACAACACGTGGGAGTTCAAGATAAGATTTGGGTGGGGACACATCCAAACCATATCATTCTGCCCCTGGCCCCTCCCAAATCTCATGTCCTCACATTTCAAAACCAATTATGCCTGCCCAACAGTGCCCTAAAGTCTTCATGCACTTCTGGATTAGTTCAAATATGCACAGTCCAAAGTCTCATCTGAAACAAGGCAAGTCCCTTCCACTTATGAGCCTGTAAAATCAAAAGCAAGTTAGTTACTTCCTAGATAAAGTGGGGGTACAGACAATGGGTAAATACAGCCATTCCAAATGGGAGAAGTTGGCCAAAACAAAGGGGCTACAGGTCCCATGCTAGTCTGAAATACAGCAGGTCAGTCAAATCGTAAAGCTCTAAAATGATCTCCTTTGACTCCATGTTTCACATCCAGGTCACGCTGATGCAAGAGGTAGGTTTCCATGGTCTTGGGCAGTTCCACCCCGTGGCTCTGCAGGGTACAGCCTCCCTCCTGGCTGCTTTAATGGGCTGGTGTTGAGTGTCTATAGCTTGTCCAGGTGAACGGTGTAAGCTGTTGGTGGATCTACCATCCTGGGGTCTGGAGGACAGGAGCCCTCTTCTCATAGCTCCAGTAGGCAGTGCCCCAGTAGGAACCCTGTGTGTGGGCTCTGACCCCACATTTCCCTTCTGCATTGCCCTATCAGAGGTTCTCCATGACGGCCCTGGCCCAATAGCAAACTTCTGCCTGGGCCTCCAGGTGTTTCCATACATCCTCTGAAATCTAAGTAGAGGTTCCTAAACCCCAGTTCTTGACTTCTGTGGCTCAACACCACATGGAAACTGCCAAGGCTTGGAGCTTGCACCCTCTGAAGCCATGGCGGAGCTCTATGTTGGCCCCTTTCAGCCACAGCTGGAATGGCTGGAATGCAGGGCCCCAAGTCTCTAGGCTGCACACAGCATGGGTACCCTGAGCCTAGCCCACGAAAATATTTTTTCTTCCTAGGCCTCAGAATCTGTGATGGGAGGGGCTGATGTGAAGACCTCTGACATGCCCTGGAGATATTTTCCCCATTGTCTTGGTGATTAACATTTGACTCCTGTCACACATGCAAATTTCTGCAGCTAGCTTGAATTTCTCCTCAGAAAAAGGGATTTTCTTTTCTATCACATTGTCAGGCTGCAAATTTTCCCAACTTTATGCTTTCCTTCTCTTATAAAACTAAATGCCTTTAACAGCACTAAAGTCACCTCTTGAATGCTTTGCTGCTTAGAAAAGTTTTCTGCCAGACACCGTAAATCATCCCTCTCAAGTTCAAAGTTCCACAGATCTCTAGAGCAGGGCAAAATGCTGCCAGTCTCTTTGCTAAAACATAACAAAAGTCACCTTAGCTTCAGTTCCCAACAAGTTCTTCATCTCCATCTGATAACACCTCAGCCTGGATTTCGTTGTCCATATCATTATCAGCATTTTGATCAAAGTCATTCAACAAGTCTCTAGGGAGCTGCAAACTTTCCCACATTTTCCTGTCTTCTTCTGAGCCCTCCAGACTGTTCCAACCCCTGCCTGTTACGCAGTTCCAAAGTTGCTTCCACATTTTCAGGTATCTACAGTAGCACCCCACTCTACTGATACCAATTTATGGTATTAGTCCATTTGCATGCTGCTGATAAAGACATACCTGAGGCCGGGCAATTTACAAAAGAAAGAGTTTTAAAGGACTCACATTCCAAGTGGCTGGGGAGGCCTCACAGACATGGCAGAAGGCAAGGAAGAGCAAGTCACGTCTTACATGGATGGCAGCAGGCAAAAAGAGAGCTTGTGCAGGGAAACTCCTGTTTTAAAAACCGTCAGATCTCATGAGACTTATTCACTATCATGAGAACTTCGTGGAGAAGACCTGCCCCAGTGATTCAATTACCTTCCACCAGGTCCCTCCCACAACACATGGGAATTCAAAATGAGATTTGGGTGGGGACACAGCCAAACCATATCACTAATAATCAGAGAAATGCAAATGAAAACCACAGTGAGGTACCATCTTACACCAGTCAAAATGGCTATTATTAAAAGTTAAAAAAATAAATAGCTGCTTAAACACTATTTGTTGGAATGTAAGTAAGCACAACTTCTATGGAAAATGGTATGGAGATTTCCCAAAGAACTAAAAGTAGAACTATGATTTGATGCAGCAATCTCATTACTGTGTATTTACCCAAAGAGAAATAAATCTTTAGATAAAATGACACCTGCACTTGTTTGTTACTGCATTACTCACAACAGCAAAGTCATGGAATCAACCTAAGAGTCTGTCAGTTGATAGAGAAAATGGACAGAGAAAACATGGTATATATACACCATGGAATACTACTCAAACATAAAAAATGAAATCATGTCTTTTGTGTCTCTATGGATGGAACTGGGGGCCATTATCTTACATGAAATAACTCAGAAACAGAAAGTCAAATACCACATGTTCTTACTTCTGAGTGGGAGCCAAAACAATGTGTACACATGATATACAGGTTGGAATAATAGACATTGAAGATTCCAAAAGATGAGAGGGTAAGAGGTGGGTGAGGGATAAAAAATTACCAATTGGGTACAGTTTACATTATTTGGGTGATGGTTATACTAAGAGCCAGACTTCATTACTATGCAATATACCCATGTAACAAAAATGCACTTGTGAATTGCTTGAGGTGTTCAAGGCTGCAGCAAGCAGTGATTGTGACACAACACTCCATCCTGGGTGACAGAGTGAGACCCTGTCTCAAAAAATAAAAAAAAACAAAACAAAAAAACTGCACTTTTACTCCCTAAATCTATAAAAATAAAAAATAATAAAAATAAGCTGTTAACCAATACTTACAAAGAGTCTGAAATGTGCTCAACAGTATGCAAAGCAATTAACTCAGTCTCTGACCTACAGTAGATGCATAATTAACTGGGAATCTTTATTGATAGCTTAAAATCTTTATTGATAGCTTTAATTATAAGAGAAATTTTAATTTCTCTTATAATTAAATTTCTTATGGTTTTGGTTTATCTGTTTTCAGGAATATACCAGTTCTTTTTTTTTTTTTTGTGAGACAGAGTCTTGCTCTGTTGCCCAGGCTGGAGTGCAGTGGCATGATCTCAGCTCACTGCAAGCTCTGCCTCCCAGGTTCACGCCATTCTCCTGCCTCAGCCTCCCGAGTAGCTGGGACTATAGGCACCCGCCACCGTGCCCAGCGAATTTTGTGTATTTTTAGTAGAGACGGGGTTTCACTGTGTTAGCCAGGATGGTCTCGATCTTCTGACCTCGTGATCTGTCCGCCTCGGCCTCCCAAAGTGCTGGGATTACAGGTGCGAACCTGGCCGTACCGGTTCTTTAAAGTGAAGTTTACCTGGTAACCTTGTTTCTTTTGAGCTTTGATTCTATATGCTTGTGCAAGTGTGTGGTAGTTTGAATTCTCGGCTAAATCTTCCTTCTTCTAGTGAGAGTCATGAAATTATGCTCTCATTCAAATGCCCACCATCTAAAATAAATCAGTGTGACTCTAGTAAAAGTCAAGCAGTCAAAAACCATCTCTTGCCCTTCTAGATTTAAAAAATTTTGAGATTTCATATTTTTTATTTACAAGGGAAACTGTAAGAGTATTTTCAGTGTATGAATATCCCTTTTCTTATAAATAAAAAAGTAGCAATGCTCACAGGACTTTTCATAAATCATTTATGATTTAAGGAGTAGTAAAAGTGATTTGATTGTAAAAACTGTATGGCATATAGCTGATAAAGATGCATCAAGATGGTACATCAGTGACTTGAAAAATTTTAAACTAATTGCAAGATTGATTTAAGTTTCACTTAAAGTGACCTTCCTTCATCTCTGCCATGTTAGAGAAGGCAATGAAAAAAAAAAAAAAGATTATGTCTTAGTATGGTGTTATGGTTATTTCTTCCTGTGAAACAAAGGTATCTCAGCTTTTGGTGTGTTCAACAAACATTACTAAATGAAGCTAGGCAGTTGTGTATACACACTAAGTATGATATTAAGAGCTGGAGAATTAAAAGATTCATGAACCTCATTGGATGGTGAGGTCCTTGCACTGCACATGGTTTGGTACATTGTGCCATGTAATGTCTCCCTACCTGTAAACTCCTTGAAGACAGACTGTATTTTATATATTTTTATATTCTACATGTTTATGATCCTCATTTATTGCAAGCTGTACATACCTGTTTGTAAACCAGTAGTCTGCCCATTGGAGTGAACACATTAAATAAAACCTTAGTTTTCATCCATCTTACTGTCTTCATTTTGGTTTTTTGTTTTTGTTTTTGTTTTTTTTTGTTTTTAGCTTTCCTATATTCATGGGTCAGGAAGAAAAGCATCTGGATTTCAAAGCTGCTTGTGATGCTAGATCAGCAAATGTCCCATGAGCATTGCCAATCTGCCCTCTCCATGCTGCCTCTGTCACAGCCCATCTGCACGACAGGGGTTCTGTAACTCCCAGCAGTGGAGCTCGATTTCTTTCCAACACTCTTTTTGTCCTGCACGCTTGCTCCTAATTAACCAAAGGTGAAGGACTGCGGCAATGCTGCCTCTTATGTCAAATTCATTTATCTATTTTCCTCACACATCTTGTCAACTAGAGGATCAGAGATCAGTGTCTACAGTAGAGGGTGAAAATACCATCTCTGGGGTAGTTGTTGCATTGTGGTCCCATCCATTAACACGTGTTTGTATGTTAGGAGCTTGAGACCTGGAATTGAGCAGAGCTGGGTTCAAATTCTGCCTCTGCTCTTTGCTGGTTGTGTGACTGCAGGGGAATTACTTACCTGCTGCACTCCCCTTTAGTCCTTTTTCTTGATTAAAAGACACACAAGAGACTTAAGCTCTTTGGAACTCAATTTTGTTACTAGCAAAAAAGGAAAACTGCAGCATCTACCATACAGATTTAAGGATTGAATAAAATAATCCATATAAAGTATTTACACTCTGTCTAGTGTAGTTTGTCCTCAATAAAAATGTGTTTGCTATTCTTGCTGTTGTTCCTATTCTTTCTGTGTGACTTTTGTATTATAATCCATTGTATGACTCTATGTCATCAGTATGTAGACCATTTTACAGCTCAATATCAACTTTTCTGCCTCATTCACTTCAATATGATCTGAAATGAATCTTCTTCTCTTTTTTCTCTCTCTGGCTCTCTCATTACTTCAGCTTTTGTAGTTCCTATGAGTTTTAGGTTTAAGGTAACCTTGAAATCCATTTCCTTATTTCTTTGCCTTTCTTCTTGTGGACTACTCATTGCTTTTATTTTTGACTTCCTGAATTGGAGACCGTGTACTTGAACTTAATGGAAAGTAAATCTGCTGTAAGTCAGAAGCTGCCACCTGTGTGAAGTACTGGCAATAACTGTAGAGACTACACAACTTTTAAACCAATAGTGTTCATCTTCCCGTTGTTCTAATTTAAATTTATTTTAGTTAGTCCTTGGACCATACAAAATTTCTGAGATCTTCAACTGTTAGGCTGGCGTAAAAGCAATTGCAGTTTTTGATCTCACATTTAAGCTTTGCCATTACTTTCAATGGCAAAACGCACAATTACTTTTGTACCAGCCTAATATTAACCATCTGATGTTTTGAATTGTTGAAAGAGACCATGTCCCTCTCTCCATTAAAAATTCTACTGATGCCAGCATTGTTCATTTTCCTAGTGTCCTGCTCAGAGCAATGTTTAGATCAGGGACAGCTGCATGCAGTGAGACTGCTCTTTAGGGGAGTAACCCACACCTTATGCTGCTCTCATTTTGTAGGACAGTTGTGGGAGTAGCTTGTAAGGTTGAGTTTGGGTGCCAAGCCATCTAAGCTTAAGCAAAATTTATTTAAGAGAGCCCGAGAATGCCCACTACCCAGCACCTGAAAACTCTAGGAGAAATAGAAATCATGAGAAGACTTTTCTGCTGTTAGTAGGAGCTATTGGTCCCTTCTAGCTCTTTGCCAGGCAATTGAGAGAAAATCCCCTATGATAATTCATTGGACAATCCCATGTGCCAGCCACAATTACTTAACTGTGAGATCTAAAATTAGCAACCAGTTAATTATTAGATTTTAAAATTAATATTTAGTTAATCAGATCTAATAGTGACTAATTAATAGATCTAATTTCAATTATGAGATCTCAATAAAACTGAGCTTAAATTGAATAGAAAGTAGAAATCATGTTAATAATGTGAGGAAATAATATGAGATGCACTAAAAGCAGGATATAAAGTTTTAGAGTTGCTATGATAGGAAATGAGGATCCAGGGAAGATTTTGAGCCGGAAAACTGTACCATGAGCCCAGCGTTTAGGGGATTATTGATTCAGTGGCAATTACTGACGCGGCAGGGAAAGGTGAGAGTGAGGGGAACCTGTTGTTCTAGAGCACGGACTAAAAGCAGTAATGGCAGAAATAGAAAACATATTAAAAGGAAATACTTGATACACATTAGTGATCAGCTGGAATCCAGGAGTAAAGGAGGGATTCTAAGATGGTACCTTTCTAGATGTTAACAGATTGCATTTGGGTAGCTGGTGAGGATCTGACAGAAAAATATATCAAGTAAACTTCTTTAGGAGGAGAGAAAGGCTAAGTTTTAGACACCGGGTGAGTCATCACAGTGGAGGAAATTCACTGAAGGAATATTTAGAAAGAGAGATAAGAAAACCCAAAGAAAAACTTAAATAATTTCTACTGTTGTTTTTAAATTTTATTTTTAGTTTTCTAGAGTCAAGAAGAAAGAACTGGGTTTTAACCCTGTTCCTATCAATATTTTGTAATTGTCTCTACATTTCACCAAGTTTTAGTTTTCTTATCCATAATATGGGGAGGGAATGGATAATAAACATTACCTATTAGATAACGTGTGGGGAATAAATGTGTTATAGGACGTAAAGGTATTTCTCAGTAGTAGGCATAGTAGGTCCCAATAGGTGGAACCTGATAAAAATATTACATATTCAATCTTTTGTGAGTACTGGGGAAAGTTGAAAAAGAGAGTCGGAAGCAGGAAACGTTAGGAAGTTTCCTCTCTCCCTCTTTCTCTGAGGCTTGGAACTTTAAAAATAATACTATCTGCCTTTTGAGTATGACATTTGAATTATTATTTAGGTGAAAAGATTCTGGATTTTTATCCTGAGCATAGAGTTTTCAAAAATCCCTCAGCGATTACTAGTGGATCCTGCAAGGAAAAGTAGACCATAATGATGAGCTAGTCATAAAATGCATCATTAATTTGTCCATTCTGATAGAGGTTATTTATTGAGATCAGTGCATGTTTCACTGTCTCTGAGTAACCACAGCTCTGATTTTGCTTTTTTCTTTAAAGGGAGGCAGCAAGCTTAATCATGCACTAAAGGATTTAAAAATTACAACTCCCAAGACCTGACAAAATACTTTTCTGTCTCACTGACTGGAATGAAATGCAAATAATAATTCTGCATTACTTCCCCAGGAACACTATATGGAATAACTAGTTAATGAATGTCAAGAACTTAAAAAATAATGATTAAACATGAAATAAAGGCTAAACATTATTGTAGTTTATTTTTTTCCCATTGTGGAACTATCTCATTTCGGTGGCCTAGACCTTCTTTTTCTACAGCTGCAAAAATGCATTTTGGTAATTATGAGAATTAATCAAGCCCCAAACTGGATTATGGTGGTTGCAGACATCCTTAATTACAGGCAATGGAAAGCGAAGGTCATTGCTGGTTTGAATCCAACAAAGGTCAGTGCAGTGAAAAAGCCATTAACAACCGAATGTGATTTTGTGCTCTGAACAGAATGAATTGCCGCCTCTGCCCAATTTCTCAGTAAACAGGTGTTCTACATCCAAGCTAACAATCACAAAAAGGACCAACTGGCTCCTTAGCTGGCAGCCTTGATAAGCAGTGATTCTTAGCCCTGGCTATACATCAGCACTGAACAGCACTCAACTTGCAGACGCCGAGGCAGCACCCAGACCAATTAAACTGGGAGCTCCAAAACTGGGACAGAAGGATCAGTTTTGTTTTTTCTTTTTAAATGACTCTGGTTGATTCCTATGTACAGTCATATTTTCAG
Source organism: Chlorocebus sabaeus (assembly GCF_047675955.1). Taxonomy (NCBI): domain Eukaryota; kingdom Metazoa; phylum Chordata; class Mammalia; order Primates; family Cercopithecidae; genus Chlorocebus; species Chlorocebus sabaeus. Next base: position 29,421,813 of record NC_132925.1, read on the forward strand.
CCACTGCTCCACAGGAAGCAAAAGCAAAGAGCAACACTTTTCCCCCCTTAACATGCATTTCTTCAATATAGCTTTGCAGTAAATTACAACCTATGGTGAAAGTGTTTAAGTCTCTAATGTCCCAGTAAGGTAAGACCTGTAGATTAATGATACATATTAGTTCTTTTGAATACCTAGTTGAAAGCATTGAGGACTATCATGTGACTTTAAAAAATAATTTGTAATCACAACCCCAGCCGTCAGTTGGAATATTTGACCCTATAACCTGCCTGTGGACATAGATATTTGAGGCCTATAAGGTTTTTGAGGTTTCTGTACTCATACCCATTTATCACCGTGCACAGTGGCACAATTCAGATCTTTGCCTGAGGACAGAAAAGCTTTTGAACTTAATAACTTAATATGAGAAATGCAAATCCTCGATTTTTTAACATACCATTTTCAATTCAGGTAAACCAAAAATGTATTATATTTTCCCCCAGCCCCTCTTTCTGTTTGCTACCAGTGACAAGAAAATGCAAGCTGAACACAGTCATAGATAGTGTACTTGGAAAGGAAACTAGAGATCATGGGAACGTGTGGTATCCCACATGCTCTAGAGCTCCCAGGAACTTTTGCCAGGTCATTGCTTTTTTCTCAATTTTGTCAACAATATTATTATCTTTTATTTAGGAGATAGCCACACGGGTCCCTGGCAAGGATGAGCGAAATACGATTGCACCTTTTCATCTCCTACCTCCTGCAAGAGCTCTGTGTTTGATCACCATGATTGCACTCAGTGACTGAAGTTTAAGTGCCATTGAATTGCCAAACATAGACAAGGCTCTTCTGTACAACTAGCTTGGATTCACTGGTCGGGAATCAGTTTTGGTATTATTATTCTTAGAGCAAACACCTGGTCTTCTCTCCAGATTATAAAAATCTTGTGGAATTTTAGAATAAGAAGAAATTCAATTCCCTTATTTTTCAGATGAGATGCTGAGGCCCATATTCACAAAGCTAGTTAGTTGAAGAGCTAGGATTTAAACTGAGACCTCCTAACACTGACAAAGAGTTCTTTCCACCACTACGGCTGCTGTTCTTGGAACAACTTGAGACCTTGATTTGAAATACAGGGTCTTCATACCTAGTGTTCCTTGAACTGCTTCAAAGCACTTACCTGACAGTGACAAGAGGCTTAGATATTATGACTCTTGAGGAGTGTTCAAGGTTTGAGATGAGGGCATGTCACATTTCCTGTGCTTTTTGGAGTTTCCATTAAATTTTTGCAATTTAAAAATTCTCTGTAAAATATCAGAGGTCCTCAGAAAAATATGCAGAGTGATAAAGCCCTTCAAGTTCAAGAAGTAGACTGGATAATCAGCGTATGGGACTGCAAAATACTATTCTTACCAGGGAAATTACATGGGATGAAAACTTTTCTTCACTATAAAACTATTGGGCTACCACTAATATTCTTTAATATGTGAAATAACCTAAAAAACTTTTAACACAAGATGCTAGCAGTGGTCTTTTTGCTTTAGTAATTCAACGTAATAGCAGGTTGAATTATGTACATTTAAAAATGGCACTAGAATAATGGAGGAGAAAGTCTAGCACTTATATTGTCCTTTTTTTAAAAAATGGATGTTTATATACTAATATTCCATATTCCAGCAGTGCATTGTCATTACATTTTCTGATCTTACAATTATGTCAAATTGCTTCCATAATGTTTAATTTCCCATAGTATATCTCAATGTTGGTTTTCAAGGAAATTACAAATTACAACGGCTACTTGATTAGCTGATATAAGTAGGGGGCCATGCAGTATATTAAAATATAATTGTCTCATTTTCCTACAAGCTCTAATTATAAAGAATTTTTTAAAAGCTGTACTGTTCTATTGGCATGCCTGTTTTTATGCCAGTATCATGCTGTTTTGCTTGCTATAACTTTGTATTATATTTTGAAGTCAGATAGTGTGATGCTTCCAGCTTTGCTCTTCTTGCTCAAGATTGTTTTGGCTATTTAGGGTCTCTTGTGGTTCCATAAAGTTGTAGACTTGTTCTCTTTTTTTAATGCTTCTGTGAAGAATGTGAATGGTATTTTGATAGAAATTGCACGGAATTTGTAGATCAGTGTGGGTTGTATGAACGTTTTAACAATATTAATTCTTCTAATCCATGAACATGTGATATTTTTACATTTATTTGTGTCTTCCTCAATTTCTTTAATTATTATGTGAAGTGAAATAAGTCAGGCACAGATGGACAGATACCACGGGATCTCACTCATATGTATAATCTAAAAACCTTGATTTTATAGAAGTAGAGAGGAGAATGGTGGTTATCAGAGGCAGGGTAGTTACTGAGAGGGAGAGTACGGAGGTGTTGATGAAGTGATACATGGTTATAGTTAGATAGTAGGAATAAAGTTCAGGGGATCTGTTATACTGCAAGGTTACTATAGCTAGTGACAATCTATAGTGTTCTTAAAAAATGTAGAGAGTGGATGTTATGTGCTCTTGCCATGACGATAACTACATGAGGTAATGCATTTGTTAATTAGCTAGACTTTGCTATTCCATAATGTATACATACATCAAAACATCACGTTACACATGAGAAAACATACAATATTATCCATCAACTTAAAATAGTAAATCTAGGAGCCTTTTGGAGGCGTCTTTAGGGTTTCCTAAGTATGTGATCTTATCATCAGCAAACAACAACAGTTTGACTTCCTATTTACTGATTTGGATGCCATTTATTTCTTTCTCTTGTCTGATTGCTCTGGCTAGGACTTCCAGTACTATGTGGAATAGAAGTGGTAAGAATGGGCGTCCTTGTCTTGTTGCAGTTCTCAAGTGGAATGCTTTTAACTTTTCCTCGTTCAGTGTAATGTTGGTTGTGGGTTTGTCATAGATGACTTTTACTGCATTAAAGTATATCCCGTCTATGCTGATTTTGCTGAGGGTTTTAACCATAAAGTGATGCTAGATCTTGTCAAATATTTTTTCTGCATCTATTGAGATGATCATGTGATTTTTGTTTTTAATTCTTTTTATGTGGTGTATCACATTTATTGACTTGCATTATGTTAAACCATCCCTGCATCCCTTGTATGAAACCCACGTGATCGTGGTGGATTACCTTTTTGATATGCTGTTGGATCTGGTTAGGTAGTATTTTGTTTAGGATTTTTTGCATCTGTATTCATCAGAGATATTGGTCGGAAGTTTTCAATTTTTTGTTATGTCCTTTCCTGGTTTTGGTTTTAGATTGATACTGGCTTCATGGAATGATTTAGGGAGGATTCCCCCTTTCTCTATCTTGTGGAATAGTGTCAATAGGATTGGTACCAATTCTTTGAATGTCTGATATAATATAATTCAGTTGTAAATCTGTCTGGTCCTGGACTTTTTTTTGGTGGAATAGTGACAATAGGATTGGTACCAATTCTTCTTTGAATGTCTGATATAATATAACTGAGCTGTGAATCTGTCTGGTACTGGACTTTTTTTTCTGGGCAAGTTTTAAATTACCATTTCAATCTTACTGCTTGTTATTGGTCGATTCAGAGTTTCTATTTCTTCCTGGTTTATTCTAGGAGGGTTGTATATTTCCAGGAATTTTCCATCTCCTCTATGTTTTCTGGCTTATGCATATAAAGGTATTCATAGTAACCTTGACTGATCTTTTGTATTTCTGTATTATGGGTTGTAATATCTGTCATTTCATTTCTAATTGAACTTACTTGGATCTTCTCTTTTCTTGGTTAATCTCACTAATGGGCTAATCAATCTTATTTATCTTTTCAGAGAACCGGATTTTTGTTTCATTTATCTTCTGTATTTTTTTTTCTTTCATTTAATTCTTTTCTGATCTTTGTCATTTCTTTTCTTCTGCTGGTTTAGGTTTGGTATGTTCTTGTTTCTCTAGTTCCTTGAGGTGTGACCTTAGATTGTCTATTTGTGCTCTTTCAGACTTTTTGATGTAGGCATTTAGGGCTATGAACTTTCCTCTTAGCAATCCTTTGCTGTATCCCATAAATTTTGATAGGTTGTGTCACTATTATCATTCAGTTTGAAGAAGTTTTGAATTTCCATATTGATTTCATTCAGCAAAGTTTCAGGATACAAGATTAATGTATACAAATCAGTAACTCTGTTATATACCAACAGTGACCAAGCTAAGAATCAAATCAAGAACTCAACCCCTTTTATAAGAGCTGCAAAAAATAAAATACTTAGGAATATACCTAATCAAGGAGATGAAAGACCTCTAGAAGGAAAACTACAAAACACTGCTAAAAGAAATCATAGACAACACAAACAAATAGAAATACATCCCATGCCCATGGATGGGTAGAATCAATATTGTGAGAATGACCGTACTGCTAAAAGCAATCTAAAAATTCAAAGAATTCTCATCAAAATACCATCATCATTCTTCACAGAACTAGAAAAAGAAAAAAAAAACAAACCCTAAAATTCATGTGGAACCAAAAAAGAGCCTGCATAGCTAAAGAAAGACTAAGCAAAAAGAACCAATCTGGAGGCCATAGTCACCAAAACAGCATGGTACTGGTATAAAAATAGGCATGAAGACCAATGGAACAGAATGGAGAACCCAGAAATGAAGCCAAATACTTACAGCCAACTGATCTTTGACAAAGCAAAGAAAAACATAAATTGGGGAAAGGACACCCTATTCAACAAATGGTGCTAGAATAATTAACAAGCTACATGTGGAAGAATGAAACTGGATCCTCATCCCTCACCTTACACAAAAATTGACTCAAGATGAATCAAGGACTTAAATCTAAGGCCTGAAACCATAAAAATTCTAGACAGTAACATCGGAAAAATCCCTTCTAGACATTGGCTCAGGCAAGGATTTCACGAACAAGAACCCAAAAGCAAATACAACAAAAACAAAGATGAATAGATGGGGACTTAATTAAACTAAATTAAGCACAACAAAATTTTGTGATTGTCTGTTTACCCTGCAGAGTGTTTCTTTTGCCGTGCAAATTTGAGTTTTTGCACGGCAAAAGAAACAATCTGGAGGGTAAACAGACAACCCACAAAGTGGGAGAAAATCTTTGCAATCTGTATATCTGACAAAGAACTAACATCCAGAATCTACAAGGAACTCAAATCAGCGAGATAAAAAACAGATAATCTCATCAAAAAGTGGGCTAAGGACATGAATATATATATATCAAAAGAAGATATACAAATGACCAACAAACAGATGAAAATGTGTTCAACATCACCAATGATCAGGGAAATGCAAATCAAAACTGCAATGTGATACCACCTCACTCCTGGAAGAATGGCCATAATAAAAAAAAATAAAATAATAGGTGTTGGTGTGGATGTGGTGAAAAGGGAACACTTTTAACCTAGTGGGAATGTAAACTAGTACAACCGCTATGGAAAACAGTGTGGAGATTCCTTAAAGAACTGAAAGTAGAACTACCATTTGATTCATCAATTCCAGTACTGGGTCTCTACCCAGAGAAAAAGAAGTCATTATATGAAAAAGATACTTGCACACATGTTTATGCAGCAGAATTCACAACTGCAAAAATATAGAACCAGCCCCAATATGCATCAGTCAATAAGTGGATAAATAAATTGTGGTATATATATATACATACCATAGGATATGGTATGTATTCTAGCCATAAAAAGGAATGAAATAATGGCATTAGTGGCAACCTGGATGAAATTGGAGACTATTATTCTAAGTGAAGTAATTCAGGAATGGAAAACCAAACATGCATGTTCTCACTTACAAATGGGAGCCAAACTATGAAGATGCAAAGGCATAAGAATGATACGATGGCCTTTGGGGACTTTGGGAATGGATGTGAGGGGGGTGAGGGATAAAAGACTACACATCGGGTACAGTGTACACTGCTAGGGTAAGAAGTGCACCAAAATCTCAGAAATCACCACTGAAGAACTTATTCATGTAACCAAACACCTACTGTTCCCCAAAAACCTATTGAAATAAAAATTATAATAAATTTAGGAAAAAAGCTGCAGTGGAGGAACTCATAGAAAACTGTCTCATACCAAGTCCATGCTCTCATGGGTCTTATGTATCAGTGAGAAAATATCATAATAAAATAATATCAGGTCAGAGACAAATAATATCAAGGAAAATCCAGCAGTGCACAAGGGGGTGCAATTGGTAGGGAGTGCCTTTTAGAAAGGTTGGTCAGAAAAGGTTTCTCTGATAAGGTGACTTTTGGCAGAGATTTTAATAAAGGATAGAAGAGCATGCCCAGTTTGATAAATAATAGTTTAACATTTTTTAAACTACTAAGATGACTCTTCCAAACCCAAGTTTATTAATCAGAGTTCATTGTCACAAGTTACAGAAAAGGGATTGATTAAAAGCATATTGGAGCCTGTAATCCCAGCACTTTGCGAGGCCAAGGCAGTTGGATCATCTGAGGACAGGAGTTGGAGACCAGCCTGGCCAACATAGTAAAACCCCATCTCTACTAAAAATACAATAATTAGCTGGGCATGGTGTGGAGTGCCTGTAATCTCAGCTACTTAGGAGGCTGAGACAGGAGAATCACTTGAACCCAGGAGGTGGAGGTTGCAGTGAGCCGAGATTGTGCCATGGCACTTTAGCCTGGGCGACAAGAGCGAAACTCCATCTCAAAAATAAAAGCATATTCGATAGTTCACAGATGCTCCAAGTGGGTAGAAAACTTGGGGGCAGATTCACATGGACAGGAAAAAGTGGTCTGGTGGAAAAACACAGCCACTATTACTCAAAATGGGAATGTAAGCTGTAGGAACCCCTAACAAAGCTGAGCAGGGCTTCAGTTTGCAGGAGCTGGTAGAGCCACCAGAGAACATTTTTTTGGTCTCTACTTTTTTGCCATCTTCTTGCTAGTGAAAATTTAGTACCACCAAGTCTGAGTAGTAGAGCCTATGTCTTATGCCCAGGCCCTAATTATAAAGAATGCAAGATGGTGAATGTTTGGCATTTTCAGCTTTTATGGCTGGAGAAATCCACAAACCCAGGAAAGACTTCAGTTGCTGGAGGATTATAAAGGATGATCAATTCTACAATAGCAAAAATCTCTTATAATTCAAACATTCCTTAACACTAACAACCTTTTCCATATTGTTCCTAGATTCAAAAATGGTTAATAACACTTTGGTATTTATAAAGGTGACTTATTTATTTAAAATATTAACTATCCATAGTAGCCATTACATTTGCATACAGTTCAATACTCAAAAGATCTGTGAGGTTTTGAAGCAGAAAAATAATTTCATTTCAGCTAAGGGATTTAGATTATATATAAGATGGTATATATAATTTACTCTTGAAATAGGTTATCGAATTGTTGCTGAATAAATATGAGATGACATATTGAAATAGATACAGTTTGCAGATATAAATAAGTTGGGTGTATGTAACTGGTTTCACAACCCTGTGAGAACATATATGATACCATTAACATTAACATCTAAATCTCAATAGCTCCAATATCCAAACCATTTTGTGTGGCTTCAGTCTACTCTCAAATGTCGTCTCCCTGGGTGATGTCAGATGCCTCTAGCATGATGGAATCCCATGTGCTCTGGAATAAGACTTCTCATGCGCTTGTGACTATTCCTGAATTGTTGGCTTATTCCTCCACCACTACCTGTGATATTGGAGTCTTCCGGGTGACAGGTACTTTCTGCTATTTCCCCCTTTTAATTCTCCACTGGACCTCAAAGCAGCACTGTATAAGCTTAGAGCCTCATAACATTTTTGATGTTAACTGTAAGTTTTTTCCCTTACCCTTTCATTTTCAGGGGTTTAAAACTGGTTAATCAGTTCAAGGAAGGGGACAACACAACATCTATCCCTTTCACAGCCTTTATGAATACTCCCTTCATAAGTATCATTGTCTTACTTGTACCATCACCATAACAACAACATGTCCCCTTTCTTCTTCAATTGAAAGAATAAAACTTCTACCTCATATTTATAGACACAAATAGATACATGTACACAGCACTGCACAAAAAGCAATTTATTCGTAGTTTGGGCTTGGTGAAGATACCCTGACACTCCCGCATTGGTACATACTAGAAAACAGACTTTGTGATGGTTAGCTGTACAAACTAGGTAGCATTTGGTTTATACATTTACTCGACTGTCTTTTACTCTAGCTAATGTAGAAGCTCAGGTGTTCCAATTACCCAGGCTCTCTGTTCCAGCAGTTATTTTCAAATCCACATTGGGAAGTAATGGGTTCCTGATTTATTTAAATAAAATTTGTTAAAATGTGCCATTATCAACAGGAATGTACCAGCCTGGCTCAGTTAGATCAGAAACAGATCACAAAGCAGAAAAGTCTGCTGTTTCCTAACTGAGCTGCTTTGCTTAGCTGTTTTGGGGCAATTAGCAGCTTGAGAAAAAAATGAATAACAAATTTACAACTATGTATAATTGGATTTATATATGCAAGTTCCTCAAAGAAATCAAATTACATTTGAAAACACCATTTTATTTTTCTTCATGACAACCTATTATGGGGAAAAAGGGATGGGTATTTGTACTACAATTTTATAGATAAGAATTTTGACTTGCTGAGAGAAGATGACAAAGTAAAAAGACGAATAAACTACTTCTGGACTGTAAGTCTCTGGTCTAAAACTCTTCTACTTTCTATATAATAATGCTGTTTAAAATATGGATCTGTGGTCATATAATTCCTATCATTTGTATGTTAATAATTGGATGACACCTTATCTATGTACTTTCTTGATTTCTTAAGTTCTTTGAGACCTGTTTTTCTTATCTACATTCCTTATGCATATGAATCTTGAATTTAGTATTGTATTCAACACGAAGGCACTCTGGTCTTCACAAGAACACAAATTTATATAGTATGGAGTTTAATATAACAGCTCTATCTTCGATTCTAAGAAGAGTATCTCATTTTTAGAATTTCTGTAAGAATGTTGTAAATCTCTCCTTTAACATTGTCCTAGAGACTGCCCTGTGCCAGCTTAACTGACAATTCACTGTTTGCTCTGAACTAGAAGCAGTCTTCCTTTGTGCTCTGTGCAGAGTCATCAGTATGTATTTCAAGCTCCATTTCTAAAACTGACCTAGTGCTGGCATGTCACAGTTTTTTCTGCTAATGAATATGATCTTGTCTTTCCCAAATAATTATACAAATAATTAATTGCTTCAGAGTCCAGAAATCCATATTTAACAGGTTGTAAAGACACACATCTTCTTTGAGAAATGACAGGTTTGTATTGTTATTCTTTTTCCTCAGAATCCAATACTGCAAAAAGAGTAAAAACAAAAAACACCATATTTTCTTCCAGTATAAATATATTGCCTGTCTCAGAGGAGCTCATAGTGCTTTAAATATATTGTATTTTCACAACAGTATTTCTGTGATGTGAGTGGGAAAAGATTTTCATTTTCTTTTTATTATAATCAACAAATATTGACTGAGATTTTTATTATGCTAGCAAAGTAGGAAACAAACATGTTTAAGGTTGTACAAGTCTCAAAGCCACTCCTGTGCTAGATGTAGTAAACATTTGCTAAAAGATAATACTATAAAATTATATGATATGTATGTATACATATATAGATTGATTGAAGCTCATGTTATAAAAGCAGTTCTACTTATGAAACTTTTAAAGTTGAAAATATTGTTGATATGAACAATGCTATTGGCCAAAGCAAAGCATGCCAACAACAGACGGTGTTGATGGACCTTGTTGTAAGGTCTATTTAACCTTACAAATTGATGGGATTTCAAACAGCTTTTCACATCCTAATGATTGTAAATATCTGTAAATGCCAAAAGGACTCAGAAAAGGTGGAAGTAGTTGGAGAATATGGGATTTAAGATACACTTTAAAGGAAGAATTAGATATATTAGTGGACAGCAGGAAAAGGGACTGAAGTGTGCACGGAAAGAAGAGTGGAAGTGTGAATGGCCATTTGGCAAATACCTAGGAGATCTGGTAGGATTATGAGTAGTGTTTTTTTTTTTTTTTTTTTTTTTTTAATGATGTGTGATGTCACACATCAGGAGGGATAGATGGAAGGTAAATGGAAAGTTTACAAAGTGGAAGGTAATGTAGGTAAAATTTGTGTTAATGTGTAAGAATTGTTGCTGAGGAGCAGGCTGACATCAAGGAAACCAATTGGGAGATGAGGAAGGATAGGAGCTAGATTTATTAAGCATCTGTTATTTCTGGTCCTTGTGGTATGTGCTTAGCATGTGGTTTTTCATTTGACTTCAGAAACTGTCAGAGTACAGACAGGATATCACAAGCTCATGAGCAAAGTGTTAATGGGAACAGAAAAAAAAGAAACAGTTTAAAATTAGGCAGGATTTGAAGCCTGACTTTATGGGGCAAAAGGGGATTAGGTCAAGAATATCATAAAAACTAAAAATAAAAAATTAAATTCAAGAAGAATATCTCAAAGTCCTTTAACTGAATTTCAGACAGAAACATTCATGTGTTGGAAGGCAGAAGGAAAGTAGCAGAGATGACAAAAGACAAGAAGTTTGAGCTGAAGAAAGAGAATTGAGAAACACAGAGTTATTGAAATTCAGGGATGGCACAGTTTTCATATTAAAAGAGAAGCTTTTTTCAGCAAATAGTTCCACTTATAATTCAGGTACCACAGCTTCTACTACTGTCATCTACCCAATTACTAAGCTGGGTGCTGGCGTTTGAAATGAATCTGTTTCTACTGCCTATTGTTTGAGTTCCTTGTCTGGAGAAACATAGTAGGGCATGACTATTGGTTTTGGCAGCTGACAGATTCTGATTACTTTAACTGACAGTAAAAATCCGGTAGAAAAAAATTATGAATATGTTTCTATAAAACAAGAGAACATTACCAGTCTTCATAACATCATCTGCTGATGCTGTATCGGAAAAACTGTCTGGTTTGGTTTGTTGTGTTTTGAGACGAAGTCTCACTTCCTCTGTTGCCCAGGGTGGAGTGCAGTGGGGCCGTCTCTGCTTACTGCAGCCTCTGCCTCCTGGATTCAAGCGAATTATTGTGCCTCAGCCTTCCGAGTAGCTGGGATTACGGGTGTGTGCCACCTCTCCTGGCTAATTATTGTATTTTTAGTAGAGACAGGGTTTCACCATGTTGGCCCGGCTGATCTCGAATTCCTGGCTTCATGTCATCTTTTGGCCTTGACCTTGCGAAGTGCTGGGATTACAGGCATGACCCAACTTGCCCAGCCCTGGAAGAACCTTCTTCTAATTCTTTTTTTTATTTGCCTTATCCCTTGATCTCAGTTTCCAGGAAATGGCCAGTGAGAAACCAAGAAGGCAGATAGAAAACAAAACAAAAGAAAACAAGAAAACAAACAAAACAAAATCAAACCCAAACCCCCAAATCCTTGTTATGTGTATAACAAGAGATAATGGTTTGTTGGTTACTGCCTGTTGTATCTGCAGTTGTGCTATTAGTACTCCAAAGTCACAAACTCCAATTAGTACACATGGAGAGAAGAGTGGAAAGCAGAGTCACACAGTCTGAGGATTCTGAGGGTAATGACATCAGTGAGCCTTCACTGCACATTTCACTGTTCTTGTGAAAATAATTTCTTGTTTTAATAGTAAGGAAGATGCTTCTCATGTTAAGACCTCATTCAAAGATGGGAGACTATTGGTGGATTGCTTACATAATCCTATTTTTATTTAAGTTGATGAAAAAGACATCTTTATCTTTTGTCTTTCATCCAATATAAATAAAAATAGGTGTAATTTTTGTCATTAATCAAATAGATTTGAGCTAAAATTGGTGAAAAATTTAATTAAAAATAGAGATAACTGAATTCCTGGGTAGTTTTAGCATTAGGCTTGCTGTTTTCAGGGATGGAATTAATTAAATGACTCCTTCAAAACATTTGTGATATGATCTATTATAGAAAAGAGACCTTTCAAAAGTCACACAGTGGGGGAATTAAAGCTCTATTTATATCATTAATAGAGCATTATATCAAATATTAAGAATACTTACTTTATTAGTCATTTCCTTTCCTTTGTGCACATAAGAAGTGGGTGCCTACCTTCAGGGTGAGAGCACTGTACAGTTTGAAATACATATTTAGTGTTGTAATTGCATGCTTATTTTAAATGTGGTTTTCTGAATTTTTGGCTATGAAAGCAAAGCAAAGCAACAAGTTTGGGGCAGAAATTTCCCTGCAGCCAATCTTACACAAGAGCTAGAGAACAAATTTGTAGTAGGCAAACCAACTGCACACATTGAAAGTATAAAACAATATGTATTAAAATGATTATTTTATGATTTTTATTCTGTCAAAATATTTGCTGTAGGTTTAATTTCCAAATAATATTGAAGAGAGATATTTCCATATTTGTTCAAAGAACACATTAATTAAAGGAGGATGGGAAATATTGCTGGAGTAATATATTTTCTAATATTTGTGACTCAGACGGGTTTTGAGAATAATCCCTGGCATGCAGTGAACACTCCATAAATATTTGTTTAATAATTGCGCTGGAAAATGACTTAATCTTACTGAATCCTGCTTTTCAGTGATTAGTTTTTGTATCCCTGCACTGTATGTATTTTACCATTATTATAGAACTGATTATGAAACCCAGAATGAAACATGGTAGAAAAATGTGAGGAAACCTTTTTGGGGAGAAAAGCTGTAGTCCATAATTTTATTTAAGCCTTTGTATTGAGTTTTGGGGAAGACTATTTGTAAAAGAATGGGTAGTAGAAAAACAGCAAGCTTGGGAGCTACAGAACTTATGAGAGCAATAACATTTGTGGTGAAATTTATGCATTAAAACATTGGTTTTCAGACTTGTTCAGCTGTTGTTCTTTTGTAGTACAGATGAAAGCTTTGTTACTCTGGTTGACTTAGGGCTAAAGTGGCTTGGAGTTATGTTTTCTTGTCACCCAACTTCTTCTGTGACAGCCTTAGCAGGGATCTGAAGTGCAAAGTTTGAAAATGACTGCATTAGAAATAAGCTACATGGGCTACACAGAAGACAAATATTTGTTGACTGACTTACTGATGGAGTAAATGAAAGTGTGAGTGGATGAATGAACTGATCTATCTGAGTAGATGAAGAAGCAAGAGCAGCAGCAGCTAGAGGAGGAGGATAGGAAGGAGGAAGAGGGTGTGGTGGCAAAACACTGAATACTTCTCTGTGCTAGGTATTGTTCTAAGCTATTATTTATTCAATGCTCACAATAAATCGAAATAAGGAAAGTACTATTATCATTTTCGTTTTACATATGAGAAAACTAATCATAGGGAGGTCACAACTTGCTCAAAAATCACAGATGAATAAGTGATCATAGTCCTGAATGAATCTTATGGATTAATATCAATATAATAAAAAACTATATTAATTAATATGATAAATTGAATTAAATAAGTGCTTGTCTTATTTATACACATGTATTTATATAATATGTCTATATCTATATCTATATCTCTACCATGTGCCTGATAATATGTGAAGCATGTAGGAGAAATCAAATGAAGAACAAAGTGATTTTCTTCCTTTGAAGCATATGTGATTTGTTAGAGAGATGCGTTTACATATAATATTTATGTATAACATTACATTAGATGCGTTTACATGTTTATATTTAGGTGGTTTGCTTAATTCAGCAAATAAAGGAAGTGAGAAATTAGCGCTTGGTGAGATCATTGTAACCTGGAATGGTTATCAGAACCTTTATTTAGAAGGTGAGATGTGAAATAAAAAAGTGTAGGATAGGAAGGAGGATGAGAGAATTTTCTAGGTTGGCGGGAAGATGAGGACAAACATGATTATAAATACCATACATTCAGATGCCCATATAGAGATAGATCTGACTAATAATATGGTTTGTGTTGGGCACCTGGAATGTTGGTTTGGAATGTTAAACAGTTTTTAGGGGGCCTTGAATACGGAGTATAAAGTCTGTGTTCTATCTTGATATTGATTGGGGATATTTTCAAGAAGACATAGTAGTAGGTGGAAGTAGTCTGGTGGCAGCAGCCAATGATATAACAGCATTAGCCTGGTGGTGGATACAAAACAAATTACTGCAGGGATTGTGTAGACTTTGAACTACGGAAATGTGTTAAGAAGGTATTGCAATAACTCAGGACTGGGTTTTAAGGAGCACCCAAATTGGGTCATGATACTGGCAATACAGATGAAGAGAGAGAAAATCAGAAAGAATTTTCTTTTGGTGGAATTTAGTCACTTGGATTCGGCTATAAGTTATAAAACTCAGTGAAATTCTACTGACTATTTTCTGAGTGCAGAACAACTTTGTTATGTGGTCATGAAATACGGTGGTTGCTTGCCTCAGACTTCTCAGCTTGTTGCAGCTGTAAATCATAGTATAAATACCTTACAACAGGAAATTCCCAGGAGTCAGACACAAAGTGTGTAAAATGAGCCAGAAGAGATCTGGTACTCTCAAAAAATAAATATGAACCATTTAAGAGCAAGAGAATTTGACACAAAATTATTCACTGAAAGTCAAACAATTCACCTGCATGGATCATCTACTACACATGTCTAATTACACTGCCACAAATTAACACTCACTTTGAAAAACGGACCATAACATTTTGCATGATTAAGGGATAGATTTCTCTTCAATTTTATGGATTTTATACGTGAAATCATTTTAAACGTTAGTAGCAAATTGCTGTAATTAGAAAACTATGCTCCAATAAATTTCCGCTAAAAAAAAATGGTTACTGGTAATTTTGAGGTGCCATAATAATTCCATTTTACCTGATGTGAATATCATAGGACAGCAGAAGGTGGCAGACTTTTCCAGGGGAAATATGTCCTTATCCTGAGATACATCTATGTTAAAGTGTGCACTATACATTTTTTTTTTACTGTAATATTTATCCAGTGCCTTTACTGCCATCAGTACAGCACGTTTTTCTTTTCATTTCCTTTTCCTTTTTTTTTTTTTTTTTTCTGAGACAGGGTCTTGCTCTGTCATCCAGGGTGGAGTGCAGTGGTGTGATCTCAGCTCACTGCAAGCCCCGCTTTTTGGATTCAAGTGATTCTTGTGTTTCAGCCACCTGAGTAACTGGGATTGCAGGCACGCCCCATCATGTCCAGCTAGTTTGTGTATTTTTAGTAGAGCTTGGGTTTCACCATGTTAGCCAGTCTGGTCTCCAACTCCTGGGCTCAAGTGATCCTCCCACTTCGGCCTCCCAAAGTTCTGGGATTACAGGGGTGAGCCACCGCACCTGGCTGACAACATGTTTTTCAATTTGGCTAATTTGGAATCCAAAGCAATGTAATTTCTGAATAGTTTATGATGAAAATTAAGGAATGATGTTTGTTCTATAGGATAAGCTAATAGGAAAGAGGGTACTGATGTGTACTAAATCTGTGGAGCTGTGGGTCGTTCAGCATTACATAATTTCTATCTCCATGCATGGCTTCCCTTCTTGAACAGTTCTGGAGGACCCCAAAGTCAGCTGGTGAGGCATACAAAGCAAGAGAGAGCTTCTCTATGATGTGTCATAAGGAAAGATTGAAGGGTCAAGAGATAAAGGGCTACTTTCTATGCCCCAGTTAGAATTTTCTGTCAACCCCAGCATTCGGGAGAGTTTCAGTACAGGTTCCTATGTTCTTCTCTCGTTCTCTACCTTGTTTTAACACCTCCACACTCTTCAGGGTTGGAGGATGAGACCAAGGGTCTTTTTTCACTCTCTCTGTAGGAAGAAAGATGAGAGGAAAGAAAGAGGCAGGCCAACTTAGAGCTGGGTTGGGAAGGACACCAAGCCTGACTTTAGCATTTTTTCACCATTGGCTGCTTTTCTCTCACTCCCTGGTGTGTCTTCTTTCCAATTGTTATGAACTTAATTGCATTCCCCCCAGATTCATATGTTGAAGCCTTAACCCCTAGTACCTCAGAATGTGACTGTATTTGGAAATAAGGCACTAAAGAGGTGATTAAGTTAAAATGAGGCCTTTAGGGTGGGCGCTAATCCAGTTGACTGGTGTCGAACAATCCCACTCTGGGTATACATCCAAAAGAAAGCAAATCAGTATATCAAAGTGGTATCTGCACTCACATGTTTTTTGCAGCACTGTTTCTAATAGCCAAGATATGGAATCAATCTAAATGTCCATCAGTGGATGAATAGATAATGAAAATGTGGTACATATACACAGTGGGCTACTATTCAACCATAATGAAGAATGAAATCCTTACATTTGTAGCAGCATAGAAGGAACTGGGGGACATTGTGTTAAGTGAAATAAGCCAAGCACAGAAAGACAAATATGTGTTCTCAGTCATATGTGGGAACCTAAAAAAAGTAAATCTCATGGAGGTAGAGAGTAGAATAGTGATTACCAGAGGCTGGGAAAAGGAGGATGAGGAGGATGAAGAGAAGTTGGTTAAGGGATACAAAATGCAGTTAGATAAAAGGGATATGTTGTAGTGTTCGATGGTACAGTAGGAAAATTATAGTTAACAATAATATATTGTATATTTCAAAATAGCCAGAAGAGAAAAATTGTCCTAACACAAAACTGTTTGAGGTGATGGATATCCTCATCAACCTGACGATCATTACACATTGTATACAGTCATAAAAATATCATAAAAATATCACATGTATCCCCCAAATATGCACCACTATTATACGTCAGTAAAAAATATTAGAAAACAGGGAAAAAAAAGATACACCAAGAAGGTGTTTGCATGTGAAGAGGCAGCAAGAGGGAAGCCATCTGCAAGCTCAGTGGAGAAAGGCCTCAGAGAAAGCCAACCCTGACAACACCTTGATCTTGGACTCTTAGCTTCTAGAGCTGTGAAAAAAATAAATTTCTGTTGTTTACGCCACCAAGTATGTGTTATTTTGTTATGAAGTCCCTAGAAAACGAATATACAAATGCTTCTTGACTTGTAATGGAGTTATGTCTCAAGAAGCACTCAATACATCTAACCTACTGAATATCATAGCTTGGCCTAGCCTACCCCAAACATGCTTAGAACACTTATATTAGCCTACAGTTGAACAAAATCATCTAACACAAAGCCTACTTTATAATAAAGTGCTAAATATCTCATATAATTTATTGAATATTGTACTAAAAGTGAAAAACAGAATGTTTATATGGGTACTAGAAGTATGGTTTCTACTTAATGTGTATCGCTTTTGCACCATTGCAGAGCTTGCTGTGCTGAGTTGTGTCAGTGTCGGTCAAGTGTTAGGAAATTTCTTAGAGATGTTCTGTATTCAAAAGAAAATAATATTTATAAGGACTTAATCCTAAACCATGTCTGACCCTCTGGTGCTTTGGTTTGTTTTGATCTGAGATAATATATTAACAAAGTCATTTTTAAGCAGAAAGCATAATGAAATTCTTATTATTTTCTTTTATTACTTTTTAGGCTGAACTTCGAAACCTATTCTCTTTTAATCACATCATTTTAAAAAGCTAAATTTGACAAAGGGGATGGAAAAAGTATTTTATTTAAGGTTAGAGTTCAATGAATTTTCTAAAAGTCGATTTGAAGATACCGTGGTGGTCCAGGCTTCTGTTTTATAGTTTTAGATTTTATATTTAGATCATGGTCTATTTTACAATTAGTTTTTGTATGTGAGTGTGAGTTAAAGGCTGAGCTTGTTGAATATATATGCATACATATATAAGTATATGTAAGTGTATATATATGCATATATATATATATAAAACAGTTGATGCTTAAACAACGTGGATTTGAATTGCGTGGGTCCAATTATACATGAATTTTCTTCAACCAAACATGAATAAAAAATACAGCCTTTTCAGGATGCAAAACCCTATATGGAAGGCTATCTTTTCATATATACCTACACTTGAGTCCCAGTAGAGCTGACTGTGAGACTTGAGTATGCATGGATTTTGAGTCCTGGACTGCTCATGTATATAATCCAACACATATACCGAAGGACAACTGTATTTGGTATATGAATGTCCCAATTCAGTGGGAAAAAGATACTTTGTGAAATGAATGAACTAGTTCACAGGTGTTTGGGAGGACCAGGATAATAAGTTCTAACAGTTACAAGGCACAGGAAAGAGCAAACAATATAGTATAAGGCATATGTCAGAGTGCACCAGAATTATACTCCTGGGTAGAAGTCTAGAGGTATATCTCTCAGATGATAGAAATTATATTTGTTTTCTTTAATGTGTCTATCTGTGCTGTTTGATTCAAATATAGCTTAATTATATGATGTTGAGGATAAACTTAAACCCTGTGTACCTTAGTTTCCCCAGCAATAAAGTGGGGATCAAAATAGCATCTCCCTCAAAGAGGTTTTAAAGGGATTAAAAAAATAATGCAGAGGCCGGGCGTGGTGGCTCAGGCCTGTAATCCCAGCACTTTGGGAGGCCGATGTGGGCGGATCACGAGGTCAGGAGATTGAGACCAGCCTGGTTAACAGGGTGAAACCCCGTCTCCACTAAAAAATACAAAAAAATTAGCCGGGCGCGGTGGCGGCCACCTGTGGTCCCAGCTACTCCAGAGGCTGAGGCAGGAGAATGGCGTGAACCCGGGAGGCGGAGCTTGCAGTGAGCCAAGATCGCGCCACTGCACTCCAGCCTGGGCGACAGAGCGAGGCTTCTCAAAAAAAAAAAAAAAAAAAAAAAAAAAAAAAAAAAAAAAAGGTAATGCACATAAAAATTGAAATATTAGCCATTGTTATGAACACCTGTTTCTTCCAGGTGCTGTCTTCTAAGCAGCTGGCTCACTTAAACTGGGGAAGAGTCTTCATAGGACCATTCAATATTATGGTCTGCTTACCTCACATGTTCCCTGTGAGCAATTAGAATTAAAGCACAAATATCCAGTTACTTTCCTTTGCTTAACAATTCTGGAGGGATTCCTCTAACTCAATAGTTTACAAAGACATCAAAATGATTAATCAAAAATGACTGAACTCACATCATAAATTAATTATATAGAGATTACCAAGCAGTTCACTTATGCATAAACATCATCACAAATGATATCCACATAAATTTATGTCCTCCTGATATTCATTACCAATTCATTTTTCTAGAGAGTTTTGGGGAAAAAAACACTCTGCCAATACTGGTAAAGGTATTGTCCTTCTAATTTTCATCCATGTCTGTTTTCCCACTGTCCTTGTTCACTGTTGTCCATTGATCCAGTTCTGTCTTCCATGCTGGGCCAATACCTGCTGATCTAATCTGCTTCATGTCAGCCTTGTCACTCCCTTGATTTAAGACTGATATGCTGATTGCAACGACCTCTAAGTCTCTGTCTACATTTCTGTAAGTCTAACAATTCTCTCTTTATTTATGATTGCACATATTCAAGGAACTTCCTCCATTTTTGCAAATATGGTGACTGTAGTTGCCTGTTACAAAATATCTCCTTTACATATTGGTGTGCAGTGAGAGGTTTTGCAGAACCTCCTGATCATGACCAAGCTACATGATTTGTGGGACTAAGTGTAAAATGAAGATGGGGTGCTTTTTGTTCAAAAATTATTAAAACTTTCCGGACATTGAGAGGGCATTAAACCAAGAACAGGGCCCTTCTATACATGGACTCTGTGTGTCTGCACAAGTTGTACATCATGAAGCTGACCCTGATGCTGGATTCTGGTGGAAAGGAAAGAATGCCCAGAGTGAATGCACCATGAAATGTGTCACCTATTGCACAGAATACATTTTATACAGCACGATCATTACTTTCTCTGCTGTATTATTTTATATCCCATCGTCTGCCACCTTCTTAACTTCCATGGCAGGACTATAAGAAGTGAAGTTGAATATTCACTTCTTACCTTAGTGATTTTGTGGTTTAATCTTATTATGCTCACTTCTCATTACAGATAGAGATGAGGTAAGCCATATGCTGCTTCTGATAAATATTTATTGAGCACAAAATAATCTGTACATAGTTTTGCTCTTAGCACTATATAAAGAAAGCTGAAGGGGCACAGTCTCGACGCTGCTGTGGTTACTTTTGAGGGCCAGGCTCTATCTGCTACATGACCTGAATTACTTATTTTCTCCATACCATTCCTCGATTTCTTTATCAGTAGAAATGAACATACTAAGGTAAGGTGGTTGTTACAGTGAAATTAAAATATATTTAGCACATTTGAAACAGTGCTTGATGCTGAGTAAGTACTCAGAAATATTAGCTATTTTCCTTGGTTTTCATATCTGGACCAGGAGAAACATACAATGTTCCCACCCTTGCATTTTCATGCCCAATGTTTGGATCAATATAGAATTTTGGTCCCAGTATAAGCTAACTTTTTGCTTGCTGTATTAGTCCGTTTTCATGCTGCTGATAAAGGCATACCTGAGACTGGGTAATTTATTTAAAAAAAGAGGTTTAATGGACTCACAGTTCCACATGGGTAGGGAGGCCTCACCATCATAGTGGAAGGCGAAAGGCACATCTTACATGGTGGCATGCAAGAGAGAATGAGAGCCAAGTGAAAGGGGAAATCCCCTACAAAACTATCAGCTCTCATAAGACTTATTTACTATGATGAGAACAGGATGGGGAAACCATCCCATGACTCAGTTATCTCCCACTGGGTTCCTCCCACAAGATGTGGGAATTATGGGAGCTACAATTCAAGATGAGATTTGGGTGGGGACACAACCAAACCATATCACTTGCCAAACATAATACAATAAACGTCAGCCCTGGCTGTTCTTCACAATTAGAGTCTATAAAAATATATATCTACTGAAGCTGGGCGTGGTGGCTCATGCCTGTAATCCCAGCACTTTGGGAGGCTGAGATGGGCGGAACATGAAGTCAGGAGTTCGAGACCAGCCTGGCCAATATCTATTAAACATTAACCCCATCTCTATTAAAAATACAAAAATTAGCTGGATGTGGTGGTATGTGCCTGTAGTCTCAGCTACTTGGGAGACTGAGGCAGAAGAATTGCTTGAACCTGGGAGGTGGAGGTTGCAGTGAGTTGAGACTGCACCAGTGCACTCCAGCCTGGGCAACATAGCAAGACTCTGTCTCAAAAAAAAAAAAAAAATATATATATATATAGATATATACTGATTTAGAATTTCTTGGTGGGGTGCCTGTTGTAAATGTGTGTGCATGTGTGTGTTGGAGATGATCAAAAGATACTAAACCTATGAATTCTTTCTTCTTTTTTCCCCTCCCCTCCCCTCCCTTCCCTTCCCCTCCCCCTCCCCCTCCCCCCTCCCTCCCTCCCTCCTTCCTTCCCTCCCTCTCTCCTTCCTTTTGTGCGTCTGTCTTTGTGGTGGCACTGTGCCAGGCTTGGGAATTCATTAGCTTCCAAGGAGTTTACAGTATATTGAGGAAGAGAAACAAGAAAACTGAACACATTTGAAATGGGGTGATTTATGAGAACACAAAAGAGGGATGCAAAAATCTAGCCTGGGCTGTGGGGATTTCCAGGAAGCCTTCTTGTAGAAGATGACTTCCGAACTGAGACTTAAAGGATGAATTGAAATTTATCAAGAGTAAAATGTGTTACAGATAGGAGGAATAGGATGCACAAGATGAACTTACACCTTCTCAAGTTCTATAGGCAGTTTTAGTATAAAACTAGGGTTGAAGAATTCTAATTTAAAATTGCTTTTTAATTCAGAAAATCTGGATAAGAAAACAGGCCAGAAGAACTGTGCTGTTCTCTTTACCTCTGCCTGTTTTCTGCTTCCCAGTTCCTCACTCCATCATGGTTGACTTTTGTCTTTAGCCTTGTATGGCAATATAGCTTATATATTTTGTGGTTATGGTTATGTCAACTATTAGAGAAGCCTGATAGTATGCTGGGACAATATTGACAAACTGCATTTGTTTTTTTAAGTCTGATAAATTTTTTTTTTTTTCCCTTAGAAAGTTACATGTTGACTATAACAGTTATTTTACTTTCCTTCACAAAGCGGGTCTTTGCCTATTTTTCCTCAGACTCATCTTGTTAGAGAATAATCTTTGATATTCACTTTAGGTTAGTTGTTCTGGGTTACATTAGCTTATAAATCGTAGAGCCTGATTGAGAACTCTAGTGTTCTGATTCCAAGATCATATTTCTTTTTACTGTGTTTCAACAACATTTAAAGACATTAATCATAATCTATTCTTTTTATTTTTACTTTTTTGTTTTTTGAGACAGAGTTTCACTCCATCACCCAGGCTGGAGTGCAGTGGTGTGATCTTGGCTCACTGCAACCTCCGCCTCCCGGGTTCAAGTGATACTTGTGCCTCAGCCTCCCGAGTAGCTGGGATTACAGGCACATGCCCCTACACCCAGCTAATTTTTGAATTTTCAGTAGAGCCAGTGTCTCACCACATTGGCTAGGCTGCTCTTGAACTCCTGACCTCAAGTGATCTGCCCACCTCAGCCTCCCAAAGTATTACAGGCATGAGCTCAGCCTGTTCTGTCTTTTGAATGACTCCTTTAATCCATTTGTTGTCCATCAGCAGGCAGAAGAAACCCGTAAAAAGAGGAAGTATTTGGTTACGGTGGTAGCCAGTTTCCAAAGGTAGCTCCTGCAGTTCTTCTCCTCCCTGTACTGTAGTCCAGTCCCTACAGGAAGAGATGGAGTATACCACTTCCCTTTGAATTTGGGCTACTCCTATGACTGCTTTGACTAATAGAATATTCTGAGACTTCTGAGTTCAGGCCTCAGAAGAACTAAGAGCTTCCACTATTTTCCTGTTGGAGCACTCACTTTTGTGATACTCCTCAAAACCCAGCTGCCATGCTGTAAGCACCATGAGCCCTGAGATGCTTTGTTCTACAGCCCCAGGGATTCTCCCAGTGGACAGCCAGTATCAACTGCTAGCCTGAGAGAGAACCATCTTGGATGTTCCAGTGCAGTTAAAGCCCTATATAACTTGGCTGGAGACCCAGCCAATATCTTATGGAGCAGAAGAACCACCCAACTGATCCCAGTAAATCCGACAGAAACATAAAAGATACATGGCTGTTGGTACAAGTCACTAAATTTTGAGGTGGTTTGTTACACAGTAATGGATAACTGAAAATGTCACCTCTGTCACAAGACTTATGTCTTTTTCCCTCAATATCTTGACTAATGAAAACAACATGTGAAAAGTAGTGAGTCACATGTGACTTACTAGGTAGACTAACTTATTACATTAATATAGCAATGACCTCTACTACAAGGAGTTTTTCTGGAAATTATTTTAAATGACTAAAACTCTTAATTATCCTGAGCAGAGTCAAAATGAAAATTACACTAGTGTTTAAAAAGCCTCATTGAGAAGAGTATATGGTCTAGATGGAAAGAATCTTGAATTAGCATGCTAAATATCCTTTTGTGATTAAAAAAGGAAAACACATTTACTGTTTGACATTTGAGATTTGATTTTGAGCTAAAGAATCTAAAGAAATTAGCCCTTTATGGACCAAGACACAGAAGGAAAACAGAGTACAAGGGACTAGAAGACATCAGGAGGTGTTTCCTGCTAGGGCACTCAACAGCTAGCATTTAAGTTTAGGAAAATTGAACAGCAGCATTGTTTTAAAAATATATTTTCTTTATGATGAACATATTTTCCAAACCAGAAATTGGGACATGTGTTTGACAAACATATATGAAATTATGGGGACAGTGAGCAGAATTATCAGAAAAAATTAATAAAGGCACAGTCATGGTGACGATAATGTAGGTGATAATAAAAATAATAGCTAAATAAAATTTATATAGTGCTGATAATATGCCAGGCACTATTCTAAGTGTCTAGCATTAACTCATTTAATAGTTTCAAAGAAGTATGAAATAAGTTCTATGTTAATTTCTATTTTACAAGTGAGGAAATTGAGGCATGAGCCTGCTAGGTAGCAGAGCAAGCTGTGAAGTCAATCTTGTTCTAGAACCCATACTTTTTATTACTCTACCACATTGCCTCTTTGTATAGTGTACAGGGTAAGCGTGAAAGAAGGAAGGCTATATATAGTTCTTAGGTAATAGGAAGTGGTGACCACTACTGGTACAAACAGATCATATGTAAAAGATTATTGGAGCTTTATTAAACAGCAACTAAGAAACCACCTACCTATCTGTTTGACTCTTATTGCCTCTGGAGTCATGGATGGGAAACCTGGAGCTGCTGTCCAGCAAGTGGCCTTCATGGCAAGCTCCCTGGTAACCTAGGTGGGATGCTAAGCAAGAAGAATATTGAGATAGCATTGCCACCACCCCCACAGAACTGGCTAAAAGCAGTGCCACAACCATGGCCCCATCAACTCAAGATCCCATGGGGAAACATGATTGGTTATTTGTGAAAATCCAATGCTTTGTTCCCTCTGTCGTATGCACTTTGTGTGTGAAGGATGAGGAAGCAGTGAGGTGGTAATTAGAGTGCCTGATATCTGGTTGTAGTATACCCTGATTGCTAAGAACAATACAAATTGTAGTAGATGACTGTGGGAGAGGTGGGGATGTTTAATGGGTACAAAAAATAGAAAGAATGAGTAAGACCTACTATTTGATAGCACAACAGGGTAACTATAGTCAATAATAACTTAACTGTATATTTTAAAATAACTTAAAGAGTGTAATTGCATTGTTTGTAACTCAAAGGAAAAATGCTTGAGGGGATGGATACCCCATTCCCCATGATGTGCTTATTTCGCGTTGCACACTTGTATCCAAATATCCCATGCACGCCATAAATATATAATACCTATTTTGAATCACAGTATTTTTTATTTTTTAAAGAACAATACAAGGATCTTCTCAACTCCTTCTGGGCAAATGGCAGGTTGCTGGCACTCATTAAGACCTAGAATAGAGAACACAGGATACTATAAATGCCACCTAATTCAGCAACTGGTTTGATATTTTAGAAAAAGACCAACCTTTAACCTATTTATGTATGTGTTTATTGCATCTGGAATACATGCCACTCCATGACCTTGAGGACTTTGTGCCATGAGCTAGTCTTAATATAGGTCAGAATTAGAGGCTACATTGATGTAAACCCCCCAAGAACTTGGACGTGAAGAAGATAAGATTCCACACTCAAAAGTTAAATATAAGATCACCACAGGAAGGATCTGAGCAGGCAAATCCAAATTTGCTTGGAGGAGACAGGACTGTTCCCAGGCCAACCAATCTCTCATTAACAAAAAAGAATGTATGAAAATATCTATAAAAGATATTTTAAAAAATCAGAATGGGGTTGGTCATCTTCGAGGCATAGAAAGAATGGAGAGTTGTTGAGAAAATTTTGGACACAGTTATATATACAGTACTGGAGAAATGGAATCGCAACTGATGGATCACAAGTATCTCTCAGCCAATGGCAAGGCCATTCTTGGTTTGGAAACAGATGCAGGGAATAGATTAAGTGAACTTATGGTATTTCTGATCCTCATTGGCAACACTATCTCTAGTGGAAATGCTAATTGGGACTTTATTAGACTAGTGACATTGGACAATCATTACTCCTCTTGTTCTGATTCTGTTATAGGTAAGTAAGTATCTCGTTATGATCTGACTTTCTGTGTAACTCTGAATAGAATATGCTGTAAACTGAGGACTCAGAGTCCAAATTCAGACCAGAAATTTTTTCTTACATAATTAAATGTTCTTCAGTAGTTGCAAATATATACAAATTGAGAAAGTAATTTGTAATTGATCTTGCTTTCTCTCCAAAAATAGAAAGTTTTGTAAGATTACGTTCAGTTATCTAGATAGTAGGCAACTGGCTAGAGAAAAATAGCAGCTGCTCCTTTTATAGGTTTATTTATTTTCCATCCTTATTGAGGTACACTTAAGGAATAAAAATTGTGTATGTTTTAAGTGTACAATGTGATGTTTTTATATGTGCATACATTGTAAAATGATAACCACAATAAAGATAATTAACATACTAATCACATCACATAGTTATGATTTTTTTTGTGGTAAGAACACTCAAGAACAGATCTTAGCAAATTTCAAAAATATAGTTAACCTTCCATAGATGGGTTCTGCATCTGTGGAGTCAACAAACCATGGGTAAAAAATATTCAGAAAAAAAGTTGCATCTGTAGTGAACATGTACAGACTTTTTTTCTTGTTATTCCCTAAAATATAGCATATACAAACTCTTTACATAGTGATATGGTTTGGCTGTGCCCCCACCCAAATCTCACCTTGAATTGTAATAATCCCCACATGTCAAGTCGGACCAGGTGGAGATAATTGAATCATGGGGCAGTTTCCCCCATACTGTTCTTGTGGTAGTGAATAAGTCTTATGAGATCTGATGGTTTTATAAACGAGGGAGTTCCCCTGCACAAGCTCTCTTGCCTGCCACCATGTAAGATTTAACTTTGCTCCTCTTTCACCTTCTGCCATGATTGTGAGGCCTCCGCTGCCATGTGGAACTGTGAGTACATTAAACCACTTTCTTTATAAACTACCCAGTCTTGGGCATGTCTTTATTAGCAGTGTGAGAACAGACTAATACAGATAGCATTTACATTGTGTTAAGTATTATAAGGAATCTAGAGATTATTTAAGTATATGTGAGGATGTGCATAAGTTATATGCAAATATTATGCCATTCTATATCAGGGACATGAACATTCTTGATCTTGGTATGCACAGGAGGTCCTGGAATCAATTTCCCATGGATACGGAGGGACAACTTTACAATGCAATATTATTAACTATAGTTTAGTGCCATACATTAGATCTCCAGAACTTATTCATTCTGTGTAACTGAACCTTTGTACCCTTTGAACAACATCTCTCTATTTTCCCCATTCCCCATCCCTGGCAGCCACCATTCTACTCTGCTTTTATGAGTTCAACTGTTTTATATTCTCACAATATAAGTGAGATCATGCAGTATTTGCTTTTCTGGGTCTGGCTTATTTCACTTAGTATGATGTCCTCCAGGTTCATCCATATTGTCACAAATGACAGAATCTACTTCTTCTTAAGGCTGAATAAAAAAGCAGCTGTTCCCTTTAAACAGGACCTTTATATTCCATTTACCAGAATATTTGCTGTTCCCTGTGGTATTTCACCCAGCTGTTTCAGCAACCGAACCACTAGCCCCTGTAGGCTTTTGAGTTTTTATCCCGTAGGCTTAGGAGGGACATTCTCTGATTACATAAGAATACATTATTGATATCTGTAATAGTTTCTCATGATGAATGAATAGTGATGTATATCTAGCTTTCTGTGTAGCTAGAGTGTAATATTAATGCTGACTGAATCTTATGTTCTCCAGAATTTTCTACTTCTTATTGTTAAATTAGAAATTGTCATTCTCATGACTACCTCAGTGTTAGATACCTTTGATTTAGTGAGATTCTGCCTCTAATAAATTATTTATTCCTGGACATAAGAATAGAAAGGCTGAACTATCTAGGCAGAGCATCAGATCCTAGAACGTGGAGAATAAGGCACTCTTGGATAAGGCATTCAGTCTTCTTCTATATGACAAAGTACCACTTCTGATTTTATTTTATAGGAAAGAAACACTGAAACAAGAGTCACTAGAAATTTAGTTCTGTGTATGTCTCTCATTGAATTGCGTGTGTGATCATGAAAAAAATACCTTAACATACCTCGGCATTGACTTCCCCATAAATCAAATGTAAGAGTTGAACTAAAATCTCTCTTCTGAATTTCTACTTTGCTCTGGTTTTATGTAACTCAGCTGTACATACTTTAACCTTCTGGAGTTCATATGCACATTTTATGTATGATTTATGCATAATTTAGGTCTTGTATGTGAAAGATTTAATAAAACACAAATTGCTGTGTTACTGCCATATTAGCATCTATATTTATATTCAAACACAGAAGGTTAGATTTTGGATGTATTTCAGGAACATTTGGATATCTGATGATTTTTTAAGCTGCTTTTAATCATTCAGTATAACAAAATTCAAACAAAAACAACAAAATAGGCACATCAAAACATGTTTGACTTGAGCAAAAATAGCAAGCAGCTGGGAACACAGGCACACTATGCAAAATAGCCTTGTGCATATCACATTTTACATATTTATAACTGTGTAGCTCCACTATATTGACAGTTAATGGAGTGTCAATGGCAGAGAAGCTGTCTCAAAGGCTTATTTTTATTGGACAAAGGAAAAAAGAACCTGGAAGCCTGGTTTTCTTTTTGTCAAATCAAGTTATCTAGGAGAATAAATCATCCATTTACTCTGGACATGTTACTTATGTTCCTATTTTTCCAAGAGCTAACTCAGTAATAGCAGGATAGAGTCATCTTCATTTATGTCCAAGTTGAGTCTAGAAAACAGAAACAATGTTTTCTATATAATCACTTTAGAGATTATGGAGGAAGGTGATGCATTTGACTAGCAAATTGATATAAACAAAAAACTCCGAAACCAAAAAAAACTAAAGGGTTACCATCAATACAGAATATGTAGTAATCTTACTGGGTATGTTCTACTAGATATCCAAGGGAGTAGAATAAACAATATAGAAAAATGAGGTTATAATTCCTTCCTTTGCAATATAGTTAAGAAAGGCAAGGCTTATATTACTGCTTTATGTCTTATTGTAAAATGTAAATGTAACAGGAAAATGAAGAGAAAAATGTGAAAGTGTTATCTTTGTGTGACATAATATTGGTAATAAAAACCTTATTGTCAGGACTGGAGAAGTAGTGAGTAGGGCTTAGGTTTAGTTTATGGTCCATGGGGCAAAATTGTGGGGCACTGCTGATGTCATGGGCAGGAAATTCACTAAGATACACCAAAAGCAAAGTTACAGATAAATTTAGGGGCATGATTATTGGGAGTATCCAAAGATTAGTCATTAGGGAAAAAAGTGAGATAATTAAAGACAAAGAGTTCTAGGTTGATCCAGTTTGGAATCTGCATTGCACCATTGTGGCCCAAAACTCTATAGAGGATATGTGTCTAGCTATGTGTGTCTTGTTATACTAGTTCTCTATTATTATTAGGTATCTATTACTACATAATAAATTACTCTCCAGAACTTAGCAGCTTAAAATAACAAGTTCACAGCTTTTGTAGATCAGAAATTTGGGAACAGCTTAGCTGGGGTTTCTGGCCCAAGATCTCTCAAGAGGTTGAGTCAAGATGTCAGCCAGGTCTGCAGTCATCTGAAGGCTTGATTGGGGATAAAGGCTCTGCTCCACTCGTTCACATGGCTATTGGCAAGGGGTACCAAGTTCTTGCTATGTGAGCCTCTACCTAGGGCTGCTTGAGTGTCAGCTAGCAACTGGCTTTCCTAGAGTGAGTGGTCCAAGAGACACAGCAAGGAGGAAGTCACTATGCCTTTTGTGTTCTAATAGAGAAGTCACATATCAAGATTTCTGCCACTTCCTAAAGCACACAGCAAAGGAGAGGGGAAGTAAGTACCTTACTTTTCAAAGAGAGAAGTATCAAATAATTTGTGGACATACTTTAAAGACACTGCAATGTGATAAATGTGTACTATATCACCTGAAAGTGAATTGGAGTTATTGTGTAAGACTTCTTGGAAGAAATGTGCATTAATTAGGATCCTAACAGGAAACAGATTTAATAAGATTTAATAAAGAAACTATTTACAAAAATGCATTCAGGGTATGTGGAAACCACAAGGGATGCTGCATTACCATGAGGCTAGTAGCAACCTGGCCATTGCCGTCTGAAGGGATTAAGAAATGGAGTAATTCTAGAACCTGGAAGAAAGGAGTCTTGTGGAGAGACCTGCCTTTTATTGAGGAATAAAATCCAGGTCCAGATCCCTTATAAGAATAGATTAGAGGAGGCCGGGCATGGTGGCTCACACCTCTAATCAGCACTTTGGGAGGCCGAGGCAGGCAGATCACCTGAGGTCGGGAGTTCGAGACCAGCCTGACCAACATGGAGAAACCCTGTCTCTACTAGAAATACAAAAATTAGTCAGGTGTGGTGGTGCATGCCTGTAATCCCAGCTACTCGGGAGGCTGAGGCAGGAGAATCACTTG
The DNA here is from genome assembly GCF_047675955.1 of Chlorocebus sabaeus. NCBI lineage: Eukaryota > Metazoa > Chordata > Mammalia > Primates > Cercopithecidae > Chlorocebus > Chlorocebus sabaeus. Next base: position 29,451,809 of record NC_132925.1, read on the forward strand.
AACCTGGCGGGCAGAGGTTGCAGTGAGCTGAGATCGTATCATTGCACTCCAGCCTGGGCAATAAGAGCAAAACTCCGTCTCACAAAAAAGAATGGATTACAGGAATAAATACCACAACCTCACCCTCTTCTCTCTTCCTTTCCCATCTTCTGCCTGGGCTTCCTTTTGGCCAAACATAATTGACAGATAGAGGTCAAAGGGGCCTATCAGTGTAGTCAATCAGCCATCTGTGTAGAGGTCAAGGTCAAAGGATGGAGAGTAGACCTGGAGGGTAAATGGAGGATGTCTTTCACAAGGTGAAAATTGAACTTGGTCTTGAAGGATGAGTAAGGAGGGCCATTGAGAGCAGTATGCATAGTAAGTGTAAAAGATAAGAATAAACAAATCTATGTCTACCAAAACTCAAGTTACGCGATCCAGAGAGGTTGAAACAGGTTGGACATGGCTAGAGCCATGTTATGGAGGCTCTGAAAAAGGCAGGAGTTCAGACTTCCTATTAGAGGCAGCACTTGACAGTTCTTACACACAGGTGTGCCAAGATAATAGGGACGGGAGAGGGAGGGGAAAATGTAAGAGACTTATGTTTGGTTAGATATAAGGAATAAATGAAGCAATGTGAACAAAAATTCAGTTTTGAATAACCTTTTTAAAATTTTTTTGAGATGGAGGCTCGCTCTGTTGCCTAGGCTGGGGTGCAGTGGCACCAACTCAGCTCACTGCAACCTCCACCTCCTGGGTTCAAGCAATTCTCCTTCCTCAGCTTCCCTAGTAGCTGGGATTATAGGTGACTGCCACCACGCCCAGCTAATTTTGTGTATTTTTAGTAGAGATGGGGTTTCACTATGTTGGCCAGGCTGGTCTCGAACTCCTGACCTCAGGTGATCCACCTGCCTCATCCTCCCAAAGTGCTGGGATTATGGTGTGAGCCACTGCACTCAGCCAAATAACATTTCAAGTAAAAGAAATACTAAGTACTATTAATAAACGGTCAATGAATAAAAATGTGAATTTGTTGGAATGAGGTATCCTCATTTATAGACTCATAGTTTCTACAATTTGCCAGAACTGCAAGAAAGCCTATAATTATAAACACTGTAACCTAAATAATTATATTCAAGTATGAGTATAGAAATGAAAAAAAATGTTATAAAAGAAACAATCATAACAAATTCGCCATCAACCTTCGTAAGGAGAGCTGTTCTTTGAATAGTACTGGTAGGCATGGGCTTAAGGTTTGGCTTGGACACAACTATTTACTCAAATATCCATCTGTAGTTTGGATAATCAGTAGGGAAGTCCTGTGAGATGCAAGTAGTCCTTCCTCCTGATTTGACTTGAAGCACACAGAAATGATTATATTTCATATCTACATGAGAGATTTTAATGACGATAAACCTAAGAAGAAACATTGATGTGTATGCCATAGTTTAGAAAAGAATAAAAGTATGATAGAGCTTAAAGTGAATCGTGCTTGAATCACATGTGTTCCTTTACTACATCCAACCTGCTATCAATAGCAAATCAGAGGGAAAAAGCAGCAGTAAATACTTGGAAATTGCTAATACAGAGTAGAACATGTAAGAGGTATATGAGTGATTATGCTTAGTGACACTAATATAACATTTTATAGCAAACCCTGGTTTACATGGCATGAAGTTAAGCATAAATTCCCTAGCTGCACTTCCACACATTTAGAATGTAGAGATAATTGATGTTAACAGTGATGGTCCTTGAATGCCTGCTGAGTTTAATTTAACAGTATAAAAGGAAATTACATTCTGAATGTGTGTACTTTGTGTTGTAAGTTCTTTCCTGATACTTTGAAAATTACCAGTGCAGTTAAGGGCGTTGTAATAATTAATCAGGATAAGGAATCAAATGTAATTCTTGTTCAAACCTTACCTGGCAAACACCACAGGACAATTTCAGGCCTCAATACTTCTGCAGGACCTTTTAGAAACTATATGCCTCAGGGGCATGAACACTTGAAAAAATTCTGCAAAATATTAGTGGAATGTTACTTACATTAATTCACTCAATTTTATTTTATTTTTATTTTAAAAAATATTTTATATTTATAATTTCAACTTTTATTTTAGATTCAGGGGGTACATATGCAGGTTTGTTACCTGGGTATATTGTACGTTGCTGAGGTTTGGGGTACAACTGATCCTGTCACCCAGTACTGAGCATAGTACCCGATAGTTTTTCAACCCTTGCCCACCTCCTCTTGGCTCCAGGTGGTCCTCAGTGTCTATTGTTGCCAGTTTTATGTCCATGAGTACTCACTGTTTAGCTCCCACTTATAAGTGAGAACATGTGGTATTTGGTTTTCTGTTCCTGTGTTAATTTGATTAGGATAATGGCCTCCAGCTACATCCAGATTGCTGCAAAAGACAGAATTTCATACTATTTTAATGGCTCTGTAGTATTCTGTGGTGTATATGTACCACATTTTCTTTACCCGGTTTACTACTGATGGGCACCTAGGTTGATTCCCTGTCTTTGCTACTGAAATGCACTTAATTTTTTAAGTGTCTAGAAATTGCAAGTCACAGTACCGTGGTGAAAAATACCAATATGTTCCTAGCACTGATGGAGATTGCAAACTAGCAGGTATCACTCCATAAAAAAACACAAATGATACACTTACTATCATACTAAGTGTTACAAGGATCTGTATGGATGCTAAGAGATCCTGGCCCAGTCTGGTGGGCTGGAGAATGTTAAGTTCTGTTAGCATTAGCTTCACAAGTAACGTCTCTTTAATAGAAAATTGCCACTCAAAACAAGGAATATAGCACTAACTAAAGAACAAGTAAACAACCATCAACCAACATCTTTTCCCCAGTTAACCTTTCCGCCCCCACCCACCCCCAAATTAAAGGGTTAAAGCTTATTTCACCATTGTGTGACCATGGAAATCCATGAAGTACTGGGAAGCTTTTGGTGTAAGGGGACCCTAACTTTGATGTGTTCACCATGACCCATAAGAAATAGTGATCCCACATGGTCTCTTTATTAAGAATCAGTGTTGGAAAATAAAATGGATATGAATTGGTCCTATTCCATGATTATTAGTGACAAATTCAATCTAATAGACTCTACATCTTTACCTTAGTGACTGAGTTCAACTCTGTCCTGCTCTGTTGTTTGTCTTGTTGGCAAAGGAAAGAAAATACACAGGTGGTAGAGTGGGTGTGGGGGAAAGCCCTATACTAAAGTTAGCTTGGTCAAGACAAAGATGGGAAGTCTAAGAGAGTCATGGTTAAAAAGATGCAAAATATCATTGCCAAAGGTAAAAGAGGCCAAAATAAAAGGCTTGGGACTCATTAGCACAGTGACAGAACATTATCTGGTTCAAAACACTATTTTTAAAACTTGTGGTTGGGTTATTTGAAAGCTTGGAAAGTTAATACTATTATGTTGTATGTATGTGGGTATATACTTATGTGTAGTGCACACACATATGATTTGAAATAATCTATTCAAAAAAGAAAATTGTTGAAATCTCAAGAGAAAAATAAGTCAAAGAGGAGACATCCAAATAAGTGAAGGAAAGGGAAATGCTATTATATAAGCTATTATATTATCCACCAGCAGCTGGATAATAAAACAGCTCAGGTCAGAAAGAGGTCACCCAAGATACTCTATCAAACTGGCCCAAGACTCCCTCCTCCCTTAGGCCTCATCTCATTCTGGGCTTAGATTTTTCTGCAAATCATGGTAATTGGGAATCAGTTCACACAGCTGTGAACCACTGCTCACAGATACAGAGGGAACAGGTTTGAAGTTGAGCATCTCTGCTGGAAAGAGAAGGGAAGTGACTTGTTTATGTACCATTTCGTCACTGCTCCCAAGAGGCGCTACCCCTGGGTTTATGTTCTGTGAAAGGTGCAGTGACATTATGGTTTTAAAGCAAGTGGAAGATTGGCCTGCTATTAGAATTAGGGGACTTTGATGCAATTCTAAGTTAAAATCATGAAATGTTAGTGCTGCCAGGAAACTAGGTATAATCTAATCCAATTTTCTCCTTTTACAGGTGAGGGACCTTTGAACCACAGATGTTAAACGATTTTCCATGTTAGTTAATGATAGCATCTGAACTAGAATCACCAGTAGCCTGTACTACTGCTTCTATAACATTATTCTTCCTCTGGGACCTTGAGGCTCATGTCAATCAATTGTAGCAATTTCCTTTCTTCCGTGTCCTTATCATTTATTATGTTTAAAGTTTTCCAACATCATTGAGAACTCTGTCATATGGTTTATCATTTTTTTTTGTCATTCTTCTTCTTGTTCTCATCCAGGTGATCTTAATATTGATATATATCATTAATTAGATTTGCTAAATTCAGATATTCTTTTCATTTTTTTTTACTGTGTTTACCTTCATTTTCTTTCAACAGTAAACTCCCATGATGCCATCCTGAACCATATGTACTCCAGAACTACATCACATCTGAAGTCACAAAATCTAATATCCTACTGTCATTACAACTTCTTTTCTTCCAGTCACACATTACTTCACCCACATTGGTTACAGGGTAACCTGTTGAAACAAACAGACTCCAAATCCAAGGGCTCTTCCTCATGTTATAGTGTAGAAGTGAGTGGTGTAGGCTGGCAGATGGCTCTGTCTTATAAAGTCATCGATGAACCCGAGTTTTTTCTATCTCATCTCATAGTTTTGTCACCCTCTAGGGGACTGTCTTTGTTTACAGATTTAAAGCTAGTTTATTACTACCACTTATACTTCCTAGCCCTTAGAAAGAAGAGAAAGAATGAAGGGCTAGGAGTTTTCTTATTAAAGGATATGTCCCAAAAGTTGCACATACTTCTTACACCCGTATGCTGTTGGCTAAAGCTTGGTCCCATGGTCTTAACTACCCAAAAGACATTGGAAAACATAGTCCCTAGCTGAGCAATCTTGTGTGCAGTCAAAAATTGGGATGTTTTATTTCTGAAAGGAAGAAAGAGGGAGTTGTTTTGGGGACACCATTAGCTGTTTCTGCCACTACTCTTACTGCACTTCTATTATTGACTTCATTGGAATCCCTAGTTCCTTGATCCAACATTTATAGCCAATTTCATCAGGGCTTTTCTGGTCTCACTTTTTTCTCTCCACAGTAAAAATCCAACGGTACACTGCTTTCCAAAAAGCTATGCTTTTTGAGATAGTATTTCAGTTTGTATAGTTTTCAGAAACCAGATCTCACCAATTCTTTCTTTTTTATTTTAGATTTAGGGGGTACATATGCAGGTTTTTTAAACCTGGGTGTATTGTGTGATGCTGAGGTTTGGGGTACAAATGATCCCATCACTCAGATGCGGAGCATAATACCCAACAGTTATTTTTCAACACTTGCCCCACTTGCATCCTCCCCACTTTAGTAGCCCCAAGTGTCTACTATTGCCGTCTTTATGTCCATGAGTATCCGATGTTTCAGCTCCTACTAAGTGAGAACATGTGTTACTTGGTTTTCTGCTCCTGTGTTAATTTGCTTATAGTAATGGTCTCCATTTGCATCCATGTTGCTGCAAAGGACATGATTTCAGTCTTTTTTATAGTTGCATAGTATTTCACTCACCAATTATTTCAAAAACGTATCCCAGCTACCCTTCTGCAGCATCTACCTTAATTTATCATTGTGTGTTCCTACTTGACAGTAGATGAGTGACTCTGGAGAAACTCACACAACTGTTCTCATTGGTATTGATGTACTTTGACATTTCTAATTCAGTAGGGGCCATCCTACTTAAATTCCAACGGAATCTGCTAAACTATAAGCCCCTCTAGGACAACAGTTATTCATCTTTTTTTATGTCCAATGTCTAGCACATTGTCTGCCTCTGGATGAATTTTAAAGAGTTTTGCTGGATGAAAATATGAATACTAATGTCTTTCAAATTTGGAATGTTTATTAACATTTAAAATCAGCCTTTCATCTTTTCTATTTAAAGATAACATTGTCCTTCTTATTTAAGGCTAATATCATCATTATAGTATTACTTTTTTCTCATCTATCACATTTTCTCAGTAACAAATGTCTGTGGATTCCACTTATAAATCTCTTTCAACTTGTTCTCTTCATTCACAATCATACATTATAGGCATATATTATAGTGCCACACCCTACCTCCGGGTGATTGCAGTACCTTAATTTTTATGTCTTCTACTAGTCTTATTACCCACAGATTTATCCTTCATGTTACAGTAAAGAAATGACCTACATGTTTATCTTCTCTTATTACTAAGTACTCATTTCATGGTAATGAGAACACCAATTGATTAAAGAGTTCAACAAAACATTGGAAAGTGGGAAACAGGTGGATTATTGTTAAAATTATTTAACAGTGTGCAGAGGGCCATAATTTAATCTGTAGGCAACAGAAGAGACTAACAAAAAGAAATCTGTTCATTCTTCAAAGCCGTAGGTTTAAAAGCATGAGTTCCCGTGGATGGTGAGGAAGAAGAGTGGGGTAAGAAATCAGGGATGTATGTATGTAAGAAATACATACACAAATCACTGACATTTAGAAAATTCCTCTTAGACTAGAGTTTAGAGATTTGTGATACTGAAAAGTCAATCTGAGTGGACTGAGATTTAGGGTCTTATCAGAATTAATTTTGAATCTCTAATCTAAACAATGAGATGATCATTTCCCTTTTCTCCCACCACATTCACAGAACAGCAGCAGCCTGACATCTACACCACAAACAGAAGACTGAAGTTTTTCTCAGAAAGTCCTGAAAACCCCCTGAGAAAAGGCCTCCAAAATTTGAAGAACTCAATAAAGAGACTAACTCCATGACTAACCACTCAGAAATAAAGCCTTCCAGTAAAAATTCCTGACCTGCAGTCGGAACTAATAAGCTTCTCCTTAAGTGTCTCTTTGATGTATCACCAAAAATTACTGAATAATTGTGAAAATGCTATCACCTAAAAAGAGAAAAGAGTAAAAATAAATAAATAAGTCAGATATGTTGATAATGCAGAGAACAAAAAAAATTTAAAAAATCAATTACCATTATACTGAGAACTATAAAAAATATACATTTATAAAACAAGAATAGTATTCTACAAAAGCAAGAAAAATTAGAGTAAGTAAAGGAGGAAGTAAACATCATAGCAAAATTTATTTAAAAATCAGCAGAATAATTGGAAGATAAATTCAGATCAATCTCTCAGAAAATATAAGCAAAGTAAGAAAAGATGTTGAAAATGAATAAATAAAGTAATAAAAGACTTAGAGAATTAATGTAGAAGTTCTATCATCCAACAAATAGGAGAAAACAGAGAACATTTAGAGTAGGGAGTTATGAAAGGAATGACATAAGAATATTCTTGAGAAGTGAACACAGTCTTCACATTCAGAACGTTTATCAAGTGGCAAGCGTAATGAGAACAGACCCACATCAAGGCACAGTGTTATATTTCAGAGAGAATGTAAGCCAGATTACATACAGAATAATGGAAACTAGAATGGCATTGAATGTCTCAAAACCATTCTAGATGCTAGGAAGCAATACACATTGTTTCCAGAATCCTGATGGAAAATTATTTTTGGGCTCTAATATTATATTACATTTTAGTATTCTAAAACATGAATCAAATCTCAGGAAAGAATTAAGATATCAGAGTTTTGAGGACTCAGAGATTTACCTTTCAAGCAATCATTTCCTAAGGAGAAGTAACGAATATGCTCCAAAGAAACAAGGGAGCACACTAAGAAAAAGAACTGAAATTTTGAAAGCAGTGGATCTGTATGAACAGCAGAACCAAGAGAACAGTAAGTCAAGAATCAAATGAGAGGACAGGTGTGGGACATCCAGGAGAAAGCTCTCCAGGAAAAATGAAATAAATTTGATAAAGTAGATATAATGACTGAGAATCTAGGAAGAATTAAATATGTTAGAAAAATTGGTCAAACTTTGGGAGGCCCAGGTGGGAGGGTCACTTGACCCCAGGAGTTCACGACCATCCTGGGCAACCTAGTGAGACCCCATCTCTACAAAAAAACAAAAAGGTAGCTGGGCATGGTGGTACTTGCCTGTGGTTTCAGCTACTCAGGAGGCTGAGGCAGAAGGATCCCTTGAGCCCAGGAGTTTAAGGCTGCAGTGAGCTATGATTGTGCCACTGCATTCCAGCTTGGGTGACAGGGTGAGACTCTATCTGGAAGACAGTGTGGCGATTCCTCAAGCATCTAGAACTAGAAATACCATTTGATCCAGCCATCCCATTACTGGGTATATACCCAAAGGATTATAAATCATGCTGCTATAAAGACATATGCACATGTATGTCTATTGTGGCACTATTCACAATAGCAAAGACTTGGAACCAACCCAAATGTCCATCAATGACAGACTGAATTAAGAAAATGTGGCACATATACATCATGGAATACTATGCAGCCATGAAAAAGGACGAGTTCATGTCCTTTGTAGGGACATGGATGCAGCTGGAAACCATCATTCTCAGCAAACTATCGCAAGAACAGAAACTCAAACACCACATGTTCTCACTCATAGGTGGTAATTTAACAATGAGATCACTTAGACACAGGAAGAGGAACATCACACACCGGGGCCTGTCATGGAGTTGGGGGAAGGGGGAGGGATAGCATTAGGAGATATACCTAATGTAAATGACGAGTTAATGGGTACAGCACACCAACATGGCACATGTATACATATGTAACAAACCTGCACGTTGTGGACATGTACCCTAGAACTTAAAGTATAATAAAAAATTAAAAATAATAAAAAAATTAAAAAAAGATATTCAACTCTGTCAAAAAAAAAGTACTGCTAAACGACACAATAAAGAAAAAAATGATTATATACTATCACAACTAACAGCTCTTGGTCATAACCATTAAGTTTTATTTTAATATTTTACAGAATAGAATATTTTACAAATAATGGAAGAGATCTTTTCAAAATTTTGGAATATGTCTTAATTTGTAGGTATCATTACTAATAAACATTGTTAATAAACAAAACAAAAGCACAATTATTGATTCCAAGAAAATAAGCAGAAGTTACACAAGAAGAATGCAAACCTAAATATTTGTACTATCGGTTCTGAATTAAACAACGTGATTATAATGAGGACTTATTTAACGTGGTAGCAAGCATGAACTGTAGCTAAATTACTAGGATTGACTTTAGGCTACAGTTCACCTTAAGCAAGCTCTTAGTTTCTCTATGACTCAGTTTCCTTGTTTAAAAAAGAATAGTTCTCTAAGAACCATATGAGAATAAAATGTTTCAAAACATATAAAGCACATGGAAGCATGCCTGACAGATAGTAATCATTCAGGAAGTTTTTGCTATTATAATAATTTAAACTTAAAGCAGTGATGTAATTTTGTTGGGATGGGAAAGAGAGAGAAAGAAGGTGGTGGGTAAGAGATTTAAAAGTAGGGTAACTGTGTACTATGTAGTTTAACTTCCAAAGTGGGACACTTTGAGAGTAAAAAGAAATGCTATTGATGTGATACTAGAAAGTAATTAACTGAGATTATTCCAGGCAAAATAGGAAACAAAGGTCTTATAGAGACGTATCTGTACAATTAGAAAGGATATGATGTTTAAAATTTATAAATCAAGAAAATGCACCTGTATTTGAGAATTGTCTCTCCCTGGCATGAAACCTCTCCATGGTTTCCCCTCACCTAGATGTTCACATTAAAGCTATTCAATGTCCTATCTGATGGCCTATGTAGCTTCCTTTCTTTCCATTTCCCTTCTTGGTCAAAGTAACATGGCCCTGTGTTCCTTAAACACGCCAGACTTTGCCATTCTTTTACCATCGTCTGGAATGCTATTTCCTACTTGGTTCACAAACTGTGCGCCTTAAACAGCATAAATTTAGTGTCTCGCAGTTTTAGAGCCTAGAAGTCCAAAATCAAGTTGTCATCTGGGTTGGTTCTACAGGCTTTGAGGAAGGATCTATTCCAGGCTCCTCTCCTTGACTTTTCGATGGCCATTATCTTCTTGAGTCTTCACCATTGTCTTCTCCTTATGCATCTCTCTGTATCCATATTTATTTTCATTTTCTTTTCTTTTATTAGAGAGGGTCTCAACTCTGTCACCCAGACTGAAGTGCAGGTGTGATCATGGTTCAATGTAACCTCAAACTCGTAGACTCAAGTGATCCTCTGATCTCAGCCTCCCAGGTTGCTGGTACTACAGGCAAGGCACGATGTCTGGCTAATTTTTTGAAAAGTTTTTGTAGAGATGGGAGTCTCACTATGTTGCTCAGGCTGGTCTTAAACACCTGGCCTCAAGTGATCATCCCACCTCAGCCTTCCAAAGTGCTAGGATTATAGGCATGAGCTGTCACACAGCACCCATAGTTTCTCTTTTTATAAGGACACCAGTTAAGTTGAATTAGGGCCCACCCTAATGACTTCATTTTAACTTGATTGCCTCTGTAAAGCCTATATCTCCAAATAGGGTCATGTCCTGAGGTACCGAGGGTTAAGACTTCAACATGTTATTGGACCAACAATTCAACCCATAATATTTATGTAGTGAAATTCAATTTATTTTATAAAACCCAACTAAAAATACAACCTGTTTTAAGGCTCTATTTTGCTCCTCCCACCCAGTTTCAGAGTTATCACTAAAAACTGTATGAATCACTGCAACTTGCTTATTTCTATAGTTGATTTTAGCTTAGATTGTAATTGATTTATTTGCAAACTAATATTTATCTCTTCTATTAGACCATGCACAATTTGAGACTAGAAAGTGTTATGTTTATCTCAGTATCCTCAGAACTTAGCATAAAATAAGATTGCGATTATATAATCATTATTACCATGAACACCAAAAAGCTTTCTGAAAATTTATATTATTTTACTTATTAAGTATGTAACATAGTATAAGTTTTCCACCTCTCTCTTTTTTAACTTTTAGGTTTGGGGTACATGTGTACATGTGCAGGTTTGTTACACAGGTAAACTGCATGCCACGGGGGTCTGGTGTATAGATTATTTTGTTACCCTGGTATTTAATAATGAGCATAGTACTTGATAAGTAGTTCTTTGATCCTCCACCTCCTCCCACTCTTCATCCTCAAGTAGGCCCCAGTATCTGTTGTTCCCTTTTTTGTGTCCATGCGGTCTTTGTTTTTCTGTTCTGTGTTTTCCTAAGGACGATGGCCTCCAGCTCCATCCATGTTGTTGCAAAGGACATGATCTTGTTCTTTTTTATGACTGCTTAGTATTCCATGATGTATATGTACTACATATTCTTTATCCAGTTTGCTGTTATTGGGCATCTAAGTTGATTCTATGTCTTTGTTATTGTAAATAGTGTTGCAATGAACATATACACACATGTGTCTTTATGATAGAATGATTTATATTCCTTTGGGTTTATACCCAGTAATGGGATTGCCAGATTGGGTTATCTGAATGGTAATTCAGTTTTAAGTTCTTTGAGGAATTGCCACCCTGCTTTCCGCAAGGGCTGATCTAATTTACACTCCACCAGCATATATAACTGTTCCCCTTTCTCCATAACCTCACCAGCATCTGTAATTTCCTGACTTTTTAATAATGATCATTCTGACTGGTGTGAGATGGTAGCTCATTGTGGTTTTGATTTGCATTTCTCTAATGATCAATGATATTGCGCTTTTATTCATATACTTGTTGACTGCGTGTATGTCTTCCTTTGAAAAGTGTCCATTCATGTCCTTTGCCCACTTTTTAATAGGGTTGTTTGTTTTTCTCATGTAAATTTAAGTTTCTTATAGATGCTGAATACTAGACCTTTGTCAGATGCATAGTTTACAAATATTTTCTCTCATTCTGTAGGTTGCCTGCTTATTCTGTTGATAGTTTCTTTTGCTGTGCAGATCTTTAGTTTTAATTAGACACCATTTATCAAGTTTTGTTTTTGTTGCAATTGCTTTTTGTGTCTTCATCATGAATTTTTTTTGCCAGGTCCTATGTCTAGAATGGTATTTCCTAGGTTATCTTCCAGGTTTTTTATAGTTTGAGTTTTACATTTAAGTCTTTAACCTCTTTTGAGTTGATTTTTGTAGATACTATAAGAAAGGGGTCCAGTTTCAATGTTCTGCTTATGGCTAGCCAGTTACTCTAGCACCATTTATTGAATAGGGAGTCCCTTCCCCGTTGCTTGTTTTTGTCAGCTTTGTCAAAGATCAGATGGTAATAGGTGTGTGGCCTTATTTCTGGGCTCTCTATTCTGATCTATTGATCTGTGTCTGGTTTTATACCAGTACCATTCTGTTTTGGTTACTATAACCTTGTAGTATAGTTTGAAGTCGAGTAATGTGATGTCTCCAGCTTTATCTTTTTGCTTAAGATTGGCTTGGCTATTTGGGCTCTCTCTTAGTTCCATGTGAATTTTAAAATAGTTTTTCCTAATTCTATAAAGAATGTCATTGACGGTTTGATAGGAATATCATTGAATCTATAAATTGCTTTGAGCAGTATGGCCATTTAAATGATATTGATTCTTCCTATCCATGGGCATGAAATAGTTTTCCACTTGTTTGTGTAATTTCTGATTTCTTTGAGCAGTGCTTTGTAACATTGTAGAGATCTTTCACCTCCCTGGCTAGCTGTATTTCTAGGTATTTTATTCTTTTGTGAATGGGATTGCATTCCTGATTTGACTATCAGCTTGGATGTTGTTGGTACATAGGAATGCTACTGATTTTTGTACATTGATTTTGCTGAAGTTATTTATCAGATCAAGGAGCTTGTGGCAGAGAATATAGGCTTTTCTAGATACAGAACCATGTCATCTGCAAACAGGAATAGTTTGAATTTTTTTCTTCCTATTTGGATGTTTTTTATTTTTCCCTCAACCTCTCTTAAAATAACTTGTTTCCCAAGATTAGTGCAAGAAGACATTTAACACACTTTTCTTTTTTTAACTGTATTTTCTCAATTTCCTTAGAAATCAGCAGAAACTTCAGTTAGCTGTTGATGACTTATCAAATTGAAGGCTTTTTAAAATTTGGGTCAAATATACCAAAGGATTTAGAAATATCTATATCTACATGTAGATATAAATATATACACATATATGTATATATCACCTGGTTAAAATGTGGACAGTCTCTGGGGGAAAAGTGTGAAGTCACAATTCCTTTCCAATTTAAGGATAAGTTTTGGTATTGTGTGTATTTAGTACAAACAATATGGTTGACAGCAAAGGAGACTTAAAACGTGGAAAAAGCTGAATTATGTAGAATTCTTCTATTTTTCCACATTCCATTTCATTTCTGTTCACATATCTATGAAATTTGTATGCCAGTAGTCATAGTATAGATGTGATTTTTGTCATTTTCTAAAACTTAAGATTTTATCCAGAGCATTTTTCTTTTGTTGCAGGAAGGAAGAGGGCTAAAAAGCATAGCCTTTTAGCCTGTTATTAAAACCAAAAAATTTCTAGTTCTCTGTTACGTTTCCCCAGTCCCAGAATAATGGTGTCTGTTGCCTGTGGCCATTTAGGCCAATTGGTTACAGCATTGTGTCCCTGGGTGCAGGCTGACTGGAAAAAGTTCTAGCTCTGTCAGGACATATTAGCCTCACACAGTTCTGAGGTCACCTCCCTCTCTGTGACCATTCATAAGGTTCCCAAGAGGATCAATTTAGAGAGGGTAGGTGGGTGTTTCCAATGTGGTAGTAAGCATTATGAACACCCTCTTTGGGAAAATAATATGAAATTACAACTCTAAATCAACCTGTAAGAAGAGGTTCAGCATTAATCATGGGAAAATTATAATCCAACTGATTGTTTATCCAGAGCAGTGCAGGGACATGCCTCTCAGTGTTTACAATACCTGAAATAGTATTAACTGGTTAACAGAAAGGTCCTGTCAAAGTACAGATTACTATCCTGTCTTTCTCCTGAAGCTCTGTACAGTGCTGTCTTGTTTGTTCATACCAAAGTTCTGAGGAGAGTGGAGCTTTCTCAGATATGTTCAGAATCTTTTTCTTTTTATAAAAAAATATAAATTCCAACCACTGTGTTTGTATGTATTTCACATTTATAAAACAGTTTAAAAATTACATAAAGTCACAAGACAGAAGACATTTAGAAGATAGCTATTAACCCATAAGTTTTATCTGTTATGAATCAGCTTTGTGGTAAATGTTCAATAAACTCAGTGATCCTTTTTTGTTTTCTTTTGTCCCTCTTCCACTTTATCTGGCGGGTATTTTGTATCAAATTCTACGAAAAATCAACATAAATTCTGATATTTGGAAAAGCACCTTGTTCTGTCTCTCCGAGGCATTTTTAAAAATGCTTGTGATTGTTTCTAAACCTAAACATAAATGGGAGCTTTGTTTGTCTTTGCACTGTCTATATGAAAAGTAACACAACCTGCCCTTCAAAAGACAGATAATATAATCAAATAGAGTGTCAAAGGAGAGGACCATCATCAGCCCAAGGTGCTGGGTAATAATGGCTTGAAAACACATGGTGTTATTCCAACCTCACCAACAGCACTTGGGTTTTCCTGTTGAGAGGGGGAACTGAGAGACAGGACTAGCTGGATTTCCTAGGCCGACTAAGAATCCCTAAGCGTAGCTGGGAAGGTGACCACATCCACCTTTAAACACGGGGCTTGTAACTTAGCTCACACCCGACCAATCAGGTAGTAAAGAGAGCTCACTAAAATGCTAATTAGGCAAAAACAGGAGGTAAAGAAGTAGCCAATCATATATCGCCTGAGAGCACAGTAGGAGGGACAATGACTGGGATATAAACCCAAGCATTTGAGCCAGCAACAGCTACTCTCTTTGGGTCCCCTCCCTGTATGGGAGCTCTGTTTTCACTATATTAAATCTTGCAACTGAAAAAATATGGTGTTATTGATGGCTAAGTTAACGTGATATTATTGTCTTTTACTATAAATAATCTGGGTTGGAGTCTCTTTTTTTAAAATTCTGAACTTATTTCTTTCAGGTCTTTTCCTTGGGAACCTATTCTACTTTGTGTAGTTGCTTTAAAATTAAAATCAAACAAACATAAGCACTATATTCTGCATCTATAAACATACAAATAATAATATGTGATTTAAATAAACCTTTATAGGGAAAATGTTGTTATTTTATTAGAAGTGGAAATAGCTCTGTTATTTAGATTTAGAGCTTTATTTTTTCAAATGTCTCCTGTGGCTAGGAACGAGATAACCAAATGTCCGTATTTCCAAAGAGTTTCAAAAGATGTGGCCCCAAGACATTCAAATTGAAATTCAATAGTACACAGTATAAAACTACCATAGAAAAATAATGCAAAAAATAAGAAATATCTTCAAATTGTCCTTGATCTTTCAGGGAAAAGTGATAAGATTCCTTTGACTGACAAAATGAGAGAAAACATTTGATATAGTTTCTCGCAACACTGTAAATGTGAGTCAAATTGATGTGGAAAATAACAGAACTTCATGAACTAAAAACTAGCTCAAAATGGCAGTGAAAGTAGAGACATAATATAAATGGACCTAGAGAGTCTCCCAATCAGGAAAGATGAGAGTGCAGAGAAAAAGCAACTAGGATGATTAAGAGAAGGAAGGCAGAGATTGATAACATGATAAGGGCGGCAGTATGAATAATGTCACTAAGAAACTCTGGAACCAGTTAGGATACAAATAAATTAAATCTAAGCAAGGCAGTCTCAAAAAGGCCTCTGAATAATGCTAACAAACAATTATTTAGCACACCCAGTAAAAAGTAGAATTACCATCCTGGGCAACATGGTAAAACCCCATCTCTACTAAAAATACAAAAATTAGCCAGGGGTGGTGGCCCGCACCTGTAGTCCCAGCTACTTGGGGGGCTCAGGTGAGAGAATGATTTGAGTCTGGGAGGTTGAGGCTGCAGTGAGCTGAGATTGTGCCACTGCACTCCAGTCTGGGTGACCAAGTGAGACCATGTCTCCAAAAAACAAAACAAACAAACAAACAAAAAAAGTAGAGTTAAGAAAGGGAAAATAAAGGAATGGAATAAAAAAGAAAGAAAAAGCAGCTTCTTATTTGTAGACACAGCTTAAAAATGATCCAAATAGTCCAATGTTCGTTGCCATTCTCTTCCACCATTCTCTTCTTTGCCTCCTCACCATATGCTACACATGAATACTCTCCTCATTCCTTTCATTGTCACCATATGCCACACACAATGTCACCTGAAGAGATCCCAATGCCATTGCTTTCAAGAGCTTTCAAAGATTGATCATACGTTAGGGGAGAGATGGAGGAGAAGTGAAGTGAATGCAGATGACAATAGGTCCCAGAGGGAAAGATTGCTTTCTGCTTCCCGGCCAAACCCTCAGGAACTGGAGAGAGGAGACTGCATGGTGTTTTCAATAGCCAGAGAGCAATTTCTAAGCCCCAACATGGCATGAAAGGAGCAAAGAAATGCAAAGTAGGCATGGAAGTAGCAGAGTCTCCTGCCATAAGGAAGCCAGTTGACATGGATAAAGAAATGTTCATGGACAATCTCTGTGAGTGATGACTGAGGACCCGATGAGATGTCTCAGCAGGCAGGCACCTGTGTGAACAGATGGCATCAAATGCTGGATGCCTTAGCCCTACATTTTCGGACTGTTCAAAGTCTCTATAAATTGAACGCTATTCCTTGGAAAGCTTACACTACAGAGATCAAATTTCTGTCATATTGACTGATAGGGGACTATATAAAAAACCAAATTGTTTTAGAAAACTAAATGTAGTTACAACTTTCACACCTGATTTGTGAACTGATTTATCCTCTTACACTGATTTATCAGTGTGCACTAAGAATGCATAAAACTTTAAATCCTAACTTTGTAAGTATGGAAGCATCCTTAAAAAAATTTTAAAAATTAAATTAACTTGCAATATTTTCCCAACTGAATTTGGCAGTATATGCATACTTTCTTTTTTTGTTTAAACTTTTAGTTAAAAAGCATTAAAACTATAATTAATAAGCTTAAGTTATAGACAAATATTACCAGAAAGACACTCTAGTAAGCATTTTTCATGAATTGTTTCATTTGATCTTTAAGAAAACTCTTAGGTGACAGGTTGTATTATTAATTCCACTTTACAGATGAGAAAATGGAGGAACAGAGAGGTTAAATATATGGTTGCAGTTTGCATATCTGGTAAGTGGTAGATCCAGGATTTTGAACTTGATCTCTGATTGCAGAGCCTGTGGTCTTAGTCATTGGTGAGTATGAATGGCCACTGTGATATGAGCCATCACCACCAAAGGTCGTGGCAGGAGCTCTGTGGCTCTGTTCTCCTGCTTCTCCAGAGTTGAAGCAATACTCATCTTTCAGGTGATGGTTGGGACTATGATTAATATTAGGCAAGCCCATTTTAAAAGCTTAATTAATACTCTAATTGTGCTACAGAGCAAACAACAAAAAACTTCTCTAGTTTGAAAATAGTAAGTAAGGTAGCAAAACCTAGAATAAATAGGAGGCTAGCAGGGTTGGCAGGAAGGAAGAAATGACCACTTACATTATCTCAGATAATTCTTGAGACATCTTTGGGAAATAAATGCTATGATTTCTATTTTTTACTGGGGGAACCTGAAGATCATTGACTTTAAATGTTTTGCTTAACTGGGAAGTGGCAGAGCCAGCATTCCAATCTGGTTCTGACTCTAAAGAGTTCACTTTGTTATGTTCTATTACCCCTCAAAAATACTCCGCTGTAGGCACACTATTCATGAAACAAGTTATTTGTGGTCTAGGTTGAGAATACATGCAGTATTTTTAATACTCTTTCTGTGGGAAAGAGAAGTATAAAGCCAATTTAAAAATTAAATTCTGGAACACAGCTCGTCTGAAATGAGAACTACCTATTTTGACATTAGAAAGAAAGAGAAAAAAACTATACTTGAATTGTGATGATACCTTTACATCTAGATTTTTAAGGTTGTGAAATATATTCTACACAACCTGCAAAATGTTTATTGAGTCAGGAATATTAGCATCAGCAGGTTGGAGAAAGCTGTAATATGAAGTGAATATGCATTCTTGTGATTTGTTTTTTTTGGATTATTTTATGCTGATGAATTCATTTTTTTTTTTTTTAAAGAATGAGCTGTGTTTCAAAGAACGAGAAATGAGAAAAGATATTTGAAATGGGAAAATGATAAGAGCATTAAATGAAAGAACTTGAGATGTAAAGAAATTGAAAATCTTGATATCTGCCATTGAAGCAAAAGAAAAACGTTATTTACTATTAAGTGGGAATTGAGGGCTGCTCTCTTGAGAAGTCTGCTTTTCATATTATTGCTACAATATCTAAGGCCAGGCTACACTATTCAGGAGTTGACATTTCACTAGAGAACACAGGATACTGACATATTTAGGATGTATCTTCAGTACAGCTTCTTTAGCCTTTGCCCTGGGTTTTGATCTTTCTAGCTACTCTGGCTTATGATTTATAGACTATAAAAACTGCAAGGGATCTTAGTCACCCTCTAGCCCAGTTCCCCATATTTTACCAGTGAGGAGAATTAATTGAAAGAAAGCAATTTGCTTAACGTAGAGCTGATTATGCACTTAAAAGTATCTTTTAAAAAATTCAATACTATTCAGTTATAATCTTATTTACTGAGATCTAGTTCAAAGATGGAAGCTCTTTTACATCTAGCCCAAAATATTTATTCTCAATTGTAAAATCAATTTTTAAATGATAAAATTACTTCATTCTAATTGTAGGTAATTCAACTTCTTTAGAAGAATGTAAAATAAAAAGTCTCTCCTATAGTTATTGGTATACTTTCTGTATTTTCTATGCATATACAAATATATAAGTATAAATATAGATATGTGCATATACACACTTTTGTATTTTTTTTCACTGAAGGGATCTCATTATAACAATTCTTATCAACTTTCTTTAAAACTTAAAACAGACATCATTTCTTATGAGTACAAAAAGATTGACTTCATTGCTTTATTCATACAATGGTTACATCACATGCTTTCGGGTGGTTTTAAACATGTCCACAAATTCTTGTACATTACTCCCATGAAAAGGTATAGTCTTATTACCCTCATCTTGAATATGAGCCTAACTTAGTGAATTGTTTCTAGGGTATAGAATGTGAGACAAATTGAGGTTGTCTTCTTTTATTTTCTTTTTACAAACATCCTTGAATATACAGCTTTCCATATTTGTGCATATATTATTTTCGAGAAGTAGGGTGCTGGTCAAAGAGCATCCACATTTAAAATTTTGAAAAATGTCATTTCTAATGAATTAAAAGTAACATATTTTTATACCTTATTTTTCTGTTTTCTGTTCATGTCCATTGACCATGTCTGTAATGGACTGTTGGTCTTTTTGCTTTGGGTGTAATTAAATGTAAATACTCTACAGACTGCCTGAATTTGAATTCTGGTCCTGGCACTTTCTAACTGTGGGACCACAAGCAAATTATCTTTAGGTTATTTATGCCTCAGTTTCTTTACTCATTAAATGGGGATAGTAGTGGTACTTATAGGATTGTATTGAGGATTAAATGAGTTTATGTATATAAAGCACTAGAGTAGTACTGGAGACAGAGAAAGTGCTGTTATAATTTTATGTATTCAAAATTAGCTGTTTATAATGTGTATTTAATTTTGTTTATGGTATTTTCAGCTCTATAGATTTCTTTTTAAAGTTGAGGTTAAGACATATCCAGTAAAGGGGACACACCTTAAGTGTACAAACATTTATATCAATATATAAAACATTCCTAGTACCTGAGAGGGTTCTCACATTCTCCTCCCAAGCACTATTCCTCCCAAAATAACCACTATGTCAAACCCTATCACCATAGATTAGTTTTAACTGATCTTGGACTTCATATAAGCGGAATTATACAGCATGCTCCTTCTTTCATTCAGTATATGTTTTTTTCAGATTTATTCAACTTTTCATTTCTTTATCTTTCTTGTATTTATTTCTGCCTTTTATTATTTTCCTCTTCTTTTCTTTGGGATTAATTTGCTGTTTTTTTTTTTTTTTTGCATTAAAATAATGGTTTTAACCTCTTTTCTTTTTCCATTATATTCATTTAACTTATATATTTCATTCTAAGTATTGTTTTAGTCCCATCTCACAAGTTTTAAAATGTTGAATTTTCAGCTGGGCATGGTGGCTCACACCTGTAATCCCAGCACTTTGGGAGGCTGAGGTGGGTGGATCACCTGAGGTCAGAGTTCTAGACCAGCCTAGCCAACATGGTGAAACCCTGTGTCTACTAAAAATACAAAAGTTAGCCAGGCGTGGTGGTGAGTGCCTGTAATCCCAGCTCCTCAGGTGTCTGAAGCAGGAGAATCACTTGAACCCAGGAGGCAGAGGTTGCAGTGAGCCGAGACTATGCCACTGCACTCCAGCCTGGGTGACACAGCAAGAGTCTGTCTCAAAAAAAAAAAAAAAATTGAATTTCCATGACCAATCAGTTTGAAATACTTTCTAAATTTCATTGTCGTTTCTTCTTTGACCATGAGGGATTTATGTTTGTTGTTAAATTTCTAAACATTTGGTAGTTTTTCTCTACATTAGACCATTCTGTGACCTTATATTTAAAATGCACCTTTTAAAACATTGCTTTTTAAAATCCAGTTTGTCATTGCCTTTAAATTTGATTATTTTCTACATATTTAATGCAATTTCAATGCAGAGTTGGTTTTATCCACCATCTTATTTATTTCTTATATGTCCCATGTGTTTTTCTTTTTCTGTTCTTTCTTTAGTTTTTGATGACAAGCTTAAAAAATTTTTTGCTGAGTGGCTGGCAAGATGGCCAAATAGGAACAGCTCCAGCCTGCAGCTCCCAGTGAGATCAATGCAGAAGGTGGGTGATTTCTGCATTTCCAACTGAGGTACCCGGCTCATCTCATTGGGACTACTTAGACAGTGGGTGCAGCCCACGGAGAGCGAGCTGAAGCAGGGTGGGGCATCACCTCACTGAGGAAGTGCTAGGAGTTGGGGAACTCCCTCCCCTAGCCAAGGGAAGCCAGGAGGGACTGCGCCATGAGGAATGTGCCTTCCGGCCCAGATACTATGCTTTCCCCACGGTCTTCACAACCTGCAGACCAGGAGAGTCCCTCGGGTGCCTACACCACCAGGTCCCTGGGTTTCAAGCACAAAACTGCGTGGCTGTTTGGGCAGACACTGAGCTCGCTTCAGAGTTTTCTTTTTTTTCATAACTTAGTGGTGCCTGGAATGCCAGCGAGACAGAACCATTCACTCCCTGGAAAGGGGGCTGAAACCAGGCAGCCAAGTGGTCTAGCTCAGTGGATCCCACTCCCATGGAGCCCACCAAGGTAAGATCCACTGGCTTGAAATTCTCGCTGCCAGCACAGTAGTCTGAAGTTGACCTGGGACACTTGAGCTTGGTGGGGAGAGAGACGTCCATCATTACTGAGGCTTGAGTAGGCGGTTTTCCTATCACAGTGTAAATAAAGCTGCCTGGAAGTTCGAACTGGATGGAGCACACTGCAGCTTGGGAAAGCCGCTGTAGCTAGACTGCCTCTCTAGATTCCTCCTCTCTGGGCAGGGCATCTCTGAAAGAAAGGTGGAAGCCCCAGCCGGGGGCTTATAGATAAAACTCCCATCTCCCTGGGACACAGCACATGGGGGAAGGGGCAGATGTGGGCGCAGCTTCAGCAGACTTGAACGTTCATTCCTGCCAGTTATAAAGAGAGCAATGAATCTCCCACCACAGAGCTCTGCTCAGGGACAGACTGCCTCGTCACATGGGTCCCTGGCCTCCGTGCCTCCTGACTGGGAGATACCTCCTAGCAGGGGTTGACAGACATCTCATACAGGAGAGCTCTGGCTGGCTTCTTGCGGGTGCCCCTTTGGGACAAAGCTTCCAGAGGTGGGAACAGGCAACAATCTTTGCTGTTCTGCAGCCTCTGCTGGTGATACCAAAACAGGGTCTGGAACGGACCTTCAGCAAATTCCAGCAGACCTGCAGCAGAGAGGCCTGTTAGAAGGAAAACTAACAAACAGAAAGGAATACCATCAACACTAACAAAAAGGACATCTACACAAAAACCTCATCCGAAGATTACCAACATCAAAGACCTAAGGAAGATAAATCCACAAAGATGAGGAAAAACCAGTGCAAAGAGGCTGAAAATTCCAAAAACTAGATTGCCTCTTCTCCTCCGAAAGATCACCACTCCTCGCAGGAAGGGAACAAAACTGGAAGGAGAATGAGTTCGATGAATTGAAAGAAGTAGGCTTCAGAAGGTGGGTAATAACGAACTCTTCTGAGCTAAAGAAACATGTTCTAACCAATGCAAGGAAGCTAAGAACCTTGAAGAAAGGTTAGATGAATTCCTAAGTAGAATAACCAGTTTAGAGAAGAACATAAATGATCTGATGGAGCTGAAAAACACAGTATGAGAACTTCATGAAGCATACACAAGTATCAGCAGCCGAATTGATCAAGCAGAAGAAAGGCTATCAGACGTTGAAGATCAACTCAATGAAATAAAGCGTGAAGACAAGATTAGAGAAAAAATAAATGAAAAGGAATAAACAAAGCCTCCAAGACATATGAGACTATGTGAAAAGACCAAATCTATGTTTGATTGGTGTACCTGAAAGTGACAGAGAGAATAGAACCAAGCTGGAAAACACTTTTCAGGGTATTATCCAGGAGAACTTCCCCAACCTAGCAAGCCAGGTCAACATTCAAATTTAGGAAATACAGAGAACACCACAAAACTACTTCTTGAGAAGAGCAACCCCAAAACACAAAATTGTCAGATTCACCAAGGTTGAAATGAAGGAAAAAGTGTTAAGGGCAGCCAGAGAGAAAAGTCAGGTTACCCACAAAGGGAATCCCATCAGACTAAGACCAGATCTCTCAGCAGAAACCCAGCATGCCAGAAGAGGGTGGGGGCCAATATTCAGCATTCTTAAAGAAAAGAATTTTCAACCCAGAATTTCATATCCAGCCCAACTGAGCTTCATAAGCGAAGGATAAATAAAATCCTTTACAGACAAGCAAATGCTTAGAGATTTTGTCACCACCAGGCCTGCCTTACAAGAGCTCCTGAAGGAAAGACTAGTTATGGAAAGGAAAAACTTCTACCAGCCACTGCAAAAATAAACCAAATTGTAAAGACCATAGACACTATGAAGAAACTGCCTCAACTAACGGGCAAAATAATCAGCTAGCATCATAATGACAGGATCAAATTCACACATAATATTAACTTTAAAAGTCAATGGACTAAATGCCCCAGTTGAAAGACGCAGACTGGCAAATTGGATAAAGAGTCAAGACCCATCGGTGTGCTGTATTCAGGAGACCCATCTCACATACAAAGACACACGTAGCCTCAAAATAAAGGGATGAAGGAAAATTTACCAAGCAAATGGAAAGAAAAAAAAAAAAAAGCAGGGATTGCAATCCTAGTCTCTGACAAAACAGACTTTAAACCAACAAAGATCAAAAGAGACAAAGAAGGGCATTACATGATGTGAAGGAATCAATTCAACAAGAAGAGCTAACTATCCTAACTATTTATGGACCCAATACAGGAGCACCCAGATTCATAAAGCAAGTTCTTAGAGACCTATAAAGATACTTAGACTCCTACTCAATAATAGTGGGAGACTTTAACACTCCACTGTCAATAATAGACAGATCAACAAGACAGAAAATTAACAAGGATATTCAGGACTTGAACTCAGCTCTGGACCAAGTGGACCTAATAGATATTTACAGAACTCTCCACCCCAAATCAACAGAATATACATTCTTCTCAGCACCACATTGCACTTATTCTAAAATTGACCACATAATTGGAAATAAAACACCCTCAGCATATGCAAAAGAATAGAAATCATAACAAACAGTCTCTCAGACTGTGTTGCAATCAAATTAGAATTCAAGATTAAGAAACTCACTCAGAACCACAAAACTACTTGGAAACTGAACAACCTGTTCCTGAATGACTACTGGGTAAATAACAAAATTAAGGCAGAAATAAATACATTTTTGTTTTTAAAGCACCAAGAACAAACAAACAAAGTACCTGAATCTCAGGGACACAGCTTAAACAGCGTTTAGAGGGAAATTTAGAGCACTGAATGCCCACAGGAGAAAGCAGAAATGATCTAAAATTGACACCCTAACATCACAATTAAAAGAACTAGACAGGCAGGAGCAAACAAATTCAAAAACTAGCAGAAGACAAGAAGTAACTAAGATCAGAGCAGAACTGAAGGAGATAGAGACGTGAAAAACCCTTCAAAAAATCAATGAATTCAGAAGCTAGTTTTTTGAAAAGATTAACAAAGTAGATAGACTGCTAACCAGACTAATAAAGAAGAAAAGAGAGAAGAATCAAATAGACACAATAAAAAACAATAAAGGGCAGATCACCACTGATCCCACAGAAATACAAACTACCATCAGAGAATACTATAAACACCTCTAGACAAATAAACTAGAAAATCTAGAAGAAATGGCTAAATTCCTGGACACATACACCCTCCCAATACTAAATCAGGAAGAAACCAAATCTCTGAATAGACCAAAAACAACTTCTAAAATTGAGGCAGTAATTAACAGCCTAACAACCAAAAAACGCCCAGGACTAGAAAGATTCACAGCCAGATTCTACCAGATGTACAAAGAGGAGCTGGTACTATTGCTTCTGAAACTATTCCTAACAATAGAAAAAGAGGGACTCCTCTCTAACTCATTTTATGAGGCCAGCATCATCCTGATTCCAAAACCTGGCAGAGACACAACAAAAAAAGAAAATTTCAGGCCAATATCCCTGACGAACATTGATGCAAAAATCCTCAATAAAATACTGGCAAACCAAATCCAGCAGCACATCAAAAAGCTTATCCATCACGATCAAGTTGGCTTCATTTCTGGGATACAAGGCTGGTTCTACGTGTGCAAATCAATAAATGTAATCCATCACATAAACAGAACCAATGACAAAAACCATATGGTTATCTCAATAGATGCAGAAAAGGCCTTCAATCAAATTCAACACCCCTTCTTGGTAAAAAACTCTCAATAAACTAGGTAATGATGGAATGTATCCCAAAATAATAAGAGCTATTTATGACAAACCCACAGCCAGTATCATACTGAATGGGCAAAAACTGGAAGCATTCCCTTTGAAAACCAACAAAAGACAAGAATGCCATTTCTCACCATTCCTATTCAACATAGTATTGGAAGTTCTGGCCAAGTCTCTCAGGCAAGAGAAAGCAATAAAGCGTTCTCAGATAGGAAGAGAGGAAGTCAAATTGTCTCTGCAGATGGCATGGTTGTATATTTAGAAAACCCCGTTTTCTCAGCCCCAAATCTCCTTAAGCTAATAAGCAACTTCAGCAAAGTCTCAGGATACAAAATCAATGTGCAAAAATCACAAGCATTCCTATACACCAATAACAGAGAAACAGAGAGCCAAATCATGAGTGAACTCCCATTTATAATTGCTACAAAGAGAATAAAATACCTACTAATACAACTTACAAGGGATGTCAATGACCTCTTCAAGGAGAACTACAAACAACTGCTCGAGGAAATAAGAGAGGACACAAACAAATGGAAAAAAAACATTCTATGCTCATGGATAGGAAGAATCAATATCGTGAAAATGGCCATACTGCCCAAATTAATTCATACATTTAATGCTATCCCCATCAAGCTACCATTGACTTTCTTCGCAGAATTAGAAGAAACTACTTTAAATTTCATATGGAACCAAAAAAGATCTCGTGTAGCCAAGAAAATCCTAAGCAAAAAGAACAAAGCTGGAGGCATCATAATACCTGACTTTAAACTATACTACAAGGCTACAGTAACCAAAACAGCATGGTACTGGTACCAAAACAGGTGTATAGACTAATGGTACAGAACAGAGGCCTCAGAAATAATGCCACACATCTACAATTACCTCATCTTTGACAAACCTGACAAAAACAAGAAATAGGGAAAATATTCCCTATTTAATAGATGGTGTTGGGAAAACTGGCTAGCCATATGCAGAAAAGTAAAACTGAACTCCTTCCTTACATCTTATACAAAAATTAACTCAAGATGGATTAAAGACTTAAATGAAGGCCTAAAACCATAAAAACCCTAGAAGAAAACCTACGCAATACCTTTCAGGACATAGGCACGGGCAAAGACTTTATGACTAAAACACCAAAAGCAATGCAACAAAAACCAAAATTGACAAATGGGATCTAATTAAACTAAAGAGCTTCTGCACAGCAAAATAAACTATCATCAGAGTGAATAGACAACCTACAGAATGGGAGAAAAATTTTGCAATCTATCCATCTAACAAAGGGCTAATATCCAGAATCTACAAGGAACTTAAACAAATTTACAAAAAACAACAAACAACCCCATCAAAAAGTGGGCAAAGGATACGAACAGACACTTCTCAAAAGAAGACCTTTATGTGGCCAACAAACATATGAGAAAAAGTTCATTATCACTGGTCATTAGAGAACTGCAAATAAAAACCACAATGAGATATCATCTCATACCAGTTAAAATAGCGATCATTAAAAAGTCAGGAAACAGGCTGGGCACAGTGGCTCATGCCTGTAATCCCAGCACTTTGGGAGTCCGAGGCGGGCAGATCACAAGGTCAGGAGATCGAGACTATCCTGGCTAACACAGTGAAACCCTGTCTCTGATAAAAATACAAAATACTAAAATAATAAAAATATTTTTTACTTTTATAAATAAAATAATAAAATAATAAATATAAAATAATAAAATAATAAAAATAAAAATGAAAAATACGAAAATACAAAAAATTAGCTGGATGTGGTGGCGGGCACCTGTAGTCCCAGCTACTCAGGAAGCTGAGGCAGGAGAATGGCGTGAACAGGAGGCGGAGCTTGTAGTGAGCTGAGATCGTGCCACTGCACTCCAGCCTGGGGGACAGAGCAAGACTCCATCTCAAAGAAAAAAAGGAAACAACAGATGCTAGGGAATATGTAGAGAAATAGAATGCTTTTACACTATTGATGGGAGTGTAAATTAGTTTAGCCACTATGTCAAAAAGTTTGGAGATTTCTCAAAGGACTTAAAACAGAGCTAGCATTTGACCCAGCAATCCCATTACTGGGTATATACCTAAAGGATTATCAGTCATTCTACTTTAAAGACACATGCTATTGCAGCACTGTTTACAATAGCAAAGACTTGGAACCAACCAAAATGCCCATCAGTGATAGACTAGATAAAGAAAATGTGGCACATGTACACCATGGAATACTATGCAGCCATAAAAAAGAATGAGTTCATGTCCTTTGCAGGGACATGGATGAAGCTGGAAACCATCATTCTCAGCAAACTAACACTGGAACAGAAAACCAAAAACCCCATGTTCTCACTCATAAGTGGGAGTTGAACAATGAGAACACATGGACACAGGGAGGGGAACATCACACACCAGGGCCTGTTGGCAGGTGGAGGGCTAGGCAACAGATAGCATTAGGAGAAATATCTAATGTAGATGATGGGTTGATGGGTGCAGCAAACCATGATGGCAAGGGTATACCTATGTAACAAACCTATACATTCTGCACATGTATCCCAGAACTTAAAGTATAATAAATTTCTTTCTTTGCCATTTGTCTTTTATAGTCATCATTTAATTATGCACTCTTTTTATTCATTTAGTTTTTACCCGATAAATTACAGTATACATCTTTCACTTATTATAGTCTACCTTAGGTTAATGTTCTAAATATTTGCTGAAGAAGAAAAGAACCTTAGAACAGTTTAAATGTTTTTTTTTTTTTTTAACCTTCCTTGCCTTTTGTGCTAAGATTGCCATATAATTTGTTCTACTTGATTTTTAACTATGCAAGATGTAGTGATTATTGCCATTTTAAAGCATTAATATCTTTCACGTTAATTCACATATTTATAATTTCTGGTGTTTTTCATTTTTCCCATTTTGTGCTTCCATCTGGGATCATTTTCCTTCTGCCTGAAGAACTTCTTTTAGTTTTTTTTTTTTTTTTTTTTTACTGCAAGTCTGCTTCTGATGAATTTTCTCATATTTTATCTGAAAACATCTTTATCTTAATTTTTGAAGCCTATGTAGTTGGGCATAGAATTTCAGGTTGGTGAGCACTTTAAAGATATCATTTAGTTTTAATTGAAAATTCCTCAGTCAAATTATTTTTCCCCTCCTTTGCACATAGTGATACAGACAGAAGGCAGGGAAATACCGGGTAAAGGAGGGTGGTCATTGGGAGGGCTCCACCCTCAAGCCTGGAACTGTGGCTCCAAGTGAGAACTTTGTATCCCAATTTTCCTGCTCGAATGTTGCCTTTTCCAAAACCACCCTGGCCTGCCCCGACCCCCATCCTGTACCCATAAAAACTCCAGGCTCCACTGGCACAAGAGTGGCAGAGAAGGAGAGAAGAGAAGCAGCAGCCAGATATTGGAGAGAAGCAGCTTAAGAGGGATGATTTGGCGGCAGGGACTTCAGAGAAGAGCTGCAGGGGGATGGCCAGACCCCAAGGGAAGATCACATTCCCACTCCATACCCTTTCCAGCTCCCTTTCCCACTGAAAGCCACTTTCATCAGCAATAAACTTCTCTGTATTCACCACCTTCCACTTTCGTTTGTGCGACCTGAATCTTCATGGATGCTGAACAATAACTCCGGAGTCACGTGTGCAGATGCTTGAGCTGTTTAACACTTAAGCCATCTGTGGACAGCAAAGCTAAAAGAGCACTGTAACACACGTCCTCTGGGGCTCCAGGGGTCATAGGTATCCCCCTAGATGCTGCCTTGGGGCCACACGGAATTCACCTGTGTGCTCCTCCTCCCGCAAGGGGTTAAGAGCTGCAGGCCGAGTAAGCGAGGCACCTCTGTCACGAGGCCCATGAAGGGGTCAGGGAAAATTTCTTGTTTCAATAGTATGTTTTCTTTCTCTGAAGCTGTTCTCTTTCCATTTGATTTTCAGCAGGCTGGCCATAATGCACGTGGGGTTGTAGAGATTCTTGAAAAATGCACTTACATGTTCTTTGCCAGTGCTGAAGAATTCTGATGTCTCTTCTGTAGTATTATTTCTCTCCTCTACTACTGGGACTCCAAATTATATATAATTAGAGGTTTTCATCGTGCCTGTTTTGCTCTTTTTTCTGTTTTCAGCTTTCGTTGTCATCTTTCTGCACTTGTATCACTAATTCTGTTTCCTAATTACTACTCCTCTGTTCTTCTCTGTGCACTCTGCTACTACACCAGTATTTTCAATTCTGAATTTTAGTTATAGTATTTTTGGATTATAAAATATTCGTTTGAAGTTTTAAAAAATCCAAATCTATGTTAAAATTATTTATATTTTCCTCTATTTTGTTGAATATATTAATCACAGATATTTTTTAAAAAGTTCTTATCTCATAATTTCAATATCTAAATCGCCTAGATGCCTCTGTTATTCTTTTTATTATTTTTCTTGGTATTTGGCCATTTCTTTTTTTGTTTTGTTTTGTTTTAATAGATCTTTGAAATTTATATTGGATCCTGGACATTGTCTGTGAAAAATTATAGAGGTTCTGGATAATGTTACATGCCTCAGATGAGGGTTAAATTTTGTTCTGGCAGATCACATTGAACCTGTCAAAGGTCAGTTTTAAGCTTGGTAGGGCTGATCTACTACAGTGTTGCTGTTACTTCTAGACCAGAGGTCAACAAACCTTTGCTGTAAAGGGCCGGATAATAAATACTTCAGACTTTGTAGGCCATATGTTCTGTTCCATAACTATTAAACTTTGCTGTTATAGCAGAAGAGCAGTGATGGACAACATGTAATTAAATGAGCTTGGCTACATTCCAATAAAACTTTATTGACACTAACTTTTAAATTTCATATAAATTTCAAATGTCATGTAATAGTACTTTTACTTTAACAATTTTAAACCATGTAAAAATATGAAAACTATTCTTAGCTCTAGAGACATACAAAAACAAGTGACAGGCCAGATCTGGCCTGCAAGCTGTAGTTGGCTGACAAATGCACTCACATTTGTCCCTTACTCCTAAGTTTGGCCCTTTTGGGTTCTTACCTGGAAGAACAGGCTTTGAACTCCAGCCTCTGTCTCCATGGCTGCTGACATCTCTGCTCAGCTTTTAGTTTTCTACATGCTGTTTTTCAGTGTGTTTTGAGGGTCTTATCCTGCACATATGCTACTTAAGAATCAGCCAATGTTTGGAAGGAAACTTGTTGTGGGATTTTGGGCTGATTTCCCTGAGGTGCTTTCTTAGGGCTTCACTCCTCAGGTCCCATCGGTTTGGGCAGCTTCATTCTCCAGCATGCACCTCCTCAGCCCAGATGAACTGCTGCTTTCTGATTAGGCTCTCTTTCTCACCCTTTCACAGGCAGCAAATCAGATACTGTCCTAAAGAGAGGAAGTTGGAATATGAATATTATTTTGTGTGTTCCCCTTCTTTCAAAGACTGTAATTCCTCAAATACTGCCTGAAATTTAAAAATTACCATTGTCTTCAGACAATTGCTTTATGTATTGTGTCAAGCTTTTATTTTTATTTTCAATAGGAGACAGTCTGCTTGCTGAGAGCAGAAGTCTGTATAGGCATTTTATTTTATTTTATTTTTATTTATTTATTTACTTTTTGAGACAGAGTCTCACTCTGTCACCCAGGCTGGAGTGCAGTGGCATGATCTCGGCTCACTGCAACCTCTGCCTCCTGGGTTCAAGCAAGTTTTACGTCTCAGCCTTCCAAGTAGCTGGGGTTACAGGCAAGCACCACCACGCCTGGCTAATTTTTTGTATCTTTAGTAGAGATAGGGTTTCACCATATCAGCCAGGCTGGTCTCGAACTGCTGACCTTGTGATCCGCCCACCTCAGCTTCCCAAAGTGCTGGAATTACAGGCATGAGTCACCGTGCCTGGCCTGTATAGGCATTTTAAATTGATACATAGTCAAAATTGTCAATATAGATTTCTTCATAGCTTCTAGGTTTTATGATAAGCTTAAGAAAACTGTTCCCTTATTATATTGTAAATATCTCCTTCCATGTTTTTCTTCTGTAATTTTTTTCATTTTAAACTTTGAATTTAAATTAATTTTTACATTTTAATCACTGATCAATCTGAAATTTACTTTTATGAAAGATGTGAAATAGGATTTCAACTTTTCTTAAATAACTGGCACGATTTTTTCGATTTTTCAGTATTGATTTGAAACGCTATGCTTGTGATATATTAAATTTCCAACTGTAAAGGAAAATATTTTAGAACTTTCTACTATGATTCACTGATGTGCCTGCCTGTCTATTTCTGAGCCAAGATTATACTATTTTAGAATACAATTTTTAGATTTACAAAGGCAGGTGAGTAAAAAAAAAAAAATAGAATACATTTTATTATCAGTGAAGATTATTCCCCCATTACTCTTTTTTTTTTTTTTTTTTTTTTTTTGAGACGGAGTCTCGCTCTGTCGCCCAGGCTGGAGTGCAGTGGCGCAATCTCGGCTCACTGCAAGCTCCGCCTCCCGGGTTCACGCCATTCTCCTACCTCAGCCTCCCGAGTAGCTGGGACTACAGGCGCCCGCCACTGCGCCCGGCTAATTTTTTTCTATTTTTTAGTAGAGACGGGGTTTCACCATGGTCTCGATCTCCTGACCTTGTGATCCACCCGCCTCGGCCTCCCAAAGTGCTGGGATTACAGGCGTGAGCCACCGCGCCCGGCCAGGTAAACTTTTGACTTAGTTGGTCAATTAAAAAAATGTGGCACAGGCAATGAAAGAAAAGAATAGATAAGTTGGATTCATAAAAATTAATAGCTTGTTTGCATCAAAGGACACGATTAACAAAGTTAAAAGGCAAACTTAGAGTGGGAGGAAATATTTGCAAATAATGTATTTGTTAACAATTGATATCCAGAATACATATAAACTCCTATAACTCAGCATTAAAGGAACTCAAATAAAAAATGAGCAAAGGACTTGAATAGATATTTATCCAAAGGCTAATGAACACAAGAAAAGACAGTCAGCATTACTAATCATTAGAGAAATACAAACGGAAACCATAGTGAGATGCTGCTTCATAGTCATCAGGATAGGTAGCATGAAAAAGAAAGTGAGACGTGTTAGCATGGATGTGGAGTGATTGGAATGCTTTTACGTTGCTTTTGGGAATGTAAAATGATGCAGCCACTGTGGAAAACAATATGGTGATTTCTCAAAAAATTAAACATAGAGTTACCATATGATTCAGCAACTCCACTTCTGGGTATATACACAAAGGAATTTAAAACATATTTGTAAACCCATATGAATAGTAGCATTATTCACTATAACCAAAAGGCAGAAATAACACAAGTGTTCATTGATTAATAAATATATAAACAGTGGTGTATGTATGTGTGTGTGTGTGTGTGTGTGTGTATATATGAAAAGTATTCAGCCTTAAAAAGGAAGGAAATTCTGATATGCAACAGCATGAATGAAAGTTGAAGACGTTTATGCTAAGTAAAATAAGCCAGTCACAGTGGACAAATATTGCATAATCTTCCTTATGTGAGATATTTATAGTAGTCAAATTTGTAGACAGAAAGTAGAATCTTAATTCTCAGGGACTGGGGGATGAGGGGAAGAGACAATTAGTGTTTAATGGATATAGAATTTTACTTTGGCAAGATGAAAATATTCTGGAGATGTATAGTGGTGACGGTTGTACAACAATGTGAATGTACTTAATACCGCTGAATTGCATACTTAAAATGGTTAAAATGGTAAGTTCATATTACATATATTTTGCCACAGTAATAAACGTTCCTTAGAAAGATAAAAAAAGAAATGGGAATCTATTTGTAGTTTTTGTTGTGATTGATGACATTGACAACTTTATAATACTCTGTCTTACCAATAATAAGATATATCCTTCTATTATTTATTTTTATGTTTCGCAGTAGCGACTTGAGTATTTCTTCACAAAGGTTCTGATAATATCTTGTTTCTCCTAGATTTTCATTTGTCGTTCCTGTTATACATCTAAGTGACCTTTTTCTTTCATTTTCTAATTGGTTCTTGTGTGAATAGAAAATAGTGTTCAATTATTTTATATTATTTTTTTAACCAGGCATTTTTTTCTACCATATTTTCTTGAAT
Organism: Chlorocebus sabaeus; assembly: GCF_047675955.1. Taxonomy (NCBI): domain Eukaryota; kingdom Metazoa; phylum Chordata; class Mammalia; order Primates; family Cercopithecidae; genus Chlorocebus; species Chlorocebus sabaeus. The sequence goes on from NC_132925.1 coordinate 29,484,974, forward strand.
ATTCTGCTAATTCTCTCAAACAAGTATTTATTGAGAACAATTTGAGTATAGAGAAACATTAGAATATTCTTGCCCTCAAGAATCTAGTCTAGCTGGGAATTAAGGTCTACCTGGGAAAGAAAAAAAAACTAACATAAAATAACAAAAGGTTCTTTCCAAAAAAAAAAAACCCAAACAAACAAACAAGCAAAAACCCCTAGAGGACAGCCTATCTTCCAGACATTTGTTTTCTGAGCAAAATAAACCTTTGAAAACCAAGTCATGTTCTCACCCCACTAAATTAATACAAGCTCTAAAAGGGCATGCTAACCTTTATGAGATACTTTCTATTTCACATTATATTTTATTGTAATTGTAGCAGAAAAATAAATGTAGGAAGTTATTTATGTAAGATATGGTCATACAAGGTTCCTGGGGATGACCTTGGTGTTAACAGCCTATGATGTGGGCAATACTGCATAGGCCGAGGCTGCAGATCCCTGTCCATCACTGTCCTTGAGTAGTTCAAGTGTTGGTCTGTGACTGCTGATTGGGCTGTGGCCTTCATATTAGGTGCAGTGCATCTCATTCTTGAGTGTGCATTTCAGTTGCACTGAAAACTTACAAAAAAAACTGTTCCCTATGCCTGGCAAGCAGTTCCTGACACAGACCTATTGTGGGACTAAGATATCTGTGCTTTAACTGTGCACCCAGGTAATTCTGATGTAGGTGGGCCAGAGAGCACGCTTTGGGAAATACTGCTCTTGTATAGTAACATCTTCTACTATCAATGCCAAACTGCCTAGTAGGCACTGTAAGGTTTTTCTCTTTACATGAAATCTTTTTAACGTCTAATGTCATGTTCCGTCCCCTGGTATGTGACTCCTTGCCACACTGAACCCTATCTAATGGCCATGCACATGCTGATTCCTGCCCTCTTTCTCAGTCCAGCTCCATTTTTTTGCCTCTACTGTTATCCTTAGAAATTCTTAGCCCCTTACTGCTCTGCCCCACACACCTTATTTTCCCTGATTGCAATGGCCTGGCTCTCCAGCAGTCTCCAGTGCCCCTGCCATGTGGCATTACCACCTCTGCTGTTTCAGCTGAGTTCAACCTATGGAAACCCTTTCAGCATTCTGGGTTCTGTCCTCTCTGGCTGCCACCACATTCAATTGCTCTTTACTCCAAAACCTCCATGTTCCACATGCCAAGAAACCCACAGTAGCAATTTTTCTCTCCATATACAACTGTGTTAATTTTTACAAGCACATTATAGCACATTTTAAATCTGGTCATTTGTCTCCATGTCCAGCTATTCTGCACTTCCAAATTCAAGTTAGTGTGTTAGTAAATCTTTCATATGTTAGTCTACACATCAAAGAACCCAGTATTACCCATCTTTTCCCAATTCAATTTATATAAATTTTATAAACACATTGATAGGTTAAAACTTTGTACACAAATTTCCCAATAAACATACCTCCTCTGGTCACTTTAGTGAGTTTATATGTTTATAAAATTGAATTATAACACAATTGTTGTCCAGTATATTTATAAAAATGGATCCAGCCTGGGAACATAGCAAAACTCCATCTTGCCTTCTTAAAAAAAAAGGGAAGATGTCTGTTCATCCCCTATAAGCATATGTCCTGCCCAACTTTTTAATTTCTGGACTCCTCATAATGAAAAGTTTATATAGAGTTACCTGGACCTATGTAACATTTCATATGGCCATTGACTCCATTCATGGTGAAATCTGAATCAGCAATTCTCGTGGATGTCTACTCTTGTTTCCCTGGGCTTTGGGTAGGGATTCCCAATCTATGCCAGCCAAGAATTTTTTCTGACCACTTCCCTCTTTCCACATATTCCTGATACCTCCAGCTCAATTCTTATTCCCACTTTATTCTTATACCTCGTGAATATCTGACATTCTTAAAGCAGTCTTAATGTTGGGGCTGGAGGATGTGAAAATGTTCTGCATCTGCATGTTAAATAACAAGAGCATTTGGGCAGAAAGCAGTTCATTACCATCATTGTACATTCTCCAACTCTGCTCTATATGAACAAGGAGGTTAAGCATATCGCCCACTGTCCTGCAGCTTCCGCACGTGAAGACTGTCTGCCACTTTTCACAACTCTTCAGGCACCCTATTGGAAACTATGCTTTTCTAAAGGATCCCTGGGCAAGCTTAACCTTTTACTGTTTTAGAGAAATCTAAAATGGACACACGAAAAGTGGCACAGTTATCAACTATAATGATATAAGACCCATTATTACTCCACCTCCCTCCCTAGGACAGTGACCAGAGCCATTGGACTTTTCCGTATTCTGCGTAAATGCCTTTTTCTTCTTAGGAGAGTCAGCAATCCGTAGTTTCTCTCTTCCCTTTCATTTACAAATCAGCATTCAGTGTACCCCAGGGTAAAAGGATCTAGGGCTTGGGATGCTTTTTTTAAGTTTTCCAATCTATGTCCTGCATTTGTCAAGGGCAGTCCTAAGAAATAGCACAAGTGCTTGGCTTTGGAGCAAAGTTTCTCAAACTCGGCAATACTGACGTTTTGAACCAGATGATTCTTTGTTGTGGAAGACTGTTGTGTGTATTGTAGAATGTTCAGCAGCATCTCTGACCTCTAGCCACTAGATTTCAGAAACGCTCCCCACCCTGTCCTCCCATGTGAAAACCAAAAATGTGACCAGACATTGTTAAACGTCTCTGAGACTTAAAATTGTCCTAGTTGAGAACACTACCTTAGAGAAAGTGAAATTTAAGCAATGTAATTCCCGTGATTATTTCTTTTGAAAAAAGATACACATATCTTTTAAAATATGTACTTTAATACACATTTTAAATATACATATATGTTTAAAATCTTTGATGTGTTTTTAAGACAATTTATGAGACTTTAGAGAATTAACTAGAGTTTACTCTTGGTCTAACAGTTAACATAAAAAGACAGTCATGAACTTCTCAAAAGCTAAACAAAGTGCTCCATGCAAATAAGCTGTTATCTGAGTTTATTAGAACCAAGGGCCTAGCCTGCACCAGAGGTATTTAATGTTAAGTACCTTTCAGCAATATTTTTATTAAACCAGGAAGTTCAGACTATGAATTAATCTTTGTGGAAAAATAAAATAAGCCATTTCTTTAAGCAAAAACTGTTTTTTAAAAAATAGATCTAATTTTTAAAGCTTTCATTTGGTGTTTGTCTGATGCCATTCCCACACAGTATCTGTATGTTCAATAAATATCTGATGAATGATAAAATTGTGTGTGGGGGGGTACTTTTATTTGGTTCCTAAAGTATGTTCTCTCTAGCACTGAAACTCAAAATGTGATCAACAGACCTGCAATACTGTCTCCACTGTGCAGATTGTTAGAAATGAAGATTCTTAGCTGTCATCCTTGACCTACTGGATCAGATTATGATTGCAGTAATAACCCTAGGTAATTTTTTTGCAGATTAAGCTTGTTAAGCACTGTCTCAGAACTCTATTTCCAGAGATTATTAAAAGATAAATTCTAAGAAAGGTTTCTATAAAAAATAAATTCAGCAAACAGTGGGTTAAGTATAGTTATATATGTTCTTAATACAGCAGGACCACTCAAATCACATCCATGTAGTATAAATTCTGACTCTCCATGTGGCAGGAGATGTTAAGCAGTGTTTTCCAAACTTATTAATGATGAGACTTTGTTTTTTTTTTTTTGAGACAGAGTCTCACTTTGTTGCCCAGGCTAGAGTGCAGTGGTGGGATACAGCTCTCTGCAGACTCAACCTTCCACGCTCAAGTGATCCTCCCAGGCTCAAGCAATCTTTCCACCTCATTCCCCCAAGTATATGGGCACAGGTGTGCTCCACTACACCCAGCTAATTTTTGTATTTTTGTAGAGATGGGGTTTTGCCATGTTGCCCAGGCTACTCTTGAACTCCTGAGCCTCAAGCAATTGGCCTGTCTCAGTCTCTCAAAGTGCTGGGATTACAGGCAAGAGCCACCATGCCCAGCCTGAGACCTTCGTTCATAGATGTCACTTGGAAAATGTCGCTGTTACGTGATACAGGCATTCATCTCATAAATGGCAACTGGATCTTTTTTTTTTTTTTTTTTTTGAGACGGAGTCTCGCTCTGTCGCCCAGGCTGGAGTGCAGTGGCTCGATCTCGGCTCACTGCAAGCTCTGCCTCCCGGGTTCACGCCATTCTCCTGCCTCAGCCTCCCGAGTAGCTGGGACTATAGGCGCCCGCCGCCAGGCCTGGCTAATTTTTTGCATTTTTAGTAGAGAGGGGGTTTCACTGTGTTAGCCAGGATGGTCTCGATCTCCTGACCTCATCATCCACCCGTCTTGGTCTCCCAAAGTGTTGGGATTACAGGCGTGAGCCACTGCACCCGGCCTGACAACTGGATCTTAAATAAATAATCAGGTAGCTAATTTTGGTTAATGATTACTAATAATATGCTGAGTGGAAGAACAAAACACAGTTTCCAGAGAAGAAAAAAACATAATAATAATAATAACTCAAAAGAAAAAAAAATTAAACATAATCCCTTGGAGTACTAACTGTTTGAATTAAAAGCTATTAACAAAATAGAATAAAACAACAAATGTAAAAAGTAGTTGTTGGCTCATTGCAGTTGACACACAAGCAACATTTTTGGAATGAAATTTTCTGAGTTCAGTTTCAATATATTTTTGTATAAAAGTAGTTCTTACTGTTGATATTTTGAGTATTAGTTTAGACAAAATTAACAATTAAAAATAAATATCTATGCTAAATTAAAAATTACATTTATTATTAGAAATATGTATAATACATAATAGTATGTAAAGGAAATTATATAATCTTACAATTCAGAGAAGCACAGCTGCCATTTTATTTCCTTTTAGCCCCTTTTTTGTACACTTATACATACAAAATGTTAGAAAAGCATATTCTATTTTGCATCTTACTTTTTTCACTTAACGTTATGTCATGAACATTTTCTAAGGTATTAAAAATTGTTTGAAAACATAATTTTTAAAGAATAGATACATTTCATTATAAGGATTTGCCATTATTTAAAATTATTTTTAGTGACAGACATGTAGGCTGTTTATATAATTTTATTCCTATAAATAATGCTGTGATAAAAACTCTTGCTTGTGTAAAATTCTAATTATTTTCTTGGAATAGATTTCTAAAAAGTGAATTGTTGCTTCAAAGAGAGCAAACACTTTAAAGGACAAACTAAAAAATAAGACATTTTAAAGATTTATCATATTCTTCTTTTGTATTTGAACTTCAAAAATACATCTTCAATTTTATTATTTAAAGCAAAAATATAATTTGACCTATAAGCATTCACTTTATGCTTACTGGAACAGCACTTTTATAAGGGAATTGTTTTGTGTGTTACATTGATATTCTTTACTGTTCTTAAAGAACCCTGACTATTTGTTTCATTGCAGGAGTACCTGGACTTGGGGTTGACTTCATCATGTTAACTGACTGATCAAATGACATTTTATAATTCACTTTCAGTTGATAGATATATAATTATTCAAGAATGGGAAAAGAATGGTTTAGAATCCATCAAAACCTATACCTCTTCAGTGAAATCTTTGAAAGTTTCCCAGGAGTCTCTTAATTTCATATTATGTCTCTGGATTATCTCTAGTGTAACTGATGTGAGTTTTATTACCATTCTTCAATCACACCATTTTTGTTTGAAAAGAGAGTTAGATGGGAGTCCGTTCCAAGATGGTTGAATAGGAACAGCTCTGATCTGCAGCTCCCAGAGTGATCGACGCAGAAGACGGGTGATTTCTGCATTTCCAACTGAGGTACTTGGTTCATCTGACTGGGACTGATCCAAAAGTGGGTGCAGCCCATGGAGGGTGAGCTGAAGCAGCGTGTGACATCGCCTCACCCAGAAAGCAGAAGGGGTTGGGGGATTTCACTTTCCTAGCCAAGGGAACCTGTGACAGACTGTACCGGGAAAATCGGGACACTGCCACCGAAACAAGACTTTTCCAATGGTCTTAGCAAACTGCACACCAGGAGATTATATCCCATGCTTGGCTCTGCAGTTCCCATGCCCACGCAGCCTTGATCACTGCTAGTCCAAGATCAAACTGCAAGGTAGCAAGCCTGGCTGGGGAAGGGGTGTCCACCATTGTGCAGGCTTGATTAGGTAAACAAAGTGGCCAGTTAGCTCGAGCTGAGTGGAGTCCACCACAACTCAACTAGGCCCACCTGCTTCTGTAGACTGCACATTTGGGGGCAGGGCATAGCTGAACAAAAGGCAGCAGAAACTTCTGCAGACTTAAACGTCTCCATCTGACAGCTCTGAAGAGAGCAGTGGTTCTCCAGCATGGTGTTTGAGCTCTGAGAATGGACAGACTGCCTCCTCAAGTGGGTCCCTGATCCCATGTAGCCTAGCTTGGAGACATCTTCCAGTAGCCTATGACTGACACATCATAGAGCAGGGTGCCCCTCTGAGACGAAGCTTCCAGAGGAAGGATCAGGCAGCAATATTTGCTGTTCTGCAATATTTGCAGTTCTGCAGCCTCTGCTGGTGATACCCAGGCAAACAGGGTATAGAGTGGACCACCAGAAAACCCCAACAGACTTGTAGCTGAAGGACCTGACTGTTAGAAGGAAAACTAACAAACAGAAAGGAATAGCATCAAAATCAACACAAAGGACATCCACACCAAAACCCCATCTGTAGGTCAGCATCATCAAAGAACAAAGGTAGAAAAAACCACAAAGATGGGGAGAAACCAGAGCAGAAAAGCTGAAAATTCTAAAAACCAGAGCACCCTTCTCCTCCAAAGGATTGCAGCTCCTTGCCAACAATGGAACAAAGCAGGATGGAGAATGACTTTGACGAGTTGACAGAAGTAGACTTCAGAAAGTTGGCAATAACAAATTTCTCAGCTAAAGGAGGATGTTTGAACCCATCACAAGGAAGCTAAAAACCTTGAAAAAACACAAATGGCTAACTAGAATAAACAATGTAGGGAAGACATTAAATGACCTGATGGAGCTGAAAACCATGGCACGAGAACTACGTGACTCATGTACAAGCTTCAGTAGCCGATTCGATCAAGTGGAAGAAAGTGTATCAGTGATTGAAGATCAAATTAATGAAATAAAATGAAAAGAGAAGTTTAGAGAAAAAAGAGTAAAAAGAAATGAACAAAGCCTCCAAGAAATATGGGACTATGTGAAAAGACCAAATCTACATCTGATTGGTGTACCTGAAAGTGACAGGGAGAATGGAACCAAGCTGGAAAACACTCTTCAGGATATTATCCAGGAGAACTTCCCCAGCCTAGTAAGGCAGGCCAACATTCAAATTCAGGAAATACAGAGAACATGACAAAGATACTCCGTGAGAAGAGCAACCCCAAGACACATAATTGTCAGATTCACCAAGGTTGAACTGAAGGAAAAAATGCTAAGGGCAGCTAGAGAGAAAGGTTGGGTTACCAACAAAGGAAAGCCCATCAGACTAACAGCAGATCTCTCGGCAGAAACCCTACAAGCCAGAAGAGAGTGGGGGCCAATATTCAACATTCTTAAAGAAAAGAATTTCAACTCAGAATTTCATATCCAGCCAAACTAAGCTTCATAAGTGAAGGAGAAATAAAGTCCTTTATAGACAAGCAAATGCTGAGGGATTTTGTCACCACAAGGCCTGCATTACAAGAGCTCCTGAAGGAAGCACTAAACATGGAAAGGAACAACTGGTACCAGACACTGCAAAAACATGACAAATTGTAAAGACCATTGATGCTAGAAAGAAATTGCATCAACTAATGAGCAAAATAACCAGCTAACATCATGATGACAGAATCAAATTCACACATAACAATATTAACCTTAAATGTAAATAGGCTAAATGCCCCAATTGAAAGACACAGACTGGCAAATTGGATAAAGAGTCAAGATCCATCAGTGTGCTGTATTCAGGAGACCCGTCTCATGTGCAGAGACACACATAGGCTCAAAATAAAGGGAGGAAGATTGACCAAGCAAATGGAAAGCAAAAAAAGCAGGGGTTGCAATCCTAGTCTCTGATAAAACAGACTTGAAACCAACAAAGATGAAAAGAGACAAAGAAGGCCATTACATAATGGTAAAGGGATCAATTCAACAAGAAGAGCTAATTATCTTAAATGTATATACACCCACTACAGGAGCATCCAGATTCATACAGCAAGTCCTGAGAGACCTACAAAGAGACTTAGACTCCCATACAATAATAATGGGAGAGTGTAACACCCCACTGTAAATAATAGACAGATCAACGAGACAGAAAGTTAACAAGCATATTCAGGACCTGAACTCAGCACTGCACCAAGCAGACCTAATAGACATCTACAAAACTCTCCACCCCAAATCAACAGTATATACATTCTTCTCAGCAACACATCACAGTTATTCCAAAAGTGAACACATAGTTGGAAGTAAAGCACTCTTCAGCAAATGTAAAAGAAGAGAAATCACAACAAACTGACTGTCAGACCACAGTGCAATCAAATTAGAACTCAGGATTAAGAAACTCACTCAAAACCGCACAACTACATGGAAACTGAACAACCTGCTCCTGAATGGCTATTGGGTAAATTACAAAATGAAGGCAGATATAAAGATGTTCTTTTAAACCAATGAGAACAAAGACACAACATGCCAGAATCTCTAGGATACATTTAAAGCAGTGTGTAGAGGGAAATTGATAGCACTAAATGCCCACAAGAGAAAGCAGAGAAGATCTAATTTCGACATTTTTGACACCCTAACATCACAATTAAAAGAACTAGAGAAGCAAGAGCAAACACATTCAAAAGCTAGCAGAAAACAAGAAATAAGTAAGATCAGAACAGAACTGAAGGAGGTAGAGACAGAAAAAACCCCTCAAAAAATCAGTGAATTCAGGAACTGGGTTTTTGAAAAGAACAACAAAATTGATAGACCACTAGCAAGACTAATAAAGAAGAAAGGAGAGAAGAATCAAATAGATGCAATAAAAAATGATAAAGGGGATATCACTACCAATCCCACAGACCTACAAACTACCATCAGAGAACACTATAAATACCTCTACACGACTAAACTAGAAAATCTAGAAGAAATGGATACATTCCTGGAAACACACACCCTCCCAAGACTAAACAGAAAGAAGTTGAATCATTGAATAGACCAATAACAGGCTCTGAAATTGAGGAGATAATAGCCTACCAACCAAAAAGAGTCCAGGGCCAGACAGATTCACAGCTGATTTCTACCAGAGGTACAAAGAGAAGCTGGTACCATTCCTTCTGAAACTATTCCAATCAATAGGAAAAGAGGAAATCCTCCCTAACTCATTTTATGAGGCCAGAATCATCCTGAGAGCAAAGCCTGGCAGGTGCACAACAAAAAAAGAGAATTTTATCCCAATATCCCTGATGAACATCAGTGTGAAAATCCTTAATAAAATACTGGCAAACCGAATCCAGCAGCACATCAAAAAGCTTATCCACCAAGATTAAGTTGGCTTCATCTCTGGGATGCAAGGCTGGTTCAACATATGCAAATCAATATGCATAATCTATCACATAAACAGAACCAAAGACAAAACCCACGGGATTATCTCAATAGATGCAGAAAAGACCTTTGAGAAAATTCAACAACCCTTCATGCTAAAAACTCTACACTGGATATTGATAGAATGTATCTCAAAATGATAAGAGCTATTTATGACAAACCCACAGCCAGTGTCATACTGAATGGGCAAAAACTGGAAGTATTCCTTTTGAAAACTGGCACAAGACAGGGATGTCATCTCTCACCACTCCTATTCAACATAGTGTTGCAAGTTCTGGCCAGGGCAATCAGGCAAGAGAAAGAAATAAAGGATATTCAGTTAAGAGGAAATCAAATTGTCCCTGTTTGCAGATGACATGATTGTATATTCAGAAAATCCCATCGACTCAGCCCAAATTCTCCTTAAGCTGATAAGCAACTTCAGCAAAATCTCAGGATAAAAAATCAATGTGCAAAAATCACAAGCATTCTTATACACCAATAACAGACAAACAGACAGCCAAATCATGAGTGAACTCCCATTCACAATTACTACAAAGAGGATAAAATACCTAGGAATCCAACTTACAAGGGATGTAAAGGACCTCTTCAAGAACTACAAACCACTGCTCAATGAAATAAAAGAGGACACAAACAAATGGAACAACATTCCATGTTCATGGATAGGAAGAATCAATATCGTGAAAATGGCCATACTGCCCAAGGTTATTTATAGATTCAATGCCATCCCCATCAAACTACCAATGACTTTCTTCACAGAATTGGAAAAAAGTACTTTAAAGTTCATATGGAACCAAAAAAGAGCCCACATTGCCAAGACAGTCCTAAGCAAAAAGAACAAAGCTGGAGGCATCATGCTACCTGATTTCAAAGTATTCTACAAGGCTACAGTAACCCAAACAGCATGGTACTGGTACCAAAACAGAGATATAGACCAATGGAACAGAACAGAGCCCTCAGAAATGACACCACAGATCTACAACCATCTGATCTTTGACAAAACTGACAAAAATGAGAAATGTGGAAAGGATACCCTATTTAATAAATTGTGCTGGGAAAACTGGCTAGCCATATGTAGAAAGCTGAAACTGGATCTCTTCCTTACACCTTATACAAAAATTAATTCAAGATGGATTAAAGATGTAAATGTTAGACCTAAAACCATACAAACCCTAGAAGAAAACCTAGGCAATAGCATTCAGGACATAGGCATGGGCAAGGACTTCATGTCTAAAATACCAAAAGCAATGGCAACAAAAGCCAGAATCGACAAATGGGATCTAGTTAAGCTAAAGAGCTTCCGCGCAGCAAAATAAACTACCATGAGAGTGAACAGGCAGCCTACAGAATGGGAGACAATTTTTGCAATCTACTCATCTGACAAAGGGCTAATATCCAGAATCTACAGGGAACTTAAACAAATTTACAAGGAAAAATCAACTCCATCAAAAAGTGGGCAAAGGATATGAAAGACACTTCTCAAAAGAAGACATTTATGCAAAAATGCTCATCATCACTGGTCCTCAGAGAAATGCAATTCTAAACCACAATGAGATACCATCTCACACCAGTTAGAATGGCGATCATTAAAAAGTCGGGAAAGAACAGGTGCTGGAGAGGATATGGAGAAACAGTAACACTTTTACACTTTTGGTGGGACTGTAAACTAGTTCAACCATTGTGAAAGACAGTGTGGCGATTCCTCAAGGATCTAGAACTAGAAATACCCTTTGACCCAGCCATCCCATTACTGGGTATATACCCAAAGCGTTATAAATCATGCTACTATAAAGACACATGCACACGTATGTTTATTGCGGCTCTATTCACAATAGCAAAGACTTAGAACCAAACCAAATGCCCATCAATGATAGACTGGATGAAGAAAATGTGGCACATATACACCAGGGAATAGTATGCAGTCATTAAAAAGGATGAGTTCATGTTTTGTAGGGACATGGATGAAGCTGGAAACCATCATTCTGAGCAAATTATCGCAAGGGCAGAAAACCAAACACCACATGTTCTCACTCATAGGTGGGAACTGAACAACAAGAACACTTGGATACAGGGCGGGGAACATAACACACTGGGGCCTGTAGTGGGGTAGAGGGTAGTGGGGAGGGAAAGCATTAGGAGAAATACCTAATGTAAATGATGAGTAAATGGGTGCAGCAAATCAACACGGCACATGTACACATATGTAACAAACCTGCACATTGTGCAGATGTACCCTAGAACCTTAAGTATAATAAAATAAAATGTAATAAAAAATAATAATACCCTAGAACTTTAAGTATAAATATAATAAAATAAAATATAAAAATATAATAATAAAATATTTAAAAGTATAAATAATTATAATAAATATAAAACTTTATAATAATATAATAGATGGAGAAAAATTATATGATTTAATATTCTGAATGAATAAAGTTAAAGGTATGAGTCTATCTGTATACATGCAAATTTGTTATATACATTCATAAACAAAAATGGCAGATATAAATAGTTCTGTCATAATAGTTCATATTTTTTTAACTTGACTATATAAATGTGTCTAAGAAAGTTACATGTTTGGGTCTAGGGTTCTTGTCTGCACAGAAGAAATTTCATTTGTCCCAAACAGGCTATTTGCTTTCAATTGCAAGGTATAAGAATAGATGATTAGGGTCATGATGTTTCAGGTTTACTCTCTCTTTCGGGGTATTATTTCTGATAGCTTAAGTTAGAACAGCAGGTGAAGAACAAATTTGTCAAAAGTCATTTTTGGAAACTGTTTTGTTATACACCTTTAAGAGGCAAAGAGCCCATAGAGTACCTTACACAGAAGTTAGCATATAGTAGGTACTTAACGTTTGATTTTGATTTTTTCTCCTATGGCTAAGTACTGGATATAAATAAAGACATAGGCAGTCAATGGATTTCTTATGCATTAGATAGTGTCCAATGTTAATTTAAAAGCCTAGATTGGTGTAGATCTGTAAAGTTCAGAAAGTATGAATTTGCAATTCTTGCCCTCGGCTTTGTTGCAGTTTAATTAAATTCTTAACCAACGTAGTGGACTTTTGTAGCTACAGTTCTGTGTCGACTGTTAGAAATGGCTGTTTCAGAATATACTAACTTTTAATTTTAAGAAATCCCAGATTCATTGAAATCTAATTTGTCCAAACTAATAAAGAAAAACATCTAAGGCTATTATAAATTATCTACAGTTTATTTTATAAAACTGATGTCATAATGTTAACAGAAAATTTAGTCAAATTTGTATCTACTCTCCTTGGTTCTATTGCCTTTGCACAAAATCTTGCCCTAGTAATTTGAGGTATTCTAGAAATAAAAGAGATGACTAACCTCAGTATGGTCATTCCCTTTATATCACACCTTTTTAATATATTCTATTGTATTTTTGTATATGCATATGGCAAAGATATATGTACCCTTTGATCAAGAATAGATGGTTTATGACAATCCTCAAAAACTTTCAATTTTCTTAGAAGGTGATAGATTACTTGACTAGCTTGAATGTAGAAGAATTTCTTTTATTATTTTCTTTTTGAAACAGGATCTCACAGATTTGAGACATGGTCTCATTCTGGTGCCCAGGCTGGAGTGCAGTAGCACAATCCTGGCTCACTGCAGACTCCACCTTCTAGGCTCGAGCAATCCTCCAATCTCAGCCTCCTGAGTAGCTAGGATTACAGGTGCTCATCACCATGTCCAGCTAACTTTTTTGATTTTATTTATTTTTTTATTTTTGGGAGATGAGGTCTGTATGTTGTTCAAGCTAGTCTCAAATTCTTGGCTTCAAGCTATCCTCCTGTCTAGGCCTACCAAAGCCGTGGGATTACAGGTGTGAGCTACTGCATCTGGCCAAAAGTAGAATAATTTCTAATAAAATTATCTAAAATACCTAAAGATGGTATATTTCAACATAGAACTGTATGTTTTAGGCTGCTAATAATAGAAATCTTGGGAATTTTTAAAAATATTTTTGTCTTAACAGTCCCATTAACTGACATCAGTCATTGACAATGAAGTTACCTATATAAACATTTGGGTGTGATATTTACGTAATGAAGCACTCGTGTTTACATGACACCATCTTAACTGACTTTGCTGCTGTTTATTTGCTTCCTAGTGGGGGTGGTAGTGCCATTTTATTCATCATATATTTTCTATAAGTGCATATGTTCTCCTTCCTCCTTTCCCTGCCCCTCTACACTTTTGCTGATGACATTTATATCTAGAACACTCCAGCCTATAATGGTCATAGCTTTCCCTTAGAACTGGCTTGGTTTTGCAGATTTCAATTTCTTATACCCCTTAATAATATTCATTTAACATGATAACTTTATCAGAGGCTTTCTAAGAAAATGTTTCCCTGTCTTGTGCCAGTTTTCAAAGAGAAGACTTCCAGTTTTTGCCCATTCAGTATGATATTGGCTGCGGGATTGTCATAAATAGCTCTTATTATTTTGAGATAAATCCCATCAATACCTAATTTATTAAGAGTTTTTAGAATGAAGGGCCGTTGAATTTTGTCAAAGGCCTCTTCTGCATCTATTGAGATAATCATGTGGTTTTTGTCTTTGGTTCTGTTTATATGATGGATTACGTTTATTGATTTGCATATGTTGAACCAGCCTTGCATCCCAGGGATGAAGCCCACTTGATCATGGTGGATAAATTTTTGATGTGCTGCTGGATTCAGTTTGACAGTAGCTTATTGAGGATTTTTGCATCAATGTTCATCAGGGATATTGGTCTAATATTCTCTTTTTTTGTTGTGTCCCTGCCAGGTTTTGGTATCAGGATGATGCTGGACTCAAAATGAGTTAGGGGGGATTCCCTCCTTTTCTGTTGATTGGAATAGTCTCAGAAGGAATGGTACCAGCTCCTCCTTGTACCTCTGGTAGAAATCAGCTGTGAATCCGTCTGGTCCTGGACTTTTTTTGGTTGGTAGAACTCTTTTTTTTTTTTTTTTTTTTTGAGACGGAGTCTCGCTCTGTCACCCAGGCTGGAGTGCAGTGGCCGGATCTCTGCTCACTACAAGCTCCGCCTCCCGGGTTCACGCCATTCTCCTGCCTCAGCCTCCCGAGTAGCTGGGACTACAGGCGCCCGCCACCTCGCCCGGCTAGTTTTTTGTATTTTTTTAGTAGAGACGGGGTTTCACAGGGTTAGCCAGGATGGTCTCGATCTCCTGACCTCGTGATCCGCCCGTCTCGGCCTCCCAAAGTGCTGGGATTACAGGCTTGAGCCACCGCGCCCGGCCAGTAGAACTCTTAATTATTGCCTCAACTTCAGAGCCTGTTATTGGTCTATTCAGGGATTCACCTTCTTCCTGGTTTAGTCTTGGGAGGGTGTGTGTGTCCAGGAATTTATCCATTTCTTCTAGATTTTCTAGTTTAGTTGCATAGAGGAATTTATAGTATTCTCTGATGGTAGTTTGTAGTTCTGTGGGATCAGTGGTGATATCCCCTTTATCATTTTCTATTGTGTCTATTTGATTCTTCTCTCTTTTCTTCTTTATTAGTCTTCCTAGCGGTCTATCAATTTTGTCGATCTTTTCAAAAAACCAGCTCCTGGATTCACTGATTTTTTTGTGAAGGGTTTTTTTGTCTCTATCTCCTTCAGTTCTGCTCTGATCTTAGTTATTTCTTGCCTTCTGCTAGCTTTTGAATGTGTTTGCTCTTGCTTCTCTAGTTCTTTTAAATGTGATGTTAGAGTGTCAATTTTAGATCTTCCCTGCTTTCTCTTGAGGGCATTTAGTGCTATAAATTTCCCTCTACACAAGGCTTTAAGGAGAAAGAAATAAAGGGTATTCAATTAGGAAAAGAGGAAGTCAAATTGTCCCTGTTTGCAGATGATATGATTGTATATTTAGAAAAGCCCATCGTCTCAGCCCAAAATCTCCTTAAGCTGATAAGCAACTTCAGCAAAGTCTCAGGATAAAAAAAAATGTGCAAAAATCAAAGCATTCTTATACACCAGTAACAGACAAACAGAGAGCCAAATCATGAGTGAACTCCCATTCACAATTGCTACAGAGAATAAAATACCTAAGAATCCAACTTACAAGGGATGTGAAGGACCCTTCAAGGAGAACTACAAACTACTGCTCAATGAAATAAAAGAGGACACAAACAAATGGAAGAACATTCCATGTTCATGGATAGGAAGAATCAGTATCATGAAAATGGCCATACTGCCCAAGGTAATTTATAGATTCAATGCCATCCCCATCAAGCTACCAATGACACATTGCCAAGACAATCCAAAGCCAAAAGAACAAAGCTGGAGACATCACACTACCTGACTTCAAACTATACTACAAGGCTACAGTAACCAAAACAGCATGATACTGGTACCAAAACAGAGATATAGACCAATGGAACAGAACAGAGCCCTCAGAAATAATACCACACATCTACACCATCTGATCTTTGACAAACCTGATAAAAAAAGGAAATGGGGAAAAGATTCCCTATTTAATAAATGGTGCTGGGAAAACTAGCTAGCCATATGTAGAAAGCTGAAACTGGGTCCCTTCCTTACATCTTATACAGAAATTAATTCAAGATGGATTAAAGACTTAAATGTTAGACCTAAAACCATACAAACCCTAGAAGAAAACCTAGGCAATACCATTCAGGTCATAGGCATGGGCAAGGACTTCATGTCTAAAACACCAAAAGCAATGGCAACAAAATCCAAAATCGACAAATAGGATCTAATTAAACTAAAGAAGTTCTGCACAGCGAAATAAACTACCATGAGAGTGAACAGGCAACCTACAGAATGGGAGAAAATTTTTGCAATCTACTCATCTGACAAAGGGCTAATATCCAGAACCTACAAAGAACTCAAACAAATTTACCAGAAAAGAACAAACTTACCCATCAAAAAGTGGGCAAAGGATACGAAAGAGACTTCTCAAAAGAAGACATTTATGTAGCCAACAGACACATGAAAAAATGCTCATCATCACTGGCCATCAGAGAAATGCAAATCTAAACCACAATGAGATACCATCTCACACCAGTTAGAATGACGATCATGAAAAAGTAAAGGGACTGTAAAGTAGTTCAACCATTGTGGAAGACATTGTGGCCATTCCTTAAGGATCTAGATCTGGAAATACTATTTGACCCAGCCATCCAATTACTGAGTAAGTACCCAAATGACTGTAAATCATGCTACTGCAAAGACACATGCACACATATGTTTATTGCGGCACTATTCACAATAGCAAAGACTTGGAACCAACCCACATGTCCACCAATGATAGACTGGATTAAGAAAACATCGCACATATACACCATGGAATAGTATGCAGTCATAAAAAAGGATGAGTTCATGTCCTTTGTAGCTGCATGGATGAAGCTGGAAACCATTATTCTAAGGAAACTGTTGGAGGGACAGAAAACCAAACACTGCGTGTTCTCACTCATAGGTGGAAATCGAATAATGAGAACACTAGGACACAGTGCGGCGAACATCACACGCTGGGCCCTGTAGTGGGGTGAGGGGAGTGGGGGAGGGATAGCATTAAGAGATATACCTAATGTAAATGACGAGTTAATGGGTGCAGCACACCAACATGGCACATGTATACATATGTAACAAACCTGCACATTGTGCACATGTACCCTAGAACTTAAAGTATAATAATAAAATAAAATAATGTAAAAAATGTTTCCAACTATCTAGTGATGGTTGGGTGGGGGAAATTTGTATCTGTTTCTGTTGTAATCCTTGAGGAATATTACACACCTTGAGGACTAGGACTTGCTTTCACTCCCATGGAACTCATCCTTTTTTATGGCTGCATACTATTCCATGGTGTATATGTGCGATGTTTTCTCAATCCAGTCTATCATTGATGGACACTTGGGTTGGTTCCAAGTCTTTGCTATTGTGAATAGTGCCGCAATAAACATATATGTGCATGTGTCTTTATAGTAGTATGATTTATAGTCATTTGGGTACTTACTCAGTAATTGGACAGCTGGGTCAAATGGTATTTCTAGTTCTAGATTGTTGAGGAATCGCCACAGTGTCTTCTACAATGGTTGAACTACTTTACAGTCCCACCAACAGTGTAAGAGTGTTCCCATTTCTCCACATCCTCTCCAGCACCTTTTCTTTCCTGACTTTTTAATGATCACCATTCTAACTGGTGTGAGACGGTATCTCATTGTGGTTTAGATTTGCATTTCTCTGATGGCCAGTGATGATGAGCATTTTTTCATGTGTCTGTTGGCTGCATAAATGTCTTCTTTTGAGAAGTGTCTGTTCATATCCTTTGTTCACTTTTTGATGGGATTCTTTGTTTTTTTTTTTTCTTGTAAGTTTGATTCCTGGCACATAGAACTCACTAAATTGTGTGCTCAATAAATTTGGCATTTCTGCTATTTCTTAAACATGCAAGCACATTTCCAGCTCAGGACCTGTGTTCCTGAAATTCTCTCTTCTTAAAATGTTTTATTCTTAAGTATTCTCATGGCTCATTTATTCACTTTATTCAGGTTTCTGCTAAAATGTCACCTCCCCAGAGGAGCCTGTTATAAATGACTAAACCTTAAAATCTTCAATAGGATGCACTCACACATAACTCACCCAATCTCCCTTGCTTTTTTTTTTTTTTTTTTTCCTCTATAGGATTTACCAATATCTTAAACATGTATTAGTTCCTTTATAGTCTCTCTCATCAGAATGTAAGCCATCACAGGACAGGAGCTTTGTATATTGTCAATATGTAGAACAGACCTGGAATATTGTGGCCATTTGGTAGATACTAGTTAAATGAATGAGTAAATTATCTGATTAATCTCTGCTCTCCTCCAACACACACACACATGCATATATTCAACTACAAATTTAATGAAAATTAAGGGTATCATCTTTATTTATCGTTGCATTCCAGCAGTCTGTGCTTAAAATATTTGTTGCAATGTCTAAATGAGGAAGTGTTACGCGTGTGACTATCAGTTGCTTTTCCGGCATGCTTTGTGCACTGTTTGTCATTGACAGCCTATCTGATAGTTTCTTTTAGTCTTTACTATGTTAAAAGAAAATAATTCCCTTACCTTTTTTTTTAATTTTTGTGTTTATATTTGATGTAAAATTTTAGAGAGTAGGAACTTTGCAGAATAGCTACACTTGATTCTCTGGGAGAATTTAATTAGTAATTTAGTTCACATTTTCTTCCTACGCTTTATTAGACCTTGAAAATGATAATGAGATTTAACTTTAAATTACAGTTTATGTACAGCCATCAAATCTCAGTCTCTAATCTCTCCACCCAGCCTTATCCCCTCTCCCAGTCTGATGCAAATTTGGATTCTTACAAAACGTTATTTGCTAGAGGCAAGTAGCCCAGTTTTCCGCTCCTTGGACCCTTCTCCAATGCATCTATTTCCAGGGTCAGCTGCTGGAAGGTGAATAATTCTCTGTCATAATTCAAAGAACAGGAAGCCCTGAAGCAATCCAGGTGGCTAAAGAGGCGCATGAAAAGAGACAATATAGAGAATAAAGAACAGGAAAGTCCATGAATTTTTTACTTACTGTGCTGTTTATCTTATTCCCAATTCTCTACTCAGCATCCTACAACTGCATTTGAAATAATCTTGAGGTTTTAGGTGACTACAAACTAAAAATGTAAACGTTTCCAAACTGAGATTTTCTACTGTATTCTTGACTATGGTTATTCAAAGTTAACAATTTTCATGTACACAGGTGCAGCAAACCACCATGGCACACATTTACCTATGTAACAAACCTGCATACATTCTGCACATGTACCTTAAAACTTAAAAATAAATAGGTCAGAAAAAAATAAAACAATTTTCTTTTCTTTCTTTCTTTCTTTTTTTTTTTTGAGACAGAGTCTCGCTCTATCACCCAGGCTGGAGTGCAGTGGCTCGATCTCGGCTCACTGCAAGCTCTGCCTCCCAGGTTCATGCCATTCTCCTGCCTCAGCCTCCCAAGTAGCTGGGACTACAGGCACCCGTCACCACGCCAGGCTAATTTTTTTTAGTTTTAGTAGAGACGGGGTTTCACCGTCTCTACATTCTGTTAGCCAGGATGGTCTCGATCTCCTGACCTTGTGATCCGCCTGCCTCGGCCTCCGAAAGTGCTGGGATTACAGGTGTGAGCCACCACACCCAGCAACAATTTTCAATTGTGTATACTTGTACATTTACAATCTTAAGTGTAATATTTCCCTCAGCAAACCTCTCCTAAATAAGGGTCTCTGGGGATGATATATTGGAGGGGAGGAAGAGTATAGCAAGTACATCTAATTGGTCTGAAATAGTAACTATCATTCTGAAAAAATGAACAATATATTCCTTTATTAGCCAAATTAGACATGTTCTGTTAGTGACCTATCATATTTGCCAATTTGAAGATGATGTTCTAATATTCTATAAAATTTTTTCAAAGTTAAGGACTAAACATTATAGACCTCATAAAAATAACCATATTTAATCTAGAATATAGCTAATATATTTACAATCAACATAAAGATTCTTATTATGTTTATGTCAGATATTTCAAAAACCTGACTAGTTTGTTAATGACAATTTTAAAGTTAGGTGTTTGTAATGAAGACATAGCTTTTATAATGCAGGTAATAGATTAATACTTAAACACATCTATCCTACTTAGTGTGTGAAATATAAATAACAGTAGAAATAGACCCCGGGTATGTTAATGTTAATGTCTTTCTCCATGACTAAAAACTTACCTGAGTTACTGAAAGTTACATAGAATTTTCTTGAGAATTTTGAGACTTTTCTCATTAGTACATTATTTGCTTTTTCTTAGAAAAAGATAGCCATTTTTTGAACACCTCCAACAGAATGGCTTGGGCTCTAATAATGAGGTTTATGAAATATGCTCTTCAAGATATGCATGTGTGTGTGTGTTTGTTGTATACATATATATACATGTAATTCTTTAAAAATTATTCTTATTTAATTATTAATTCTATTTAAAATTTTTTATAATTCTGGTTACAGTTCCTTATTTTATGCCTGGATTTGATGGCTATTTTTAGTTTTTCATTTTGGCAGGGTGGAAGACATTTAATCCTGTTCAACTGAAGAATCCTCTCTACTCCTTCTTAGCTGAGTGCACTCTACATGTCATTTGTCCTCACAAATATCTGCTTTGGCGTCCATCTTATCTAGTTCTCAGTTTACACATGTCACCTCTGACACATCCCTCATTTCTGTTTGTGTGACTCCATGAGTGGTCTGTGTGGTCATGGGATCCCGTGCTGGGTGGAGGCACTGAAATCACCATGGTGCTGACACCCAGCTGCCTAGATTCTCTATTCATGTTTTTTGTCTGCAATCTTGGTGACACTCCAGGGCTTTGCCTAGAAACAGGACACAGGGCCCATAAATGGGAGCCCCACGTCACCCTTCCATACTCCTTCAGCCCTCCTCTCTGATACCTACGCCCTCACAGTGTCTCCTCCATCTCTCTCTTCCTTCTTTAGTCGGGGAGTCTTTTCTGTCTAGGAACTCAAGGCACCACTCTCTTTTATTGTTTCTCTCATTTTTGAGGTTAGTAGTAGTCTCAGTTCACCAGGTCATCTTAGGACTTTAGGCTTTTGGAAAGCAAAGCTAGGAAGAGACTTTATTTTCCCCCATTCGACTCTGCCATAACCCTCACAAAATATAGCTATTCTCAGTAAGTATGGAAGAAGACAGGGTACCTGAGCTAGTATGGAATGGGGAAGCAAAACAGAAAAAATGCATGACAGTATTTTACACATGACTTAATATTTCAAAGATGTTACCCTACTCAAAGGTACTAATGACATGAAGTTCCTGGATTTGACACTGACTTAACCCAGTAGGCATCCCACCATGTAAAAAGTCTGGCAGTACAGGATTCAACAGTATACTGCAAGCAATTGTTTTACAGATGATCAATAAAATGAGCAATACTCAGGGAAGAAATGGGGAGTATTACAGCATAAAGCAATAAAAATTTTAGATAACAGAGTAAATTTTCTGCTAAACTGTCCTACAAACTTTGGCCTTTGTTTATTCTGGGCTTCTCATTTGGCCATACATTTTTATAAAAAAATTATGAAAGTAAGTTTATTTTCTAAACATTAATCATGTATCATATTTCCTTGGATTCTTTCCAGGTGGTATTGGAACAGCAGCAGGCATTGTTAAGGTCTAACCAAGCGGAAGTTGAGTTGGGGATACATTGGACATTTTGGATTATAGGGGCAGGGCCAGAAGTCTTAGGACAATTGAAGTGTGTTCACAATGCCTGGCATAGGAATTTTGAGGGTAGTGGGGAAGAAACAAGGTTTAAAGCATAAATCGCCAGAAGTGAATCTATGGGAAATGATTTTTTTCCACCAGATATAAAATATCATCGGGGAAGCTGGTGGTGTAATTCAATCTTAGTCTAAAGGCCTGAGAACTTGAGGAGCTGATGTTAGAATTCTGAGTCCAATGTCAAAGCCTGAGAAACCAAGGGGTCACTGATATTAGGTCCCGGAGTCCAAAGGCCTGAGAATCTAGAATTCTCGTGTCCAAGGGCAGGAAAAGATGGATGTTCCAGCTCCAGAAGAGAGAAAGTAATTTTTTCCATTCTCTGCCTTTGTCTTCTGTCTGGGCCCTCAAGGGATTGAATGACATCTACCCACATTGACGAGGACAGATCTTTTTTGCTATTCAAATGCTAATCTCTTCCAAAAACACCTTCACAGATAACATCTAAAAGGAGTGTTTTACCAACTCTCAGGGTGTCTCTTAGCCCAGTCAAGTTGGCACCAATAATTAATCATCACATCAGTTTTGTAAAATTTATAATTTATTTTCCCATTCTACATAAGTATTAGTGCATATATCTGATTCAATCTAATTCATTTGTTAGTATTCATTGATTTTATGATTTATTTTTCTTTAACTCAAGACCATTAAAATTGTGTAAATTTCAGTCCCTAAGTTATTGAATCTGCTCTGGTTAACTGACATTTTATATATTAATTTGTTCATTTTTAAATTTTTTGTCACCTCCCACATAACAAGCTCTATGTGTATAGAAACTGTTTTGTCCTCAACTGCATCTCCAGCACATGGAACCATGATAGCACATAGAAGGCACTTGATTAATATTTATTAAATGAATGAGTAAACAGTGCTACCTTGAGGATGGGCTATCACTATTTCTTCAGTTATTTTGATAATTCTTATTAATGGCTTATGCTGTGAAATAGTTTGCTGAATAAATGCTCTATCAAACATAATACAGGCATTTTGTGCTATTTTCAGAAATTACCATTCAGCATATGCTTCTTAACAGAACTAAATGAGAGAAAACACAGTGCTGCCATTAACTCAACTGTTTCTTCCCATTAAATCATTATACGCAGACAAAACAATGTACTCATCAACCTGTTTAGTACTCAAATCAGTCAAAATCAAATTAGGTAGAAATTAGCCAACGCCACCTATTTCTTTAGGTATTTATTGTGTACCTGTTATATATCTAGCACAGAGCCAGGCATTTGGGGAGATAGGAAATAACTATATAGGACTTTATTTATTCTTTAAAGGCAGCAAAAATGTTCTCTATTTCCTATATACTTGATGCTTAGTGTGATAGATTTTTGACTTGTCAATTTGACTGGGCTGAACTGTAGTCCCCAGGATTCCCTATATGTGTCTGGTTAGGGCAGGTTACAAAGGTTATTCTCTCATGAGAAAATAGGCAATGGTCATTTTGTAGCATACATAAAACTTCTTCTAGTTATTAAAATACTGATCTAGGCACTACTGTGAAGATATTTTGCAGATGTGATTAAAGTTTCTAATCAGTTGACTTTAAGTTAATGAAGAAGGTTATTCAGGGTGAATCTGAATTATTTGGAAAGCTTTTAGAAGAGGACTTAGGCTTTTCCTAAGTCAAGGACTCCAGATAGCTGCTGGGTCTATAGTTGTTCCCCCTTCTCTGTGGATATTTCTTTCTGACCATTGCCTGTGGACAGGAAGCTTCGGTTCATGCCTGTGTGGCACCAGCCAGCTTGTCTTCTGCCTATGGACTTTGAACTTACTTCGCCAGTCCCTACAATTGTACTAGCCAGTTCCTTGTAATAAATATATCTCCTACTAGTTCTTTTTCTCTAGTTGAACCTGATTAATACACCCAGAAAATATTTTTGACAAGGCATATTCTCTTTCTTAAGGGGTTCACAATCTCATAGGTGAACTAGTTCATCAGATGAAAAGCATAGATAATAGCTAAAGATCATTTTTGTTATAAGCCAAAATGTATGACACAGAAAGTAAGCACTGTAGCATGGCAGAATAATGAAAGGTCAGTATGGCTACGAATTAGTGGAAAAGCTTTTACAAATAAAATATAATTTAAATTTGTTCAGGAAGGAAGAATAAAATTTAAAAAGTCAGAGAAAAGAGAGAAAGCCATGTTCTTTTGTGAACAGAATTAGCATAGTTGTTGAGATAAAAATTAGTATCTTGGATCCAGAGTATAGCAAAGTAATTTTACTTTTGGCCAACACCTCACTTAACCCTTCACCTTGCTGTCCTTCAAAAAGCAATTAGAGAATCTAATAATGTCTTTAATTTATTGTGAATTGGCACCAAGAAAATGCCAAGTATTCAATCCTAATGATCTTTAGTTAAAGATCATTAATAGCAATGTTACTTTTTGTTGTATGTGTTCAAACTAAGTCAAGAATCCTGAGTAAAGTGGGGTCTTTTTTAAAAGAAAAAGAAATAAAGGATTAAGAGCATAGCAATGAAAATAGAGATCACATCCTCTGAGCCTGAAAAATAGTCCTTAGTGTCAAACCCAGCCTTCAACTCCCCACTGTCGAACCACTGATGTGTGAGTTAATATTTGTCCCATCAGTGAGACTCCAAGGCTCAGCTCTAAACTCTTCTAGTTTCTCTTCTGACTGGCTGGTGCCCAGGTCATCCTGGTTGTTAAATATTTTAAAGGACATTTCCTCAGTTACTAATTTTACATCTATTATCTGTCTTTCAAAACTGCTGAAATCTGTCATCTCTGATGTTTTTCCTCATTCCTTTTGTTTTGGGGGTTTATGCCTTAGTGATCCCAATACTGTGATTTCAGTAGAGTGCCAGGAGGAAGAAGAGATAAATACATTTAGTCAGCACATTTCACTTAACTGTAGATTTGTTCAGTAACCTTGAAGCATGCTAAAAGTATCCTCTAGAAAAGGATTTATATAAAAGTGTACTGTGGAATGTTGTTAGCAAGCACTGCAGAACGTACGTAAGTGTTCCTTCATCCAGAAAGTGTGGAAATGTTGGATTAAATAAATCCACGTTTTGTTTTGTTTTCTGCCATCTCTTTACTGCCTTTTCTATGCTATTGTTCATTATTAATTTCCAAACCAGGGTTAAAATGTCGCACTTTTCTTTTTTCTTACAGAATCCTTCCAACTTTTAAATGGAACACAAGTGTCCTTTTAAGGTAATAACACCTTATTGTGAGCATTATTTTAGAAAGTGGTGCACAAATTGGGAGCTCTTCTGCAGGATCACCTGAGGTCTACTGTGCACCCAACATTCTTTTAGATGAGAACCAAAGGCTTCTCTACATTTCAGCAAAGAAACTGGGAACTGTATATCCCAGAATCCCATTCCCTGAGTAGTCCCAGGTTTGAGTTTGCCAATGAAAAAACTTGGAAGAAAATAATTATTCTCTGGATATAGTTGCAGCCAGATGTGTGGTCAGAAGTGAGTCCTTGAGAACCACCAGTTTAGTAGTTTCAGTCTGAATTTGTTCGTAAGACCTTTCTAGAGACACCAGAGAATTGCAACAACTTCCAGATAAGACCTTCAACCAACCACTTCAGTGCTTTAGGCTGAGAAGACTTCTTTAACCTTCAGAGACAGGACCCCTAAATTTTGGTAGAAGCTTCTCTATCTCTGTTCTATTTTCCAACAGAAGTATAAATCCCTAATTCTTTATTACGTGCATCCTTAAGATCCATGACACACAGGGTGGCTTCTGTTTTCCTGATGAACCACAACTGACTCAATACTAATGGTGTCAGTGAGACAGTCAGAAATATTTATGTGGTTACTTATTCAAATATTGGAATAACTCCTTATAATTCATTAAATTTACTCAATTTTAGAAAGCCAATGTTTAGAGGATGTTTTCTATATCCTTTTTCAACGTACCCAAAGGTGTCAGCATTGCTGAAGTCACAAAGACCTTGGCCAGTGTATGTAAATTGAACTTTGAAAAAAAATTAGCTATTATAATATGCTACAGATGGTATCTCAAACTCAGATAAACTAATAATATTGAATTAGCAAGCTTTCTTATTGGAAAAAATACTCTTGAACATTGGTAGAGCATA
Source organism: Chlorocebus sabaeus (assembly GCF_047675955.1). NCBI lineage: Eukaryota > Metazoa > Chordata > Mammalia > Primates > Cercopithecidae > Chlorocebus > Chlorocebus sabaeus. The sequence goes on from NC_132925.1 coordinate 29,510,932, forward strand.
AAGACTAACTTGAAATTAAAGGGCAAAAACCAAAACAAGCAAAATGGTATTTTAAAAAAAAAGCCCAGGTGGACATGGTGGCTTATGCCTATAATCCCAACACTTTGGAAGGCCAAGACCAGAGGATTGCTTGAGCACAGGAGTTCGAGACCAGCCTGGACAACATAGTGGGATCCTGTCTATAAAAAAATAAAAAAATTAGCCAGGCATGGTGGTACACATTTGTAGTCCCAGCTACTCAGAAGGCTGAGGTAGGAGGACTGCTTGAGTCCAGGAATTTGAGGCTGCAGTGAGTGGTGATTGTGCCACTGTACTCCATGAGACCCTGTCTCAAAAAAAAAAAAAAAAAAAAAGAAAGAAAAAGAAAACAGCAAAAAGAAAACAGCCCAACAGCTTTCTGCTTTCTAGATCAGGATATATAAAATAAGTACTCTCATATCTCTATCTCGGTTCGCTCCAAATATGCATTCATTCAGCTTCAACCTGAAGGGATATTCATCTTTGAACACTGTGAACAGTAGTCTCCCCTTATCCATGGGGAAACAGTCCAAAACCCCCAGTGAATTCCTGAATCTGTGGATAGTACCAAAGTCTATATATGCGATGTCTTTTTCTATACATACCTAACTATGATAAAGTTTAATTTACTAATTAGGCCTGTTAAGATATTAACAAAAACAACTAATAATAAAATAGAACAATTAATATACTCTAGTAAAAGTTATGTGAATGTGGTCTGTCTCTCCCTCTCAAAATACCTCATTGTAGTATACTCACCTATTTCCTGACTCTGGTTGACCATGAGCAATTGAAACCATAAAAAGCAAAACCCTGGATATAACGGGAGAACTACTACTGTATTACAACCACCTTGTTCTTCAATAGATAGATTTATTCTAGAGACCAGAACTCTATGAATTATGAGCTCTGACAGAGTCAGGAGAAGGCCTACTTTATTTTCTTTGCACAGAAACTTGAACAATACAGTGTTAAGTACTGGAAATGTTTTCCTGAATTGATTTTGGAGGTCAGATATTGACTTGTCTTTTCTGCTCTGTGCATATCTTGCTTTCTGCTCCATTTGTGACATGGAAGGTCAAGTAGACATAACTGAAGACCAGTTAAATCTAAGTTAAATACCCTCTCACCTCGGCCAAAGACAGTTGGACAGAAAAATGGAGCTGCTCATTCAGGGACTGATCTTTCAGTTCTTTTTTGAATAAGTAATGTGTTTTCAGAGCTTCCCAATCTGTGAAAGATCATAAAGAATCACACAGTTCATTTACATGTCAGTCAATCAATGATAATGTATTAGGCACTTCCTATGTGCCTAGCATTATTTCACTGTCAATACATAATAATATTTTTTGGCCCTTATATGGAATAAAATATATTCTTTTTCTAAGAGTCAAAATTATATTGTACTTAGTGAAATTTTAATACATATTAGGTCATGATGAATTCTTGAACAGGTTTGCTTTAAGCTAGCATGAGCAAGAATAGATTCAATATCACACATCATTCCTTTTTATAAAAATATGTGATCTTATATTCAAGGATGTTCTGGGAGATACCACAGTCTCAAAAAGCAGATGACATACTATAGATGAAATGTCACCAATTTGAAAACATAAGAGAACTTCTTGCAAGGCCAGAATTCAATTGTTTGTTCAATTTTTCAAGCAAAGAAACCATTTAGTTCTGAAAAGCAATCAGGGAGAAATTTCTTGAAAAGTAGTCTGGAAAGAGACTGCAATTTCCCCAAGTTCTTGGTCAGCATAGGGAGGCTGTTAACAAGGTCTTCAGACTCCTAAACCTTTAGTAATCAACGTTTTCTAATAAAACCCAGGATTCATAAACCTCTTATTAACAAATTGCATCTGACTTAAGCTGGGTGGGCCTGACTTTAAATGATTTCATTACGTGATCTTTTTGTTCTTCCAGTGACTCACTACCAAAGACCTAATGATAAAGACAAAACAGAAGGCCAGGTGTGGTGGCTCATGCCTGAAATCCCAGCACTTTTGGAGGCTAAGGTGGGTAGATTGCATGAACTCAAGAGTTGAAGACCATCCTGGGCAACATGGTGAGATCCTGTGTCTACAAATAATACAAAAATCAGCCAGGCCTGGTGGCATTTGCCTGTAGTCCCAGCTACTGGGGAGACTAATGTGGGAGGATAGCTTCATCCTGGGAGGTCAAGACTGCAGTGAGCCATGATCGCACCACTGCACTCCAGCCAAGGTGACAGAGCGAGACCTCATCTTAAAAAAAAGTAAAAGAAAGAGGAAAGACAAAACCAAAGATATCAAAGCTTGTGTTTTTCTTTTGTTGACCTATGGTGTAGTTTTAAGCAAATTGAAGAGGAGGGAGAAACTTATAAAACAGACACTACATTTTGTTAAAGAAATATTTTAAGAAACATTATATTTAAGTGTTTTCAGCTAATTAATCATTTGTTTTGCTGATTTGGATGGAGAAATTAGCAAAAATAAATCTTGAAAATGCAGTTTTAGTACACTTCCATTTATAAAAATTAATTTTACCTCACTTAAAATAATCTATTTGTTGCATAAGGTTACATTATTGCTGGCTGATATGATTACTAGTGGGTATATATCGTACATGTTATTGCATCTCTATACCTGGTTTATTGATAAATACATGCTGCTGATAATACAGCAGCTAAATCTCAGAACACAGACAAGTCTGAGCATATCTGTCACTGAAACTGAATGAACAATTTAAAATTCATGTTCTTTTAAAATATACCACCTTAAAAACATAAAGGTCACTGCATATCCAGGATGAATAACTTTAAGAAGAGTGTCAGGATGGTGGCATATTTAGATGTATTGTTGTGATGTTTCACTGTGGTATTTTATGATGTGGCATATTAGTCAATGTGTTTGTGGTCAAATGATTCAGAGCAGATTTTAAACCAAATTTGAATATTGACTTTTAGCATATGCATAATAAAGTGAATAAAGCACATGATTCTTTAGTGTCAGCTCAAGGAACTTTTACACACATATCCAAGTAACTGTCACTTAGATTGATATGCAACATTTCCAACAGCCAGAAATTTCCTTCATGCCCCTTCTCAGTCAAAACCCAGTAACTTCAAGGAAACTAAGACTCTAGATTTTGTTATAATCAATTAGCTTTGCCTGTTTTTGAACGTCATATAAACGGAATTGTAGAGTAGGTACTCTTTTTAACCTGGCTTCATTTACTCAACATAAAGTCTGAAACTTTGAGCCATATGATTGCAGGTAGTATCCATTTGGTTTTTTTTTTCCCCCCTGTGTAGTATAGATGCTCCTTGACTTATGATGGGGTATGTCCTGATAAACCTGTTGTAAGTTGACAATATAGTTAGTCAAAATGCATTTAATATACCTAACCTACTAAACATCATAGCTTAGCTTCACCTACCTTAGACATGTTCAGAGAGCTTACACTAGCCTATACTTTGGCTCAAAAATCTAACACTGCTTGATAATAAAGTGTTGAATGTCTCATGTAATTTATTGGACACTGCACTGAAAATGAAAAACAGAATTGTTGTATGGGTACTTAAAGTATGGTTTCCATACCATCTTACAGTTCAAAAATCGTAAGTCAGTCAAACCACTGTTAAGTCAGGAACCATCTGTATTCCATTGTATGAATTTTCACAGTTTATGTATCTATTCTCCTACTGATGAAGATTTCAGTTGTTTCTAGTTGGGAGAGTGATATGATTCAGCTCTGTGTCCCCAACCAAATCTCATCTCAAATTGTAGTTCCCAAGTGTCACAGGAGGGACCTGTAATCCCCACGGGTTGAGCGAGGGAGGTGATTGGATCTTGGGGGCAGTTTCCCCAATCCTGTTCTCATAATAGTGAGTGAATTCTCAGAAGATCTGATGGTTTTGTAAGTGTTTAAAAGTTCTTCCTTCATCCCCCTCTCTTGCCTGCCACCATGTAAGATGTGCCTGCTTCTCCTTCTGAAAGGAGTTCGTTAGCTTGCCTTAGGTAGATAACAAGGGAAGGGTCCTGGAGAGCCCCTGGCCCATAGGTTAGTGCCTCATCTCCATGTAACATAAAAAGCAGCCTGGGAAAAAATTCAAGCTGCAGGCACCAATAAGGGAACTAGCACAGGATGTTGTGCCTGGAGACATGTCCACGGCTGCACAGATAGAAGAAAACTTCTTGTCCATTTGGATAAAAACTTTCACAAACCTCCAGCTCACTCAGATAAGGGAACAAGGCCTGGCATAGAAATACCTTTGTCCTGTGTATAGTCAGTGGACTCCCAGGAAACGTTTCTTCTTCTTTTGTGGGCATGGGCATGGTGGGCTCTGGTGGGTTCCAGTGGGCACAGTACTTTCCTTTATTAGGACTATAAGTCCAGCTCCTCTGAATCATCACTTCAGCCTCTGATTGGTCCCGGGCCAGGCTTTCACTTCAGCTTCTGCCAGGTCGTGGGCCAAGCTGAACAGCCTCTATAAGTCATCATTTCAGCTCCTGGTTGGTCCCAGGCCAAGCTGAGTCACACATTCGCTAAGACAGCTCACTGACTAAGCTCATTCCTTCCCTTTCCCAGTCCATAAAAACCCTGGACCCCAGACTCATAGTGGGTATTCCTGTTCAGGACCCCGTCTCTTCTGGCAGAGAGCTTTCTTCTTTCAACTATAAACTTTTGCTCTAACCTCACCTTTGTGTCCATGCTCCTCTGGGCATTATCTGAGACAATGAAAGACTGTTACCCTTCTGTCATAATTGTAAGTTTCCTGAGGCCTCCCCAGACATGCAGAACTGTGAGTCAATTAAACCTCTTTTCTTTATAAATTACCTAGTCTCAGGGAAGTCCTTTATAGCAGTGTAAGAATGGACTAATACAGAGATAGAATTAGTAAAGCTGCTATGAATATTCTTGTACACATCATTTGGTGAAATCAGAGAGAATTTTAGCTTTCAGTAATGCTTACTTAGGCACGATGTTTATAATTATTCCTGTTTCATAAATAAGCCCAGGGGACCTGTTCGATTGTGAGCTATGTGGCATCCTTCAGACCAAGGTTCTTCTAGCCCTATAGCTGTACTTAGATTATCAAGAATCTCATTTGTCCAATTCCAGAAAGAATAATTCACGTTGTATTCTGGAATCCAGTAGGCACATGGAATAGTACAATGACACCAATGGATGGTGGACTCCTGGCCGTTATTTGATCAGTACCTCCAAGTAATGGAGAGAAACAGATACTCATGACATTACTTGAGCTTCATGCCATGACTGAAGCTATGCTTAAGGCCAAATATACTCCTGGACTTTGCAGTTTTCTACACCAATAAATTTAAATGATTGTTGTCGATATAACCATTATTATGTATACCATCACTCTTGGATAAAGGAACAGGTAGCAACTCCCAGATCCATGATTTATTCATTGTAACTTTGAGCAATTTGCTTAGCCTATACTATGCACCATTGTAATTTATGAGCATAGGATGATAATAATCTATTTGGATTTAAAATATACTATACTTTGTGTATTGTGCACTGCTATGCAGTTGTTAATTTTTAGCATCACACTGTTTTAATTTTTATCTTCCTTTTCTTAAAAAATGGACATTTCAAATAGAAACCTTAAGTAACATCAATAACTATTTTCAACATATCTTATCTTCTACCAGACATTTTCTTTATTAATGTAGTTGGTTTATGTATTTAGGTAATCAAGATTTTAAAAATCTCTCAAGGCTTGTTATAAACTACAAATAAACTAGGAAAGGGACTCACCTACTTGTCAACTGCAAAAAGCTGCCAAGCCTTCTGTATAACTTATTGCTGTTACTGTTCTTACTTGTCTGCTTGGCTTTGCAAACAAATCAGAGGTCCTCTATTAATTATGCTTTTAATGTTGTTAAAATAATATTTTGAGAATTGTACAGATGTTCTCTGGGAAATGGTTAAAAAACCAGTGTCCTCATAGAGGTACAAGGTAATTTTAACCCAGTATGGTAAATGATAATGAGTCATTTTTTCATAATTAAACCAGGAATAAAAAGATTAAACCCAATGACTTTGGACAACAGCAGTTTTAAATTATTTCATAGCAATTTGTAGTTTGTTTTCATTTAAAAATAAATTTAGTGATTTCTGCCTGGGCATGGTGGCTCACGCCTGTAATCCCGGCACTTTGGGAGGCTGAGGTGGGCAGATCACCTGAGGTCAGGAGTTTGAGACCAACCTGACCAACATGGAGAAACCTGTCTACTAAAAATACAAAATTACCTGGGAGTGGTGGTGCATGCCTGTAATGCCAGCTACTCGGGAGGCTGAGGCAGGAGAATCGCTTGAAACTGGGAGGCGGAGGTTGTGGTGAGTCGAGATCACACCATTGCCCTCCAGCCTGGAGAACAAGAGTGAGACTCTGTCTAAAAAATAAATAAATAAATAAATAATAAAAATAAAATAAAAAATAAAAAATAAATAAATAAATAAATTTAGTGATCTTTGTATTCTGTCAGTAAAGAAGATTTAGTTGTAAGTGATGTGAATATATTTCACATAGCTAATGCATAATTAGAGTAATCTCAATAATCAAGGTTGAGCAGAAAGGGGAAAGAGAAATATTCTGGCTTCTCCTCCCTCTAGCTTCCCATCTTCTGCAGTGCCTCTAACTAGCTAAGCCACAGGCCAGATGATGTGGGAGCCTGTTGTAGTCAATCCCCTATCCATATAAAGCAGAGGCTAATAACAACAAGGAATGCATTGGAAAGCAAGGCTCAGGAATGGCATGTTAGCCAGAATGAAAACATTATCAGCCTTAGATTAAATGCCTTAAATCAAAGCTGAAGCAAATGAAAAGTAGTTCAGAGGCTGAAATAGATATTCTCTTCTTTCTTAAGTAGTACTCATCCTGGGGTTATTTGTTCAAGTCTGTGACACAGTAAGTCTCTTTCCACTTTCCACAAGATTTGTAACCTAGAAAATCAGCTAAGCATTGGTGATCCGGACTTCTTACTCTCACAGGAGTTGGGGAAAGTAAGTACTGAAATAGTTTGGAAGCACAGTATGGTAAAAGCAGAATATGTAACTGAGGCATTATAACTTTTTCTAGTATGTGGTTTATTGAAGAGCACTGCTATTTATCTGGAAATAAATACTAGAGCTTAAAGTTATTTCTTAGAAACTGCAGGTGTTTTGATCTATGAAACTGTAACACACCACATAGAGATAAACCTTATTAAAGCTTAATTCTGTAAGGAGAGCAACTGGCCATTCTTTGCTCATCTAGTAACTGGGATCTAATAGCCAAATAAGACCTACTAGACCTTTGTATACCTATAAAGCAGTAGTCAGAGAGGCCTTTCAATTTGGGCATTATGAATAAGATAAAAGAATTTGTGAAGATGGCTTAAATTCATGCTTTATATTAAAATTACATATTTTAGAATATATTTACATATAATTAGTTGGTCTTGATCTCAGTTTCCAATTTCTGTTCTATAAGAAATGATTACAATCTCCAAGTCATGAGAGCTACTTCTGTTGAAGTTTATTTAAAGTATTCCCCATTGTTCAGCTTGATGATGGAATGTTCATTTCTTACAAGGCCTTTATTACTACTATTAATTTAATTACTCTGGTTTCAGTGAATATTCTTTAAATATAATAGTTTACATTTTTTTTCAACTTTTATTTTAGATTCAGGGGCTACGTGTGCAGGTTTGTTAACTGGCTATATGGTGTGATGCTGAGATGCAAATGATCCCATCACCCAGGTACTCAGCATAACACCCGACAGTTTTTCAGCCCTTGCTACTTTTCTTCTTTCCCTCTCTAGTAGTCCTCAGTGTCTATTGAAGCCTTCTTTATGTCTGTGAGTATCTAATGTTTAGCTCCCACTTATAAGTGAGAACATATGGTGTTTGGTTTTCTATTCCTTCGTTAATTCACTTAAGATAATGGCCTCCAGCTACATCCATGTTGCTGTAAAGGACATGATTTCATTCTTTTATGGCTGTGTGGTATTTTATGGTATATACATGCCACATTTCTTTTAATCCAATCCACCATTGGTGGGCACCTATGTTGGTTTTGTGTCTTTGCTATTCTGTATAGTGGTGCAGGTTTTTTTCTAGGATTCTTGTAGTTTGAGATGTTACATTTAAATATTTAATCCATCTTTAGCTATTTTTTTGTATATGGTGAAAGTAGGGGTCCAGTTCCATTCTTTTGCATATGACTAGCCAGCTATCCCAGCACCATTGATTGAATATGGAATTCTTTCCCCACTGCTATTTTTGTTGACTTTGTCGAAGATCAAATGGCTGCAGGTGTGCAGCTTTATCTTTGGGTTCTCCATTCTCTTCCACTGGTCTATGTGTCTAGTTTTGTACCAGTACCATGCTGTTTTGGTTACTGTACTCTTATAGTATAAAGTCAGATAACGTGATGCCTCTGGCTTTGTTTTTTTTTTGTTGTTGTTGTTTACAATTGCTTTAACTATTCAGGTTCTTTTTTGGTTACATATAAATTTTAGTATAGTTTTTCCAGTTTTGTGAAAAATGATGTTGGTAGTTTGATAGGAATGACATTGAATCTGTAAATTACTTTGATGATCATATGGTTTTTGTTTTTAATTCCACTCACGTGGTGAATCCCACTTATAAATTTGTGTATGTTAAATCAACCTTGCATCCCAGAAATGAAGCCTACTTGATCATGATGAATTCACTTTTTGATGTGCTATTGAATTCGGTTTGCTAGTATTTTGCTGAGGATTTTGCATCTATGTTCATCACAAATATTGGACTGCAGTTTTCTTTTTTCATTGTGTCTGCTAGGTTTTGGTATCAGAGTGAAGCTGGCTTTATAGAATGAATAAGGAAGTCCCTCCTCCTCAATTGTTTTTTGAATAGTTTAGTAGTAGTGTTACCGGCTTTTCTTTGTATATTTAGTAGAATTTGGTTGTGAATCCATCTGGTCCAGGGCTTTCTTTGGCTGGTAGGTTTTTTATTACTGTTTCAATTTTGGAACTTGATTTTGGTCTGTTTAATGTTTCGATTTCTTCATGATTCGATTTTGGGAGATTGTGTGTTTCCAAGAATTTATCTATTTCCTCTACGTTCTAGTTTGTGGGTGTAGAGGTATTTATAATAGTCTCTGGAGATTTTTCATATTTCTGTGGGATTGATTTTAATGTTACCTTTGTCATTTCTTATTGTGCTTATTTGGATCTTCTCTATTTTTATTGTTAATCTAGCTAGTGGTCTATCAACAATTTTTATTTTGTCAACCAGCTTTTGCTTTTGTTGATTCTTTGTGGATTATTGGGTCTCAATTTTGTTCAGTTCCACTCATTTTTTAGTTATTTATTTTCTTGTTCGCATTTTGGTGTTACTTTCATCTTGTTTTTTAGTTCTCCTAGGTGTGATGTTAGATTGTTAATTTGAGATCTTCCCAACTTTTTGAGGTAGGAATTTAGTGCTATGAACTTTCCTCTTAACACTGTGTTTGCTGCATCCCAGATATTTTGGTATGTTGTATCTCTGTTTACATTTATTTCAAAAAATTTTTAAAATTCTACCCTGATTTCATTGTTTACCAAAAAGTCTCTCATTAGCAAGTATTTAATTTCCTTATAACTGTGTGGTTTTGCGAGATCTTCTCGGTATTGATTTCTATTTTTTCTCTACTGTGGTCCAATAATATGTTGTTATGGATTTGATTTTCTTGCATTTATTGAGACTTGTTTTATGGTTTATCATGTGGTTAATCTTCAAATATGTTCCATGTGCAGATGAGAAGAATGTATATTCTGTGGTTGATGGGTGAAGTATTCTGTAGATGTCTATTAGGTCCAATTAGTCATGTGTTGAGTTTGCATACAGAATTACTTTGTTAGTTTTCTGCCTCAATGATATGTCTCATGCTATCAGCGGGGTGTTAAAGTCCCCCACTATTATTGTCTCTGTCTAAGTCTTTTTGTAGGTCTGAAAGTGTTTGTAGAAGAGCTGAGGCAGGACTGGCTTGTCTATCATAATGTAAAAGAGTCTTGGAAGATGTCTGGGGTCTAAGGTCTAAAATGTTTCATAGCCTTTGGAACATTAAGCTTTGTGCCAAAGGGTGGAAGGCTGTCTTGCTGCAACTCTTCTACGAACATGTCTACCTTTTCTTTTTTGCAAAGGCCCACCTTATGTACTGTTAACCTGTCTTTTCTCATTCCTTTGAATCTGCTGGACTTCATAGCCCCCACAGCTTAGTGTTACGTCTGATCACCCCAACATAAAAGTATTTGTTTTATGAATCTGGATGCTCTAATTTATATTTGAATGCTCCAGAATATATATGGATGCATATATATTTAGGATAGTTAAGTCTTCTTGTTGAATTGAACCCTTTATCATTTTGTAATGCCCTCCTTTGTCCTTTTTATTGTTGTTGGTTTAACGTCTGTTTTATCTGATATAAGAATAGAGACTTCTACTCTTTTTCATTTTCCATTTGCATGGCAGATCTTTCTCCAGTTCTCTACTCTGAGCCTATGGGTATTGTTACATGTGAGATGCTCTTGAAAACAACAGGTAGATGAGTCTCTTTTTATCCAACTTGGGACTATGTGCCTTTTAACCAAGGCATTTAAACCATTTACGTTCAAAGTTAATATTGATATGTGAGGTTTTGATTCTATTGTAAAGTTGTTAACTGTTTGCTTTCCAGTGTCAGATGTGTGGTTGCTTTAATAGGATCTATAGGCTCTTTACTTAAGGGTGTTTTTGAAACAGGTGTGCTTTTTTGTTTCCATGTTTAGAACTTCCTTGAGGGTATCTTATAGGGCTGGCCTACTGGTAATAAATTCCTTTAGTGCTTGCTTGTCTGGGAACTATTGTATTTCTCCTTTGTTTATAAAGTTTAGTTTCGCAAGATATGAAATTCTTGATTGGAATTTATTTTTTATTTATTTTATTTTATGTTTTTTGCTAAAATAATAGGCCTTAATCTCTCCTGGCTTGTAAGGTTTCTGCTGAAGAAGTCTGCTGTTAGCCTGATGGGCTTCCCTTTATAAATGATGTACCCTTTTCCTTGATGTTTATTTTGCATAGTATCTCATAGGTGTTTTCTGGAGTTCTTGTTTCTGGATGTCTACCTCTCTAGCAAGACTAGGGAAGTTTTCTTGAATTATTCCCCCAAATATATTTTCCGGGTTGTTGACTTTTTCTTCTCTCAGGAATACCAATAATTCATGGGTTTGGTTTCTTTACATAAGCCCATATTTCTCAAAGATCTGTTGATATTTTGAGTTTTTTTTTCTTTTGTCTGACTGGGTTAGTCCAAATGGTTGGTCTTCAAGCTCTGAAATTCTTTCTTTTGCTTGGTCCAGTCTATTGATAAGGTTTTCAATTGTATTTGGAAATTCTATAAGTGAGTTTTTTATTTCCAGAATCTCTGATTGATTTCTCTTTAAGATGTTTGTCTCTTCCTTCACTTCCTGGATCTCCTTAGAAGTTTCTTTGTGTTGATTTTTAACCTTTTCTTGGATTTCATTGAGCTTCTTTGCAATCCGTGCTTTGAATCTGTCATTTTTGTTTCCATTTTGATTAGGGATCATTGCTGGAGAGCTAGTATAATTGGTGGTTTCACTACACTCAGTTTTTTTTATGGTGCTAGAATTCTTGCACTGAATCCTTCTCATCTGGAAATTCTGACACTTTTAATTTTTGTAGTTATTTTTCTGTGGGTAAGATTTTATCTTTTGTTTTCTTTCCCTTTAATGTTATTATTATAATTCATTTTCCTTTCCCTTTCCCCCCTCCTTAGGGGGTGTGACAGTAGAGAATTCTGGGTAGGGTCCTTTTGCCTTGCTTCTGTAGCCCTAGGCACTTCTGTCAGCAGGTCTTATATTCTGCACAACAGCTGTGCAGTTTGGCCTACAGGCCCATAGTTAGAACTTACAGGTAAGAACCAGCTGCAGCCAATGTGGCTGACTAAATGCTTGATTCTTATTTACTGGCAGAAGGGCTCTGTTGTCGCAGGCAATGGGTTGACTCATGGAGTACACAGTAGTCTGAGCTCCCTGATCAGCCCCAGAGGGTCAGGGACCATAAAGGTTCACCCTTAAGTCCCCCGACAGCAGGCACAGGCACCAGCACTTAGGCAGCATCCAGTAGGCAGCCACCAAGTGCCCAGAGTGTGACTAGACATGGAGCTGGGAAACCTCCTCGGCTCCAAGCCCTCTTCACTGGGATTCAGGGGTGCCCTCAACTCGTAATCCAGGAGAATGGGTGCTCCAAATGCCTGGAGATGTACCTAAGTATGGAGCAGAGAGGGCCTCATTGCATCATAATCTCAGGGGAGCAGGGTGGGGCAGTGGGACAACCAACTCATCTGAGTTCCAGTCCATTTCACCCACTGAACTAGAACTCAAATGAGTTCCAATTCATCAAGCTGGTTGTGGCTGCAAGTCTTTCTGTCTAGGAGAAACTGCAGCTGTAGCAGCTGTCCTCCTACCCCAGGCTTGCAACTGGGAGAGCACAATTCTAGCACCTACTTCTGAGGCACTTTCTACCATTCTGGTTGTGGAGGCCCTTACCCCACTCCAGAGCAGATACTCCAATCTCTGGCCTGAGACTAAAATGCTTGCATAACCATGCTGCTAGGTAGCCATGGAATGGCTGACTTTGCATGCACTTGGATTAAAAATGGCATTATACTATAAGTACTGGGTCTGCAAAAATGTCTGCAGCTTTCCCCAGTATCTTTCCCTCACAGCATCTCAAGCCTCTTCCCAAGTTAGCTCCAGGGCTTGGTAGAAACAAAGTACTCTCTTTCAGCCTGGGCTGCTTGGATCCCCACTGTAAAGGTGAGTCACGAGGGAGGCTGTCTGCCTCTCTCACATACTGGGGCTTCACTTACTTTTTTCAGATGTACACTGTAATGGGGGCTGTTTGCCAGCATTCAGGATCTGTGGTATCCTTCATAATTTTGATGAATTCCCATTTTCCTTCTTGAATTAAAGCTCAAGGTATGTGGAATTAATTATGGAATTAATGTGGCAATCCTCTAATCTGCCATCTTGACAAAAACAAACAAACAAAACCCCAAAAACCTATATTGATTTTTGACTGTTGAACTAACCTTGCATTCCTGAGATAAATCCTAGTTGGTCAGAAAATAGTACTCATTTTATATATTTCTGGATTTGAGGATTCAAAAGTCTATGCTAATAAAAGATTTTGCAGTATAATTGTTCTGTGAAGTCTTTATTGGATGTCTCTGAAAAGACTGCCGTACTCTACTTGAGTTCTTCCTTTCTATGCCAAGGTCAGGAAGTGTTCTCTCTGGGGCACAAGTAAAACTCACCTTGTGATTTGACCTTTCTTTAGAAATTGAAGTATTTCATCATCTTTTGTCCATGGTCTGGAAACAGTTGCCACTTTTATTTCTTCCAGTTTTACAGTTGTTTGTAATAAGGGGTTTAATCTGGAACATGTTAGTCATGGTGGGCAGTGGATATAACCTTATAAAATAGTCTCATATATGGCAGACTGTTTTTTCTTTTCAAAAACGTATTGGCTCTTGTTACACACTTATTATGTTATATTTATTACTTGAATTGTACTTATTTATTTATTCAATTAATATATAGTTATCAGTCAAGGACCTATTATGTGCTATCAACAATACCAAGTATTGAATATAGAATGAAGAGTGAAAGAGGTTTGTTATTTGGCTTTAAGTGATATAGATACACCTTAGCTTGTGACTTGTGCTTGTGACTAAAGTAAACTTTATATTTTACTACATTTAATTTAATTTATAAATTAATTTAGGGGAAGATTAATGCCTTTGCAATATTTTTTCTTCCATTCCACAGAGATAATTCCACAGAGATAATTTCATATCTTCCATTCCACAGAGATAATTTCAAATTGCCTTTCCTTGAAAAATATGTTTTATAAACCCTCTCTCTTTTCTTAAATATAGAACTGGCATATTTCATGTTCAGTTAATCCTGGATATCTTATGGGTTTTGTTGCTATTGTCAATGTGCTGTTTTTTTTTTTTTTTTTTTTTCCATCACCCTCTAGTGGTTATTGCTGGTATAAAGGACACCTATTGCCTTTTGTATGAACTATTTACTGATCTCTATGAAATCTTAATAGTTTTCTCTTTGGGATTTGCCAGACAGAACTTACTGGATCTTTATTTTCATGAAATATGCCTACAAAATACTGGTTATCACTGTGGATTAATGTAGTGTCTGTGTTTGTCTAATGTGAGCAGGCTGTATATGCTTTGTCTCTACAGGGATTGGTATTCAGTGTAGTGTGGCCACAGGAAACTTAAACCTCTCTAGGAAAAACAAATTACTTCCTGTTTAGAGTCAGGGTTGAAAATATAATTTCCATCTGTGCAACATCATGGCAGACTCTGTGAAACACCAATAAACATCCTCCTGACAATAGTCCATTAGGACAGTTCTGTTTAACGTTGTAGACCTCCACAGTGGTTAGGTGACATCATTTTCATTTGGCTATGACACTAGGGGAAGAAGTCATACTTTACCATAAAATATGTATTTTCTGTATGTCAACCTGCAAACTCAAGCATCTTTAATAACATGTATTTTATTATTAAATTTTTCTTTTATTTCTCAACATAGGCTCCATCCAGTTTTAAGACACTTGTAAGTGATGATACCAGCTATTTAGTTCATCCTTACAGAAGTGAGAGTCCTGGGAATTTAACCATGTCAGTGCAGTCTCTTTTACTTTATTAAATGAAGAAAAGTGGGTGAACTTTAAAGATTTTTTAAGATTAACAAACAAAAAGAAGTCAGAAGGAGCCAAATCAGGACTGTAAGGTAGATGCCTGATGATTTTCTATAGAAACTTTTACAAAATTGCCCTTATTTGATGAGAGGAATAAGAAGGAACATTTTCATGGTGGAGAAGGACTCTCTGGTAAAGCCTTCCTTGGTGTTTTTCTGCTACAGCTGTGGCTAACTTTCTCAAAATATACTTGTAATAAGCAGATGTTATAATTCTTTTGCCCTCTAGAAAGTCTCTAAACAAAATGCATGAGCATCCCAAAAAACTGTTTCCATGACCTTTGCTCTTGACCTTTTCACTTCTGCTTTGACTGGACCACTTCTACCTCTTGGTAGCCATTGCTTTGATTGTGCTTTGTCTTCAGGATCATACTTGTAAAATCATGTTTTAATCTTCTGTTACAGTTTTTCAAAGAAACACTTCAGGATCTTGATCCCATGTGTTTAAAATTTCCATTGAAAGCTCTGCTCTTGTCTGCAGCTGATCTGGGTCCAACAGTTTTAGCACATGTCAAGTGGAAAGTTTGCTCAATTTTGATTTTTCAGCCAGAATTGTATAAGCTGAACCAATTGAGATGTCTATGGTATTGGCTTTTGTTTCTGCTGTTAATCCTCTGTCCTCTTCAATTAGGACACAAACAAGGTTAATTTTTTCCTTGCAAATTGGTGTGGATGGTCTGCTGCTATGGGCTTCATCTTCAACATGCTCTCATCTCTTCTTAAAATGAGTTATCCATTTATAAACTGCTGATTTCTTTGGTGAATTGTCCAAACTTTTCATAAAGCATCAATGATTTTACCATACTTTCACCCAAGATTTATCATAAATTTGACATTTGTGCTTGCTTCAATTTAACAGAATTCATGTTGCTCTAATAAGGGCTATTTTCAAACTGATGTCTTATCCTTCTTAGTGTCTCAAAGTACATCCTGTTCAGACGTGTTATAACAAATTAGTATGACTTTATTTTGAGGCAAAAAATTGAAGTACATGTATAGTGCATGTGCATAAAGAGATTTTTTGTAAGAAATAGGTTCATGTGATTATGGGGGCTGACTAGTCCCAAGATTTGAGGGGTGAGTTGGCAGGCTGGACACCAAATGGAAGGAGTGCTGATGGTGTAGTGTATCTAAAGGCCAACAGGCTCAAGATCCAGAAATAAGTCAATGCCCTAGTTGAAAGGCAGTCAGGCAGGAGAATTCTCTTACTTGGGGGATGGTCAACCTTTTTATTCTATTCAGTTTTTCAGTTAGTTGGATGAGGTCCACCCATATTAGTGAGGAGAATCTGCTTTTCTCAGCCTACAAATTCAAATGTTAATCTTATCCAAAAATGCCCTCACAGACACACCCAGAATAATATTTGACTAAATATCTAAGCACCTTGTTTCCCAGTCAAGTTGACAAATAAAATTAACTATTATGTATTCTCAATAATTATTGACTGGGATGTGCTAATTAGGGAGAGAGGCTTATTTGTGGACCACTTCTGAGGTCATGGACCAGGCCTATTCTTTCCAAAAAATAATTGTGCTTACCTTGGACACAAGAAGGGGAACATCACACACCAGGGCCTGTTGTGGGGTGGGGGGAGGGGAGGAATAGCATTAGGAGATATACCTAATGTAAATGGTGAGTTAATGGGTGCAGCACACCAACATGGCACATGTGTACATATGTAACAAATCTGCACATTGTGCACATGTACCCTAGAACTTAAAGTATAATAATAATTTAAAAATTGTGCTTAATTATATAGTTGGACTATTTTAAATTGAAGGCATGACTTGAGGTTTTTTGGATCATCTCATATTGTAGATTTGGGCTACACATATGAGCAACAGCTGATTTGTGACAATAGCCTCTAAGGCATATTTTTTTTTCTTCTGTTTTGCTCTTTGCCAAGGCAAAATTCCTGGTAGTTCTATAGTTCTATGGGGTAGGAAGTGGTAGGCATGTTTACTTTTACTTCATTTTTACACTGAGGGTACGGCATTTTGGGTATTTGGCTTTATGGAGAAGGGTTCTGCTACTAAACTGTCTACCTTGGGTTTTGAACTTTATTTCTTATAATCCACAAGGCTGAGAAAGCTTAAACTTAAGTTCATTAGGTTGGGAAAATTATCTTGAGACTAAAATGTGTTCATTTCTGCTTACTTGTCTGAATTTCTATCTATACCAATTTTTGGACTGAAAAATTGTTAACTATCTTTCCAGCTCTCTGCATTTGAAATAAGCTTAAAATACTTAATCTGGTATTTATAAATTATTAAATATTCATGTTGCATATTTTACACTTATTATACTATAACATGTAGTTTAAATTCTGAAAGTGTATAACCTAAATGCCATATCCAAACATTATATTTCTCCAAACATTAGTAATAATAAAGTAATCAGTAATTGGATAAAAAAGTATTATTGTGTAGTATTCCATCACTTCAAGGTGCGGTATTCCTTATTTTTAGAAGATATTTTTATATACTGTATTCTTTATTTAAGGTCATTAATAGTACACTTATCAATATCCAACTTTATTAATTTATTAATATAGTTTTAATAAGTTTAATTGTTGATGTCTATTGAATTTCTTTGTCAACTGGGTTTTTCTAAAATCTATTGAATTTCTGGAGAATTTTCTATTTTCTAGAACTATCTGAATACTTTTAAGACCTATATTGGAAAAAATAGCTCTACTTATTGCCTGAGTTATTTTAGGAGATGAGAGAGGAGAGAATGTTGATCAGCTACTAGCTATGGTTTAAAAACATCCTCTAAAAAACTGATAAATGATGACTCTTTTCCTCAAGAAAACCACACACACACACAGAATTTTACATTCAACTAAGATTTTACGTTCAACGTAATTTTACATTCGACTGGATTTTACATTCAATCTAATCATTTTTCAGGTAGTAGATTCAGGAAGGAAATACACACATAATTAATTAGAGGTAAATTCTGGCTTAGAATGATTTCTGATCTCCTAGCTTAATGCTTCCATGATACTATAGAATCACTAAACAAGAAAGTGGTATAGGGGCATTATTGGAAGTAAAGTGGATAGAGATGAAAGAGATGCAAATAGAAGCAAAGGAAGCATTTAACAAACAAATTGACAAAAAGAGGAAATAATATAGGAAATATTTTATAGGAAAGAAAATAGGTGAAAACATGACCAAAGAAACATTTTTTTTTCTACTTGTGGATAAGACCTCATTTGTGCTAATGTTACAAACAAGAGGGAATTTTTTTTTATCAGTAGTATAGTTAAAATAAATAGACTATGAATGTATGTATACATACAATGTACACATTGTTAGAAATGAAATGTACCAGTGCAAAATTATCTTGTGCCTCTAGAACTTACAAGCTAATTTATGTGGATTCGACCACAGAACTATTTGATTTCCTTATAAATTCAAGAGAAGAAATAATCATGCTAAAAGCAAATAATAAACCAAATAAAAACTCATCATCTCTGTTACATACAATGTTAGGTTTTCTTCATTAAATATTATTAGAATATAAAACTTTGGCTTTTTTTTTCTTTGGCCTTAAAAGTTCTGCTTTCTGAAGACCTAAGGCAAATGGATCCCTCCTTCTTGAAGCATGTGGAAATGTGAAGTCATCTACATCCATGGCAGAACGCCATTTGTCTCTCAAACTTGCACTGGTTAAGAGCATCTCAATTTTATTTGCTGTATTAAAATGTCCTGGTATTATGATAAACAGTGAATACGCACTTCCTAACAGCTGCTTTACCTCTCTCAACTGAAGTATAATAGACAATGTCTTGATTTTTTCTTAGAAAATTTTCTTTTTCTTAGACCACCCCGTTCTTAGAAATGTGTTCTTTAAACTCTGGATTTTGCCTTGGGTGAAGCCTGAAATTATTCTTTCTGACTTTCATTAGATTTGTTACAGCACTAACAACTATGTATTAACAAAAGGTTTCCAGCAGAGCTCATAGTCTGTTTTGTAAACAATTGGAGGACAAATTCTCTTTGAAAGATGAGAGCAAAACATCTAAGAAACAGGTTGATATAGCAACAGTTTGAAGAAGAAAGGGGATAAGATCTGATAAGGCAAATTTATTATCCATATATCAAAAAAGGCAAATCTGTTTTCATCACATCACTGAACAATATTTGATGTTTGCAGGCTAAGGTTAGTACAGAAGTCTGATGTTCAGCCACTAGCTTAGGATAAAGTTCATAAACAACTGTTTCTCTTTTGTTTATTTTTTTCTTTGACAGCTTTACTTTCACATTGCTAGTTCTATGTTCAACTTTTGGGAATACATCAGTTGGTCTTAAGGAAGCCTCATTAGCAGTGTGCTCAACAATAAGAGTTTTTTAAAAAATACACTAACTCAAGTGTTAATTATAAGAAAATTTCAGTTCTGAGAAGAGTTCTTGCTACTCCAGGCTTTGGCCATTTGCCCCCAACATAATTCTCATTCTGCTGGGAGCAGGTGAATGGCCTGGAACTTGGGGAAGTCTAGGATTGCCAGGTTCAGGTCAGAGGACAATGTGAGTAGATGGTGGTTGTGGGAGGGGAATGAAAATGGCACATAACAGACCATACTACTGCCCACGAGGGCTTCCTCAGTACATCAAATAACGCAATCTAAAAGAACCCACTAACTCTTTCCTGGAGTTGCCACCTGTTATTCAGAGGAATGCAATGGATTTTAGTTTCTCCTGATTAATTTCATCTTTTTCATTTACTGTCCAAAGGGACAAAATGATGTGTCCCTGGCTACTCAGAAAGAGTTGAGCTATGCTTATAAAGGCTTTAAGGTCTTCAGTAGACTATGTAGTGACCCAATAAGATTTTTAGAAATAAAATACAATGTTTTATAAATAATATAATCAATTTATTTTTATTCCATACCTTTTTTGTTTTAGAACTACTGTTAGTAAAGAAAGATAAGTTATTTGCTAAGCTATTTGCAAATGTGAAAAAAAGGTTAATCCCAGAAACTAACATCAAAGAACTTGTTGACTAGTTAGAAATAATTCATTCATATTCATTCATTCATTCATTCATTCATTCATTCATTCATTCATCCATTTCCTCATTCATGTGAGTAACAAAACTCTCCACAATTTTCTGATGTGTCAAGAATCATAATATGTGTTCAAGATGCAAGCTTAAGTAATAAATAAATATGTGGCACAAATTGTCTATGAAAGGGCACACAGTTGGAGAATAAATTTATGAGAGACAGGCAGCATCATTATAGTGAAGAGCCATAATTCCATTATATTGGTGTCTGACATTTCTTTCTCCTCACATTGTTGCTCCAGGTGAACCTCCATAAAGGAGCAACATAGAGAACTAAGTTAGCAAATGTGCAAGAAGCTTTAATCCAGTATGTTTCTGCCAGAGAAGATATGTATCATGTATAATGGATTTGCTATGCTGTACAGAATTTGACTGACTTAGCGAAAGGATGAAAATAGCAATTGTCACATCTTCACTCCCCCCTCTACTTTTTACCTTTCTTGAATAAATGAAGCTATTTGTTTATGGTCACTTGCTAGAATTTAACAACTAAGAATATTCTGGAACATCAGCAAATTTTCCCTGGCACAGAACATTCTGTGAGTGACCCTGCTGACAAAGTTGTATTGTCCTAACTGTAGCACAGCTTGCATTTGTCACAGGTGAATGGGCTCAATTAGCAAGAGAGAGCGAATGTTTCAATTATTTAAAAAAAGCAAATAAGGAAGAAAATATTTTCTCCTTTATGAGTCTTAAAAGAGAGGTGACATTGTAGCATATAATTTTTTTCCTTGAGTTTCACAAAGAAGGTAACGAAAGCAAACAAAACAAAACAAAACAAAAAAACAGTGCATTGTTTAGTATTGACAAAATGATTTGAAACAAAACTTCATGGCAGAATTCTCAAAAGACATTAATAGGAAGTAAAATTTTTCATGGGTATTCATGTGTTGTTATACCTCCTAAACATATACTTCCTTGTTTTGCTTATTAAGATCTCAGGGAAAAAGTTAGGCATTTGCTTTGATTTATGTAACAAAGCAGATAACCCCAGTTATGCCTGAACTTAAGCAATTTTGAAGAGATGTTACTTTTTTCAGTTTATGAGGTAGTATTTCGTACAATGAAACAAAGGAAACTGTTAGTACATGATAGGTTGAAAGACAGTCTTAGCCACTAACTAGTTAAGTGAGGTTTATGGGATTGAATTTAGTGTGGACTATACATTCTTGTGAACCAAATGTGATAGAACTGTGGAAGCAGTGTGTCAGAAAACTTGATATTAGAAATGAGGAAGAAATTGGCATTTAAAATAAAAATCTGACTAGTTTCTCAAGAGGAGTTGAGTATTAAAGTTATAATAATTAAGTTGTAAAGAGCAAGAAAACAACAGTGTTCTAGAGAGTAGTACAGAGGCAGGTGAAAAGAAAAGACCTGAAAACAAAAACCAAAATGGAGATTGTGTGGAACAGCTTCCCAAGAACAAGCATCCAGGTCTCCTTGCTTCTCTGTAACCTCTAATTCATGTATTCATCTACTTACCTATTTATTAATTCATTTAATTAACGAGACTTTACTTAACTCTTTTTAGATATCAGGAACCAGAGTAGGTGTTAGCAATATATTAATAAATAAAGTATAGACCTATCCAAAGAAATGTCAATGTACTAGTGTATACAGATATTTAAACAAAGAATTTCAGAAAAGATTAACATAGGTTGGGTTCTACAGTTAAGTAAAAGTACTATAGTAGAAGAAAGAACAGGGTTAACAACTGTCTAGTTCTAAACAGTGAGCAATGTTAAGCAAATGACACTTGCTACCACCTCCAACAGAGGAGACCCACTTCATGGAGGACAGCAAACAGTATAATACCTACCACCAGGAGCAGCACTCCCAGGATGTCAACTCACTGCCTGGCTTGCAAGTGTTGGGGTCACCAAGGAAGATAAGTTACGTAGTCACTGGATGGACAGTGCATCCAGTGACAAAGCCAAGAGACAAAGCAAGATCATCTTCAATTGTTAGGGTCAGTTCCCAGGGCCAACAGTCTTGCCTTAGAGCTGATGCAGGAGGATGGTCTGTATGCACCCTTCCTATGCTGCAGGTAAAGAACCCCATTCCCTTCCCACAGGGAACAGATACATCAGTGGGGGTGACCAGGTAGTACACTCTTAAGCATAACAAAAAAGCACACATCAAGCCCAGAAAGGGAAAGGTATTTCCAAGCAAGAGACCTGTCCAGCAAAGGCTGTGAGGGCTTTTTAATCTCTTTGAAATGTTCTGAAACAAGAAAAGATAAGAACTTGTTCATAGCTTGTTTTTTAATGAAGAAGGAAAACTTGTCATTTGGGTTTGATGAGAAGATTCCACCTTCTAGTAAGTACACAGCCACTTTTACGTGGCTAGGCAAGGGGTGACAAGGTGTGTATGACTGTCTTTCCAACCAAGTAGAAGCTTGCTTGGTGAAGAAGGAAGAGAAGAGACTTCTAGGCAAAAGGAATAGCATATGCAAAGTCAGAGAAGAGTGGAATAGTGGCATGTTTGTCTATGGGTCTATACATGGTAATGTTTTATTTCCTACATATAAAATAAATAGTTAAGCCAAATACTTACAGCCAACTAATCTTTGACAAAACAAACAAAAACACCCTATTCAACAAATGATGCTGGGGCAATTGGAAAGCCGAACGTAGAATGAAATTTGATCCTTATCTCTCACCTTATATAAGGAACAACTCAAGATGAATCAAAGACTTAAACCTAAGACCTGAAACCATAAAAATTCTAAAAGATAATATCGGAAAAACTCTTCTAGACATTGGTTTAGGCAACGAGTTCATGACCAAGAACCTAAAAGCAAATGCAACAAAAAGAAAGACAAATAGATGGGACTTAATTAAACTGGAAAACTTCTGCACAGCAAAAGAAACAATAAGCAGAGTAAACGGACAACCCACAGAACGGGAGAAAATCTTCACCAACTACGCATCTGACAAAGACTATGTCTATCAAGCAAGGACTTGATTACTTTGCATGTGTTGCTAGTGTACTTTGTAGTTTATAATTATTTATTTTATGTAGAATACTGCATACACTCTGTCTCTCTCTCTCTCTCTCTCACACACACACACACACACACACACACACACACACAAATTTGATTTACTCAGACTGCTGAAATACTTTCCTGGGTACTGTATTAAAGAAGAACATTCACTGAACTTTTAATGATGAAGCTGTAAATTTAGTTTAAATTGTATACTTACATTTTGTTAAATATTTTTACTGCACAAATATATCTAAATATATTATAAATTTCAAAATAATTTGATATATTGAATATGTATTGATATATATTTTTACATTCTCTTAAATACAGTTAAATGCCTTTATCTTAAACACAGTCAACTACATTACTCTGAAATTATGGTTTTTTTGTATGCAGTTTCATCCTACCTAATTACTTTGTCCTTTCGAGTTTTTATTTTGTATGCTTTTTTACAATGAAAAAGAAAAACATAATTTAAAAAAATTACTAAGGACTAAAATGACACCAGAATAATGAAAATAATGAATAAATTATATTCATCAGCCTGAAAAGCAGACTGCCAATAATACTGCTATTATGATATATGACATAAGCCTATCCAAGTATTTTACATTTTGAAAATATACATATATTATTAAAAATGCAGTATAAGGTAGAATCTTCTCATCAAACCCAGATCAAAAGTTTTTTCTCTTCATTAAAAACCTGCTATGAAAAGTTCTTATCTTTTCTTGCCTCTGCCCTCAACAAGGCTTAATAAAGTAAAGTTTGGGCTAAGGGCAAGAACAACATCTCCTCCAAGCAGCAAGTCATTCTTTAAGGAATGGGTCCACATTCAGGAGAATCCAGACACTTTATTGTGTGCTGGCAATGTGCCCTGTCTAACCAAGTGTTGATTCCTATCTTTTCTTCCCATGCGCTAGGTGACCGGTGAGCAACTTATTTCATTCCATTATAAATCATTGAGTTGGGGGAAAGTTTAATTCCATCTGCAGCATCTACTCACATATCTTCATGTTGTCCCTGTGGGACTTGGAAGGCAAGGTGAACTGACATAAATTGATATTCATGAAGCTTGGTGTGCCATCAGTAATAAAATATTCTGTCTCTGATCCAGGAATCTCATGTTATTTTATTAAAAGTAAGAGAAACTAACTCTAGGTAATTAAAGAGGTTGAAAGGTAAGGTACTTACTAGAAGTACAGTAAATAGTTCACAGAATTGAAGAAAAGCTGAGTAGCAAAACCTCAAGAAAGACAAATCTAGGAATTTCAACAGCAGAAACCCTTAAGTAGTCACTTTCTAATTCTGAAATGAAATTAATCATAATT
The DNA here is from genome assembly GCF_047675955.1 of Chlorocebus sabaeus. Classification (NCBI taxonomy): domain Eukaryota; kingdom Metazoa; phylum Chordata; class Mammalia; order Primates; family Cercopithecidae; genus Chlorocebus; species Chlorocebus sabaeus. The sequence continues at coordinate 29,535,155 of NC_132925.1, forward strand.
TTTAATTAGTCATTTCATATTCTGTATATTTTAAAAATCAAATTTCTGAAAGAAATTGTATGATTAGCTTTGACCACATGCCCCACCCCACTATGGTGAGGGGAGGTAGGACCAAAAAATTGGCAATCTCACCATTATTTTTATTGAAGCAAGTTTTAATACAGCTATCTATTCTATTTCTTGATTTATTTATTTTATTATTTTTATATTTTATTGTCATTTCAACAGTTTTTAAGGAACAAGTAGTTTTTTGGTTACATGAAAATGTTCTTTAGTGGTGATTTCTGAGGTATTGGTGCACCCATCACCCTGGCAGTGTACACTGTACCCAGTGTGTAGCCTTTTGTCCCTCACTCCCCTCCCACACTTCCCCTTAAGTCCGCAAAGTCCATTGTATCGTTCTCTTTTTTTTTTATACTTTATGTTCTAGGGTACTTGTGCAGGTTTGTTACATATGTATACATGTGCCATGGTGTGCTGCACCCATTAACTCGTCATTTACATTAGGTATATCTCCTAATGCTATCCCTCCCCCCTTCCCCCACCCCACAACAGGCCCCGGTGTGTGATGTTCCCCTTCCTGTGTCCAGGTGATCTCATTGTTCAATTCCCACCTATGAGTGAGAACATGTGGTGTTTGGTTTTCTGTCCTTGCGATAGTTTGCTCAGAATGATGGTTTCCAGCTGCATCCATGTTCCTACAAAGGACATGAACTCATCCGTTTTTTCTGGCTGCATAGCGTTCCATGGTGTATATGTGCCACGTTTTCTTAATCAAGTCAATAATTGATGGACATTTGGTTGGTTCCAAGTCTTTGCTATTGTGAATAGTGCTGCAATAAACATACGTGTGCATGTGTCTTTATAGTAGCATGATTTATAATCCTTTGGGTATATACCCAGTAATGGGATGGCTGGATCAAATGGTATTTCTAGTTCTAGATCCTTGAGGAATCGCCATACTGTTTTCCTGCCTTACTAGGTTGGGGTAGTTCTCCTGGATAGTACCCTGCAGAGTGTTTTCCCACTTGGTTCCATTTTCCCCATCACTTTCAGGCAAGGCCATCAGACATAGATTTGGTCTTTTCACATAATCCCATATTTCTTGGAGGCTTTGTTCATTTCTTTTTACTCTTTTTTCTCTACACTTCTCTTCTCACTTCATTTCATTAATTTGATCTTCAATCACTGATACTCTTTCTTCCGGTTGATGGAGTCGGTTCCTGTAGCTTGTGCATTTGTCACGTAGTTCTCATGTCATGGTTTTCATCTCTATCAGTACTTTTATGGTCTTCTCTGCATTGATTATTCTAGTTATCCATTCATCCATTCTTTTTTTCAAGATTTTTAGTTTCTTTGCACTGGGTACTTAGTTTCTCCTTTAGCTCTGAGAAGTTTGATCGACTGAAGCCTTCTTCTCTCAACTCATCAAAGTCATTCTCCGTCCAGGTTTGTTCCGTTGCTGGTGATGAGCTGCATTCCTTTGGAGGGGGAGATGCACTCTGGGTTTTTGAATTTCCAGCTTTTCTGCCCTGCTTTTTCTCCATCTTTGTGGTTTTATCTGCCTTTGGTCTTTGATGATGGTGGTGTACTGATGGGGTTTTGGTGTGGGTGTCCTTTCTGTTTGTTAGCTTTCCTTCTAACAGTCAGGACCCTCAGCTGTAGGTCTGTTGGAGTTTGCTTGAGGTCCACTGCAGACACTGTTTGCCTGGGTATCAGCAGTGGAGGCTGCAGAAGTTAGAATATTGCTGAACAGCGAGTGTTGCTGTCTGATTCTTGCTCTGTAAGCTTCGTCTCAGAGGTGTACCCAGCCGTGTGAGGTGTGAGGTGTCGGTCTGCACCTAGTGGAGGATGTCTGCCAGTTAGGCTACCCACTTGAGCAGGCAGTCTGTCCGTTCTCAGATCTCAACCTCCATGCTGGGAGAACCACTGCTATCTTCAAAACTGTCAGACAGTGACATTTACATCTGCAGAGGTTTCTGTTGCTTTTTGTTTAGCTATGCCCTGTCCCCAGAGGTGGAGTCTACAGAGGCAGGCAGGCCTCCTTGAGCTGTGGTGTGCTCCACCTAATTTGAGCTTCCCGGAGGCTTTGTTTACCTACTTAAGCCCCAGCAATGGCGGGTGCCCCTCCCCCAGCCTCGCTGCCGTCTTGCAGTTAGATCTCAGACTGCTGTGCTAGCAATGAGAGAGGCTCCATGGGCGTGGGACCCTGTGGGCCAGGTGTGGGATATAATCTCCCGGTGTGCCGTTTGCTAAGACCCTTGGTAAAGTGCGGTATTAGGGTGGAAGTTACCTGATTTTCCAGGTGTTGTGTGTTTCAGTTTCCCTTGGCTAGGAAAAGGAATTCTCTTCCCCCTTGCGCTTCCCAGGTGAGGTGATACCTCGCCCTGCTTCAGCTCTCGCTCTTCAGGCTGCACCCACTGACCAGCACCGACTGTCCGACACTCCCCAGCGAGATGAACCTGGTACCTCAGTTGAAAATGCATAAATCACCCGTCTTCTGTGTCACTCACACTGGGAGCTGGAGGCTGGAGCTGTTCCAATTCAGCCATCTTGGGTGCTCCCCGAAAAGATTTTAAATAAACCAGTATGTCTGGAATAGAGCTAATAGAAAGGAGAGGGTGATCATGGCATATTATGCAGCCATAAAAAAGAATGAGATCATGTGCTTTGCAGGGACACGGATGGAACTGGAAGCTATTATTCTCAGCCAACTAACACAGGAACAGGAAACCAAACATTGCATGTTCTCACTCATAAGTGGGAGCTGAACAGTGAAGACATGGACACAGAGAGAGGAACATCACACACTGGGGCCTGTTGGGGGGCAGGGGGAGGGAGAGCATAAGGAGAAATAGCTAATGCATGTGGGGCTCAATACCTAGGTGATGCATTGATAGGTTCAGCAAACCACCATGGCACACATTTACCTACGTAACAAACGTGCTTGTCCTGCATATGTATCCCTGAACTAAAAATTAAATTAAATTAAATATAAAAAAGAAAAACAAGAAAAGAGAGAGTGATGGGAGATGAATTCATAGCTATTGGCAGTCAGATCCTGGGAAGTGCTGTTGATTATGGTATAGATTTTGGAATTTATTCTAATTAAGATGAAGAACCATTAGAGAATTTTGAGCAAGAGAATAATGCCATTTTACATTTTGAAATTATCAATCTGGTAGCACAATTGAGAATAGAATGCCAAAGGATCAACATAAATACAGGGACTTGAGTCAGGAAGCTAACAATGTAATCCAGACAAGAAATGTGAAAGGGCTTGAACAGAGTTGGAATTGGTGAGTAGTGGCAAGTGGTAAAATTCATAGGGCTTGCTTGTGATCTGGATGTAAGTATAAAGGAAAGAGAGGCAATAAAAGATAATCCCTGGGTTCTTGTCTTGAGCAACTGAGTAAATGGCATGACCACTTTCCCAGATGAGAAAAATTGGGGGAATAGCAGTTAATACGATTTGACTGTGTGTCCCCACACAAATCCCATGTCGAATAGTAATTCCCAGTGTTGGAAGAGGGGCCTCATGGGAGGTGATTGAATCATGGGGCAGACTTCCCCCTTGCGGCTCTCATGATACAGTTCTCATGAGATCTGGTTGTTTGAAAGTGTGTAGCACTTCCCCCTTTGCTCTTTCTTTCTCCTGCTGACCATGTGAAGATCGTGCCTGCTTCCCCTTCACCTTCTGCCATGATCATAAGTTTCCTAAGGCCTCCCCAGCCATGTGTCCTGAACAGCCTGTGGAACTCTGAGTCAATGAAACATCTTTTCTTTATAAATTACCCAGTCTCTGATAGTTCCTTATAGCAGTGCGAGAATAGACTAATACAGCATTTAAAGGAGATAATAAAAAATTCTTGATCTGGATAGGTTACCAGTGTCATGTGAGTATTAGATTTCCAAGTGGAGAAAGTGTGAATAGAGAAAAGGATAAAGAAGTGAACCTGGAGGCACTGCAACATTTAAAGGTGATACATAGCAAAAAAGACTAAGAAGGAGCAACAACCTAAAACCATAAAAACCTTAGAAGAAAACCTAGGAAATAGCATTCAGGACATAGGCATTGGCAAGGAGTTCATGTCTAAAACACCAAAAGCAATGGTAATAAAAGCCAAAATTGACAAATGGGATCTAATTAAACTAAAGAGCTTCTGCACAGTAAAATAAACTACCATCAGAGTGAACAGAAAACCTACAGAATGGGAGAAAATTTTTGCAATATACTCATCTGACAAAGGGCTAATATTCAGAATCTACAAAGAACTCAAACAAATTTACGAGAAAAATACAAAGAAGCCCATCAAAGAGTGGGCAAAGGATATGAACAGACACTTCTCAAAAGAAGACGTTTATGCAGCCAACAAACACATGAAAAAATGCTCATCATCACTGGCCATCAGAGAAATGCAAATCAAAACCACAATAAGATACCATCTCACACCAGTTAGAATGGCAATCATTAAAAAGTCAGGGAAGAACAGGTGCTGGAGAGGATGTGGAGAAATAGGAACACTTTTACTGGTGGAACTGTAAACTAGTTCAACCATTGTGGAAGACAGTGTGGCAATTCCCAAGGATCTAGAACTGGAAATACCATTTGACCCAGCCATCCCATTACTGGGTATATACACAAAGGATTACTAATCATGCTGCTCTAAAGACACATGCACACGTATGTTTATTGTGGCACTATTCACAATAGCAAAGACTTGGAACCAACCCAAATGTGCATCAGTGATAGACTGGATTAAGAAAATGTGGCACATATACACCATGGAATACTATGCAGCCATAGAAAAGGATGAGCTCATGTCCTTTGTAGAGACATGGACGCAGCTGGAAACCATCATTCTCAGCAAACTATCACAAGGACAAAAAACCAAACACCGCATGTTCTCATTCATGGTGGGAATTGAACAATGAGATCACTTGGACACAGGAAGGGGAACATCACACATCAGGGCCTGTTGTGGGGTGGTGGGAGGGGGGAAGGATAGCATTAGGAGATATACCTAATGTAAATGATGAGTTAATGAGTACAGCACACCAACACGGCACATGTATACCTATGTAACAAACCTGCACGTTGTGCACAAGTACCCTAGAACTTAAAGTATAAAAAAAAAAAGAAGGAGCAACAAGTATACTAGGAGGAAAAAGAAGACATGTATTGTCCTAGCCAATACATCCAGTTTGGGGTTGGTAAATTAAAGTTTACATGGCAAATCCTGTCTCCTGCTTTGTATGGCTGTTGAGCAAAGAATGTGTTTTACATCTTGAAATATTTGAAAGAAGAATGTGTTTACATTTTTACACATTGAAAGAAGACTAATATTTATTGACACATGTAATTTATGTGAAATTCAAAACTGTGTCTATGAACAAAGTTCTAGTGGAAGATAGCCATACTTATTCATTTGCATTTTGTTGATAGCTTCTTTTGTGCTACAGCAACTGAGTTAAGCAGTTGCAACAAAAGCTATGTGATCCATAAAACGTGAAATATTTATCAGACTTTATACAGAAAAAGTTTACCAACCTTTCGGTTAATCACTAAGAGAAGAATATATTTCAAGAAGGAAGTGGTAATCAAATGTATCAAATTCTGCTAGAAGGTTAAGCTAGAGGAGGAGAGAGTTGACCCTGGAATTGGCAAGAGAGAGATAACTGATGGCCATGTCAAGAGTGGGGTTCTGTGGATTGGTGAGGAAAAAGGCCTAACTGGAGTGCATTGAGGACAGAATGGAAATATAGGAAGTGAAGATGGAAAATTTTTAATAAAATACTTCTTCAAGAACTTTTGCTATAAATGTTAGTATAATCTGGTAGCAACTAGAAGGAACTTAGATTCAGAATAATATATTACTGTGCAATTATATCATACTCTTTTAATTTAAGTTTTACAACAATCCTGCAAGTCAGGTCCATTATAGAGAGAAGAAAGTGTGTCTTGAAAAATTACGTAACTAAAACTTGTGAGAAACAGAATGATTGTCAAAGTTTATGGTGGTAATTATTACAGATGTCTAAACAAAATATTGGCTGAAGCATAAAACATGTAGAAAGTGTTGTGGATGCAATTACATTTCAGATCTACCATATGCTATTAAGCATTTACTTTCACATAAAATTATCTTGGGGAAGGTTTTTATTGACCTGGCAAATTCCTTCTAATTATTTTTATATGAATATATTAATATATTATGAATATAATATATTCATAATATGAATATATTATATTCATATATTCATCAACATATCAGCACATACTTGATATGTGGAAATATATATTTTCACTATTACCATTGTAAACTAAACATGGTAAAATGGATCTAGTTAAATGAAAAGTAATTATCAAGGAAAGAAACAACCACTAGTTTTGTTTAATGTAGAGCTTGCTCCACAATAGTAAAATTGTTTCACTTAATTTATTTGTAAATCACAGGCAATGTAGGACAAAATGGATTTATGCATATGATCTCTTACTCCTGAGGATCAATGGAAAGAAAAGGAACATAACCATTAAGATAATAAACACATTCTGTGACCTCACATGTGTAAAAGTTCTGGCCAAGAGCTCCAAAGCCTTTAATAATAACTCCCATAGAAGTCTCCTATGTAACAAATATCAGGATCCTTGGAATTTCAATGAGCCTACTAAAGAGTGAGGTCATGAACTTGAACCTCTGTGATGTATAGAGATATCTAGACTTTAAGTAAAGCCTTTGGGGAAGAGCATTATAGGATTGAAGCTGTCAGGAGAGATCAAGCACTGTCTAATGAACCAAAAAAGCTCTACTAAAGCTGACACAGATTAACTATCTAGGAACAGTACACCCTGCCACAATTACTTGAGCCAAAAATAGTTAGCAGAAGTAGATAATGTAAAGAAGTTAAGTGTAAACTGAAACTAGCTTACACCAACTAAAACTTTTTCATTATTACGAAATATTTGTTGAGTAGCTGCTTGAGTAAAGCATGTGGGTTGTCAATAGTTAAGTTATACTGTCCCTTTCCTGGGTGATGGGACACCAGTTAGGCTTCTAACATCATGTACATGTATCAGCAAGAAGAATCAAGGTCCATACAAAACCTCAAAAGAAAGCAATGCCATATCTTTTACATGGATAAACTTTGAATGCAAATTCTGGTATTTATATTCTATTTTTCTCAGGGTGGTATCCTTCCCTCTTCTCTGGAAAGACTACCACCTTCTGAGGGACTCAACCTTCTCTGTACACAGATTTAAGATAGGCTGATACTCAGTGAACTCTGCCCTTTCTTATCACCCTCTAAACCATGGGAGATGAAATTTGACCTAGGCTTCATCACAAGTTAAAGTATTCTTTTTCTGGGTGCAGTGACAGAGCCAGTTATTAATACAATGTTTTTTTTTTTTTTTTGAGCCAGTTGCAGTCTTTCCCTGGGGTTTCATATTTTGAGTATAATAGAAGATGATGTAATGTTGAAGTTACTTTCAGTCACACATGCCCCCCACCCTCAACCTGCTTTCATGTTGAAGCTGTGGGAGAAAATCATCAAAACTCAGCATCAAGAGTGGGAGAGTGGAAACTCAGACGGCATCATTTCAGTCCTTTGACTAATCACTCTCCTTCCCAGTTGTGTGAATCAAGACACCTCTCCTTCCCCTGCTTTTTCTTCCTAAGCTAGTTTGAGTTGAGTCTTGACTACCATATAGGCAGTGATTTATTAAGGGCTTAACTACAATTGTGATTAATAATATGGAAGTGGAAAGAGGCAGTATACAATGTTTTGATAATGTATATGAGCCTATATAAGCTAGACACAAGTTTCTAAGTTTCAGACATCTTGAGAATTCAAGGGAACTTTTTAAATGTCTATTTTTAAGAGCTTCATTATATAAATGAGTGAAGTCACAGAGGACTGGTGTGTCTCCCATAGTCAAACAGCCAGTCGTTAGAGGACCTGAAACTCAGACCTTCTACCAATAGTTCAATAACCTTTCTCCTATGTTGTTGTGACAGTGATGGATTTCAACATTGGCTAGGAAACTATATTATTATTGAAATCTGCAGTTATGTCTGGACAAAATAAATTATTATATCAATAAATTCAATATCTACATTTCTCAGGGGGAGAAAGATAGTCCTCTTTAGTGGACTTGTCTCATAAATACGGGACAACAGGAGAGCAAAGAAAAAGAGATTTGATGGAAAGAATACCTTGAACATAAGTATTTGTCAATTACCAAAAAAATGCGTTCACGTTTTCTGACATGCGGCTCATCATTTGTTCTATTGATTCCATTGAAAACTGTGATAGCAAATATACAATATTATCCATAAAATATTCTTTCAGTTTTTGGGTCACCAAATTTCAGTGTCATCCAGTCCGTCAAATTAAAGGTGAGGGAGTTCCTGAAAGCTGGTACAGTGCAATGGACTTATTAATGTAATTTTAAAATGCAGTTTGGTTCTGTGGATACAGCTGGTTAAAACATTTTAAAACATTTGGTACACAGTGCAAAAACTAATCATAGGCAATGGGAAATGACTGCAATGAATAAAATACATTAATAGCAAACACTAAAAATATTGTGTAACAAATTTCAATTATGGAATAGTACTCAGTTAGAAATGGGTTTTGTCAAATGATCAAGTATCTTCCTTTTTTTTTTTTTTTTTTTTGAGACAGAGTCTTGCTCTGTCACCCAGGCTGGAATGCAGTGGTGCCATCTCAGTTCACTGCAACCTCTGCCTCCCGGGTTCAAGCGATTCTCCTGCCTCAGCCTCGCATGTAGCTGGGATTATGGGTGCCTGACACCACACCTGGCTAATTTTTTGTATTTTTAGTAGAGATGAGGTTTTATCATGTTGGCCAGGATGGTCTTGATCTCTTGACTTCATGATCTGCCCGCCTCAGCCTCCCAAAGTGCTGGGATTATAGGTATGAGCCACCGCGCCCAGCCCAAATACCTTCTTATACAAATAGGGATAGTAAATGAGACTTCAGTATTCATTGTCAAATTGATAGTTGAAATAGTAGGTTTTGGAATTGGTTGGGAAACAGCATGACTTCTCTTAACACCATTTCTTCAAAACCCATCGTCGCTGACTACCCTCACTCAACACAAACATGGTCAGGGGCTCAACTGCCAAGTGTACCACAGCAAGGATGCAGGGACAGGGAGTAAGAACATTAGATTAAACCACATGATCTCACTTTCATGTGGAATCCAATAAAGATGAACTCAAAGCAGAGTAGAATGATAATTGCCAGGGCCAAGGTTGGAAGAAGACTGGGGAGATGTTGGTCAAAGGATACAAAATTTTAGTTAGATAGGAAGAATAAGTTCAGGATATCTGCTGTATAATGTGATGACTACAGTTAATAATAATGTATTGGATTTCTGAAAATTGCTAAGAAATTAGATTTTAAGGGTTATCATAAAAATAAGTATGAGAGATAATATATGCTATTTAGTTTGATTTAGCCATTCTACAGTGTCTAAATCTTTCAAAACAATATGTTGTTCATAATAAATATATGCAATTTTTGTCGATTAAAAATTAATTAATTTTAGAGAGAAAGTTAATATTGAATCCAGAATTTCTACCTTCACTCTCAGAAGTCCATACTGGGCTATGTCTACTTGAAAGAGAGCAGAACATGGGGAAGAAAATTCTTTATTTTCCCTGGATTGGAGAAGAGCCAAATAGGTATGAATTATGTTTTTAAAAAAATTAAATAAAAAAAGAACCTGGGTAGGATATAGGAAAGATGGAGACAAGTCAAGAGAGAGTAAGTAACTGAATGGAGCTTTATAATTTTGAAACATGGAATTCATTTGTGATGCCTATCTGGTTACTATATTTAATTCATCTTTAAGTCTTATCTATTTTTCTCTCATACGTACCTCTCAAGTCTGTCTATTTCTTTCAACTGCATCTGCCAACACTCAGCCTGTTCTACCAAGCTGCCAACTCTCTTGGCTGGGCAGCTGCTGAAATCTCGGTACTGGTGTTTCTCCTTCTACCTCTGCTGCTCTGCAGTCAGTGGAATGGCCTGCGGCTGTCTTATTTAGACTTAAGAGCCAGTTGTCACTTTGGGAGGCTGAGGCGGGCGGATCACGAGGTCAAGAGATGGAGACCATCCTGTGAATGGTGAAACCCTGTCTCTACTGAAAACACAAAAAGATTAGCCGGGGCGTGGTGGCGAGCGCCTGCAGTCCCAGCTACTCTGGAGACTGAGGCGGGAGAATGGCGTGAACCCAGGAGGCGGAGCTTGCAGTGAGCCGAGATCCCGCCACTGCACTCCAGCCTGGGTGACAGAGCCAGACTCTGTCTCAAAAAAAAAAAAAAAAAAGCCAGTTGTGCCCGTCACTTTCGAGCTCCACATTCAGTGACAAGTTTCTAGCTTGAAATTGGCCATGGAAAGAGTATTTAGACAACATGCATTGGGAAATGCTACAAATCTGGGCTTTTAAATACATGTTTCACTAGATAGCTAATTGTTAAAAATTTACTGGTGCATCACTGCTTATATTTTATTCTCCATATAGCTGTAACAGTAATATTTTAAAATCATAAATTATATCTTGTCATTCCTCTACTTTGAACCTGACAGTGACATGCTATAAATTCCAAATTACTTAGATCCTCTGGATCCTAGGATTGTCTGACCTTAGCGTACCCCACACCCTTGCTTTCTTCCACTACCCATTTTACTAAAATCCAGCCAACCTGGGCTGCTTTTTGACCCTTCAACCTCCCAGGTTTATGGTCTTTCCACGTCCAGGCTGCTCTTTTCCTGGATCTTTGCATGACTAAGTCATTCTTACCATTTAGGTCTTATGACAAAGACTACCGTCTCAGAGAGGTCTTCCCTGACCACCTTGTCATAAGTTGTTTCTATCATATTGCCTTTTTAAATAATATTTATTGTCTGAAATGTTGCATATGTCTTTGCTTTCTATCTCTTCACTGTAATTTGCAATTTGTAAGAACAAGGGTCATACCTTCTAGTTCGTTTGGCTGCTGTATTATAGCATCTAAAACAATGCCTGGTACAAAATAGCAATTCAACAAATTTATCAAATTAATTAATAATTAGATGGATGTATGTAATTCACAAAGATGCAGCATAATATCTGACATAACTATTTATTTTAATAGATGATTGAAAGAGTGAAACATTAAATATATCAATTTAAGCACTATTGAAGTATCATTTGAATCTTATCCTATCCTCTACTTATGTATCTATAATAAACCTGAAGGGTAACAACCATGCCCATGGTGAGAACAACCATGGTGAGAAGCTTGTGGTTGGAAGCTTGGGAAATGCCTTTCAATTTCCTGGGGGATAATTTTAAGATAGCCATAGAACTTTAATCTCATGTTATTGATTCTGCAAACTTGGAGGTTTTAAAGGCTGAAATAATCCATGCCCTGAAGTTTAGGCTATTTTATTAGCTAAAACATTAGTTTTAAGAACTCTGTTTTAGTTTTGAATTGAGACGGGAGATTTTTTTTAAAGTGTCCTATAAGAATATGCATATTTTTAAAAAAGCATTTAGAATCTCCATAAGATTTCATGACATTCATCTCACTTTTGCTGCTTTAACGAGTTTCATAAAAGCTAAAATGCACACTACAGTACATTTTGGAATATAACTCCATGATCCAATGAACCATCCAGATATAGAAAGAGTGTATCAACATCCAGGAATGTGAGCTCTTGCCCCTCACTCTGATGTTGGCCACTTTTGAGCCTGGGCCACTCACTCTTTGATGCATTCCTCACCCACTGTTCCTCTCTTAGGAAAATTCCCTTCTGATTTGCAACTTTGGCTGGACTTAACTCTCTGCCAACATCTGCCACCTTAACATTGAAGAAAATAAACTCCATCCAGGGTACTCTGTTCTCCCCTTGCACAGTGACCTACACTTCCATCATTTTCAATGTGGAAAGTTTTTGTCATTGAGGTACTTGGAACCCATCACAGAGTCTGTCATTGTCACGAATATTGTTTTCATTGTTTTAAAATCACAAAATAGAAGAAAAAGCATCTGCTTTGCGACAGATGGGCATTTTAATCTTAGTTTAAAAGACTGCAGAAAACACTAAAGTTTTACAGACTTTTCTGAAATTTTTCTACTGATAAAGACCCACTTTTCTAATTGAAATACAGACTAGATTTTGCAAGATATTGGTATATAAAGAATATTTCCTTATATATTTTGTTACTCGTTTATCCCTGACCCTATGACTTGGAAATCAAGTCATGACTGTTGGTAAGAATGTAAATCAATACAGCCATTATGAGAAAACACTATGAAGGATCCTTAGAAAATTAAAAATAGAACTACCATATGATGCAGCAATTCTACTTCCATATCCCAAGAAAATGAAATTAGTACGTCGAACAGGTAACTGCACACCCATGTTCATTGCTTCATTCATGATAATCAAGATATGAAATCAACCTAAATGTCCATCAGTGGATGAATGGATAAAGAAAATGTGGCATATATACACAATGGAATACTATTTAGCCTTAAAAAAAGAAATTTTGGCACTTGCAATACATGAATTAACCTGGAAGGCATTATGCTCAGTGAAATAAGTTAGGAACAGAAAGACGAATATTGCATGATCTCACTTAAATGTAGAATCTAAAAAAGTCGAATTCATGGAAGCAAAGAGTAGAATTGTGGGTACCAGGGACTGATGGTGGGGTGGGGTTTGGGGAGATGTGGGTTAAAGAATACAAAAATTTGTGAATACAAAATTCAGTTAGATAGGAGTAGTAAACTCAGGAGATCTATTGTAAAACATGATGATTATAGTTAGTAACAATGTGTTACATACTTGAAAATCACTAAGAGAGTAGATCTTAAATGCTCCTGCCACAAAAAAAATAAGTATGTGAGGTAACAGATATGTTAATTATCTTGACTTAGCCATTTCACAGTGTATTCATATATGGAAACATCATGTTGTACCTCATAATCATATACAATTTTTGTCAGTCAAAACAAAAAAAGAAGAAAGAAGAGAGAAAGAAGAAAGAAAGAAGAAAGAAAAAAGAAAGAAAGAAAGAAAAAGAAAGAAAGGAACTGACTTAATTAACAGTGAAAAATGAAAAAAGTCATGACCAGAGACTTAAAGTGTTTACTCTCTAAAAGTTAGAGCTCAGTATTCAGGATACAAACATTCCTGGTCAGGGAAACTGGAATATCGATTTCAATATTTTTAAAGTTCAGATATCCATGATACTTTTTTCTTGTATCTCTGATTAAAGACAACAGCACTAGTAAATGCTTAGATAGTATATTAGTGCATTCGCACACTGCTATGAGTAAATACCAGAGACTGGGTAATTTATAAAGGAAAGAGGTTTAACTGACTTACAGGTCTGAATTGCTGGGAAGGCCTCAGGAAGCTTACAGTCATGATGGAAGGCAAAGGAGAAGCAGACACCTTCTTCACAGGTCAGCAGGACAGAGGAGTGCAAGCAGGGGAAATGCCAGACACTTATAAAACAATCAGGTCTTGTGAGGCTTACTCTCCATCAGGAGAACAGCATGGGGGAAACCGTCCCCATCATCCAATTACCTCCACCCTTGGTCCCGCCCTTGACATATGGGGATTATGGGGATTACAATTCAAGATGAAAATTTGGGTGGGGACACAGTCAAACCATATCAGATGGTATGTACTATGCCAGTTCATTGTTCTGAGTGCTTTGCATAGATTCATAATATTATCCTCCCAGTAATTCTATCAAGTAGATACTACTACTGTTCCCGTTTGCAAATGGGAAAACTGAGAGTCACAGAGTTTGATTCAATTGCCCAATATCACACAGCTATTAGGTGGGGTATCTAGATTTGAACCTAGACACTTGAGGTTCAGAGCCCCTGCTCCCCTGTTTAAGCATGATTCAATCCTGCCTCTGAAAAGTTGGCTATGCTACCTAGTGCAAAATGGAGCAAGAGATCGTAGAATACTTACACTTCCGTTCTCTTTTAGTCTGGACACTTGTGTTCTCAGGACTCAAGGATACAATGGAAAAAGCTTTAGACTGAGAATAAAAGGACCATGATTCTCTTCCTGAAGTTTCTACTAACTTATCTTCTGGCTTGTACAATCAGAAAGTCAGTTATTCATCTGTGAAGTGGGAGGGTTGAACTAGAGCATCAGTGTTCAGACTCTGCTCTTGGAAAGCTTGGGATTTTGCAGAGGTATGACAGGGTCTGCTTTTCAGATAAGGGAGTGCCAGGGATGAAGAGTTCCTTCTTGACATTGGGAAGTGTTCCTTCTTTTTGTCTTCTGTCATGTTTTATCTTATTGAATGGGCTCAAAATAGATTTGAAGAGGCAGTGTTTAAATCTGAAGCCACTTCCTTTATTACAATCCCTTCTAGCAGTCTGGCTTTTCTTTCCTGTGTCTATGAATTAATCTGATAATCTTTTCACCTACCAGAAAGAGCAAAGGGTGGTTTCAGAATAGCATGCTTTTTCATGGACCTTTGGAAAGACTGTTCTTGCTTTCTTGTTCAAACTTTTTGACCCTAATGATAAAACCTGAAGCTAAGTGGAATAAGAAGGTATTTTTATAGGAACCAAGAAGGACCTTTCAAATTATAGCATATAAATGGTGTATCAGTCTGTTCTCATGCTGCTAATAAAGACATACCTGAGATTGGGTAATTTATAAAGGAAAGAGGTTTAATGGACTCACAGTTCCACATGGTTGGGGAGGCCTCACAATCATGGCAGAAAACAAGGAGGAGCAAGTCCCATCTTAACCTGATGGCTGCAGGCAAAGAGAGAATGAGAGCTAAGCGAAAAGGATTTCCCCTGATAAAACCATCAGATCTCATGTGACTTATTCATTACCATGAGAACAGTATGGGGGAAACTGCTTGCATGATTCAGTTATCTCCCACTGAGTCCCTCCCACAATATGTGGGAATTATGGGAGCTACAATTCAAGATGACATTGGGGTGAGGACATAGCCAAATCATATCAAATGGCTACCCATTCGATCTGTACATGTTCCAAAAGTGTGGTCACAAACACATGCATGTGCACACATGCATGCAAACACACAATGCAGCTAAGTGTTTTGCTCTTTACTCATTATAAGGAACACATATATACACAAATACGCACTTCTTTTCCTACTAGCTCTTGGTGATCCCATCTCCCTTTATCCATGGCACTCATCAGGCAGACCCACCCTAATTAGGTTCATGTAGAAAGCACTTGGGTTACTACCTTACACTGTAATACAAAAGGAAAAACAGTTATATAACAGGTATTTATTAAGAAGATGAGAGAGAAGTCCCTATTCTGAATCTATCAATCACAACCACTTTAATAACTTAATATGCATCTCAGGGTGGTATGATTTGTTTTATTATTATTTTTTATTTTTATAGATTTAGAGGTAAAGGTGAAGTTGTGTTGTATGGATAAATTGTGTAGTTGTGAAGTCTGGGCCTTTGCATACCCATCACCCAAATAGTGTACATTGTACCAAATAGGTAGTATTTCATCTCTCACTCCCCTCCCACCTGTCTACCTATTGGAGCCTCTAATGATTATTATTCTAATTTGTATGTCCATGTGTACCCATTGTTTAGCACCCACTTATAAGTGAGAACGTGTGGGGTCTGACTTTCTTCTTCTGAGTCATTAGGATAGCAACCTCTAGTTCCATCCACTTTGCTGCAGAAGACATAATTTCATTCTTTTTTATGGCCAAGTAATATTCCATGGCACCTATATGCCACATTTTAAATCCAATCATTTGTTGGTGGACAGTTAGGTTGATTCCAGACTTTGTGAACAGTGCTTTGATAAACATACGAGTGCAGGTGTCTTTTTGATAGAATAATTTATTTTCCTTTGGGTAGATACCCAGCAGTGGGATTGCTAGATTAAATAGTAATTCTATTTTTAGTTATTTGAGAAATCTCCAAACTGCTTTCCAAAGAGATTGAACTTATTTTCATTCCTACCAACAGTGTATATTATAGTGTTCTCTTTTCTCCATATCCACGCCAGCATCTGTTGTTTTTTGACTTTTTAATAACAACCATTCTGACTGGTGTAAGATCATATCTAACTGCAGTTTTAGTTTGCATTTCTTTGATGATTGGTGATGTTAAGCATTTTTTTTCACATTTTTGGGTTAAAAAAATTCTGTTCATATCCTTTCCTCACTTTTTAATAAAAGGGTTATTTGTTTTTGCTTGTTGGGTTATTTGAATTTCTTATAGATTATGAATATCAGCCCTTTGATTGATAAACTCTTTGCATTTTTTCCATTCTGTAGGTTATCTGTTTAATCTGTTAATTATTTCTCTTGCTGTTCAGAGGGCTTTTCGTTTAATTGAGTTACATTTGTCTATTTTCATGTTCTTTGCCTAGACCAATGCACAGAAAAGTTTTTCTTTGGTTTTCTTCTAAGATTTTTATAGATTCAGGTCTTACATTTATGTCTTTAATCCATTTGAGTTAATTTTTGTATATGGTGAGACACAGGGGTCCAGTATTACTCTTCTGCATATGGTTCTCCATTTGTTCATATCATTTGTGACTTCTTTCATCAGTGTTCTGGAGTTCTCCATGCAGAGGTCTTTCACCTTCAGGAGATATAATTTGAAGGGCAACCAGAATTCTCTTTAGCCCCATCATATATGTAAAACATCCTACTACTAGATATAATTTTAAGTTTATCTTTTTACAAGATACATATTTTGGGGGATTTTAATGCACTCATACTGGTTACCTTTCAGTTATATCTTAGATGAATGGAATTAAGATAATTTCTTTCTACTGAATAAACTGTTTAAGGTAACAAGGACTTTATGCCACATGACTTATATCTCCTGTATAAAGTCCCCCCAAGAAATTTGTTCAGATGTTTCAAGAATCAGTGTCTGGAAACACTTGGTTCCCTTAGATACACTGTTTTGCCTCTTTATAGGAAAAGTGAAATGTGTAAATGATTAGTTAGTTTAGTAGCAATAAGGACTTTCCTCTGTTTTCACTTTCCCATAAGCATTGATCTTCTATGTATATATAACTGAAGTATCCAAAATCCCCTTATTCATTTCTAGGTTCACTATCCTATAGTACATGGAATTCAAGGAAGAATTGATCTCCTTATCCCTGTGAATTTTCCAGATGTTAACTGCTTCTCAGCATCATGTCCTCCTCAAGATCAATTTGGGAAACTCCTCCCACGGCAAAGACAGCTAGTTGTCTATAATTTGTTTCCTCCTTTTCCTTATCCACAGAACCCTTGATTTTTAGCTAGGTAGATGTCTATCTATAATAAAGACCCCATTTTCCAGACTTCCTTGCTGCAGGTATACCCATGTGACTAAATCCTAGAGATGAGGTTTCTGCTGAAATTGTGTGTGCAACTTCTAAGAAATGTTTCTTAAAACAGTAGCCACACTTTTCTTTGTGGTTATCTTCTTCCTGTTAGAATACAGATGAAATGTCAAGGATTCTAACAGCCAGCTTCAACAATAAGATGACCTTGAGAAGCTAAACTACCTATAGAAAGTGACAAAAAATAGTGCTAATCTCAAAGATGGATGTAAATAATAATGAGAAAATGCATAAGATGTGTTTAGATAGTGGTTGTCACGTAAAAGTTAGTCAATAAACATTTATTGATTCTGATTTAGATTGAATTCTGATTTTGAGGTGAAGGCTATGAATTTGCGTGTGTGTGTATGTGTGTGTGTGTGTTTCAACACTCATCCATTTGACATCAGATGAACTGAGCATCAAGACCTTAGCCTGCACTCAAGTTACCAGACCATATCCACTGGACTATGTGAAAGTCAATCCTAGACTCTCCTGGTAGAAGTTCCTAGACATTCTATTCAATGGGCTAGATCAGATTTGGAGAAATGTGCTCCAGGGGAATCGAGGATAGATCTTAAGGGAGACAAGCCTTTGAGTCTGGGAGAGCTAAGTTAAGTTTTAAATAACAGAGGCCTAAATGATACAGAGCTTAAAGGAGACAAACATTTATTTCTTTTATGTGAGGGTTAGTGTATCCACATTTAAGGACCTGATTAGGTATTTTGGACAAACTGCTATCCTTCTCCTTAATTTCTGGGAAATTGCAATAGGGATGTCTCTGTTGCAATTAAATATATTTTCTCGGATATGATTATTAATCATTTAAAAATATTTTTCTATTTAAAAAAGGTACCCTCATAAACTCCTTAGATCATTGGTGAAATAAGGCAGGGGATAACAACACAAATAAAATTAGGTCTGAGAAACTATAAAATTTAATGGGGCATGGTGAGAGAAAGAAGACTTTTTGGAAGCTTAGTTGATAATACCTGATCAGTGAAACTGAGTGGGGTTCCCTGAGGGCAGCATGAAGACACTGGCCTAGCTGTCAGGAGACTCCAGACATGGATGGTTCAGGGCCTTTGGGCTAGTTCTACCAGTCTCACTATTGCCTCTCTCGATTGGGCTGTCAGATTTTTCTTTTTTGTTTCTGTATTAATGAGCATTACCCTAATACAATACCTGTGACAGATCTTTAACATTTACTGAGTGCCAGCATGGTACAGATGTGCAGAGATGGTTAAAAAGAAAGAACAGGTTTTCCCAATTTCGTATTGTGAAGGTCACTCCACTTGTTTAGACTTAAAGAAAAATAATGGTGTATATTTTAACAAACTTTCTCTCCAAAATGAATGTACAATGTGGGAGTTTTAGTAAGCACTTAAGGACAGAGATAAATGATAAACACAGGAGGAGAAAGCATAAAAATGAAGCAGGTTCATCAGGTAATAGAAATCATTGTGTTTACTTACTTGTTTCTGAAGTCTAGACAGGCCAATCTATTCTGTGCTCTGCAAAGTACTGAGAATCTGTGATTCTCAATTTTATTCTCTGTAAAATAAAATGCAAACTAAGGATACCCTGAAAGTGAAAAGAATTTGTGGGTAGGGTATAGGAAGAATCTGCAATCCTGAAATGATGTGCCCTAGTGAAAGGTGCCTAGGTTAATTCCATGCTGCATACACATTAAAAAAAAATACATCTATCTATCTATCTATCTATCTATCTATCTATCTATCTATCTATCTATCTGTCTGTCTGTCTGTCTGTCTGTCTGTCTGTCTGTCTGTCTGTCTGTCTATCTATCTATCTATCTATCTATCTATCCATCCATCCATCCATCCATCCATCCATCCATGGGTCTCCTTTGTATTAGGTGAGGGTACCAGAACTCAACTTAAACTAGATTAAGAAAAATCAAAGGGAGAGTTATTATAAGAAAGCAGGAATACTGCATGGAAATTAAGGACAGGAATGAAGCTGGGCTTCAGGAAATCACAGCTCACAGCTAACACGTTCCTATGTTATAGTTCCATGCACTTGTGGATGGCTGCCTCACTGGCCAAAGTACAAATCTCAGGAGAGAGAAATTGAGCAGTTTGAATCAATGGCCAAAAGTGAGGGACATTAGAGGATGTAGTAAAATAGGACTGTGAGAGGTTTGCTTTGTTATATTAATGGGGGATCGGAGAAAGTGAGTTAGCCTGGGGTCTAGGCAGGCACCTCGTAAGGTAAACTACTGTGATAAATTTTTGCTCAGCCCCAAAGAGCCTGCTTAACTCCCTGTATGTATTCTGAAACAAAGTAGTAAATAAAAATAGATTTTTCATTTACCTCTTGTGTATTCTTCAAGTAACATCTTGCAAATCCTGCTGCTTTAAGTCAGCATAAAGGAATAGATGCTTCGATTAATTTGGTGTATTCGCTTTGGAGAGGAAATTCTGAACTGCCCGATCTTTCTGTATTTTGAGGATTTAACTCTAGGTAAATTTAAAGCAAATGAGTAACTGAGGATGGACAATTTATTTTCATTGATGTTTTAAAACAGTAGGGCCTGTGATGCATGTGTTTGTAACCCATCCTTGACATCCAGGGACAGACCTAGGATCTCCCATAGCAATTTCCCTGTCATCAAACAACTTCTCAGGCCACATTGAATGAAAGAAGAAAATTGGCAGAGAATATCTAGTCACCTTGTGGGTGTATTTACAAAAAGAGTGATTGATTGGCCTATATTTGCAAAATATAAATCTTGCAAAAGAATTCCTCAGCCATCTTTGGATTGCCTGTGTTTGATGCTGAAAGCTCAGAGTCAGTCTCTATTTAGATTCGTTGAAATGATGGAAGCAACTGCAGAGGCAGTATTTGCACATCTGATCATGTCAGCTGACTATTCTGGAATCTGGAGAAATGGCACTCTGATCAATGTGCACAAAACCAACGTCTTCAGGCAAGCTCTCAGCTTGCAAATCTTGGAGATGCTGTTGATGCTGTTTTTTTGTCTTTCTTCCAGAAAGACAAAAAAAAAAAAAACTATTATTTTTGTCACTCACAGATTATTCCTGGATGTGAGACTCACTATAACTAAGAATGAAATAGTTTTCATTAACATATATATATGTTATATATATATATTAAAAAAGTATTATATATATAATACTTTAAGTTCTAGGGTACATATGCACAACGTGCAGGTTTGTTACATGTGTATACATGTGCTGTGTTGGTTTGCTGCACCCATTAACTCGTCATTTACATTAGGTATTTCTCCTAATGCTACCCCTCCCCCATTCCCCAACCCACGACAGGCCCCGGTGTGTGATGTTCCCCGTCCTGTGTCCAAGTGTTTTCATTGTTCAGTTCCCACCTATGAGTGAGAACATGTGGTATTTGGTTTTCTGTCCTTGCGATAGTTTGCTCAGAATGATGGTTTCCGGTTTCGTCCATGTCACTACAAAAGTATATAAACTCATCCTTTTTTATGGCTGCATAGTATTCCATGATGTATATGTGCCACATTTTCTTAATCCAGTCTATCATTGATGGACATTTGGATTGGTTTCAAGTCTTTGCTATTGTGAATAGTGCCTCAGTGAACATACGTGTGCATGTGTCTTTATAGTAGCATGATTTATAATCCTTTGGGTATATACCCAGTAATGGCATGGCTGGATCAGATGGTATTTCTAGTTCTAGATCTTTGAGGAATCGTCACACCATCTTCCACAATGGTTGAACCAGTTTACACTCCCATCAACAGTGTAAAAGCATTCCTATTTCTCCACATCCTCTCCAGCACCTGTTGTATCATGACTTTTTAATGACTGCCATTCTAACTGGTGTGAGATGGTATCTCATTGTGGTTTTGATTTGCATTTCTCTTAGGACCAGTGATGATGAGCATTTTTTCATGTGTCTGTTGGCTGCATAAATGCCTTCTTTTGAAAAGTGTCTGTTCATATCCTTTGCCCACTTTTTGATGGGTTTGTTTGATTTTTTCTTGTAAATTTGATTGAGTTCTTTGTAGGTTCTGGATATTAGCCCTTTGTCAGATGAGTAGATTGCAGAATTTTCTCCCATTCTGTAGGTTGCCTTTTCACTCTGATGATAGTTTCTTTTGCTATGCAGAAGCTCTTTAACTTAATTAGATCTCATTCATCTATTTTGGCTTTTGTTGCCATTACTTTTGGTGTTTTAGTCATGGAGCCCTTGCCCATGCCTATGTCGTGAGTGGTATTGCCTAGGTTTTCTTCTATGGTTTTTATGGTTTTAGGTCTAACATTTAAGCCTTTAATCCATCTTGAATTAATTTTTGTATAAGGTGTAAGGAAGGGATCCAGTTTCAGCTTTCAACATATGGCTAGCCAGTTTTCCCAGCACCATTTATTAAATAAATCATTTCCTCATTTCTTGTTTTTGTCAAACATCAGATGGTTGTAGATATGTGGGATTATTTCTGAGGGCTCTGTTCTGTTCCATTGGTCTATATCTCTGTTTTGGTACCAGTACCATGCTGTTTTGGTTACTGTAGCCTTGTAGTATACTTTGAAGTCAGATAGCGTGATGCCTCCAAAATAGAGAATTGGTGATTGGTGATGGTGATCATCTAAATTAATTGCACATGGGACAACCAGGGTACTGATACCACTTACCACTTTAAATTTAGGCAAATTATTTTGTGTCAAGAAATATTAAATGGAGTATAGCCAATGTCTCCACTCCCCAAATATAGTAAAACATCTATCTGTCTATCTATCTATCTATCTATCTATCTATCTATCTATCTATCTATCTATCTAAATGTGTGTGTGTGTGTGTGTGGTGTGTTCAAAAAATCAACTGGGACATTTCTATAAAGAATATTAATCTTTTAAAAATAATAAACTAGATAATGTTAATTTGTTTAAGAATGATGTAAGTAGTTTTTAGTAGATTCACAGGAAACAACATTTCATCTTACCTTCTGAAATTATTAGAGGTTAATTAAAAAACTAACATGTTTAAGGAAAATAATATGGTTATATTTTGGAATAATACCTTTTGGATTTTGTCTTGTTTTGCATTTAATTGATTTTAAATTAAAATGCCCATGAACAATTAAGGCTTCATGAAAAAGAATTTTACTAGATTTTAGTCCAGTGAAATTACAATAAAAATTTATAAGACTCACAAAACACAGGCAAGGAAAGAATAAAAATTCATTCAAGGTAAACATCAGTAACAATGTGGTGATGTGGTCAGGATAACTTTAAAGTTGTTTCTTAAAGTACATGTGTTGAGTAGGGGAGAGGCTATACGTTTTCCTTAACCTAAATGGCAAATACAAATCATTTTCTGTATATTTCTGCATTGTGTTAAAATAATATCTGGACAATCTTGCTATACTGAGAGTAACAAAATAGTGTATATATACACGTATATATATTTATTATTATTATTATTATTTTCTGAGATGGAGTTTCGCACTGTCGCCTGGGCTGCAGTGCAATGGCGCCATTTGGGCTCACTGCAAACTCCTCCTCCTGGGTTCATGCAGTTCTCCTGCTTCAGCCTCCCAGGTAGCTGGGATTACAAGCACGCCTAATTTTTTGTATTTTTAGTAGAGACGAACCTTCACTGTGTTGACCAGACTGGTCTCGAATTCCTGACCTTGTGATCTGCCCACCTCAGCCTCCTAAAGTGCTGGGATTACAGGCATGAGCCACCGTGCCTGTCCCAAAAGAGTATATTTTTATTTATTTGATATTTTCCATTTGGAGACTGAATTTATGACATGAGATTTATAGTCATATTCCATTAAAATTTTTTATACGAAATATTCTGAAACCTTTACTTTCTTCAGAGACAGGTAGTGAGCTGTTAAACTAAAAACATGACTAAACTAATTTCATATATGCTCAGAATCCATTTTTACTTTGCAATTTCTGTGTCATATTACCCAATCTCTTTCTCCTTTTCCCTCTACATATTTCCTTTTCCATCCTTCAACTCATGCATTATTGAAACTTAACAAAGTGCAAATGAACAAATGTCTGGCTTTAAATGTAATTGAGAATTCCTATTTTTTCTCAACTTTATACATATGCATATCTTGTCATCAGAGAATGATTTCATCATATTGGTTGCCTCCAGAACTCACAGTACTCTTACACCCAAACTTCTTGTTGGCTCAGCATGGTCCCTGGAATAAGAATGCTTTGCATTCTAATTCCAGATATTGATTGACCATGTGTTACTTTGGGAACAACAGCCGACTTGTTTCCTTAGTAGGATAATGAGAAAATTACTGACCTCCTCTCCAGAGAGGTTTGGCAAATAGAGGATTACAAAATGCTTTGCATCAGAAGGACTAAATATTCTTGTAAGTGCTTTCGTTTTTCTTGGCATAGCAGTGTTCATTTATGGACCATTTTATGGGAAGGCTTTAACCAGGCAGTACATGTGACTATGCTTTAGTCACTGCAAACATCTATACATTCAAGAGGATCTGACTAAAACGGAGTTCTAGAACTCCAAACATGCCCTGACAGAGCCTGACCATGTGCCCGTAAATGAGGACCCCAAGAGCTCCCATGCCATATTTTCCAGATGGGCTCACTCTTGAGCTATAAGACCTGCAACTTAGCCAGTCTGAATCGTTGCCTACTCACTGTTAGACACTCCTAATTGTGCCATTCCTGGGTAAGGGAGAAACCAGTGTGATTGAGATCAGATGGAACTCAGCACAGAAAAGGAATCTCAATGCTACAGTGGCATGGCAGTCTAACACGACTAGAGTTATTCCAGTATTGGCAAACACTTTAAAAAGAAAACAAATGGGGACCAAGCAACATTTTGCTTGTCGCTGTTTCAACAGCTCAAGGCAGAGCTCTGTTTTGCCACTGAATTTTTTTCATTTTTTAATTGTTTTATTTGAGACAGGGTCTCGCTCTGTCACCCAGGGTGGAGCACAATGGTGTGATCTTGGCTCATTGCAACCTCTGCCTTCCGGGTTCAAGTGATTCTCCTGCCTCAGCCTCCTGAGTAGCTGGGATTGCAGGCACCTGCCACTATGTCCAGCTAATTTTTGTATTTGTAATTGAGATGGGATTTCACGCTGTTAGTCAGGCTGATCTCAAACTCCTGACCTCAGGTGATCTGCCCACCTCGGCCTCCCAAAGTGCTGGGATTACAGGCATGAGCCACCCAGCCCTGAATTTTAAAATGGAAGTATGTGTTTACATCGCATTTGTTTTCCTGACAGTTCAGGTGGTGTGAGGTTTCCCCAGGCCAACTGCAGCCCACTTGCCCTTGGCTCCCTGCTTCTCTGTGGTGCATCTTCCTAGTCTCCTCAGAGCTTAAGGTTTTCAAGCACACTAAGTTTGTGTTAGTAAACTATTTAGTTGCGCTAGAATCTACAACTTGCAAAGGTCCTATAGCAGAACTGAGAAGAAATTATTGTAAAAAGATAACTACCTGCCCTCTTTAAACACACACATACACACACACACACACACACAGAGAGAGAAAGAGAGAGACGATGAGAATGAGAGAACTGGAGAATTGCCATATGTCTAGTGAAGGGTGTAGCTATTACTACACTTAAGTCCTCCACCCTCACTCTAGCACCATGTATAACTACATTCTAAGACTTGTTCTAAGGTCACCATATGATTCTGTATAGACTTCAGCCTGCCCGACTACACCCTTGCTCAGACCCTTTCTAGGTACTCACTAGGTTCATTTGCTCACCCTCAACTGTTTTGTGAGTACCTTCTACGTGATAACACAACTCACGGTAACAGCAAGAAACACTGTTAAAATCCCTTCTTTTATGGAATTCGAACTGTAGATTTGGAGACTCTGTTTTTGAACCTGTAAGTTACAGTACAACTTCAGATAGTAACAAGTGTCAAGAATAAAATAAGCTGGGGAAAGAGGTATAGAGTTAGTTGTCAGGGAAGGTCTCTCTTGATGTACAAAAAGCTGTGTACATTTTATGTATACAACTCCATCCATTTGGAGATAAGTATACACCCATTGTATTAGTCCATTCTCATGCTGCTAATAAAGACATACTCGAGAATGGGTAATTTATAAAGAAAAAGAGGTTTAATGGACTCACAGTTCCATATGACTGGGGACGCCTCACAATCATGGCAAAAGGCAAAAGAGGAGAAAGGCATGTCTTATGTGGCGGCAGGCAAGAGAGAGCATGTGAAAGGGAACTCCCTTTTATAAAGCCATCAGATCTTGTGAGACCGATACACTATCATGAGAACAGTATGGAAAAGACCTGCCCCCATGAGTCAACTACCTGCCCCTGGGTCCCTCTCATGACAGGTGGGAACCATGGGAGCCAGAACCTGAGATTTGGGTGGGAACACAGCTAAACCACATCACCCATGAAATCATCACTGTCACTTATTACTCATCATCATTATTATTGCAATAAGAACACAATGTATTAGCTACCTTCTTAGTAAGTTTTTAAGTATACAGTACAATAGTGTTACCTATAGGCACTATGCTATACAATAGATTCTAGGACTTCTTCATCTCCCCATTCTCCCTTAGCCCCTGAAAACCATGATCCCACTCTCTGCTCCTATGGGTTTGACTATTTTAGATTCAGCATATAAATCATGTCGTGTAGTGTTTGTCCTTCCATGTCTGGCTTTTTCCATTTAGCATGTTCTCCAGGCCATTCATGTTGTAGCATGTGACAAGATTGTCTTTTTTTTTTTTTTAAAGACTGAATACTATTTCATTTTTTGTACATACCGCATTATCTTTATCCATTTGTCTGTTGATGAACATGTAACATGTTGCTTCCACATGTTGGCCATCGTGAATCATGCTGCCATGAGTACAGGGATGGAGATGTATGAGTTTGGATCTTAAAGTGTGCCTGCTTGTATCTACTGATCATGTTTCCACCAGTCTAATCAGGTGTTGTTGTGTCACCCGAAGCCGGACAACCCTACTGGAGCTGTGGTTGGCTGAGCCACAGTTCCCTATAGCACTCAAAGGAGGGGCATTCTTTATATATAAATTGCTTCTATGTTTCATAATTTAGACTTGGAAAAAAATAGAGAAAATCTGCTTCTTCATGTTCTTTATCATTAACCAGATACTTGCTTTTTCACTAAATGTCATCCTTAAAAACCACCTGAAAATGATGTGAGAAAAATGTTCCTCTCGCCCCCATGTGAGCAAGCCTGCAGTGACCAGATTTGGCCACTAGATGGTAGGTATATGTCAGTACTGTGCAATAATAACAGTTTTCTCTTTGACAAAGGAGTCAAAGAATAGGTTAATGCATTAAAGAAACACAAAATACGTGTGCATTTAAAATTCTGTTGGTTGAAATAATTGGCAAAAGAAAAAAGAAAAGATAGAAAAAAGCACCACTTTCTGCAGTCCACTTTTTGTTTTTACATTTTTCCTTGAGAGGATTTTTGGCTTCTTTTTAAAATGGTCTTATGACATGAAATACTCATATATGTAAGACAGAAACCCAACAGATAATGGCTATGGATATGGAACAGATTCCTCTTACTCTTCATTTATCCACTGAACTGAGACCTGTTTTCCAGCAGAAAGTGTCTTTTGCCATCTTTGTGCCTCCAGGAACTTGCATAAGTCTTGCAATGTCTTAGGTTTTCAATAATTCTTATTTTAAAGAATGGGCAAATGAACAAAATCTGTTTCCTTCTGCATTTTTTTCCAGTAAGAGGAAAAGGTCTTCCTCTGTTTTTCTTTCTCTTCCACTTGTACTCATGAACATTTTCACATGAGGAAGGAAGGAAAAAGTATATCCTATTTTCCAGACACTATTTTTCAGACACCATAAAGCAGACCATCTTAGAAACAGGAAGCCTTAAGGACCAAGGAAGAGGTGGGAGCATGGACCACAGTTGGAATTGCCAAAGCCCAGGATCCTGTAGGGTCCTCACAGTGCGCACCCTCAGACTGTCCCTTTTGCATGAACGATGGTGGCACTGGTGGGGAAATCATCCTCATGAATTGATCATTTAGGAGATTACTTGAAGTCAGGGAATCTGACTCTATTACACATCTTTCTCTTTCCAATGATTGACACTTTGCCATGCATACTGTAGGTACCTAGAAATAATAGACTCCCCATTGTTTACTTTCTTATTGGCAGACTGAAATCTTGAGTTAGTGTGATGCCTAGAACTGTCCATAAAGTTTTGGGTAAATAATGTAAATATGAGCGATTGTGACTATATTGAGGTATCTGTGATGACTGAGAGTTGCTCAGACCTCAAGTTTTCTTCATGAGATAATTTGAATGTTCAATGCATTACACTTCATGCCTTTACCTGAAATGTATAACTCATTGTGAATGCTCACTGTATTTCCTTATTGATTAAAATGAAAGAAACAGAAAAGTAAAGGTTTAGAATTTCGTTCTCTTTTTTATGCCAGAAAATAAAAGGCAGTTACTTCCCCCCTAGTCATATGGTTACATTTATTTGGTAAGTGGTATTATAATAGAAGTGCATGGATTTCACTTATACTCAACATTTTATTAAAACGAACTTCAAACTCTTCAGTGCTACTAGACATGCTTTGGGGTCTCAAATATTGCTTTAAACATATGACCCATCTCTCCTGTGCAGAGATTCTTGCTGTGATGATATTTTCTGGATAACAAATTATCTGAACCATCATATGTTTCCCCATGTGTCTTCTGAGCAGAGTCTAGTTATAATATTCCCTGAAAGCTCTTCCTTGTCTGTCTTAGCTTCTTTACAAGCCCTGTCTTAGAGTGTCGGTAAGAATAATAATCACTTATATATGCATAAGGCTTTACATTTTTAAAAGTATTATATATACATTTTTTTCATTTCATCCTCACAGTAATAAATTAAGCAGTATGGATAGATCCCCTTTACAGATGAGAAACAGAGGCTGAGATAGTTTCCCGCCACATTCATAGCAATAATACTGAAAGCAAAAAAAATTAGGTTCCAATTATAGTTTTCAGATTCCTAATTTCTTCCTGACCCATGCCATTTCTCAATTGTGCTAATATCAGTTCCTTAGAGAAGGTGGCTTTGGGGTGAGAACTTGTTTTATTTAGCACATCTGAAATGGCATCTCGATAACAGTCTCTTGTCTAATAGCCTTTTTCTTATTCATGATATAGATAAAGAAGCTCTATAATGATTAGCCAATATCTGCCGTGTATTCCAGGCCCCAGACAATGAGCACATGAGCATTGGTGTTACTATTTTTGGGTACAGTATCTATTAATAGATTAGATATTACTTGGGAAAAAGGGCAATGCTTCATCAAAAGACAAAGTGCTAGCTTTGATATCTCTTTGTGCAGCTGCTGGAACACTTCTAGTGCCTGCTTCTAATCTAAAGACTAGCTGGCGGGTTTGCCCTTTTTCTTGTGAAATATCTGTTCTTATGGGAATCCAGTATCAACGCATATTGAGAATTTTTATGTCTTATTAAAGGTTGTTCACTGATATTTGTAGGATCCTGCAGCACCTACCACATTATTATCAGGCAAATTTTAACTGTCCTTGAGAGAAATAATGTTATGAAAAGAGTTCTTCAAAATCCTAAGGGATTGTACTATCACAGTAAGCATCTTTGTTCTTTGTTGTTGAAAATGAATGTGACTCACTTTTTTTGAAGTGGCTTGGAGTAGACTTTGTCTCAGAGCTGGAATTTTAAGAGGAAAGATTCAATGCCACCATTGCAATATTTTCAGACAAGACTGGGCATGGCTTAGTTAGCTTCAGAAAATGAAGTAACTTGGGAGGGTCCGTTCTCATTTGGGGCAGGTTGATGGATACCTATCGTTTCAGGTACTCAAGGCTGTCTAGTCTGGCAAAAACAAGCAAAAGGACACGGTTTTCTCTAGGTTCTGGTATAACACATTATAGATGAAGCAAGCAATTGGTACTCAATGATGAAGAGGATAAGGAGTGAGGGGATGAGTCTAAGATATCATACAGACATGTCCTGAGGAGTTGGAGTGGCTTCCAGGAATTTGAAAGCAGAGTGGATCAGGGAGCTGTGGGCAGGGGCTCAGCCACTGAGGGGGCAATCAAGGTCCTGGGCTTCAGGCCCTGGAGGGCAACTACCTGTCCTAAAGAGTCTGGAATCCAGGAAGAGTTTTAAGGTAAGAACTTGTTGCAAAAAGAAGGGTTAAAGCTTTGTAATCAGAGCTTGTTCAAAAGGTGAAGCTTAATTCTTCGGAATGAGGCAGAAGCCCACTAATCACTGAGGTGAAGAGACAAATGGAAGGAAAATGAATTAAGACTCTTGAGTTCCCCTTACTCTCTGTGAGATCTTGTCCAGGTCACTCATTTCTACTTAACCTCAATCTTTTTTTCTGTTACATGGCAATGATAATCAGGGCCACTTCAAAGTTGTGAGGAAGCTATAACATATTTGAAATAGCTTTGAGTATTATAAAATACCAAACAGTTATTGTTCATAAGTTTACCACATGATTAGTAATCATTTGTCTTCTAAGCACTGTACATTTTATGATGAATAATACCTTTTGTTTTAATAAACAACAACAGAATGGCTTCCTTGTGCCATCTTATGTGTGTGTGTTAGGGGGTGTGAAATTTAGCAGTAATCTATGAAACAAATGCTTCCTTTTTAAAGACAAAAAGGGACCCCAGGAGAGAGAGAGTTGTAGGTTATTCTTGTAGCTCAGGCAAAATTTGAACTGCAAGGGAAG
Organism: Chlorocebus sabaeus; assembly: GCF_047675955.1. Classification (NCBI taxonomy): domain Eukaryota; kingdom Metazoa; phylum Chordata; class Mammalia; order Primates; family Cercopithecidae; genus Chlorocebus; species Chlorocebus sabaeus. The sequence continues at coordinate 29,565,272 of NC_132925.1, forward strand.
AAATACAAGGGAACAAATACAGGGAAGAAACAGAATGATCTGTTATATTTAAACAATGGCAAATCACAAAAATTACCCCAGTACATGACTGATTTCTATCAACATTGTATTATCATAGAGATATTTTATAGTTTGATTTCTTCTCCAAAAGCTAAATGTACTAATTAAAGTTTTACATCTATAAAAATGCTTTTCTTCATTTGTGACAAAAGTCTGAAATGTACACTTGTCAGCCTCACCCCATTAATCCCTGACCATATAAGACTTTTTTTTTTTTCTTTTTTTGAGACGGAGTCTCGCTCTGTAGCCCAGGCTGGAGTGCAGTGGCCTGATCTCGGCTCACAGAAAGCTCCGCCTGCCGGGTTCGTGCCATTCTCCTGCCTCAGCCTCCCGAGTAGCTGGGACTACAGGTGCCCGCCAGCACGTCCGGCTACTTTTTTTTGTATTTTTGGTAGAGACAAGGTTTCACCGTGTTAGCCAGGATGATCTCGATCTCCTGACCTTGTGATCCGCCCGCCTCGGCCTCCCAAAGTGCTAGAATTACAGGCGTGAGCCACCGCGCCCGGCCATAAGGCTTTTTGACTTTAAAAAAAGGAGCAAAATTATCCCAACATTATGCTGTAGTTTATCTTACCTATTAAAAATTGAAGAAGATACAAATACATGGAAGAATGTCCTATTTTCATAAACTGAAAAAATTAATATTGTTAAAATGTTCATACTATTTAAAGTGATCTATAGATTTAATGCAATCCATATCAAAATTCCAATGACATTTTTCATAGAAACAGAAAAAATCTTAAAATTTGTATGAAACCATCGAAGACCTTTAATAGCCAAATCAATAATATTGAGCAAAAAGAACAAAGCTAGAGTCTCACACTATGTGATATCAGTGTATACCACAAAGCTATAGTGACCAAACAATATGGTACTTACATAAAAACATAAAAACAGACACGTAGACCAGTGGAACAGAATAGAGAGCCCAGAAATAAATCCACATATTTATGGTCAATTGATTTTTTCACAAAGATGCCAAAAATATACAATGGGGAAAGCACAGTTTATTCAATAAATGTTGCTGAGAAAACTGGATGTTCACATGCAGAAGAAGGAAATTAAACTTCTATCACACACTATGTATTAGTCCATTCTCACACTGCTAATAAGAAATATCCATGACTGGGTAATTTAAAAAGGAAAGAGGTTTAATTGACTCACAGTTCCACATGGCTGGGGTAGCCTCAGGAAACTTACAATCATGGCAGAAGGCAAAGGAGAGGCAGGCACCTTCTTCACAGGGAGGCAGGATGGAGTGAATGCAGGCAGGGGAAATGCCAGATGATGATAAAACCATCAGATACTGTGAAACTCACTCATTATCATGAGAGCAGCATACGGAAACTGCCCTCATGATCCAATTACCTCCACCTGGTCCTGCCCTTGACATGTGGGGATTATTACAATTCAAGGTGAGATTTGGGTGGGGAAACAAAGCCAAACCATATCACACTGTATACAAAAATCAACTCAAAATGGACCAGAAACTTAGATTTAAGACCTGAAACTGTAAAAGTACTAGAAGAAAACACAGGAAAAAAGCTTCTTATCATTAGCCTGGGCAATAATCTTTTTTTTTTTGGATATGACTCCAAAAGCACAGGCAAGAGAAACAAAAATGCACAAGTAAAATTGCATCAGATTAAAAACCTCTGCACAGCGAGGAAAACAATCAATAGAGTACAAAGATAACTTACGCAGTGGGAGAAAATATTTGAAAATTGTACATTTGATAAGGGTTAATATCCCAAATATAAGGAACTCTAACCCAATAACAGGAAACCAATGTGATTAAAACACTAGCAAAAGACCTGAATAGACATTTCTCAAAAGAAGATATACAAACGGCCAAAAGGTATATAAAAAATGTTCAACATCACTAACAATTAGTAAAATGCAAGTTAAAACCATGAGATATCACTTCTTACCTGTTAGAATCGCTATTAGCAAGAAAACAAAAGATTACAAGTATTGAGGCAGATATGAAAGAAAGAGAACACTTGTACACTGCTAGTGGGAATAGTAGATTAGTACAGTCATAAAAAATAGTATGGAGGTTTCTAAAAAAATAAAAAATAACAGTATAATGTGATCCAGCAACTTCACTTCTGTGTATATATCCAAAAGGGATAAAATTAGTTCTCAAAGAGATATCTCCCCTCCCATGTTAAGTTGCAGCATTTTTCACAAAAGCTAAGATACAGAATCAACTTAAGTGTTCATCAATGGATGAATGGACAAAGAAAACATGATGTATATACACAGTGGAATACTACTCAGCCTTAAAAAGGAGGGGAATACTGTCATTTGTAACAAACCTGGAGGACATTATGCTAATCAAATCAAGCCAGGCACAGAAAGACAAATACTGCATAATCACATTTATATGTGGAATCTGACAATGTTGAACTATAGTAGCAGAGAGTAGAATGATGGTTAGTAGTGGCTGGGGCAAGGGAAAATGGGATGTTAGTCAAAGAGTGCAAAGTTTCAGACAGACAAGTTAAATAAGTTCCAGAGATCTATTGTCCAGAATGGTGACCCTAGCTAATAGTAATAATTTCTGAGAGAGTAGATCTTAAATGTTCTCACCACAAAAAGATAATTATGCAAGGCGATGGATATGTTAATTCATTTGATTCAATCATTTTAAGATGTATAAATATATCAAAACATCACATTGTATGCTTTAAATTATATAACTCATTTGTCAGCTATACCTTAATAAAACTGAAAAAAAAAACCAAACAAACAATCTGAAACTTAAATAATGAATAGAATTACGCCAGAGGGAAAGAAGTGAGAAGGTCTCTTAATGCTAAATTTAGAAGTTGAAATACGACTCTTCTCAAGAAAACGAAGTTTTATGAATGTGAGCCTCTGATTGCTGTTTTAAAGAAAAGCGTTTTTGAACATGTGAGTTAATGTACATGTTTATAAGCATGAACATGCACATGTAGACTGCTGCTATGGTAACATGACACCAACAGTTACCACACCATGCTGAAAAATACTAGAAAAGCTTTGTTTTATTTATAAAGTGAACTAGAGCCATCTTAAAAAGATGATGGATGAATGTTGGCCAGAAGTGTTTCCAGGTGATCTTAGACACACCTCTAATGCCAGTACAACCTACTCAGCAATATGATATAATATAATTTATGTAATAATTACAAAGCAATGATGCCCTTTAAACTTTAAAAAGTGCATTCAAATGTAAATATAATTTTAAATGTGAACATACTTGACAGTGGAATTCCAGTGTGCCTACTTCTTGAAGAGTTTTGTAAGCTCTTAAAAAAGAAAATAGTTAACCTAATTAATACCTGGGGATGGGAAAGGGATGGTTCTAAATTGTCCTGCCTATTACATATGTTGCATCTATTTATATATTTAGCCAAAAAGACCATCTTCATTTATGATTATTAATGTAAATTGAACTGTGGATATAAGATAGCTAGTTTTATGATATTAGAATTCAATACTCAGCTCCTGAATTACATCCATTATGAAAAATGAAGACTAGACTGGTTCCCTTTCGGAATACATTTATAAAATGTCACTTACAAATAAGTGTTTAAGGTTAATTGAATGACATGCTGTTGTGTAGGCTTTTGGATGCAAAGGGCTGGCTTTTTCTTTGTGCTATGTTCAGAAAACCCTTTTGTCACTTTTTCACCTCCTCATAGGAAATATGCCTGCTTTGTGGTTTTCAGTCACTCACTAATATTTTTATAAGGGATATTAAATGTAAAAGACCATATCCTTAGAGGGACTGTGACTCAAAGAGTCAAGTAAAAATCAGAACTGTTTCTGCCCTTGGGTTTTTTTTTTAACTTCAGGTAAACTATGAAATGTACTTGAACAACTTCAGTGATTACATCTGTGAAAATAGGGATTACAATGGTGCCTTAGTCGATTTGTTTCCCTAATACTTCTTGAAACTTTCCCTTCAATTTTTTAATTCCTCACACATTCTTTTTTCATTTGCTCATCCTTCCAACATCATTTATTATTTGTCTTATTTTTTTTTCGCTTTTTTAAAAGTTCACACTTATGTTTGTGCATAGGTCTCTTCTGATGCCTTTATTCTCTTCCTCTCTCTCAATTCAGGGGTGGGGGTCTGTCTTTGCATTAGACGTCATTTCTGTCTCTTCTCAAGTCCTGACTCCTCTGCTTGGGGAACTGAAAGGGGATCAGAGACAAAGTGGAGATATCCTTTCCTTCAGTTTCCCATGGTTGTTGGTGTCTGTGTTTCTCTGTCAACATTGAGTGAAGGACATTGTCTACCCATGTCCTCTTTTCAGTATCTGTGTCTGTCAGATTCCCAGCAGAAAAAAAAAAAAAAAAAAAAAAAGGAAAAACAGATTTTGGTAAGGAGCTATAATTTTCTATGACGTATGTAAAAATACATTTTAAAAATCTAAGTTAGAGAAGTTAATCAATCGTTGAGATGGTAACTTACATTCAATATACTGGGGAAGAAAGAGCCACCAAAGAAATAAGTTATAAAAGACTCTAAATGGAACCAATGCCAGAGTCCAGAATGATTGTGGTCTTTTTAGCTGCTAATTCGAAAAGTTTTTCTTAATACCTGTAGATTGCTTGAAAACTAAAAATGTCAGATATCTCAACTCCTGAAGGCCTAAAGAGACATTTATTTTGGTAGTGTGTGGTGACCATGCTCTAATTTCATTCAAACTTTTCTCAGAGTAACAAGACCAGCTGCCTTCTGGTGTCTTGCTGGTTTGTTTGCAGTAGCAAAGTTCAAACAAGTGTCCCAGCCTCCCTATGCCTTGCTGCCAGACCAACATCACCCCTTCCCGATCTTTGAGACATTTTAGGCGAGATCCTGGGGAATGTAGTACCAATTGTAAAAGATGACTCCAGTGCTGAGAGGTCAGAGAACTATTTTGGAAGCAACACAATAAAGAAAATTGGAGATAAATACAGAGAGGAAATAAAGGCACAGATAAATTATGATCACTGCATGTTATCATAACTAAATTGAGGATAGATTTCAATATACTAGCAGTCTCTGTTGGATTAATTTTGAAATATCGTTTTTTTCAACCATATTAATTGATAACTTTTGTGGTTATTATAAAAAAGCTGAATCAAGATGGTAGTGGATCCATGAAGGCCATAAGCAATGACTGGCATTTGAGTTTCAGAGGCTCAAGCTATTATCATTCATGCCTTTCCCATTCTTCCCAGCTTCTGCATACTATTTGGTACAGATAATATTGGGAGGCACACAAAAAGATGAGCAACGTGGCTTTAAATGTCAATTAGACAGAATTTCTTAAAGTCTTACTCATTGTCATATTATTGTTAACCCTGACACATTTACAAATCAGCAACAACAATGGACTGGATTCAAGAGAAATGAGTCTTGGTCCTGGCTTTGCCACTAGTTAAGTAGTGAATCTTGGACAATTGTTTCACGTCTCAGTTTCCATCTATTAACTAAGACATTTTTATCTAGATGCTTTTAAAGGCCATTTTGTTCCATAATGTGAATTAACAATTCACTAATACACAGTTAGGGAAATAGATTCAGTCACACTGCTTCTCCCATTTGTTTCTTTAATGACTTTCTTCCACTTATTCTGGCTGAATACTTTCGGCCTCATGATATGGCAAGCAAGGCAGGAGGATGTGGCAATGGGTAGACCACCTTATTCTTTACACTAACATAATGTGAACGAGTCACAGGAGTCTGTAACTGGTGAAGATTTCATAGTCTGCCTTGGCCATATTTCAAAATTCAAAATAAAGGAGAAATAGCTTAGAAAAGTGAAGCAACCCATTTAAGATCGAAAGCTGGTAAATTAAAAAGTAGAAAAGACAATGCATGTCTCTTGACTATTAATCCTCTGATGTATTTATTTAAGTCTTACTATGTTGGGTTTCCTCCTCCTATTGAAAATATTTGAGAATCTCATCTGTAATACACTAAGGGCCAGGTGTGGAAGGAAGGGACACAAATCACAAATATAGTGTCTTAGACAGCAGAGAGATTTAATAAAATCTGCTGAAATTATTAAAAAGTACTTATCCTATAAGGGCATATTTTTGGATTGTTGTAATTATTGAGAGAGTTAATTGATCACAAAGTGACTCAAGCTATTGCTATATGTATTTTGTCAGAGTCAGAAGGTGATGGTCCCTTTAGAAAAATAAGATGCTGATGATTGCCATTTACACATAGACATAAAAATTGTTACTATTCAAAATATGAAAAAGTCATAAAGTCCTTAGACTGTACTAAAATAAATGTTTTTTTATAACTTCCAATAGCAGAAACTTCAGAGTGTCTCTCTATAAAATTACGGAGTATTTTCTTCTTCCATAGGTAGTTTCTACATATATATCAATATTGCGTGATTGCAAATATTTAGATATAAAAATCCCCATGAAGCCAACATTGCAATTATGTTTTTAAAGCCATGTCTCTTTTACTGCTCTTAAGTGAATTACAAATGTTTAATTGCAGCTTGCACAAAATGACTCTGTGTTGAAAGCAGCATATAATTAAAGTTCTAAAAATTTTTTCCTCGTGTAATGCATGGTGGTACCTCAAATAACAGATCCTCTGAGGATAAAGATGGACTTGGAATCTGGCCATGCCAGTATTGAATTGGAAGCAGTGACGGATGAAGAGGAGGATGCAGTAGAATAATTTTAAATATGTATATTTTTTGTAGGAGTGTCAGAGCTTGAGCTGACATAAGATGAGAACCACATTCCCCTCCGCTCCAATTTTAAGATTTTGTTACTTGTAAATGGAGGAGCTGCCTGTCACCTTTGCACTGGCAAATATAGATTCTGTGCTACTGGGCAAAGAATCAGTTAAGGATAGGCAGGAATGACTTCTGTAAGAGCAAAGTGTTGAAAGTTAACTTATCAAGGGGGAATAAATGATAATAATAATAATAGCTGCCTCTTTTGAATATATACCTTGTGTCAAGCACTATGAGATAAGGTTGTTTATTTTTCTCAGTAAACTTTTTTGGATGCCATTATTGTCTCCCATTTTCTTATAAATTCAGAAAAATTCAGTGAGGTTAAAAAAGTTGTCTAAGCTTATACAACTATGAAATAAGTAACTGTGAAATAAGTAAGCTGGAAATCTACCCTAGGTCTGTGCACTTTAAGAGCGCTTGCTTTTTTCTTTATACTATATACTATAGGGTGTTCAGACCTAGAATATATTATTAAGCTACCATATTATTTTTTACTCTTAGTAATTTTCTCAAACTGAAGGGTGTCATTGTAATATAATCTTTAATAATGATTTTTCTAAGTCTTCGATATAGTACATTTTCATACATATTTCACTTATCTTCCAATCCTGAAGTTTAGTTATATTCACTATCGGGAAGGCTATAACCTTCCCAAGACCAAAGACCTTGGTGAGTTAAATACGATCGTTTATGTCTTATATACTTTAGAAAGAAAAATAACCTTTTGTCCTCCCAGGTTTTAAATCTGCTTTTATACTTACAAATGGAAGCCTTTAGAAACTTTCTGTCTTCAGATCTGTGGTACAAAGTGAGAAACCCCTGGTCATTCATTCCTGCCATGTTGTGTCTCTCCACAGGCTTTGTAATCCCCATAACCTGATATCTTATCATTGCTGCTTCTTTCCCTCACCTGATGCTTCTAGGCATTTTCTAACAAGGAAAGATGCACTTTATTGCATGCTATTTAAAATCCTTCAGCTATGCCTCATGAGATTCCTAATTAGCAGCTCCCCTTTTTATGGTTTAAAGCTAAGAAAAAGTTATCCAGAAAAAGCCCACACAGCTAGCAAGATCATATCTGTTACTGACAGAGGTCAAACAATCACTGGAAATCTGGATATAACCCTGCCAATTAAGGAAAGGAGATATATACATGAATATCAGTGGGGTTTAGATAATGACTAAATAGCCAGATCTTAAAGTATGTTCAGATACAAAAAAGAAAAGAAAAGCTTATATGAGATCTTGTCACTTACGAAGAAAGAAAGAATTTGAGATGAAATACTATTGGTAATGTGGAGTTACCAAGAACACACTATTCTCATCTTCCAAACCCTTTATTTTATTCTACAGTTGAACCCCAGTGCAGGATATTAGGAGGCAGTGTGGGCTAATGGAAAGAGCCCTTCCCTTGAAGTTTGAAAGGCCTGGGGTTGGGTTGCAGCTTCACCATATATTAACTTTGTGAAATAAATTCCTTATCTTTTTTTGAGTCTTAGTGTGTTACAACAAAAGAGAGACAGTAAACCATGCCTTACCTACCTTACAAGAATTTGTGAATATAAGAAAATGAGATAATATATGGTAAAGGACTTTGATGATTTTAAGAAAGTAATAGCAGGAGTGACTACATAATTTGCCAGACCCAGTGCAAAATGAAAATTCAGGGCTCTTGTTCAAAGAGGAGCAAGAATTTCAAGATGATGACAGAAGCATAGGATCGTTCTACGCACAATGCCCTGTGTGACTACACGGATCATCAGCCCATGAAGCCAGCCCTGAGTAGTAATAATTGTAGTAGAGAATGTCTCTTTTTGCCTCTACTCCTTGTCCTACAGCTGCTACAAAAATCGAGTGTCCACACTTATCACTCTAGTGAGACTGCCTTGTTTTCCTGATGTCCTGCTTGCTTGCAGTGCATTTTCTCTTAGAAATGAGTAAGGTAGGATACAGGCAAATTTGAAGCTAGACTTAGTTAAATTAATACTAAGTGATAATATTATCATGACATTTTTGGTACATTAGAGGTTAAGCTTGATCCAGATGGCATCCGTCTGATGATATTAAATCACTGGTAATAGTTAAGTCTTTCCATGAGGAACTGATTGACTTTTGACCCTGAAGATTTTAGAATACAGCTATTCTTTGGTTGGGGACTTCCTGTGCTTCTCTCTAGGAGACCAGCTGCCATGTTAGGAGAGAATGTAGTAAGTAGTACCTTGAAAAATTCCAGTTCAGCTTTCTCTCTAAAGATATTGGGTCCTTCCACAGGGAAATAATTAGATCTCCATTTGTGCCCAGAGCTGCCAAGAACACTAATAAAGTCTCTGGAAAATAGAAAGTTGTGGTATAGGCACAGAAGGAGGTAAACAAGAAATGGAAAAAATCCAATAAGTTGATCCCCCTACGGGATGGCACAAAATTGTTTACTGCAACCTGAGTTTCTTTCTAGTCTACTTTTAAATGTAATTTCATAAGCTTCTTCTAGGTCAGAAAGTTTTTTTCTTGCCATTCACCAAAAAAAAAATTATTTATTTTTAAAAAACTTTTCTACTACTACTCGTTGCTTTTCTACTAATTGTGTTTTCTTTCTTAGTGTTTTTCCTTTCAAGTATTTACAGACCTATTTGGTCCTTCTCAGGAACTTTAAAGACTAGCTGTACAAATCTGATGTTTTTTTCTTACTCTATCGATCAACCATGATGTCATCATCGCCACGGCTCATCATGGGACGCTCTCCTCTCTGTCACCTGCTCTGTGTGATTAAACTGCTCCAAAGAGGATGAAAAACTTTTGGTTCTTCAGTTGTAGAGATCTATGCATATCTCAGAATATTATTTTGAAACTGCAATAAAATGATATTGGCGTCTTTTTTTTTTTTTCCTGCAAAATTTTATGAAGTAGTATACTTACTGGCTACCAGGCAAGATTAACTAGAAGAGATTGATCAACAGTCTGAAAATCAGAAAGTTCGAACAAGAAAATGCATTGCATGGATTTTATAATTAAGAGACCAGTCTCATTAACCGAGCTGATCAGCCCAGCCACTCCTGAGGCAAGGTTTCTGTGGGTGTGGGAATAGTGGAGATGCATCACTGGGATCTCCCTTAAAGAAGGACTGTTCTTTAGCTGTGAGGGATGCTGTTAGCTAACAGCACCCAACTATAGAACTTCAAGATCTGCCACGGCCGCCGGGCGCGGTGGCTCACGCCTGTAATCCCAGCACTTTGGGAGGCTGAGGCGGGCGGATCACGAGGTCAGCATATCGAGACTATCCTGGCTAACACTTTGAAACCCCGTCTCTACTAAAAATACAAAAAATTAGCCGGGCGTGGTGGCGGGCGCCTGTAGTCCCAGCTACTCCGGAGGCTGAGGCAGGAGAATGGCGTGAACCCAGGGGGCGGAGCTTGCAGTGAGCAGAGATGACGCCACTGCTCTCCAGCCTGAGCGAGACTCCGTCTCAAAAAAAAAAAAAAAAAAAAAAAAAAAAAAAAAAAAAAAAGGATCTGCCATGGCCATTGGACCAAGGTCATTATCATCCCAGGAGGCCCTCAGCCCATCACTGATCATGGTAGGGATATTAGGGCCTTGTCATTTCTGCCCAATGTGCACTCCTCCAATAGGTAGTCTTTTCTCCAAAGCACCCTATCAAGTTGGCCTAAGCTGGCCTAAGCTTTATCAGACCTGCATCCCGTCCTGAGTCTTGCCCAGCTCAATTCTACTTCCTTCTCTCACCCCTTTCACGGATATCAGGTCTGTTAAGTGGTCTAAAGGCTTTTCCTGCTCATTCTGCATCCTCCCTCTTTACCTTTACCTTTCATGAGAATTATACCAAAAGAATTCATTTAATTCTGAACAGACACAGAAGGAGTTGAAACTGACTCAGTATGGGCACACAGTGGCATACACTCAACAGAGCCTCTTTGGTAAAGCTCCATAATGGCCATCTCCATGAAGCCTGTAAAATCCATCAACCTCAACTGGGACCTGGTTTCTGTCATCACCTTCAATCTCAGGCAAGCACGAAGGTAAAGGATGCAGGATCTGATTTCCTCGGCATTTACTGAAGGAGCAGGTAATACCATCAGACATAAGGAATTAATTGTCCTTGGTGTGAACAACAACTTGTTGGGGACAGGAACCAAGAGGAAACTAGAAAGCAAATGACTCTTTCATCCCTTTCCTCTGGACTGTTTGGAAACACGGTGGTTCTATACACTTTCCTTGCTTTTTTCTTTTGTTTTCCTTTTTTAGAATTATTAGATTTTAGTTTTCCCTAGAACTCTTAAACTTCAGCTTCACCAAGTAACAGGTCGACTTTTGGAATAACCACTCCTTCCCAGGCTGTATCCCTTTCCAGGAGACAGAATTCATTATGTAACTTGGTTCCAGGATGTTTCCACCACAGAATTCTAAACCAGGCACAGAATCATATCTTCTTCAGTCTTGATTAGAATCAAACAATCTATAGACACATGTAACAGAATCAAAATAGCATATAATGTTTCTTTACTTCTCTTGCTCAATACACTTCCTTCTTTTCCCCCGAAGAGTTTATTACTCAAAGATGTATGAGTACACTTAGCCCTCCATATCCATGGGTTCTGCATCCATGGATTCAACCAACTGCCTATCAAAAATATCCAGAAAAAAAAAATTGCACAAAGTTCCAAAAGAGCACAACTTGAATTTGCTGAACACCAAGCACTATGTTGAGTCCATGCAAATGAAGTGTGTTCTACACACCTTTCTAAAGCTATCCAGTGAGACAGAGCAATCAGTGGAACTTGCTACAAAGCTGTGGCCAGTTCAGCAACATACTCCCTCCTTTAGTGTCTTTTTTCTTTCCTTTTTAAATTATTTTATTTCATTTTATTTTTAGACTTGAGGGTACACGTGCAGGTTTGTTACAAGGATGTATTGCACATGCTGAGGTTTGGGTTTCCAATGATCTTATCACCCAAATAGTGAACATAGTACCTGATAGGTAGTTTTTCAACCCTTGACCTTCTACTTTCCCTCTCCACTTTTGGAATCCCCAGTATCTAATGTTCCCATCCTTGAGTCCATGGGTACGCCATGTTTAGCATGTTTAGCTTCCACTTACAAGTGAGTACATACAGTATTTGGTTTTCTGTTTCTGTGTTAATTTGCTTAGGATAATAAGTGCTTTTTTTCCCCCTTTATTTCTACTTTGCTGGAATAGCTCTCCTTAATAATGTGTTAGCAATAAGGTTTTGACTTTGTCTTTCTAGGGAAACTGGGCTGAGATAGGCATCACTGGATAGTTGCTGTTATTATTGGTATTCCACCGAACCGAGACTTTTAAAGTTACTGCTTTATTCAGACCATCTTGCTATGCAACCCAGCATAACCTCTCTATTTGTTATAAAAGAGCAAATGGCTTATAACATTTTGGAGACATTCTAGCAGTTCTAGAAAGAGAAGGATTCAAAGACATCTGTTACCAACTAGCTATATATGTATATAACTGATTCTCAATCTGTTTAAGCATAGGGTGTTATATTATGGTTTAGAATTTGTATTAGTAGATTTTGATTGTAATTTTAAGCATAAATTTTATATTTTTTATTATATCCATGCTTATATAATGAGACTGAGCATCTTAAATGTCTTAGAGTTTGAACATTTTTTTGTGGACATTTGTAGGCACTGAAGGTTGCAGAGCAATGAAACGATGTGATCAGAGTAAAGCTTTGTGTAGATGAGTCTGGAGGTTGGCGGGATTCAAAACAAAGAGTCAATGTCAAATGTGAAAGGCTATGGACAGCTGGGCACTAGTAGTACAGCGGACCTCCTTAGACATGGGGAGGACCCCAAACAACTCTCTAATTTGGAAGTAAGTAAGAGGAGGGAAGCTGAAAAAAATTGGATGAATGTACCCCAAGGATTCTCAGTAATTGTACAAATATCTACTCTTCATTCCCTAGTGATGAGATGAAGACAACGAAACATTTGAATATTTATTAAACACCTGACATCTGACCATACAAATAATTATACATCAATAGTCCCATTTAACCCTCTTTAAACACATATAGGCAAATAAATGACCTTTGCTATTATCATAAATGTATATTTAAGATGTATTCTTGTCCATGAATTGAGAAGTGATTCTAAAACCCCGATGCTCTCCATGGCTTTTGGAAATAAAACCTTAAATGTGTGACTAAAATTTACAGGCATCTGCTGTACTTAAAGCTGAGCTACATATTTGTGGAATCATTAGCTTTCTACTTGGCGTGAGACTTGCCTTAGCAGCTTTCATCATGAACTCAACTTTTCTAGTGGACACCAGGAAATATTTCTGATTGCTCAAATCTCTATCTGAATTTCCATTTAGCCCTCTTAACAACCTTTAAAGTATGCATTCTTACTCCATTTCATAGAAGAGGAAAGCCCTACTCAAAGGGTTGAGTACTGAGTGTTGCACATCTCCTGTGTGACCAAGTCAGAATTTAAACCAGAAATTTATGACTAATTATTGTGCTCTCTACAGCACACTGCCTGTCACAAATACTGACCTGCATGGTCGAAGACCCAGTGAGTGATAGAAACACAATTGGACCATACAAGGCAGTCTATAATCAAGATATCAGAATTGACTGAAGATTTTCTTCTGTCTTCTCTTTTTTCTTATGAGTATGAGTAATGCCTATCTTTGACATTTCAAAAATAAGTTATTATCCATTGAATCCTTGAACACTGTTTTTATGTTCCAGGATCAAGGCATCTGAACAATCTTGTTATAAAATGCAAGAAGAAATCATTTCAGCACCTATACATACTATTTCCAGATGTAAAGCTTTTCTTTACCAGGCGGTATTTGCTATCTTAAACCTCAGTGTTGTTTTTGGACTCAGAGTTGTTTCATCCATTTATCCTTCAGCAGCAGGACCATTGCTGTGTTTGGCACTCATGATGTCTTTACTTTAGTAAACTTAGGAAATGTTCTAAGCATGAGTAAAATTGTTTATAGGCTTGCCAGTGCAGCTGCAGGGGAGTTAAAGTAATTTCCCATACCATCATATTAAATGCAAATTTTACTAAAGTAAGCAAACAGTTAATAGGATTAAATGGGGTTCTTTATTCTGTCAATAAAATTAACAAGATTTTATAAACAGATTTTATAAAACAGATTCTAATATGTTATTCTGTGATGTGCAGGAGCTTATACGTTTTAAAAAGAGCGGATGGGAAATGTTTCTTGGAAACATCTCCCCCTTGGGGAAGGGGCCTAATTCTCTCAACCTCTGCTGAAACCCATTACCAGCTTTCCTCTAATTCCTGGCCCTAACATTTTACTACATTATTATTTAATAACATTGCAGATTGATTTTACTCTAAGTAAACCGTAAAGATAAATTGCAAAACTGATTAGAGATGATTCCTTACTTTGCATGAATACTTGCTATACAGTGACTTTAAAGAGCTTGTTGAAAATAAAATTCTCTCTGTAAAGACATCTGTTTTAATATATAAGTTTCTGGGAATATTAGCCATCCTTGATGCTCCAGTGTTGCATACTTATAAATGAGTGCTCATAGCTCTAGGAGCTACTGGGGTGAGACCACACAAGGCATGAGCAGTGTTTACTCTCCTCTTTATTGCTGGAATTCATATAGAATATCTTTTTTCTCTACAAACCATTATCTCTTTTCAGAACTCAGTTGACTCTGTGGGGATGGTAGCGGGCAAAGTGTACATGTGCAGGGATTGTCTGTCTTTTTGCCTTACTGGAAAGTAAACTCTGTGAAAGTAGGCTGTCTGAATGGTTTTGCTGACTGTGGTATCCGTAGTACCTAGCAGTACTTGGCACATGACAGCTGTTCAATAGAGGCCTGTTTAGTTTGTTTACTCATTCAGTCATTTGTTATTTTATTCATGTAACATGTATTGGATGCTGGTCTAGCATTGAAGAAGTTAAAAGAAGTGTTAAAATATGTGTGTGTGTGTGTATGTTTGTGTGCATAAGTTTTGTACAGCTCCAGATTCACGTGTTTCTGATAAATTAGTAGCATTGATTCTGAAGGTAATAGTATAGGAATATTTGGTAGTTTAAGTTACTGATGGAGCTGTGATAACTATTACTACGTGGGTGAGGAAACCTCTTTTCTGATGTCAGAGGGAAGAATCTTTCTATTAGAAAGTTAAATGTATTCCTGGAATATAATTTTTAAAATGTAAATTAGTCTTTTGTTAGAAATAACATTTAAAAATTGCACTAAAATGTTTAAGTTTAATAGTAGCAATGTAAGTATATTAGAATCTTCTCATGTTGCTATAAGGAAATACCCAAGACTGGATAATTTACAAAGAAAAGAGGTTTGATTGTCTCACAGTTCCACATGGCTGGGGAGGCCTCAGGAAACTTACAATCATGGCCAAAGGCACCTCTTTACAGGGCGGCAGGAGAGAGAGGGTGCCAGCAGAGGAAAAGCCAGATGCTTATAAAACCATCAGATCTCATGAGAACTCACTCACTATCACAAGAACAGCATGAGGGATACTGCCCCCATGATTCAATTACCTCCCACTGGGTCCCTCCCACAACACATGGGGATTATGGGGATTACAATTCAAGATGAGATTTGGGTAGGGACACAGCCAAACCATATCAGTAGGCTAGCAATATATGAATAGTAATATACTTAGTTTAGTGAAACAAAAAAACCATTTAACCCACACTATGGCCCAAAATAATATAGCTTCCATTTCATACACTCTTCATTGGAAAATGTGTTCTGACTTTCGAATTTATTCATTTTTATATATCCAGATTGGTCCTTGCCACAGTGTAGGTGCTTAAAATATATTTGCTGAATGGTTAAGGTTCCAAATATATGAAAAGTTATTACAAATCACTAAGAAAAAGAAAATCATCTTAATAGGTAAAATGCACAAGATATGAATATAACATCCAGTTCAAAAGAGAAAAATGTTTATTGTATTTTTGTACAAATGTAAAACATACTAAATTTAAAAAATTTAGAAAGTTAAGACAATAAATTTTCCCTCACTGAATTGACAAAAGATTAAAGAGCATGAAAAGAATCATTGTGAGGGGGTAAAGATATACAGTACAGTTATAAACAGTTTTGGGTTATGCATGTTGGCATAGTGTTTCTGGAGGACTATTAGGAAAAATATTTCATAAGCTTTATTAAGTACACACCATTTGACTCAGTAATTCTACTTCTAGGAATTCATCCTTAAAGAGATTATCTGACAATAGGACTAAACTGTGTATACAAGGATAATTTATAGCAGTGAAATAGTCTGCTTCCAGACTGTCTTTAGACTCAAGACTACAACAATAAATTTGCCAGCTAGCTGGCCTGACCTGTAGATTTGTCTTGCCAATCCCTACAATCACATGAGCTATTTCTTCAAAATCTCTCTCTCTCCCTCTCTCTCTCCCTGTCTCTCTCTCTCACACACACCACACACACACACATGCACGCGCACACACACACACACACCATTTGTTCTGCTTCTCTGAAGAACCTTGACCAATATGGTATGGAGTTGTCAGCCAGGGTGGATCCTTCTGGAAAAGATAAGCATCCCAGGCATCTTGGGCTGGTTCCCTAGAAGTAGACCCTGAGAAGAAGACTTGTGTGCCAGTGATTTATTAAAGAAGTGCTTCAGCGAGATCTTGGAATCAAGTGAGAGAAGCAGGACAGGGAAGAGGAAGAGGCCAAACAAGGATGCAGTTTACACAAAGTCCTAGCCTCTGCCTGGCATTGCAGGAGAGCTCTGGAGGATAACTTACACCTCAGAGTTTATCCCGAGTGGAGACAAGGGAGCCAGGTTTTCCAACAATGGCACTATTAGTTAAGAACTGTTGGACACATAGAGGGGAACAAAAAACACTGGAGCCTTTCAGAGGGTGGAGTGTGGGAGGAGGGAGAGGATCAGGAAAAATAACTAACGGGTGCTAGGTTTAACACCTGGGTGATGAAATAATCTGTGCAACAAAACCCTATGATGCAAGTTTACCTATGTAAAAATCCTGCACTTGTACCCCTGAACTTAAAAAAGAAAAAAACAGAAGAACTGTCCCTAGGGGTAGGACTGGTTGGTCAATATCCAGGCACTTCTGGATGCCTGTCTTTGTAGGCTAAGTGGCTTCTGTAGCCCAAGAGAAGACCTCCTGAGAGAGTCCCAGGTGTGGTGTCAGTGGCACAGACACAGAGAAACTAGAGGACGGGATATACAGGAACTGTGAGAAGAATTGGAGGGGACCTGAGCATTCACAGCATCTATTAATCAGGGCTCTTGGGATTATCACAGAAATGGGATTGTGGGGCTAGAGATAAAAATGAACTTATCTCTGTTACTAAGAGAGAGACTAGGCTGGGCGCGGTGGTTCACGTCTCTAATCCCAGCACTTTGGGAGGCTGAGGCAGGCAGATCACGAGGTCAGCAGATCGAGACCATCCTGGCTAACACGGTGAAACCCTGTCTCTACTAAAAATACAAAAAATTAGTCGAGCGTGGTGGCAGGCACCTGTAGTCCCAGCTACTCAAGAGGCTGAGGCGGGAGAATGGCATGAACCCAGGAGGTGGAGCTTGTGGTGAGCTGAGATCGCGCCACTGCACTCCAGCCTGGGCGACAGAGTGAGACTCTGTCTCAAAAAAAAAAAAAAAAAAAAAAAAAAAAGACAGAGAGAGAGACCCAGAGAAATTTTAGTTAATAAGTGGATCATAGCCTTATTCTGATGCCACTGGAAAAACGTTTGTTAGACTACACTGCTAGAACTCAACTGATTCATTAAACACACATGGTTTTCTGTTCTGTTTTGTAAAGTGAGGCTCACCTGTAAAATTTGACATGTTTACAATAGTACTTTAATGACTTGGTAGTAGGCACTCTCTTCTTTTTTCCTCATCGTATCCACCTAGAGTTAGGAGTTCATTGCTATTGGCAAACAGTCTGTAAAATATAGAACTATTTTTTTTTTCTTCTCTACCTCACACTAATGGTGTTTAATGAAATTTACCTTTGCTTAGCAGACATCAAAATAACTGAGCACTTTGCTTTGCTTAATGAAAATATAAGTTAGAAGGTTGCTTGGGGTAGGGAGCTAAGTCCCAGTTATGTAGGATATGTATTTTCTGAGAACAGAAATGCAAAAGTAGAAGTGTAGACCTGTGAACACAGTGTATGAACATTCATTTGAGCAGAAGCCAGTACAGTGACAATTGGTGGTAAACAAACTATGTTTAACTGGAAAAGGAGCATGAAGTTTAATATGTACAAGGTAAAAGTGATTCTTCCTTGCTAAACTAAAAAATACTGCCAAATCTAGAATTCCTTTTAAGATTTCCCCAGTAGTATTAATGTTCAACACACCTGCCTGTTGTTTCTCTGAAGAACCTTGACTAATATGATAGTATGCTCTATTTATTAGGTATTTTGTGTCTAGATATTATATGAGAGAGAAAAGAATTGGAAAGATCAGTCTGCATCTAAGAAATCCACAGCATAGAACATCTATCAATTGGACCTATAAGAATAATAGCCATAAGTTATTTGGTGGGCTGCCGTCTCTGCCAGGCATTGTACTAGGCATTTTGCTCCCATAGCCTAATCTAATCTTCACTACAGCATTGCAAGTTATAAATTGCTCTTCTCATTTTGAAATGAGTGAGGCTTAGACAAAATAAATTGCTTAGGATAAAATAACTTGTTAGTGCTTGATTAAAGATTTGAATCTGAACCAGTCATCTTTTTACTAAGCTAACTGCTTAAGAATAGTGTCAGAAAGTTTGGCATCCAAATTAACCTGAGACTCAAAGAAACACACAAAGACCGTTAGAAGTTAATTTTTAAAAAGCTGTGTTTGAAGAAAAATGTCAATGAAGAAAGTGTGCTGATTAGGGCCACTTGAAAAGTGACAGGAAGAAGCAGAAGCCCTCAATGTTTGTTTTACTTTTGTCTTTACTGTCAAATAGAGTGATCTTCAAATCATAGGAGGGTGAAACAAACATTGGTTACTGAGAAATCTAAATCTATGTAGGTAAAGATATTTTGAGACAGCATCTAATAGATTTAAATGAGCTCAGGTCTCCTGCTAGATGAAATATGCCCTTGAAGACTAGGACAACCTAAAACAGATCAATACTCATAGTCCCTCCTAGCACCCTGCATAACAGTGTATATTTTAATTTGTAAGTACATATATATTTCTATGGTTATGTCAATAATTATTTTTCTATCTAGACTCTAAGCTCTTAGTCTGTTGTTTCTCCACCCCCTGCCCCAGTTCCTCTGGTAGCTAGTACCTCTGAAAGTGAGTTGGGACTCAGCATATTTTCAAAGAACAAAGGAGTTTGCGGAATCCTTGTATGTGGCCTCTGAGAAATCAGTGAGAACTGTGGATGATAATATCTGTCTGATTTTGAAAAAGATACTGATGGCAAATAGCACTTTTAACAAGAAGTCACAAGTCTAAATAATATACTTGTATACAGTATTTCTTAATTCATCAATTTTATTTGGTATTTTCAGACTTTCTATTTTGGTAGTTGAAGATACAGTACTTAGAATCAGAATAATAATTCAGGATCTAATAACATATTGAGTGATTGGGGAAATAAGTTTCTTAAAACAGAATAGAGACAGAAGTTAACCTCCCACAACAAGATGTCATAAAAAACTCCAGCAACTCTCCTACATGAAATATGAACATATTTGAAAATTTCTCTAAATTATCACCATCATTTCCACTCCTACTCAGTTTCTCCCATTCAGTCTGTTTAAGGATAGAGCATCTTAGGTTCTAAAGAGAAAGGTAGTATATTTCCTATCTTGTCACACTCATTTAAAAACAGTATACAGAGGAAATAATTTGAACAGTGTGCAGGGTTCTACTTCTACCTCAGGATGAATGTGGTGATTATATTAGTATTGGGCAGAGACCTTGGTTTGATAAGAAATTGGTCTGTGTGATCTTGAAGAAATCATATTGCTGAGGCTTTTCCTCTGAAGTAAAGTTAATATTGCCTACCCTAAAGGGTTGTTGTGAGGCTCATATGAGATTGTATATAATAATATCTACCCTCTACTGAATGCTTTATGCGCCAGCACTGTGCTAAGCTCATCAGATATATTATTTTACATATACTCCACAATAAATGTTGTATCAACTGGGTACTTTGTGGCTGCTGTAGCTCCAAGAAAAATCAAATCTGAAAATTTAAAATCCTCTTCAGATTTCTGCTAATTCTCAAGGACATGATTTTTAAGGGCTAACTCAGCCTACTGGATCCTCCATTGGTTGCCAACTATGTTTTAAAGAATGACAGTTTCTTCTTTAGTTTCTTTGTCAGAAATCACCCACACCAATCACTTTGAGTTTAAAATATGGTGCTGGTGATTTTGTAGTATCATGGAAAAAAATATATTCATGTGGCACAAAATTTCACCTTCTTGCTGGCTACTGACTCTTAACCACCCCCACACTTTCTTTTAACCTTTTTTCTTCTTAGATTTACCTAGAAATTTCAAATTGGTTTATTCTATTATGCAAAACAAATTCTCCTTTTTAAAAGTTCATGTATCATGATATTCAGGCTCCTGAGATCCCACTTTCCACATCATCATTTGCAAAATATAATTTTTTAAAAAAGTAATGCTACATTTATCAATGTAATACATTTATATAGTTAAAATCAAATAAGACTAATGGGTGCATTTAAAAAAATACATGTTCTCCTGTCCCATTTTTCCTTGTTCTTCAGTCCTACTCTCCTAATTTGTGAACTTCAGCTATTTTTTGGTTTCTTCTGTAATTGTCCAGCATCTTTTAAAATATTTATACTTGTACCTCTGTTTCTTAATTTATCAATCTTAGTATTTTTAGAGTTCCTGTATTGGTAGTTCAGGATCTTTCCATTTTAACGGACTCCCTCCACACACACACACACATTATCTCATACTATTATCTCAATATTAGTTTAATACAATTTTTAATTAACTCAGTACCCAGTCTCCACATTGTTGAATAGTTGAATTATTATTTATTGCTGAGCCTAGTAGTATACTATTATTTTTGTTTTCAAATTTACTCCATTGCTGTACTATTTTTATCATTCTGTTTCTATTTATTTTCCATTTTTCCAAAGGCTCCAATAAATCTGATATTTTTTCAAATGTTAAAACATAGATAACACACATATAGGTTTTTTTCCCATCTGAAACAAGGCCTCCTATTCCTCTATCATTCTCCAATCCCAGCTGGTTACACTTTAGGCCTCATGAACAAAAGTCATCCTGTAATTTCCATAATCTTCTTCAGTGCTCATTCCTATTTCTAAAATACTGTGTCCTTCTCCTCCTCCTCTCCTCCCTCCTCCTCCTCTTCTTCTTTCTCTCTTCCTCTTCCTTTTTCTCCGTCTCTTCCTCCTTCTTCTTTTGTAGCTAACATTTTTAAAAATTGATTTTTATTTTTATTTTAATAGTTTTGTTGTTACATAGATAAATTCTTTAGTGATTTTGAGATTTTGGTGGACCCATCACCTGAGCAATGTACATTGTAACGAATAGGTAGTCTTTTATTCCTCACTCCTTTCCCATTCTTCCCCCCAGCAGCATCTGCAAAGAAGGATGCCATGTATTCTCCTTTCTTAGTTCATTCCCTTATTTTGGTGAAGGTTAATTTTTCAGCATCTGTCTAGAAAACAGTGCGTGGGAAATAAATTGTTTGAATTCTTACATGCTTGAAAATCCCTTTACTTTATTCTTACATTTGATTGATAATTTGTCTAGAATAGTGTTTATCTATCATTTGGCTGGAATTGTGGCCATTGAATACCTCTCAGACATCCTCTCTATACTTTTATGGTTCCCTATTTTGTGAGTTCTGTCTTTCCAAGGTGTGATGCACAATATCCTTTTCACGAGCCTCGTTCACAACTATTGTGCAGTTATGTGACTTCAACCAATAAGACAAACTATATACAAGATTTCCACTAAGAAACACATAGTTTGAGCTTTGAAAGGGGCAAAGTTTTACTGGTGAAGATTCAGCGGCAGCAGTTTCGTAGGTGCTGGTAGCAGGAATAGTTGTGATGAATTCTAGTTCAAGGTTGGTGGAGGAATAAAGTTTTCTCACCAGTGTGGTCCTGCAGCATGGCTCTGGGCTTTGGCACTGGAAGCCTGAACTTGAGCTTATTTCTCCAGCCCTTCCAATGATTCTACTACTACCCTTAAAATATTAATTTCTCATGGCTTACAGTATGCATTTCTTTGTTTGCAACTAGGCTGATACAGCTAGCATAGAATTCTAGACTGAGGATAATTTTGCATCAAAAGTTGAGAGATTTTGCTCCATTATCTTCAAATATCTAGTGCTGCTATTGTCATGTGATGCCCATTATTTTCTTTTTTAAAATTTTTATTTTACTTTAAGTTCTGGGATACATGTGCAGAATGTGCAGGTTTTTTACATAGGTATACATGTGTCATGGTGGTTTGCTGCACCCATCAACCTGTCATCTAGGTTTTAAGCCCTGCATGCATTATGTGTTTGTCCTAATGCTCTCCCTCCCCTTTCCCCCAACTCCCTGACAGGCCTTGGTGTGTGATGTTCCCCTCCCTGTGTCCACGTGTTCTCATTGTTCAACTCCCGCTTATGAGTGAGAACATGCATTGTTTGGTTTTCTGTTCCTGTGTTAGTTTGCTGAGAATGATGGCTCCCAGCTTCATCCATGTCCCCGCAAAGGACAGGAACTCATTCTTTTTTATGGATGCCCATTATTTTCTAAGGGTCTGTTTATCTCTCTGTCTCTCTCTCTCTCTCTCTCTCTCTCTCTCTCTCTCTCTCTCTCTCTCTCTGTGTGTGTGTGTGTGTGTGTGTGTATCTTGTAAGCTTTCACATTCTTCTCTGAACTTGATAACATTTCTAATGATGTTTCCAATTGTGGCTTCCTTTCATTTATTGTGCTAGGCATTCTGGAGCACTTTCCTTCTGGAAAATTATTTCCTTCACTCCAAGGAAACCTAATCTATTATAATATCTAAATAGTATCAATATTCAGGTTTTCTGGAACTCCTATTAGATGTTGGAAAGCTGGGTGCAATTCTCTAATTTTGTTATTGTGTTTGTTATTTTCTATCTTGTTTTACATTTTAGTTTACTTTCCTGGATTTCTTAACTTGAACTGCCATCCCTGCTTTTGTTTTTTAAAAATTCTGGCTGGGCGTGGTGGCTCACGCCTGTAATCCCAGCACTTTGGGAGGCCAAGGCTGGTGGATCACCGGAGGTCAGGAGTTGAAGATCAGCTGGGCCATCATGGTGAAACCCCATCTCTACTAAAAATATGAAAATTAGCTAGGCACGGGGGCAGACGCCTGTAATCCCAGCTACTCAGGAGGCTAAGGCAGGAGAATCACTTGAACCCGGGAGGTGGAGGTTGCAGTGAGCCGAGATTGTGCCATCACACTCCAGCCAGGGGGACAAGAGTAAGACTTTGTCTCAAAAAAAAAAAAAAATTATATCTGTAATATCTTTCATTTTCAGAAGATCTTTTTTTGCTCTAGAACGGTTTCCAGTTTTAAAAATAGCTTTTTTTTAGGGCTTTAGGTTCATGGCAAAATTGAGCAGAAGGTAAAGAAATTTCCCATATGCCCCTCTGCTCCCACACATGCACAGCCACGAGCAGCATTCTGCAACAAAGTGGTATATTTGTTGCAATTGATGAACCTACATTGATACAGCATTATCATCCAAAGTTCATAGTTTACATTAGGGTTCACTCTTGGTATTGTACACACTGTGGGTTTGGACAAATGTGTAATGATATCAATTTATTATTATGGCATTATAAAGAATATTTTCATTCCCCTAAATATTCCCTGTGCTTTACCTATTCATCCTTTCCTATGCCCTAACCCCTGGCAACCACTGAAGTTTGTACTGTATCACTAGTTTTGTTGGTTGACTTCAAAAACTGAGCTTCTAGGGATTTTGTTGGATAAATTAACTAGCTTAGTTTTGGTATCCTCTGCAATTAATGCAGGCTTTAACTTTCTGTATTCTGAGATGTCAGTTACCACTCTTCCATTTATTTTTTTCTGCTCTCAAATATTTGTTGAAATAATTCCATTCACTATTGCCTCTTCTGTCATTCTCTATGTTACGGGTTGATAACATTTTAATTTCTCAATTGTCATTTGGGTATAATTTTGGAAGAGTTAAAAATGTAAACATATGGTAATCCTATATGTAATTTAAAAGTCTTCTTATTTAATTTTTTAAACAATGACAAACATTTTATTGAGGAATTCTAGTGTCTGCCTTTAAAATAATGAAGTGATCAACTCTTCACACCTAGAAGGAGGTATGATTGTCCCTTTAATGCTTGAGAGAATGAGATTCAGAGAGGTTAAATAGGTTGTCTAGAGTTTTATTCACTTACCAGGTGGCAAAACAAAAAGTTAAGTTCAGACCAGTCTGATTCTGAAGGCCATGCTAAGACTAATATAGCTTAGTACATTGAGTATCTGACACACCACAAGTTCTCAATGATGGCAGCTATTGAGGATGTGAACTCACAAGTATAATATTCTATGTTTTAGATAGATTTTATTTCTAGGATGAGTAGGGTAATAAGACTGTCCTGATACACAGCACATAATTTAGGTCTAAGAATGCTAAAAATATAGGCTAAGAATGCTACCTATATATAAGGGTATATATATTTACCCTTATATATATACATACCTCCAGAACTGTAAGATAAGTTTTTTTTGTTATTTAGACGGTAATTTTGTGATAATTTGTTATAGTAGCAATAAGAAATGAATACACTTATTAAATTAAATAAAATAAAGCTCTCCCTCTCTTGCTGTCTGCCTCTCTGTCTCTCTCTCTCTCTCTCTCTGTGTGTGTGTGTGTGTGTGTGTGTGTGTGTGTGTGTGTATGTATGTGCGTAACTTACCAGATGAAAAGGATGGTAAATTCTTACTTGGGAGCATATGCAGAAGGGAATATGAATGGTGAAATAGTAACCACAGAGATGGAAGGCCTCTTGGAAAGGAAGGAGTAATTGGAACTGCAAAGGCATTGCTTCATGGTCAGGGTGGGAGGGAATCCATTTTCGTCTTGGACTCAGGACAGTGACTCTTCTTGTCCCAAGAAGTTTTAAATGCCCCTAATTTTGCTATCATAAGCAGAGTGCACAGGCCCTGTCACAGGACCCCCAAGCTAGAGAGAAGAACTGAAGCACTTAAGACATAAGCAAAAGCCAATTCTAGTGGAATGAGAGAGTTAGGAGCTGGTGTTGTTCTTTGTATATGGGAAAGAACAAATCTTCATAATGTCACCTGATGAACACTGTTTCTATCTATCACAGGAGTTGGGATTGGAAGTTAGGTGGAAGGAGATCACAGGTAACACCAGTAGGGAAGTGAGACAGTTGGGGGTAAAAAGCAGCTATAGTTTGAATGTTCCTGCCAAAACTCACATTGAAATGTAGGCTGGGTGAAGTGGCTCACACCTGTAACCCCACCACTTTGGGAGGCTGAGGCAGGAGGATCATTTGAGGCCAGGAGTTCTAGATCAGCCTAGGCAAAATAGTGAGACTACCATCTCTACAAACATTTAAAAGAAAATAGTGAGATGAGGTGACTCACACCTATAGCCTCAGCTACTCAGGAAGTTGAGGCAGGAGGGTCCCTTGAGCCCAGGAGTTTAAGACTGCAGTGAGCTCTGATTGTGCCACTGTAGTCCAGCCTGGGTAAGAGAGCAAGACCCCATCTCTAAAAAAATAAAATAAAAATAAAAAAAGAAATTTGTCATTTGTAACAGTATTAAGAGGTGGGGTCTTAAAGAGATGATAATGGGTCATGAGGGCTCTGCCCTCATAAATGAATTAATGTTGTTATCATAGGAGTGGGTTAGTTATCTCGATGAGAGGATCAGTTCACTCCTCCCGCATTTGTTCTCTGTCTCTGGTGCTCACTTCTGCCTCTTGCCTTCCACATAGATTGACCCTTGCCAGATGTCAGCATCATGCTCTTGAACTTCCTAGCCTCTAGAACTATGTGAAATAAATTTCTTTTTTAAAAAATAAATTACTCAGTATATGGTATTCTGTTATAGCAGCAGAAAATTAATGTAGACAGAAGCCAATACTCTAATGAGAAGATTACCACCATGAGAAAGTAGGGCTTAGGACTGCTGGAGATTTCTGAGAGTCAGAGCAGGACAAATCTCACAACTGTCTCCCTGATGAGTGAAGAAGCTGTGATACTTATTTATGAGATCCCCTTTGCAGTGGTTGGGAGTTGCTCTAGGCACTTCACCTTTCTGCGATCTGTGGACTCCCCTATGCTCAGCTGAACATTCACTGGTAAGTATATAAAGCCTTCTGTAAAGATCTACAGATGCTTGAAGTAAGAAGCCCTCAACAGGTATATAGCCTATTGACACTATTTCAAAGATAGAGAAAGAAGGAATAATCCTCCCTAAATCATCCTATGAAGCCAGAATCACCATATTACCAAAACTAGGAGAGGACATAACAACAAAAAAGAAACTACAGACCAATATCCCTGATAAACATAGATGCAAAAATTCTCAACAAAATGCTAGGTAACCGAATCCAGCAGCATATCAAAAAGATAATCCACCATGACCAAGTGGGTTTCATACCAGTGATGCAGGGATAGTTTAACATACACAAGTCAATAAATGTGATACACCACATAAACAGAATTAAAAAATCACATGATCATCTCAATAGATGAAGAAAAAACATTTGACAAAATCCAGCATCCCTTTATAACAACTCTCAGCAAAATCAGCATAGAAAGGATATACCTTAATGTAATAAATGCCATCTATGACAAACCCACAGCCAACATAATTCTGAACGAGGAAAAGTTGAAAGCATTCCTTCTGAGAAGTGGAACAAGACAACAATGCTCACTTTCACCATTTCTATTCAAAATAATACTGGATGTCCTAGCCAGAGCAATCAGACAAGTGAAAGAAATAAAGGGCATCCAAACTGGAAAAGAAGTCAGACTGTCGCTGTTCACTGATGACATGATCATACACCTAGAAAACCCTAAAGACTCACCAAAAAAGCTCCTAGAACTGGTAAATGAATTCAGCAACATTTCAGGATACAAAATTAATGTACACAAATCAGTAACTCTGCTATACACCAATGGCAACCAAGCTGAGAGTCAAATCAAGAACTCAACCTTTTTTACAATAGCCGAAAAAACAATAAAATACTTAAAATAATAATATACTTAGGAATATACTTAACCAAGGAGGTGAAAGACTCTACAAAGAAAACTACAAAACACTTCTGAAAAAAATTATAGTTGACACAAACAAATGGAAACACATTCCATGCTCATGGACAGATAGAATCAATATTGTGAAAATGACCATACTGCCAAAATCAACTTACAAATTCAATTCAGTTCCCATCAAAATATCACGATCATTCTTCACAGATCTAGAAAAAAAATCCTAAAATTCATATGAAACCAAAAAGGGCCCAAAGCAAGATTAACCAAAAAGAACAAATCTAGAGGCATTACATTATCCAGCTTCAAACTATACTAGTCACCAAAACAGCATGGTACTGGTATAAAAATAGGCACATAGACCAATGGAACAGAATAGAGAACACAGAAATAAACCCAAATACTTACAGCCAACTTATCTTCGACAAAGCAAACAAAAACATAAAATGGGGAAAGGACACCCTATTTAACAAATGGTGCTGGGATAACTGGCAAGCCACATGTAAAATAATAAACCCGGATCCTCATCTCTCACGTTTTACAAAAATCAACTCAAGATGGATTAAGGACTTAAATTCAAGACTTGAAACCATAATAATTCTGGAAGATAACATTGGAAAACTTCTAGACATTTGCTTAGACAAAGACTTCGTGACCAAGAACCCAAAAACAAATCCAGCAAAACCAAAGATAAATACATGTGACTTAATTAAACTAAAAAGCTTCTGCACAGCAAAAGAAATAATCAGCTGAGTTAACAGGCAACCCATAGAGTGGGAGAAACTCTTCACAATGTATACATCAGACAAAGGGCTAATATCTAGAATCTACAAGAAACTCAAATCAGCAAGACCGAAAAAGCCAAAAAAATCGATCAAAAAGTGAGCTAAGGACATGACTAGACCATTTGCAAAAGATGTACAAATGGCTGATGAACATATGAAAAAATACTCAATATCCCTAATTATCAGAGAAATACAAATAAAAATCACAATGTGATACCATCTTACTCCTGCAAGAATGGATATAATCAAAAAATTAAAAAACAATAGATGTTGATGTGCATGTGGTGAAAAGGGAACACTTTTACACTGTTGGCGGGTATGTAAACTAATGCAACCACTATGGAAAACAATGTGGAGATTCTTTAAAGAACTAAAAGTAGATGTATCATTTGATTCCACATTTCCACTACTGAGTATCTACCCAGAGGCAAAGGAGTCATTATACAAAAAAGATACTTGCATATGCATGTTTATAGCAACACAATTCTCAATTGCAAAAATATGGAACCAGCCTAAATGCCCATCAATCAATGAGTGGATAAAGAAACTGTGGTATATATACACCATGGAATACTACTCAACCATAAAAAAGAATGAAATAATGGCATTCACGGCAACCTGGATGGAATTGGAGACCATTATTCTAAGTGAAGTAATTCAAGAATGGAAAACCAAATAATGTATGTTCTCACTCATAAGTGGCAGCTAAGCTATGAAGACACAAAGGCATAAGAATGATATAACAGACTTTGGGGATTTGGGGGGAAAGGTGGGAGGGGGTGGAGGGATAAAAGACTACACACTGGGTTCAGACTACACACTGCTCAGGAGAGGGGTACACCAAAATCTCAGAAATCACCAATAAAGAACTTATTCATGTAACAAAATGCCACCTGTTTCCCAAAAACCTATTGAAAATAAATAAATAAATAAAACTACACTCAAGTAATATCTTGGGTAACAGAGCATATCACAGATAAATGGTGAAAGCCCAGTGCCTGTTTAACTGAATTTTTCAACAAGCTAAACAACAAAACAAAACAAAACAGGCATGGAAATGGTGGAAGTCAAGAATTTATATTCTGCTATGATAGCAGAGTATACCATGGTTTAGAGAATATGGAATGTATGGCTTAAGAGTCGATGATTACATAGAATTGCATCAGCAAGATCTAGAAAAAGAAAAATTAGACTGGCTAGAATGGAAACGATTTTTATTGGCCTCACTGATTAATAGTTACTAATTTCCTGGAGAAGAGGGATTTGGAGTTGACATTAAAAATTTATGTTCATGTTGCATAGCACATCTGTATTTATATAGTAATCTGCATGGATACATATATGAAGACTCCAATGTGAGTATTGCAGCCAATATATCAGGTACTCAAGGGAGTCAAACAAGATAAATAACACTAATTGTACATCCAACAAGGCTTATTGTGTTATGGATGTGTACCACAATACATTTTACTTTCTTTTCCTAAAAACAAAACAAAAAATCGAAGTCCCAGTAGGCACAGTTGCCAACGTATGTAAATTGTAGAAGCACAACATGTGGTTGAGGATCCAGGTCAAGGAATTGGTTGTACCCTTTTTCCTCCCCTGAAGGTAGAACAGTTGGGAGTATCATCTACATGCACTAAGAACTACCATTTAAAGTAATAGCAATCTCAGATTACACAAGTTCACAGCAGGCTTAACTAACCATGGCAGATGTAATGGCTCAGAAATGAACAATGTAAAAATAAATCAAAAAGCAAACATTTGGACATATTTCTGTTCTTAACTTACATTTTGAAGGCTATAGTCAATTATAAACTGAGATCTAGCAAAATGTAGATTAAAAACTTTCTTTTTATGTGTTATATTCTTTGATCTTTTCAAAAGGGCATTACAAAGAAAAAGAAAAACTAAAACTCTAACATTAGAACAAGATGAGGGTTCAAATGCTTTTGTTCTAACATCTATTAAGTTTGATCTTGACTAAGTTATTTAAGTCTCAATTCTTTCATCTGTCAAATATGGATGATGCCTTCCCCAAGTAGTTTTAGTGAGGAGAAACTGGATTAATACATAGCCTTTTCATTGTAGACTTTGAATTGAATGTTCACCCCCATTTCTCCTTATTCACTCTTGGGCTTTCTCAAGTAGAAGGGGTATTTACGTTATTGTAATTAAGTTCAAAATTATTTACTGATACTCTTTTGAGTTCTAGCTACTGTACTAGCTACTGTTGACACCAAAAGAAAATAGAACACAGATTCTGTCTTGAAGTATCTCAAAATCTGGTGTAGGTATAGACTAAATCAATTCAGTACCTTGTGCTATATGCTGTAAGAAATAAAAGGGAAAAGAGGAAGCTAAAGAAAATGAAAAGTTATATTTGAACTGTGCTTTAAGAATAAATATGGCTCATCATTTTATAGGCGGAGAGAGTTAGGGTACTATAAGCAGAAGGATCTAGTATGAATTATGTTTCCGGTGTTTTATATGTGACAGCCTGAATAACATACAGAACAAACAGTTGTTACAGGTTTTGGGAAGTTTACCTTCATAAACTGTATCCTGAATCATTCTGTAGAAAAAACATCGCTTTGTTTTCATAACTGTTATATGGCTGACTTGACTGATCTTTTTGCTGAATATTATTTTGAATGTATTTGGATTATACAGAGAATGCAAAATTTCAGAGATACATTTTCAAACAAGTTTAACCATCTAGAATTAGCCACAAAACAGGAAATGGCAAAAAACTTCTAGATAGTCTCTTCATAGAAGAAGAGCTATGACAGATCCCATAGGCTGATTTTACATTTATTTTTAATTATAGAAAGTATACCGGTGAATTTATAATGTATAAGTATATAGAGAAAAAATAAAAGTTGAGGTTTTTGGCTAAAGCATAAAACATTCCACATACACGTTTTAACCCATGCCCCCTTTATTAGTCAAGCTTATCTAGAGGGACAGAATTAGAGTTTATTAAGTAGTTTATTAAGTGTATTAAGTAGTATTAATTCACACGATCACAAAGTCCCTTAATAGACTGTCTGGAAGCTGAGGAGCAAGGAAGCCAGTCCAAGTCCCAAAGCTGAAGAACTTGGAGTCTGATATTCGAGGGCAGGAAGCATCCCACATGGGAGAAAGATGTAGGCTGGGAAACTAAGCCAGTCTAGCCTTTTCAGGTTTTTCTGCCTGCTTTATATTTGCTGGCAGCTGATTAGTTGGTGCCCACTCAGATTAAGGGTGGATCTGCCTTTCCCAGCCCACTGACTCAAATGTTAATCTTTGGCAACACTCTCACAGACACAGCCAGGATCAATACTTTGCATCCTTCAATCCAATCAAGTTGACACTCAGTATTAACCATCACAAGTCCATCCCTTGTCAACTTGAACCCATAGACATCTCCTGAGATCATAAATCTTCAAATAAAGACAATAATAAGGTGATAATTATGCATAATACAACTATCCTTCTTATGACCAGTAATGCACCAATCCCCAACCCAAATGCTATTACATAATGTTAACAATACTTAAATTCTGATATGAATTTAAGTATTGTTAAATCTTATGTCAATAAATCTTATATCACATAATAAAGGAAAAAGGAAATATAATGAAGATATTTTCTTAGTACAAGTGTATACGTGCACGAACATATTTTTAACAGAAGGAGGGAATACTCATGACAATTACAGTCCTCGTTTCTGCAACTGGTCACAAGCTGATATTGATGACTACCTTCTTCTACTACCCATTCTGTATTCCATTTGCCTTCAGCAAGCACCTCAGCAGGTTGTGTTTTTTTCCTGGTGGAGAGACCCAAACGTTCATTTCTGAAGGGTCTGGGCCATTTGTAGACCTTGGGCTGTTATAGTTTCCCATTTATCTTAATCACAGGGCATGGTAATACTAAGAGACACCCTAATGGATCTCCTGTATTCCATGCACACTCTTCCTTACCTCCATTGTGCAGCGGTAGATTGATTTCATCTTGATAGTTCAGGTCAATGTCCCCAGCCAACACTGTAACTCCCTTCTTAGCCTGTTGACTTAAAGGTAGGAGGAGCCCAAAGTGTCCAGGTGGCAATCTGAACTTCCAGTTTAATAGAATTGTTGTGTCTCCTGGTGGCAGCATTCCTCCATCTGGAACTAAGACCTCTAAGCCAGCAGAATGTAATGTTGTGGGAACAGGAAGCAAAAATTTTGCTAGTGGATCACTAGGGGTGATGGTGAGTGGTGCCGCTTCCACTTCCACCACTTGATTCCTGGACCCATAAATCCTGGCTGTGGGAGAAACAGTACCATATACTGGATGCTGATTCAGACCATACACAGTCTTTGGGAGAACTTGGCTCCAGTCATGCAAAGTATTGTCACCTAGTTGGCATTGTAATTGTGACTTCAGAAGACCAGTCCACTGTTCTATCAATCCAGCTTCTTCAGGATAATGGGGAACATGGTAAGACCCGTGAATTCCATGAGCATGAGCCCATTGCCACTTCTTTAGCATAAAGTAAGTGCTTTGGTCAGAGGCAATGCTGTGTGAAATACCATGACAGTGGATAAGGCATTCTGTGAGTCCACAGATGGTAGTCTTGGCAGAAGCATTGTGTACGGAATAGACAAACCCATATCCGGAGTAAGTGTCTATTCCAGTGAGGACAAACCTCTGCCCTTTCCATGATGAAAGAGATCCAATATGATCAACCTGCCACCAGGTAGCTGGCTGATCACCCCAAGGAATGGTGCCATATTGAGGGCTCAGTGTTTGTCTCTGCTGCTGGCAAATTGGGCACTTAGCAGTGGTTGTAGCCAGGCCAGCCTTGGTGAGGGGAAGTCCATGTTGCTGAGCCATGCATAACCTCCATCCCTGCCACCATGGCCACTTTGTTCATGGGCCCATTGGGCGATGACAGGGATGTCTGGGAAAAGA
This sequence comes from Chlorocebus sabaeus, assembly GCF_047675955.1. NCBI lineage: Eukaryota > Metazoa > Chordata > Mammalia > Primates > Cercopithecidae > Chlorocebus > Chlorocebus sabaeus. The sequence goes on from NC_132925.1 coordinate 29,598,106, forward strand.
AGCTGAGTGGTGTACATGGAATAGGTCATTCTATCCTCTCGATTATTAAAATTCTCCTCTGCTGAGGTTACTCGGTGATCACTCACATTGAATACAAGTATCTTCACAGTTTTTGACCACTCAGAGAGGTCCATCCACATACTTCTTCCCCAAATTTCTTTGTCACCAATTTTCTAATTATGCTTCTTCCAAGTCCCTGATCATCCAGTCAAATCATTGGCTACAGCCCATGAAATAGTACATAATGGCACATCTGGCCATTTCTTCTTCCATGCAAAGTGCACCAGTAGGTGCACTGCTCAAAGTTCTGCCCACTGGGAAGATTTCCCTTCACTGCTGTCTTTCAGGGATGTCCTAGAAAGGGGCTTTAGTGCTTCAGCTGTCCACTTTCTGGTGGTGTCTGCATATTGTGCAGAACCATTTGTGAACCAGGCCTTAGTCTTCTCTTCCTCTGTCAGCTGATCATAGGGAACTCCCCATGAGGCCATCAGTACAGGTTGGGGGAGATAAGGCAGGGAGCAGGAGCGGAGACCACGGGCATTTGAGCCGCTTCCTCATGTAACTAACTTGTGCCTTCAGGAACTGCTCAAGCCTGATCACATATATACCACTTCCATTTGGTGATGGAATGCTTCTATGCATGACCCATTTTATGGCTAGATGGGTCCAAAAGCACCCAGTTCATTTTAGGTAGTTCAGGTCGCATGGTGACTTGGTAACCCGTAGTCAAATGTTCAGTTTCCACCAAAGCCCAGTAACAGGCCAAAAGCTGTCTCTCAAAAGGAGAGTAGTTATCTGCAGAAGATGGCAGGGGCTTGCTCCAAAATTCTAGAGCCCTCCACTGTGACTCATCAATGGGGGCCTACCAAAAACTCCAAATGGCATCCCTTTCTGCCACTGACACCTCAAGCATCATTGGATCTGCTGGGTCATATGGCCCAAGTGGCAGAGCAGCTTGCACAGCAGCCTGGACCTGTTGCAGTGCCTTCTGTTTTGGACCCCACTCAAAGCTGGCAGCCTTTCGGGTTACTAGAAAAATGGGTCAGAGTAACACAACCAAATGAGAAATGTGTTGCCTCCAAAATCCAAATAGGTCCACCAGGTATTGTGTCTTTTTCTTGGTTGCAGGAGGGGCCAAATGGAGCAACTTATTCCTCACTGTAGAAGGAATATCTTGACAAGCCCCACACCACTTGAACCCTAGAAATTTTACTGAGGTAGAAGGTCCCTGAATTTTAGTTGGATTTATTTCCCATCCTCTGGCACACAAATGTCTCCTAAATAAGTTCAGTGTGTCTTCTACTTCTTCCTCACTGGATCCAGTCAGCATAATGCCATCAATGTAATGGACCAGCGTGATATCTTGTGGAAGGGAAAAGTGATCAAGGTCTCTCCAAATAAGATTATGACACAAAGCCCGAGAGTTGATATATCCCTGAGGTAGGACAGTAAAGGTATATTGCTGGTCTTGTCAGCTGAAGGCAAATTGCTTCTGGTGGGCCTTATGGACAGGAATAGAGAAAGAGGCATTTGCCAAATCAAGGGCTGCATACCAGGTACCAGGAGATGTGTTAATTTACTCAAGCAATGAAACCACATCTTGTACAGCAGCTGCAATTGGAGTCACCACTTGGTTAAGCTTATGATAATCCACTATCATTCTTTAAGATCCATCTGTCTTCTGCACAGGCCAAATAGGAGAGTTGAATGGGGATGTGGTGGGAATAACCACTCCTGCATCTTTTAAGTCCTTGAGTCATGCAATATTGTTTTTGATTCACTGTTTTTCTAGGTAGAGGCAGCTCTAGTGGCTTCCATTTGGCCTTTCCCACCATAGTAGCCCTCACCCTGCCAGTCAAAGAGCCAATGTTGGGGTTCTGCCAGTTGCTAAGTATGTCTATGCTGATTATGCATTCTGGTACTGGGGAAATGACCGCAGAATGAGTCTGGGGACCCACTGGACCCACTGTAAGTTGGACCTGAGGTAAAACTCTATTAATTACCTGACCTCCATAAGCCCCTACTTAACTGGAGGACCACAGTGACATTTTAGCCCCCCTGGAATCAACATCAGCTCAGAGCCAGTGTCCAGTAGTCCCCAAAATGTCTGATCATTTTCCTTTTCCCAATGTACAGTTACCCTGGTAAAAACGGCTGGAGGTTTCCTTGGGGAAGGATGGGAAAAAGATTAACAGCATAAATTGTTAGTAGTTTAGTGGGGTCCTTCTTCAAGGGGATCCAGTCTCCCCTTCACTCAAAGCATTCTGGGTTTGTACACTGGCTCAAGTCTGGATATTGATTGAGGGGCCATAGTTCTCTGTTTTTATAATTCAAATTAGTCTTTTGTCCATTGGACCTAGAAATTTTCTACTTATATAAATTAAGCAGGAATGCAGTAGGATTCCTATCAATTTCACTTCTAGGAACACCATGATTAATTTGCCAATGCCAGAGTTCTATGTGAGTCAAACTATCCTGATTGCTACTTTGCCTCTGCTGTCCATTACAGTAGTTACACCCACCTTGCCTTTGATGGGTTAGTGCCACCACTTGGCCCCTGCCACCTCAGGATCCAATTATTCCCACTGTGTTTAAATTTTGTAGTTGAGTGACTGTGGTTCTCACTGTTAGATCTGAAATACAGAGAAGAGCAATTACAGGGCTCTTCCAAGATACAGAGGCTGCCCTCACAAATCTATTCTCAAGACATTGGTCAAGGATATATCTTCTGGACCCTTCCAGCTGGGATGAGTAGGTCTAAAGTTACTAATCCACTTCACCATCCCAATCTCCCTAAGCCTTTTGTTCCCTTCCTCCACATTAAACCAAGGGAGATCAGGCATTTCCATCTTGCTTACAGTGGGACATCTTTTAATTCATTTTCAGCTAACCAAGCAAATAAACTATTAGAACCTTTTTTAATTCCCTGAGCTGCAACATTAAATGCAGAGTCCCTACTTAGTGGGCCCAAATCAATAAATTCAGCCTGATCCAACTCCAGAATTTCCTTCCAACATTATCCCATACCTTTAATATCCATTCCCATGCCTGTTCTCTAGATTTCTGTTTATATGAATTAGAAAATTCAAGCAGTTCTTTTTGAGTGTAGTGCACCTCCTCATGGATCACTCTGAACCTCACCTCTAGGGGCCTGCCAGCACTTTAGTTATAGGTCTAGAAGCAAACGGGTGTTGGGGATGGCTCCTGAGGGGAATCAACATTATCTTGCCTGGCAACTCTTTCAGGGGAGGCAATCACTGTTGCCTAAGGCACCACAGGGATTTTCTCTTTAGACAAAAGTGGAAAGGCTAAATGGCAGCATAGGTTGGCGAGGGGATGTTGCCATTACTGGGAACGGGGAAACTGTTTCTTCTGGCAAGAAAAATTCAACAGAGTTTACAAGCTCAGTGTCCCCAGCTTCATCAGGGTCCTCCAAAACTTCCCTATTCCAAGTTGCAGGGTCCCATTCTTTTTCAGGTAATGCCCTCACTTTAACAGTAGACACCTGGTGAGGCTGTGCATGCATCTTTTGTTGCAGGTCAGCCACTCACATGATAAGAGTTTGTGTCTGATTTTCCATAATTTCAGCTCTTTTTCTACAGGAGATTAGACTCTGACTGAGGGCAATCTCAAAAGATTTGAGACTCAGTCTCTGCTTCTGAACCTGGGAGTTAGAATCCCTGAGTTCATCATTTTCTTTCATCACTTTGTCCAGTGAACTTAGAAGCAGCCAACCAGCTTTGGTTTGTTCCTTGGTTCTCCACATATGGTCAAAGGTATTGTGTATAGTCAGTAAACTCCTTGCCTGTCATGAGAGGTGAGTCAGGAGTGTCAAATGCATTTATTTTGCATAACTCTCTAAAACAGTATGTTCTCTATACTATTAGAGGTAGAGTCCTTAGCATTTTGGTGTCTAATCATATTAAGCAGCCAACTCTGGAAATCCCTAAATCAACTAAAGAACTCCATCCTTAATATTCTGTTCTTTCTGGAACCACTCCTGGTACCAAAACCTGTATTAGTCAGGGTACTCTAGGGGACATAATAATAAGATATGTGTGTGTGTGTGTGTGTGTGTGTGTAATATATTTATATAAAGGGGTGTTTATTTAAAGTAGTATTAACTCACCCTATCACAAGGTCCCACAGTAGGATATCTGAAGCTGAGGAGCAAGGAAGCCAGTCCGAGTCCCAAAGCTGAAGAACTTGGACTCAGATGTTCCGGGGCCAGAATGGGAGAAAGATGTAGTCTGGGAGTCTAAGCCAGGTTAGCCTTTTCGTGTTTTTCTGCCTACTTTGTATTCACTGGCAGTTGATTAGATGGTGCTCACCCAGATTAAGGATGGGTCTACCTTCTTCAGCCCACTGACTCAAATGTTAATATTCTTTGGCAACACCCTAACAGATATACCTAGGATCAGTACTTTGCATCCTTCAATCCAATCAAGTTGACACTCAGTATTAACCATCACGCTCTCTCTTAAAACCCCAATAAAAGGACAGTAAAGTGTTTTTTTTTTTAAGGTACAAATTCACAATGGCAAGAAAAACAATATAAGAGATATCAACAGAGTAGCTAGATGAAAGTTAATCATCAACAGACTGATTGAAGTTGAAATCTAAACTGGGTAGGGAGTGAAGCCCAGTGGCTTAGACCACGTGGAGACATGAAGCATCTTTGAAACTGGGAATGCAAGTAGGACTGAAAAGTAGGAATATTATTGTTAGAAAAGCTGTTGAAGAAACAATAGCCTTCAGCCCTGAATCTCGGGTACTTACTCCTCCCTTCCCCTCAGTGAAGGCAGGTGGATTTTCTGGAGAGATGAGATCAATGAAGTTCTGGGTTTAAGCACCTGCCATGTAAATTTCCAGGTAGAGGGAGGAAGGTGGGGTGGGTGTGTGAGTGGGGGTGAGGACCAGAAACTTGTAAATGTTTTAAAAATATTTTTTAAACCTTGTATAATTGTTTGATTATTTTAACACATAAATGAGTGTAGAAAAGTTTAAAATAAAAATTTCCTCTCTTCTTACTGCTTGACAATTAGGGAATTTTCTCAGGCCCTAACACAGAATGATTTTGTTTTGGGTACATATGGATGGATATTACAATGTAATTTTTATCTGTATATTACTTCAGTATTCTGGAGTAAAGGAAAAGATTAGTATAACAAAAATAATATACACCAAGCAATTTTTTTCTTCTTACTGTTTCATTTTTTTACCATTTTCTTAAAAAGATATCAAAATAAGCAAAATTCGATTTATTGCAAACACTTTTCTGGTTTCAGGTGTTGAAGTCTTGTAACAAAATTAGGGCTTTTAATTTTCATCCTATCTCTGGTTCAACTTCCTGCTAACCTTAATGACCAATCCTCAATTTTCTGTCAGACTTAAAGAAGATTTGCATCTTGTTCAGTCAAACATGTAACAGTGTTGACTAAGGGCCTGTATTAGTCTGTTTTGCATTGCCCTAAAAGAATACCTGAAACTGAGCAATTTATAAAGAAAAGAGGTTTATTTGGCTCATGGTTCTGTAGGTTGACTAACGGCCTGTATTAGTCTGTTTTGCATTGCCCTAAAAGAATACCTGAAACTGAGCAATTTATAAAGAAAAGAGGTTTATTTGGCTTATGGTTCCGTAGGCTGTACAGGCATCTGCTTGGCTTCTGGTGAGGCTTCAGGGAGCTGTTATTCATGGCAGAAGACAAAGGGAGGGTAGGCATGTCACATGGCAAAAGAGGAAGCAAGAGAGACCGAGGGAAGTCCCAGTCTCTTTTTAACAACCATAACAACCAACAAAGCCATTCATGAGAGATCCATCTCCATGATCCAAACACCTCCCACTAGGACCCACCTCCAATATGAGGATCACATTTCAACATGAGATTTGGAAGGAACAAATATCCAAACCATGTCAGGGCCCAACAGTGAGCTTAGCAGTGAATGGGACTCTATCTCTGGAAATGATGGCATCTTTTCTTGGTGACACTGGGACTACATATAAAGCATTTTCTTATTACCAAGATGTTTCTTATGCTAAAATACACCAGAGGTGTTAATCATATGACTAAAAATAACCTGATAATTTTATTAATCCAAAATTTTTCCTTCCAAATGACTGTTTCTGTTTCAAAGTATTCAGGTTGGAAAAATAGATACTAAATAGAGCAACATATTTTAGAATTCTTCCTTTGACTTTCCTTTGGAACATGCAACATGGTTTTTATCCCTGTCTTTGGAATAGATTGAGATCATTTGAAATCATGTTCAGTAAATAAGTTAGATAAGAAAGTCAATAAATTCCATTTTGGGAAATAAAGTCAAGGAGGGTCAATGTAGTTTGTGACTGCTGAACAATTCCAACAGGAGCAAAAATTGCTTTCTAGGTAACTATTTTGAAAAAGATTATCCATTGAATATATAGATTTTAACAGCTAAAACAGCTCATAGCTAAGTACTCACGTAACTTATACCTTGCAGCTGAATTGCATTTTAATTTAATGCTTTTTTAAAATGTGTAATTCTAGCCATAGCAGCTTCATTTATCTCAATTGTCAACAACTATGAGATTATTTTGTAAATTTAGTGTAGTATTATAATAAATTAGGTAATTAAAATACTTTTTTGTTGTAGATGATGAATTTAATAATGGAGATAATGTACATGCATTCAGAGATTACTAGAGTTCAGCAGTAAGCAAAAACACAACGTATCTTCATAATATGGAGACGAGCACAGTTAGAGTTCTGGAGATTACAGCAATGATGGGGTTGTTGGAGAGGTAGTTATAAAGCAGGAAGTTGATAAGGATTTATAAAATCATGGAATGTGGGTCTTTCAGATATTTTAGTCAAATTCCTTCATTTTACGGAAAACTAAACTGAGGCTAAGAAAGGTAATATTTCTAACACAAATGGAATAGTGGGATTCAAATTCCAGGATTTGGGGCTTAATGATTGCAGCCTTCTTTTATTTATTTATGGTCTCTTCCTGCTCCAAACTTCAGGCTACCTTTAATGTAGGCAGTTTGTCTCTAATGTTCTCTTGCCTAACGTCTCATCTCTCTTCTGTTTTATCCTTCCTTCTCCAAGCCTCTGTGCTAAAATGTCCCCTCCAAATTTGTTTTCTCTCAACTCCAAGTTATTTTATATTAAAGGGGAAGATTCTGAAGACCTCTGACCTATACTGGCATAAACTTGCCATAGGTAAAAAAGCTAAGAGCCACTTGTCTTCACACTGACCTTTATCTAAGACACCTTTACCAGAGAAGTTTCTAGCAATTCATTTTTTGGAAAGAACTTCCCAGTTCCTTGGTATAATAAAACTATTCTAAAAAAATTAAAAGGTAAGTAATCAGATCATTTCTCTCCTCCTATCAGGAGGATTCCTTGCGCTTTTGGATCATGGTTTTTTATTGCCTGATTGCAGTAATGGGTGGAGAAGTGAACTGGAGGAAGCCCAGCAAACCCACATTAATTTCAATATGAGCCTACACGTGGAAGAAAAGGAAAGTTCCTGAAGGCAAGTGGAGGGCAGTCAGACAAAGAAGATGCAGAAGTTAAGCTAAGAGAGTTTGGAAGAATTTTGAGGTGTCGGTAAAACAAGTTTTAACAGCTACATCCCAGAGTAAAAATTCAGAGATGCAGATGTGGGTAGAGGAGATATTAAGTTTCTTTGTGTGAATCATTATTAGATGCAATTTTCCTTTTTTTACTTCTCCAAAAGACTTCTGTATAGATATAGGGCTTTTCAAATCTTTGGGAAGTTGGCTTTTTGTTTCACTGGGTGTATCATCATGCTGAGACGGGCCTCTGAGTTGGAGACCAAAGGCCCAGTTTCATTTGGAAAATATAACTGTATATTTTTGATGCACTCCCTGTTTCCTGTAGGTGCCTAGCCAAATTTTTCACAATCTGCATTAATAGGAAAAATGGTTGTGTGGCAGGAAGCAAAAATATGAACTGGGAATTTAATTAATGTTTACAAACACTTATAGGAGGAAATGGTGACCAACATGCTAAGTGCTTTACTGTCTTCTGTATTTTTGAAATGTTATGAAGATTAACTATGGCAAATGAAATCTATTGACTCACTGGCTGATTAACAAGTCCCTGACTTATGTAATTAAATTTTCCAATAGCACTTTTAAGACACTGTAATTAGTGGCTTATCCCATAATTTGGCTACTGTATTTATGAGATAGGTGAAGATAAGTCCTACATGCACTTACTATACAACTTTAATAAGTATCTGGGACAACACTGGAAATATATAATGAACACTTTTTACCCTTCTTGACATCCTTTTTCTTGCTGCAACTCCAAAGCCGCATCATCTCCTGGTCTGGTTTGTGACACTAATCCAGATGACTGTTTATTTCATTGCAGCCTCTATTTTCAATCACAATAAAAACAGAAGTGGCAGGATATTAGGGACAAAATTGATGGTGCTAAAAAAATTACAGTTTAACTTCTCATTTATCAATGTAATTGAAAGTTACTAGTGGGGTGTGTGGTGCCAGTGTTTCTATCAGGGCATGAGTAATCTGTTTATGCAGCTTAATTCATTCTTCTGAGGTTCTAATGAGGACTGCTTAATTCAGGTTTTAATCAAACCTGACAAATTATCATTGAATTGGCAATGGGCTTGTTCACAGGTGCCATTTCCTGGCGAGTCTGACATAGCTTAGATTCATCTCCTCCTCCACATGTTCTTTCCAGCCATCATAGACAAAATTTAAAAAGTATTGGTTTTACTCACCACCAAAATGCTGTTTCTGATTTTTTTTCTTACTGTTTAGTGCCATTAGTAGCAGCTGTTTATGTTTGTTACTTTTAAAAATGTGAAATATTGAAAAACAAAATGATTTTTTTTACAAGAATATCTATTCTATTTTACAAAACACATGTGTTCCTGGAGCAGGTTCATGTTCCAAATCTTGCTCTTATCCAATAATCCACTTGACCCAGACAAGAGCCATCTGCTAATGACTAGTAGGGGATGATGCACCAGCTCAGATACACTTAGCAGCTCCACAACGTGAAAGCTAACATCTTATTTCAAAAACAAAATCAGTCTCTTTCCAGCAGAGAGTACATAAGAGATGAGAGATTCATAATACATAAAGAGTGTTGTCGTCAATGACTGCCTGGAACCAGTGTAAAGGAAATTTATCTGGGTGGTAAAGGAATTTACCAAGACAGTTGTGGGGAAAGAAAGGCAGATTTATTAGCGAAAAGTGGGAGATACACTGCAAGAGAGCAATGGGCAATACTGCAGAAGGAAGGCTGTCTGCAAAGAGGAGGGGGCCGGAGGAAAGTTTTAAAAGGTCATGCTGCTTGGGCTGAATGCCTGCAAACAAGACGCTTGGGTGCAGCTGGGCCGTGAACTGAATGCTTGCAACAGGATGCTTGGGTGCTAGTGAGCCATTTATGATTGACCCCATTTCTCAGAACATTTGCTCTCTTCCACCCCTGTTTCTGTTCCTGTCAACTAAGCCCATTTTCAATTTCCTTTTAACTTCTTAGGGCTCCATAAAATGGTGGCTTAATGTATGGATTTTAATATATGCAATAACTAATGTCAGGACCTGTAATCTTCACCACTACCATGTGATATGGGAAGATGTTTAGTAGGTTAGCTCCACCCCCAAGAACAGAATTATGACCTCTAAAAAGAGTAAAGTGTATTCTGCTCACTTAATTTGCTCCGGAAAAAATTTCTGGAGAAACTTAACTCAGTTAGTACATGTAGCATTTTGCTTTCCAAATCCCATTATTTCCTTTTTCTACACAATAAGCACACAATGCAGGTAACACATAGCAGCATCCCATTTTACCTTTAAACAAATGAGAGAGTAATTCATTTGCCCAAGTCCATACAGTGAAAAGTCATGAAGTCTGACCTCACACCCAGTTACATGGCTCTAAGACTGTTCTTTCTATTGCTGCACAGTCTCTCATTGATGTTAGGGGAGATCAGCCTTTGATACAATTCGTGTTGTATCCAATATTATCCTCATCCTGATCTAGGAAATAAAACTCTTTATTTATACAGTTGGTAATTCTTTGAGAGATTACGAATACAGGAAAATTCCCCAGGTCTTATTTGTAATAAAAGACATTTGCCACATATGAAGCCTGTCTTTCATCATAAACTATATCAAATGTAGGCACTTTTGACTTATAGGGATACTAAGTCCTAACTGTTTGTATAAAACACATTGCTCTATAATCTGATGATTCTGTTTCCCTGCCAAGCATTATAGCAAATCCCTTCTCATTCTTTTGCTGTGACTTGTAGAAATATTTATCTGTGAGGGAACTAACAGAGATCATAGAATAACATAGCTATGGAAAGCAAAAGAAACTGAGGAGAGATGAGTTTAAGTATTAATATTTTATTTAAGGATAATCACTAGTGAATGTCAGAGTCTCTCACTTTTTCGACCATCTGAGTTGACAACCATTGCCTCTATGGATGCATTTAAAGGGTTATTTGTGGCCAGGCACAATTGCTCATGCCTGTAATCCCAGCAGTTTGGGAGGCTGAGGTGGGAAGATTGCTTGATCCTGGGAATTTGAGATCAGCCTGGGCAACATGGTAAGACCCCATCCCTATTAAAAAAAAAATAAAGAAATTAGCCAGGTGTGGTAACACATGCTTCTGCAGGCTGAGGTAGGAGCACCTCTTGAGCTCAGGAGTTTGAGGCTGCCATGAATTTTGATTGCTACTGCACTCTAGCCTGAGCAAGAGTAAGATATTGTCTCAAAAAAAATTAAAATAAATAAATAGGGCCCAGCACTATTGCTCACACCTGTAAACCCAGCGCTTTGAGAGATTGAGATGGGTGGATCACTTGAGCTCAGGAGTTTGAGACCAGACTGGGCAACATGGTGAAAACCCATCTCTATTAAAAATAGAAAAATTTCCTGGGCATGGTACCTGTATTCCCAGCTACATGGGAAGCTGAGGTGGGAGGATCACTTCAGCACAGGAGGCAGGGGTTGCAATGAACTGAGATTGCACCACTGCACTCTAGTCTGGGCAATAGAGTGAGATCCTGTCTCAAAAATGAATGAATAAATAAATATTTACCAAAATTCTACTCTAGGCATTACTGAGGTTGTATTCAGAATTGAGCCAGGGAGCTTTTTCTGAATGGACTTGCTCCTTGAGCAGTGCTGGTCGAGAATCAGAGTCAGTTGGAGACCAAGCCAGGCTACAGTCTCACCTTCTGCACTGGCATATCCTTACCTGTTTAGCAGCATCACTTAGTAAAACTCTCTGGTCACTAACTTTTCTTGATTATATCCTTCATGACCATGATTTTGGAACAATGCTGAAACAGGGAGAGAATTATGAAGTGTTAAAATCACAGAAAGTATTTTCAAATGTACATTTTCAATAATGAGTCAAGAGAGTAGGCTGAGCACACAAGCTTATCTATCTTCTCTATCCTAAACCCTTTGAAATTGCAGACTAATTTTTAAACCCATAAACATTTCAAAATTGTGGAAGAAGCATCAGCAGGAAACAACGTATTATGAAGAATTTCTAGAAGATGAAAAGCAAACGGGATCTGATTGACAGAAAAGCCAGAGTGAAAATAAAATAATCTAAACTGGCAGAGAGAATTGGCAGAAAGGAAAATTTGGAGAAACTTCAGGTTTGGAGTTAGGCATATAAATCAGAAGTGGGCATGCATGATATCATAGGGTAATTTCTTAAAGGACCTCTTATATAACATTCTCTGCTTAAATCTCCCCACGCCTCTTTTAAGGAGCTGTTAGTTTTAGAATTTGCTCCAGGATGAGATGCTAAGAATGACTTACCAATTAATAGGCTCTACATGTAGGTAGTTCTTATATTAGATACTGAGAATGAACACAGAAGCAGGGTAGACCTTGAAGTTACTGTGGATCTTTATAATAGACAAATAAGGAGAGGGGGTGAGGAAGGCAGCTCCTTTTAGATGTAAAATATATCAATGTTTATCACGTCTTTAGAGCTTTCCTTGCTTTAGTTAACTTGGGAGTCTTAGCCTGCCTGTTTGCACCAAACCATGCACAATAAGGAAAGCATATCAAGCGGCTCACCCCATTTATAGAGAACCTGTCATCCTATTGTTAGCACTACTCCCAAACACCCACCACACCACCACCGCCTTCGTGAAATACAAGAAAGAAAACCATTAGAACTTCAACGAAAACTAAAGTTGAGTGCTTACATTGATGAGTCAAGACCTTCACTGAAAATTATAAAATGAAGAATCATCAAATATTTGAGTTAAAGCAACAGTATAATGCAGAGGACCATAAAAACAAACAGGGCTAACTTCAGTGAAAACAGAAATGATTTTGGAAATAATATATACCTTATACAAACTTGCTTTTTAGTGATTGCAGAGATTGGGGCTAATGTTAAATTCATACACAAGATCTAGAAATTGCAAAAAGTGAGTAACAACAAAATAAAAACAATTTCTATTAAAACAGCAATTACAATAATCAAGAGAAAGGCTAAAAATTAAGGTGACTGCTGCTGAAGAAATTATCTGAAAGTTAAATTTGAAGTTTGAGGTGAGACCAGAAAGAATGAAGGTAGACAATATTCAAATAAATTATAGAAGAAAATTTCCCTGAGTTGTAGACAGACTCATGCCTTTAACTTGTAAAAGCTCACCATATAGAAAGCTGGAAAAAAATACAAATAAATATGTAGACAAATTCTAGTTAAACTTTTGGTCTCTAAATATTACCAAAGCACCAGGGGTTCAGTCTAGGTCCCATTGCTTTCTGAACAGAATGGCAATTATTGAGTCAATGAGTATTGTGAGAGAAGAAGGCTTTATTTGGGTGCTGTGGCCAAGGAAATGAGAGATCATTCTCAGATTTATTAGCTTGATTGACTAAAATTGGGGATTTATATATCAGGGAAAAAATGTAACTATGTATTGAAAAGCAGCAATTAGGGATGGGTAAGGAAGAGGAGTTGGTCAATAGGAAGCAGGTGATTGACTAAGCAATCATAATGAATGAAGGATCTGGTGTCTCATTGTCTAAATGTGCTAATCTGGTGAGTTTCAGTTCCTTGATACTATCTGGGAGGCCTGATGGTTGGTTTATTGAGAAAGAAAGTCAGATAAGACAAATATAACTTTCTCAAGTTTTAAGATTGGAAGGGTCACTTTATACTTTAATTCAAAAGAAACAGTAAAGATCAATTCCATGGGACAATTGGACTGGTTTCATAAAGACAAAGATAAAATTTGTAAAAGATTCCAGAGACAACAACAGCAAAAAAGTTACTCAATGGATACTGCTGGATGTCTGCTAGTAATCCATTCCCCAATCTTCTACATATATATATATGCTGCTAGAACTCTGCTTCTATTAGGTAATTGGTAGGTTCTGTGCTTCTTTAGGAAGGTAGGTCTCTTCCTTAAGTGGGAGAATAGTGGTGCTCTTATTCTACTTGCAAGGATTGGTTTGGGCATGGAAATGTGATTAAATTCTAGTTCATAGGACAAAAAAGAAGGTTTCTCTTGAAGAAAGGTTTGCTATTTTGGAGAAAGAGACGAAAAACAAAACAACAACAAAAACATTCCCTCCTATGCTGCAAGATGTTGTCAAAGGTACATATAATTCTGGAATGCTGGAAGCAATGTCTTGACTAGAAGGATAGCTGGTCAGTATAGTTTAAATAGTATTAAAAGAGTAGAAAAGTAGCTGGACCTTAACAACATTGTTGTAACACTGAATTAACCTGCAGTTGTACTATCCTATCTTGAGCCTTCATAGTGAAAAATAGCTTTTTTTTTTTTTTTTTACTCTAACTTGGAACGGTAGCAGACTAAGTATACACCTACAAAAGATCAAGAATATCGGTGGTATCAGGAGTCCCACCTACAATTCTGGCTACTAGAAGACACTGAAAAATAACGTCAAAAGGATAAATGATTTCTTAAGACAGAACTTTCCACCTAGTCAAACTATAATCAAGTTTGTGGATAAAATATTCATTTTTGCAGAGACAAGACTTCAAATTTTTCATCACTCACACAAACTTTGTGGAATAAAAAGATGATTTGGCAACATAGCTCTGCAACATGAAAAAGGAATGGAAGTCAGCAAAAAGATCCATTACGAAAACCAAAATGAAACACTAAAACCAAAGCAGTAGAAATTAAGTATTACTCAGAAAAAGTAAAGTGCATTAGAAATAAAATTAAAAGAGACTCGTTAAACATTATATTTTCAAAGACTTACATTTAGGTGGGACAATTTTAATAATATATAAGTTTGGAACAAAAGTGTACCTAGTACGTACTTCAAAAAACATGTTATTAATATTTGAAAAATAGACTAGCTCTAATACATTACAGGAGAAAAAAATATTTTACATTAAGAAGTTAATGAATGATACAGTTTTAATTTTTATTAATCATTATTTTCTTGTCATCATAAGGTCAAGGAATATAAAGAAAAACTTAAACACAGAAATAAACAAATCAATAATTTTAATGGGGGACTTTAATTCATCTCTCTTGAAAATTTACAGATGAAGGAAATAATAAGTAAAATAGTATAAGTTGTTTGAATAACACTATTACTGTATTCAATATACTAGGTTTGTATATATAATTTTGTACCAACAAACAGAAGATATACAATTTTTAAATGTCCATGAAACATTCATTAACATCAAGCATGTTATTATGCTGTAAAGAATATTTGCTAATTCTAAATGAGATTATACAAAACAAATTCTCTAACCACAAGCAATAAAATAGACATGGATGAAGAAAGAAGAAATTTTAAAATGACCATTAGTCCACCATAAAGGTAACCCTGGTCAATATACTTTTACATTTACCAGGTAATAAAACTCACCTAACAGTGAATTACACAATGCAAAAAAAAAAAAAAAAAAAAAAAGTCTTCTTCACATTTGTCTCAATATGTGTGTGTTTGTGTGTGTGTATTTAATCCTAAAGTAATCACTAAGAGTTTATATATACAAAAATTAGATTTATCCAGTGCCCTATTGATGGTATTTTTTTTACTATTGCAAACAGGGCTGTGAAGATATTTTTAGATTGGTATTATAACTGTCATGAGAAAATGCAGAGGGTTAATTTTTAGCAGTCGCATTACTAGATCATTTGTTGTGAGATTTAAGATTTGATAGTTATGCCAAACTCCTCTCTAGAAAGGTGCTTTAACGGTATATGAGAGTGCTGAGTTGTCAGTCTTATTTATGGTGTATATTACTAAGGTTTTCCAATTGAAAACATATCGATGCTATTTTAATTGAGATTGCATAACATTTATAGAGTGAACTGTGGAGAACTTATATCTCACAATACTGAACATATCTATCCAGAAACATGATATATCTTATTTTAAATTTTCTTCCCTTCAGGAAAGTAACAAATGGGTACTAAGTTTAATATCTGGGTGATAAAATAATCTGTACAACAAACCCAAATGACACAAATTTACTTATGTAACAAACCTACACTTGTACTCTTGAACTTAAAATAAAAGTTAAAACATTTTTCTTCCTTCTTTTTAGAGTTTTCTTATAGAACCAGCACGTTTATTAAATATATTCCCACCTGCATATGCTTTCATAAAAATATTTATATAATTTTCTAATAGAATCTTTGCATATATGGTACTATTGACTTTATACATTAATTTCACAAGTAGCTGCTTTAGTAAATTTTCTACATTTGTAATATTTTGGTTGTTTCTCTTATTTTTCTACATATGTAATTCCATCAATATTTAATGATCACTTTCTCTTTTTTCATTTCTCTCTATTATCTATCTATCATCTATCTATCTATATATGTATATATAGATATAAAACCTCATTTTCTTTTCTAACAGAATTGACTAGGACTTTGAGAATAAAAAGTTAAATAATACTTATAACACTAGCCTGGGTAACATAATGAGACCTCATCTCTACGAAAAAAAAAAAAAAAAAAAAAAAAAAAAACAAAGAAAATCAGCTAAGTATTGTGACATTCACCTGTTGTTCCAGCTACTCGGGAGGCTAAGGTGGGAGGCTCACTTGAACCTGACAGGTCAAGTCTACAGTAAGCCATGATTGGACCACTGCATTCCAGCCTGGGCGACAGAGTGAAACCCTATCTTATAATAAACAAACAAACAAACAAATAAATAAATAAAACTTGTGACTGTGAGTGTTGTTGCCCTGGTTTTTACTTTTTATCCTATATATCTTTCTTGAGTCAGTACAAACACCTTACATTGCTTTTGCATTTTTTAAACTAACTCACTTAAAAAATTTCTTGTCCTCAAAATGATATGCTTGACTAAGCTTAACAAACTGCAGCTTTTATGCTGTCCAGACAAGCATTGTAGCACTGATTAAATATCACAAATTTTGTAGCATTCTGGAAATTACTTCAATCTTTGCCTTTTTTCTTGTTTTACTCCTGAATCCTGATATTAGCTATGGGTATTATGTGTAGTAAAAATTCTAAAAAGTGATCACGTCCCTGGGGAGTGGAAGTAATTCAACACAAAAGGCATAATATTAACACACAAACTGTCTTTGTAAGTACTGTGAGAAATGAGGTCACTGCCATGGCCCAGAGGTGATCAAGGATGGGGACATTAAGTAGATGACCATTAGCAAAAGGTAAGTTAAGGTGGAGAAGTGGAGTGCATTTAACTTTAGGGCTCATGTATTTTGTAAAATAGTCACTAGTTTTGCTTTGATATTTTGTTTGCTAAAATCAAATCTTTTACCAAACTTTTACCCTGAAGACAAAATGTGTCTAAGAATATATTTCCATCATAAAGACATTGTAAGGTTCTAGACTGGAAAGCTGACTTGGTTTATTTCTTTGACTATCAAACATTTTAGTTTAAGAAATAATTCACTTGAGATAAAGAGACCATATTTCTCTAATAGTACTTAGCTCATTCCCAGAGGTACCGGGATTGTAAAAAGTTTAAGTGCTTTTTATCTATCTTCTCTTCTATTACCTAACCACTACATTTTGCCCTGCAATGTAAAGGAAGATATAGGGAAAACTGAGAGTCAGATTTGGTTAAGGGAGTGTTTTAGAGAGAGTAGGATAGATATTCCTTAGGAATGCATCTTTGTAGAATTGTACAATTACTTAAAAGTAATAAGACTCAATGTTTAAATTCCAAACCATATTTTTGGAGGATTATTTGTAAGAATTAATAATATTTTTAATTCTATTTTTCAGGATTAGGCCACAAAACCAATTTCAGGACAAACAAAACATACTAACTACATTCTTCCATAAACAAATTATTATGCCTCTGATTTATTCCCGAGCTACAGGAGTGTGGAAAAACAATTAGTAACTATTCTTTATCCTGTTTTGCTAGCAACGAATTTGTCTCTCTAAAGTATCTCTTAATCTTTCAAAATTGTGTTTTGACCACAATGTTATGTTACAGTTTATTACCAGAGGACTTCCGGTCAATACTTTTTTAGATACCCCAAATTTAAAGGCTTTAGGGAGATTAAGAATAAAAGAATGGAGGCTGGGCGTGGTGCCTGTAATCCTAGCACTTTCGGAGGCCAAGGTGGGCGGATCACGAGGTCAGGAGATCAAGACCATCCTGGCTAACATGATGAAATCCTGTCTCTACTAAAAATATAAAAAATTAGCTGGGCATGGTGGTGCGCACCTGTAATCCCACCTACTCAGGAGGCTGAGGAAGGAGGATCACTTGAACCCGGGAGTCGGAGGTTGCAGTGAGTTGAGATCACATCACTGACAACCAGCCTGATGACAGAGTGAGACTCCATCAAAAACAAAACAAACAAACAAACAGAGTACCTTCAAAGTTTTTTACCATGCATTACATGTGTGTTCACAAAGGACTTCTGTGCATCATTGCATGGTACTTGCTAAATCCTTTAATACTTCTGGCAATCCTGATGGTTCTTCCTGCTGAAATATTTTCAGCTTTCAAAGCTACCTCAACTGATCTTCAGTGCTCACCCTCAGGCTACTTTTTTCTAGGCTACTCTACCTTTCATCAGACACTACTAGCACATTCCACAGTTCTCATTATGCTGATGCTGACTTCTCTGGAGACCACAATGCACCAAAGCCACCTTGCCTTCCATATAGAGGTTAGACAATGCTTCTTTTATTTCTATCACTTACTTGAGTTAAATTTTGTTATTGATACCCAGAAGACCTGTTGGTTTTATATATTAATTTTTTATTGCTGCCATAACAAACTCAGTGCCTTGTAACAATAAACACTCATTATCTTGCAGTTTGGTAGATAAAAAAATCTTACACCAGACTCAACTCAAGGTGTTAGGGGCCCATTCTTTCCTCAAGGATTTAATAGAGAATCTGTTTCCTTGCATATTCCACCTTTGAGAGGTTACCCATATTCCTTGGCATGTTTCCACCTTGCGCCACCTTCAAAGCCAGCAATATTGCATCTCTGACCATTCTTCCTGACTACAGCTAGAAAAGGTTGATGCTTTTAAGAATCCATTTGATTAGACTGGGCACACCTGAGTGACCCAGGATAGTCACCCCATTTTAAGGTCTTTAATTATATCTGCAAAGTCCGTTTTGACATACTTGCAAATGTCAAGGATTAGTACATGAACATCTTCGGTGGGCCATTATTCTGCCTGAGCTACATTCTCTAATAGTATATTGAGATTTTGGTATAAAGAGCTCTTTTCACGGTGTTTTAAAATTCTCCCATCCATTCTTTTATCGAATTCAGGCCTGAATCCATTCATTATACCTGAGAGTATAACCTGAAAGATAGACTCTTGATGCTATCCCAATTCCCCATGAAAACATTTCTGGTCATTGCTGGTTTGCACTAAGATCCATTTCCTGCCCTATTATGTTTCCTAACTTGTCTGTTTATGCTATATATTGCTTATATTGTGTTTTCAGCCTTCCAGATATGTTCAACCAATGTAAGACACTGGTGGAATATCAGAAGGTTACAGAAGTAGAGAAACCAGGATATTTCTTGAGTTAGCAGTTTCTGGTGTAGGCTATGTCTCTTTCAGGGTAGCAAGTCCTGCCAGAGCAGCTCTCCTTTTTAATACCCATCTTCCACCAGGGAAATCCTGCTGTGGTTCTAGCTCCCCTTGGGTGTTCCTAACTTCTAATTTTTGGTGATACCACCTCCCTACTGTGTTCCTTCAGGACCTAGAGTTGGCTTTCTGTTGTTTCTGATCATTTGGTTACTTTTCTATGCCCTGCTTGGCTTTCCATCTCTTTATTACCTCTAACTACTTCCTTATATTAAGTTCTCTGTGTTTAAAACACAAGAGTGTTTTTTTTTTTTTCCCCCATCACTTACTTCTTTCTGATACCCGATGAACAAATATGCATGCTCAGGCAGTCTGAATCCCGGGACTGAATGTGGCTTCCCCGCAGTGTCAACTTGTGCTATGTGCAAACCCAATTACAAGTTGAAAAGTTCTTAGTGCTTAACAGATGTAGTGGAGCATCTCACTTAAATCAGTAAATAATTAGTAGAGAAACTCTGGAGTCAGTATATTCTGAAAAGAATAAACTTCAGTTTTAACCCACTTTCATATAGCTGACTGCTGAAAATGTTACCGATTGGCACTGGAGTTTCTGTATACAGAAGTCAAAACTTCTGGAGAAATTAGACCACCCAAGAGAAATTCTTACTGTTAGGAAGGATACCTGATACAGAATTTGAAATTTCTTGCTGTTATGCACTGAATTGTCTTCCTCAAAAGCATAGGTTGACATCCTAAGCCCAAGTACCTCAGAATGTGACTATATTTGGAGATAGAGTTTAAAATCACTAACTTTTAAAAAGAGAATTAAGTTAAGATGAAGCAGTTAGGGTGGGCCTTAATCCAATCTGATAGGTGTTTGTATAAGAAGAAACCTGGAGACACCAGGGATGCATGCATACAGAGAAAAGGTCATGTGAGGACATAGGGAGAAGGCGGCCGTCTGTAAGCCAAGGAGAGAGCCCTTAAGAGAAACCAAATCTGCCAATACCTTGATCACAGACTTCTAGCTTTTAGAATTATAAGAACTACATTTCTGTTAAGCTATCTAGTCTATAATATTTTGTTATGGCAGCCCTAGCAAACTACTGGATTCATTCTGTGATATAAATCCCTTCCATTGATGCAAATGTCAATAGACTATTACATTCACAGAAGTCCTTTATGAGGTATATTTGGGGAGTGGAGTAGGGAAAAGAGAGGGTGAGATGGTATCTCAGAAGTATCAAAAAAAAAAAAAAAAAAAACATAACTGTATTCTTTTTTTGTAAGTAAGTAAGTTCCAGAGAGAAGGGAGCTGAAAAAGGGATACTGAAATGGAGAGTTCTGTAAGAGCTGGGTAATGGGAACATTGATGACTAGGAAAGTATTACCATCCTGATCTGCTCTGAACACCCCTACCTGTGAACACATACCTTACCCCAGCCCTGTGAGAAGGCCTGGAGAGGACAGGGTTTTCATAATCATAGGGTGGTGAGTGAGTGAGCCAAATCTTAGTGAAATCTTAAAGGATATTTGGATATGTTTATTTAGCTGCAGTGGTTAATGATGGAATTAGAAAACAGTTAAATAGAAGACTTGAGGAAATAGCTGAAGGGAGACTAAGCATATCTAAGATATAATAAGATGACAATTAATGTGATTAATGAATTAGACTTACCAATGTTAAAAGGAACAAATGGGTGAGAGAGGGGGAAAAGCTGCCTTTATACCCACTTTTAAGATGACAACTGTAGCAGCATATAGCTCCATAGCAAGATAAAAAGAAACCTTAATTTGACTAGAATATACATGATCTCATGTCACTCAAACGCACAAACACCCACAAACCATGCACTCATACAGATATATCTTTTCTCATATTGTTCCTTCTGCATGAAATATTCTTTATTTTTTCTTGTGCATGTTCAAGTACTAAATATTTTTTAAGCATTTAAGTGCTTTTATTACTAAATACTTTTAAGCATTTAAGTGCTCTCTCCCCTTCCAGCATACCCTAAGGTGGATGAATTGCTCTTGCTCCTTTATTCCTCTCTATTAGCTTTATAATTCATTTTAGCATTTAATTAATTGAACCTTTCACATATTAATTCTTACAACTAAATTTTGAAATGTTATTCTTTTTTCATCTTTAATAGCATATAGGAAAATTTATGAACATAATAGGTACTGAATAAATATTTTCTGGGTAAAACTTTTGTTTAGAAGCTACCTTGCATGACTTTAAGAAAACAATAACCTATAATTCAAAACAACTTTTAGTCCAAGGTAAAGATTTCTTTGTATTTTTTCTCATTTAAGTATTAATATCTACATATGTAGAGATGATTTTTCAGCTTTGCACATGAACTCTTCTGTCTTATGTTAGATTACAGATGAGGAAATGGGTACAAGGAGTAGGAAACATTCCCCAAATGATACACTATTTAAAGGCAATAGCCCAGTAGTGATTCTAATATTTTGCTTAGATAGTGATGTTCACTATTTCTCTATGAGAAATGCCAGCATTACACAAATGTCACTAATGTTTGCTTGCATACAATTAGGTCCAAACCAACAATTGCTTTATTTATGCCTATTATTTACTATATACAGATCTAAGTGGGATAAAATGAATGATAGGACATGATATGGTCACCCCCAATAAGCCGATAATCAAAGTGAAGAGCTGAGTTATAAACATAGGAAATTTTTAGATTGCTGTACAAGTAAAGATGTGTCAATCAATTAGATAATCAATGACAAAATAGTTGGTTACAATGCTGTCACAAAATTTAACTTGACATTATTAAGGCACTCTACTGGCAGAAACTTTCACATATCCAGTGAGAACTCATACAGTTCAGTCAAAACAACTTTTAAAGATTGGTCAGAATTTGGTCTGAGCTCTGGGCTGATTGTGAACATTCTAAAACATTGACCTGTTTTGGATTTCCTTTACCACTTATGAATTTGCTCTTGTTCTCTAAGTAACCTGCTTTGGCTTCCTGATTTTTGGCTTAAGACTCTTAGTACCCATCTGGCAAAAGTATAGAAGATTGTACAATTAATAGTAATAGCAATAGGTACTATTAACTTAGCATGTATCGTGTGCCAGGCTCTCTGCTATGTGATTTATATTATAATTATCTTGAAAAGCAAACATTATTTTTTATACTTATAGATGAGAAAATCATTTTGCAAATGAGAAAAATGAGGTAAAGGAGCTATGTAACTTTCTCTAGACTACTGAGCTAAGTAAGTGGTGTAAATGGATTCACACCTTGTTCTGTTCAGTTTCAGAGGCTGCAGTCTTGGCAACGCACTTGGTGCAATTTAAAAGATAGAGAGATTACCATTGTCTGGGGAGTAACTAAAAGATTTCATAAGAGAAGTGGCATTAGTGTCACCTTTTGAATGAAGAGTAGCATTTTGACTGGTGAGGTAGATGTAAATCCAGGTAGAGGGAGTATAATGAACAACCAACTATACAATGTAAAGAATGCATTGTAGAAATGATGTAAACTCCAGTCATTCTAGGGATAATGGAGTGAGATAAGACGTATAGAAATATGATATTAATTATTTCTAATCATTTTGTTTTCTTAATTTGTTGCTTTATGGAAAGTAATTGGAAGCTTTGAGCAATGAATGACATGGCAATAAGAGGATTACTTTACAATTTTGTATGAGAAAGGTGGTTAGAGATTTTGTTTTTCTCAGTACTAGTGAGACAGGTATTACACTTCTATTCTTTCTCTGGGCAGGGCATCTCTGAAAGAAAGGCAGCAGCCCCAGTAAGGGGCTTATAGATAAAGCTCCCATCTGCCTGAGATAGAGCACCTGGGGGAAGGGGCAGCTGTGGGTGCAGTTTCAGGAGACTTAAACGTTTCTGCCTACCAGATCTGAAGAGAGCAGCAGATCTCCCAGTACAGTGCTCGAGCTCTGCTAAGGGACAGACTGCCTCCTTAAGTGGGACCCTGACCCCCGTGCCTCCTCATGGGGAGACACCTCTCAGCAGGGGTCGACAGACACCTCATAAAAGAGAGCTCTAGCTGGCATCTGGCGGGTGCCCCTCTGGCACAAAGCTTCCAGAGGAAGGAGC
Source organism: Chlorocebus sabaeus (assembly GCF_047675955.1). Lineage (NCBI taxonomy): Eukaryota > Metazoa > Chordata > Mammalia > Primates > Cercopithecidae > Chlorocebus > Chlorocebus sabaeus. The sequence continues at coordinate 29,621,255 of NC_132925.1, forward strand.
AGGCAGCAATCTTGGCTGTTCTGCAGCCTCCGCTGGTGATACCCAGGGAAACAGGGTCTGGAGTGGACCTCCAGCAAACTCCAGCAGAACTGCAGCAGAGGGG